>NW_026542595.1:5254310-6454310 GCF_028750875.1 Macrosteles quadrilineatus | reverse complement strand
AATGAGAATCTGTCTATTTTTACATTGGGATTCAGGATATGGTAATAGTTTTATGCCAATTAAAACCCCCAGATGTAATTAGTTTACTTGGAATGCATCAGTACTTCGGGCATTACGTTTTTGTAGGATACGGTTAAATAAAAAAAAAACAGTATTTGATCGACACAATTTTTCGCTTTATCGAATAATCTTCAGTGTAATATTTGCTCAATAGGTACAACTGATGTCTTTCCCTTTTTACTGTAGTTTGTAATTTGCTAGTGTACTGTGAATGGGTTGTTAGAAACACATGTGACGATTCTTTTGTTTACTTTTGCATTGTTATTTTGTTCAAGAAACAATACTTGGATACCCAAAAGGCAATGTTAAATTTTTAATTTTTGAAATGAGTTGTGTAGAAAAATACGAATTTTCTTGAGGTAATAATGGCTGTGTCCAATCTCGTTTTTAGGACTAAAAGTCACTTATTCCAAAATGTAGCCAAAATCCTTCCGTTCGATTTCGAGATATTACCCTACAGACAGACAGACAAACAAACAGACATAGCTCGTATTAGAATATAGGATATTAAATATTTATATAGGCTACATGCAAAATTTGTATACCATCTGGAATAGTTTCAAGATTTAACCCTACCCAAGGTTTAGGGGCCTTTTCGTGAATTACTTTGTTTGCAATTACTATTTTAAATTCATACGTTTGGTTGTTTCGTTTGTTTATTCATTAAAACTGTGTCAATTGGTTATATATTCTGTGGAAATACACAAGAGATTTATATACAAAAGTCAATAAGTACAATTGAGGTTTGCCTGTATAATTTACGTGGTAAGTGTATGTACCTATTTTTTACAGTAGATTTTGATTTTTGAGACCCACAATATCCTCTTAAATATTCTTGCCCTGTTGCGAAACACGGACAGAACAACTAGTAGTATATGATATAAACAACCATATATATTTAAAATCGATTATGTTATATATTTTAACACTAAACAATAATTTGCGGCTATGCAATTTTTTGCTGAAATCGAGTTTATATCGATACAATCTAAGCTGTATACAGTAAAGATTTGCAAAAAGAATAATTGAGATTCGTCGTATTGTTTAAAATATTTAGCAGGTATATAAATTTCTTACATCAAAATTAATTTTAAATTTGTGTACTTTAAACTGTTAACGTCGGCTGCTAGACTTAAAAAAAAACATGGATTCAAAATTTCCTTCCTTTCAAAATTATCTTTCTTTTAAAACAAAAATCATGAAAATCCAAGTGGTGAATTCAGAATATTGAAATGAATAAACCCTGTCACGTTTTAGCGAATTTCCCATATAGGGAATAAGCTATTACCGTAGTACTCATGGTAAGACCTGGACGCGGGACCGATTTTTTTTTTCGTTTTGAGGTCCCTAGAGGCCAAAAACACCATCCGTTCAAATTCATATATATATATATATATATATATACTAGCTGACCCCGCGAACTTCGTATCGCCTAAGTTATAGGTTTCCCCTAAGACAGACCGATGGAAAGAAAGTACCGTTACGTTTAATTTTCAAGATGATCTCGTTCGCATCGCTCAATCACGTCCTGGTTGAAGTTCGTTCGCTACGCTCACTCACCTTTGGGTTGGAGCTCGTTCGCTACGCTCACTCACCTTTAGGTTGGAGCTCGTTCGCTGCGCTCACTTGCCTTTAGGTTAGCTCGTTCGCTACGCTCACTCGCCTCCAGGTTGAAGTTCGTTCGCTACGCTCACTCACCTTTTGGTTGCAAATTAGCTGTTGTCATAAATGTAAAAGAAATAATAGTGCTGCACCCTGTTGGTAATCCTTGTAACTTTAATGCCATTGAACATCATAGAACAGAACCAACTTGTTTAATTGAAACAGCTGTTAAGATTCATTAATTCCATTTCCCATAAGGTTAACATGGGAAACACCAGAGCCACTGGGGCGGAGCCCTTTTAAGAATTTCGAAACGGGAAATAGTTTACTTCCTATTCGCATACCTACAGAATTTACACACCAAATTTCATAACGATCGGTGAAGTCGTTCCGGAGGAGTTTGCAGACAAACACTGTGACACGAGAATTTTATATATTAGATTTATATATTTATATATTTATATATATATATATATGTGTGTCCGTTAGCACGATAACTCGAGCAAAAATGATCCGATTTTGATGAAATTTGGTACAAACGTGTAAACCTACGTTTATTCGAACGAGTTCGCGATCCAGCATGATCGGACCATGGGATTGGGGGTTTACGGGGGGTTTTATGGGGTAAAAATAGGTTTTTCCCATTTTTGACCCCGAAAACATAACATTTAGCAATTTCTTTCCAAACCATTTTGTAGAGCTTAAAAAAACAAATAATTTAGTATATTGAAGCGTTATTATGCGCCTAATGGTTACGGAGAAAATTAAAAAAATTTGTAAATTTAAAATTCCCATGTTATTCTTATGGAGAATAAGTAAACTGTTGTAGTTTGCTTGTTTATGAACATATTTTGATCAAATTTGGAAAATGTTTTTATTTCCTACTAACTACTAACATTTTACAAAAAAAAACAGTTTTACCCTCCCTGATGCAGCAAACCTAAGTACTTGCTAAACTAATTCTATTTAAATCGGGAAATGTTATATTTTTAAGTAGACATTTCACTATTTCAGTGTAAATCCAATCAGTCAAATGGAAATTCGCTTAGTCTGCAGGTTTGCTGCGGCGGGGGTATTTATATGGTACTGTAATGATGAGAGTTCCCTGTTAATATGTAAATAATCGAAATCATACTGCGCTAACGCCTTGATACTGCTCTAGTACTCATTGTTGCTCTCATCCTCTCACCGTGCGATGGTGGTGTAATGGTCAGCATAGTTGCCTTCCAAGCAGTTGATCCGGGTTCGATTCCCGGCCATCGCACTAAACTTTTTGTGTCACTTTAACTCATGAAATATTACTTATTATACTTATTATATTATTATTATTTACTATTGTTGCAATTTATTTTATGTTTAACCTGAAAACCTCTTTTAATATACCGATAATGAAAATAACCAAATCTATATAATTTATTGTACGATTCCTTGATTTTCTTTGTGTAGCTTAGTAGCTACAGTATTGATAATTTGTGTCCATATTAAGACAATCGTAGAGTATTTGTAGATAAAATTACATTCAAATTACTACAATACATACATTGATTTACATTTTACACTAAAATTTTTCCTCCAATCTTGGTAATTTCCTATTAGTTAGTATTCCCGATTTCTTTTATACATTTTCCAACATGTTTGTCCTATATGGGTACCATACCTACTAGTATATGGGTTTCCAAATATCAAACGTGATTGTGACTGACAAATTTTATAAAATTACTAGCTGACCCGGCGAACTTCGTATCGCCTAAGTTATAGGTTTCCCCTAAGACAGACCGATGGAAAGAAAGTACCGTTACATTTAATTTTCAAGATGATCTCGTTCGCATCGCTCAATCACGTCCTGGTTGAAGTTCGTTCGCTACGCTCACTCACCTTTGGGTTGGAGCTCGTTCGCTACGCTCACTCGCCTCCAGGTTGAAGTTCGTTCGCTACGCTCACTCACCTTTTGGTTGCAAATTAGCTGTTGTCATAAATGTAAAAGAAATAATAGTGCTGCACCCTGTTGGTAATCCTTGTAACTTTAATGCTATTGAACATCATAGAACAGAACCAACTTGTTTAATTGAAACAGCTGTTAAGATTCATTAATTCCATTTCTCATAAGGTTAACATGGGAAACTCCAGAGCCACTGGGGCGGAGCCCTTTTAAGAATTTCGAAACGGGAAATAGTTTACGTCCGATTCGCATACCTACAGAATTTACACACCAAATTTCATAACGATCGGTGAAGTCGTTCCGGAGGAGTTTGCAGACAAACACTGTGACACGAGAATTTTATATATTAGATTTCAATGAATTTGTGTACTATATTTTGTTGTATAAATGTTATAGTATGTTTTTGTACTAAGCTTAGCAAATACTTTAGGTTGTAATTGTAAACAGAAAACTATTAACACATTATGTAAATGAGCATAAAAATGTATGCATTGCAACTGAACTAATCCCTGCTATTTTACAACTAATGCTCACATAAAAGTACAAATTTGCCCTAAAAAGTTTGGGGAAATTAAGTAGTATTGAAAGTTCATACACTCAACAAGTAGCAAGAGTGTAACATGAATAATAAAGACGAATTAATTCTTTGTGGTGGCATGGGTGGCATAGATCCATAGAGTAACCAACACAAGTTTCTTCTATGGTGGTTACCTTTATATACATTTAACACTCTTGTTACAGTGATGAGCTGCTTTTGAATATTGTAGGCCTCTTTATGAACTATAAAATGGTAATTTCAATAACAACAAGGACTTTTTTTATAGGCTTATGTTATTATTGACAAGTTCGCTCCTGTAACACTGATATGGCAGTGGAAACAGAGATAAATGTCAATTTTTGCAAAACCTATTGATAGGTTGAATATTATATTTTAAACCAACGAAAGTACCGTAGTAAAGAGGTACCTCTACCAACATTACAGCAATATGTGTTATTGTAGGAGTAAGATAAGAAGACTTATGTTGAATGTTGAATGTAATTGGAAATGCATAATTCACGTCATTAAATGACCAAATTGTGTTGTGTTGTTATTTGATCGTTGTGTAAGGTAGGCTATGCTGATGCTGGATGTGTTGAGGTGACGCGGTGGGTATACCGCATGTACGTGGTCGCTGGTGCTGGTAGCTCGCTGGTCGCCCACCTAGGCTCACGACGCTACGTCGACGTCGTGTCGTTCCTCCCCCTCGCGTCAATCACAGATTACAATCGAATCCACTCAATCGCGCGAGCCATAATTAACAGCCATGCATCATTGGCCGAACGACGTTTCTGCGATCTCTTCATAGATACCACTTATTTATTTCACTATATATATCGAAACAAATTCGATTCGGAAAGTTGTTCATGAAGACGATAAATCGAGATGAAATATTTCGGCGGCCCCTCCCCCCGAGGTTTATGAGTGGCATCCCGAACAAAAGTTGACCTCCGTCGGAACTTATGAAGACTTTTATAGCCCCGTCTTTTTGCCGGGCATGAGTAGTGATTTAGGGGTCGCTCCTCCATTTTGGAAGTCTTCCATTATTACACGTCCCTCACAAATCGCCGTCAGGTGGGACGGACCCTATTTCGATTATTTATTTCGGGATTGTTTAGAAGAGCCGTTTGATTTTCGTTTGATTCGTGGCCGGATTCTGTTTCGGGGGTGTTAATGGGAAGGGGTGATTTAAACTGATTTGAAAATGGTTTTGTATATTGAAAAAGATCAATCGGTCTTGGGGGTAAACGGGTTAATAGGAAGTGGTGTGGGCCAACAAATCAGTGGTGAGACGATTGTGTTTATTGTGTGTTAGTGTGTAAGTGGTAGTGGTACTACAGAACAAGCTGACCTCTGTTTGCTTGCGAACAGACGCACTTTAATTTGTTTTTTATATGTCAACGACCACTTTTCAATCAATCTTATCAATGTCTATAAATTCTTAAAAGTAATTTTCGCTAGGCAGTTGTAGAACAAATCGGCCCATAACCATTATACCAATATGTGATTGTTGATACCAATAAAGAAACGTTGTCACCAATAATATACAGTATAACCCTCCGATGTTAATTTGTGGCAACCGCAACATTTATCTTCCAATAGGAGTCTAAAAAGGTTAAGACAGTTGGTTTAGCATCGTTGCATAATGGAAAATACACAAGAAAACACGGCAGTCTTTGAATTCCAAAGAAATAACTGTATTTATTTTTTTGGCGTGTGTGGTAAGTAAGAACTTTTGTTGTTTACTTACGATACTGCATTTATCAGACTTGTTTCAGATTCTGGTTCATTTCCACTTTGCTATTATGTGTCAATAATACGAGTAACCAACAGAAGACTTGACGTGGATTGCGAGTAATGGAGAGAGTGGGAGGGGGTTGTCAGATATAAAGTTGTCAGTTGTCTACACTGCAGTGTGCAGTGTTGTCACCGTACCAGGCGGCGCGGCGTCTCAGTTCAGTCAGCGATGCACTTGCACTGCTGCATAACTGCTTACCCTTCATGTCGTCTGCATGACTGTCCGCCCTTCATGCCGTCATATCCTCGTGTGTAGCTGTCGTCAGAGACACGTGTCCACATGCACACATGCACACATGCAGTATCAACGTCACCGGTTGCCACAACACATGTTCCTCTATTGTAAAAGAAATGTACCAATCAATCAATTCATATCTTAGCATAGCGATTTGTGCTGCACTAAGTCTCGATTATAAGTCTGCAGAATTGTCGTAATTTAAATAATTTAAATCAAAAGGCTTTTTGGAAAGTCACCTCAACATCATTAGCCAAAGGTTTCCCTAACGGCATATCCATAGTTTGGTTTTAGTGTTTATCATTAATTGTTGCATTTAATTTGCCTGTATAATTTTTTAACTCAGAGACACTCACAGTTCTCCATGGACACATGAATAGCCAATGGTTTACTTGAATTCAAACCCCTTTTTTCATTAACTTTTGTGGTGAGTTTGTTACGAATATTTTACAACCTTACTTCTACATAGAAAGTAGGTAGTTGAAGAAGATCCGATGTAATGGAAGTATCTGTCACAGTAAGAAATAGGATTTATTCAAATTCTCTTCCACCACAGATCCTACTACCGCCAGGTGAGTTTGCTACTACATACCCGGGGGGTACAATTGAATATTTTGGTGTCCGGACTGAAGAGATAGGCTGGATGACTAAGGAACGGTAGAGGGAACCGTCTAAAGGGGGGGGGGGTATTCTGGACAGCAAACAAATAAACGATCATCAGACAAGACCCAATTGGTGAATTGTATAAAACTATAATGTAAAAAACATTCCCACCTATAAGGGATGGGATGCATTTATAAATTCCTCAAGAGTTACAAAAAAAAATTCTAAATAAAAACTGCGACATATATACGACATGATATTGGATGGTTGAGTAGAAAGACGGCTTGGAAAAGTGTAAAATGACAGTATGTTTTTAATAGACTAAACAAATCAACAATATTCCATCAAACCCAAAGAATGTAGACAGTAGACATTCCCACACATCTCAGTGCTGTATAGCCGGGGCCCTAGGCAGCTTCTTCCAGTCGTAAATATTCCGAACCTAACGAATCAACTAAGGGGGCACATTTAAACTTGATGAATGCTAAATACATAAATAATCGTCAAAACATTTCATGAGTCCGTCTTCACACGGGCAGTAAAACGTTAGCTTTGTGCGGCTCTCAACTAATTATAAAATATGACGAATATCTGGAATAATGACGGCTTTAGGGTGATATATGGCGAGGTAGGCGACACGCCTTGGCTCATGCGTGTCTGTGACGTCATGTAGTCACGTGACAGCTCTGTGATTGTACCTTCGGTTGAGATACAGGTTAATATATGTCGTCTTTAGAAAATTTTGGTCAATTGGGTATTCACACGTGTAAATCCATCATTTGTTTTTTTTTTCAGTATATTTTGATCATAATGAAAACGATAATGTGAAAAAATCGTAAATTGGTGTTAGTACGTCACAAAATACTAACAAGTGTATTAACAACAATTATTTGTCACTTCTGCAGGAGAACGTCTCCCAGGCTGTAATAATCCTAATCACGGTTGGTTGACGTGGGTCAGCCACCACTGGTTTGTAGGTCTGAATAGATAACAACTCTTATTAAAAACATTGATTTAAACAAGTTTAATAGAAAATAATTACATTTTAGTCGTGTAATTATGATGATTTTATATCTTTTATTCTATGTGAACTATTATTAGATATTAATTCCAAATAGGGATTTTCAAAATTAATTTAAACTTCAATAATGTTTCCTTTCAAAATCTTGTTGCTGTCCTCTACTCTCGTGGCTGGTCCTCGCCCATCCCCTCGTCAATCACTATAAGACCTCCATGGTCCTCCAGGTCCAGCCGGAAGAACGAGCTGCCGTCGTACTCCAGGCCATCCTCCGCCGGAAGCTGGATGCAGATGACGTCGTCTGACGGCTCGGAGATGATGACGGTCCTCAGTAGGTCCTCTGGACGACCCGTCTCGGAGGAGCCACCTGGGATCACGGCGGAGGCGAGGGTCGGGTTGTCGGAGAGGGTCTGCGAGTGAGGGACCAAGGTGTCTTCAGGCAGGCGCTTCGCCGCCGTCTTGCGTTTCTTCCTGAAAACATGGGTTACTTTGTAGTAGTGGCCAGTATATGTATATTTAGGTAAACCTACCACACAGGAACGAAATACCTACTGAGATTTGTAGATTTTTTTAATTTGTTAAATTTGTTTTAGAGGTCAACCCAATGAAAGATCAAGACTAATAGGCCTACACTCTTTACGTTTGGGGATAACTTGGGGAAGTATTTCCTTTTAAATCAGATAACTAGCTCAGTCTGTAGTACTGTATAAGCATTCAGAGGAAAATACCCCTGCTGCAGCAAACCTGCAGACTAAGCGAATTTCCATTTGCCTGAATTGATTTTAAATTAAATCTACTGTATTTAAATAACATTAGGTTTAACGAGTACCTAGGTTTGTATAGCAAAGTTAAACGTTTCGCTATTTATTTTTTTACAGTGATAATATTGCTGAGAAATTTCGCAAGAATGTTATTTTATTTATTTTTGTTGATATTGATAAGAATTTTACGAAAGTTGTGGTTTATATAATGTCCTATAACTATGAATTAAGACATGAAAACTTTTACTAATACAAATATAAATTATAGACAAATATTTGTAAAATTTGTTTGTTATTTTAAAATTAATTAAACCTTGCCAACAAGAGTTGTAAGCTTGGAGAGGCCAAGACAACGAATAAGTATATTTGGATTTTTAATGCTTATGATTGTAATGATTGGTAGGCTATGAATACGTATCTTCTAGACACTAACATACCATAACTAAAACGACTGGACAATATTATAATGGAAGCCCAGGTGAAGTAAAATTTATATGTTTACCCACTTGTGTTGATATTGATATTGGTGACTAATGTTGTTTATCTCCTCTAGCTTTATTGCCTTGTTCCTTTACCAATTGTTTACTGATAAAGAGGCAGGTGAGGTCTCTCAATTTACAACTCAATTGCTCAGAGTCAGGCTACAACTCGATTGCTCACTACAGTATTAGTAACTATCATCGAGCATGCGCGAGCTGCCCTTGCGACGAGCGTTGAGCATTTGCATATTTTTAATTATCGAAAATTGTGAACGCTTATTAATGAAACATATAAACAATCGTACACACGCCTAATTGAATTGTCCCGGTATTATTTACCTTTCAATCCGTCGCGTCATTATCCGGTCCGCTTTTACGGTTATTTCGTTGTGTTAATTAATATTTAATCCTCGTTCGGTTTTTATTTTACTCGTATTTATAGTCCGGTTCTATTTTACTGATTGGGCCAGCTGATTGAAGTTGATTTCACGTTTATTATGTCGTTATTTTCAACGGCCTTGTCGTTTATTTCTACTCAGCTCCGGCTCTGATAGAGTTATTACTCGCGAGTTCGTGGGAAAAGAAAACGAACAAGGAGTGACGGGATACATCGGACATGTATGAGTTGTCACTTCTCATATCACTCTCCCCAACTGACGTTATTGGTCTACCGGCGATACAACATACAGCATACAGCATACGGCTCTACGATGTTTACAACTCAACAATGGAGGAAACACCAACAGTTCACTGTCGAAGAAAAGCCATACGTTAGGTATTAACATTAAATTCAGATAACAGATTCGTCATTTTTTTATTGACTGCACTATTGCATTGTAAGTTTTCAATTGTTGTAAGATGTCAATTAAAATATAAAGATCATTGCTTTATCTATACAAAAGTATGCATGCAACAATAATTATTGCCATCGGGAAACCCAATGTGGTCATCAGTGTCACATTAGACCATTAACCTACATTTGCCAAGCGGAGAATTTAATGCAATAGAACACGAAGTCTTTGGTCGGATATTGTTTAATGTGTGAATAATTTTTTATCACGAAAGTATATTACATTTAAACAATTTTTAAACTATATAGTAGTTTTAAATGTTTCTAGACGGATTCACAATGAAAGCAAAACAAAACTGTCAGCAAGTAAGGATAAAACCGAATTAAAAATGCAAGGCTTAAATATACACTCAACTCAAACAATTCCACGCTCGGTCCAATGTTCGACACTTCATGTGCCGACAAAAACGTCAAATTGCCGCAATAAGTTAAGCAAACGTGTTAACTAATTCCAGGAATATTGAGTGCGGCTCGCCCAAACGCCTCCCAAAAAGGGCGTCAATGACGGCATTACAAGACGTCAAAGTGGCCCTGCTGTTTATGTGCTTGTCATCGGCCGCGTGGGCTCGGAGCCCCTAGTGTACGTCAGACCTGTTTATATCGCTGGATAAGTGTCGGGTTTGGTGGAAAATTGTGAATACGAGTAACAATAGAAGTGCAAAAACTGCACTTGATTCTGCTTCCTGCATAATAAGATTAAATAATGGAAACTAAACGTGTAAGTTTGGTTATAGTGGAATAGAGTTTAGACATACTACTGTACTAATAACTTCTGATGGTGTATTTGACGTGATCAAATTCGATTCATTTTTGTATGATGCTTTCACGAACAATAATTTCCATACAGTAACAGTTACCGAAGGGAGTCATAAAAACCTCTTCCGGGGCCCTTCGGACTTCAAATAGGCAACACGTCGTTCCCTAAGAGCAAAGATTTAACATTAGCATTTATTGTAGGTGAATGTTACTTGTTTGCCAATACTGTACCTGTAGACAGCAGGGAGAGGGTGGTCGACGTGGCGCGGGTCCTCGCCCCCGTGGTAGAGACCGGCGACGTAGGAGGTAGCGGCGGTAGCGGTCTGTCCATGGACGGTCACTAGATGTGCTCGGAGCTCCTTGGCGAGGTTGGTGGCGAAGAGACAACCTTCCTCAGAGCAAGTATACAGACACTTCCCAGGGTGCTTCTTGGTCGACAACACGTGCTTGCGAAGGTTCTCCTAAAGGATACACTCAGCTGTTAGTCGCTAGTTATTAATAATAAAATGCTGGTTTTGTTCCTTTTTAGCACGATAGAACCTTTGGGTACAAGTGATATAAAGTAGGGTTGATCTTACCAACAAATTACACGAGAAATCACAATGTGGACAGTGGAAGGGCTTGGCTCCGGTGTGTAGTCTGAGGTGACGGTTGAGATGAGTGGACGAGTTGCAGGAGAACTGACAATGAGGACAATGATGGCTCTTGGAGTTTAGATGTGTTCGACCGTGTCTGGACAAAAGATATTTTAAAACAGGGGTTAAAACCAAATATGACTTGGTAAAATACAAAATGGTGGCTTTCTACGTACAAAACTCTGGAAACTTCATGCTGATTGGCTTCAGGCGTGATACACCCTCATCCCTACTGCGTCCTAGTAAAAAAAACTTTTCACGCAGTTACATAAAGATGATAATTTGTTACGGAACTACACCAGGTGCTTCATTGTCTACTTCCGAATGACAGTGCATCATGGAAATGTAGGCAAACCTTACTCTGTACATTATAGGACATTGTAAGTCATCCGATGATCTCCCTGTTAACCCTTTGCGATGTAAATTTTACGTGTGAAGAACGCTATTACTTGGAAAATAATATAGGTACTACACTAGGAAAATTTTCATACTATCATAAATGTGAACATAAACATATACCCTACCCGCTTTACCCTGTCTTGGTGGATTCCTAGATCACGGCGGTGGCGGTACCAGGAGAAACTCATTAAGGCCGTGTTGGCTGTGGTTTATGGGGGATAAGACCTCACGAGGCTGAGGCCGGTCACGACGGTGTCACCACCGATACACAACCGATAGCACATTTAATTATCGGTCCGACCACGGCTTTATTTGGACCGACAACCGGTCCACAGCTTCCTCTGTGTAGCAGGATTCCTTGTGTTATGAGGAATGATACATGGTTTGAACGGCAGTTGAATGTACTAATTCGAATATTCAGTCAAACTACGAAATTCAAAGGACAAGTATAAAATATAATTTAGTGATCATTGCTGAAAATCAACCATGATACTGTTGATTAAGGCAGTATGGACAATCACCCCAACTGTAAATAATATTGGGAAATGTAAATCTTTAAATGGCTAAAATATGCAATTGTGTGATATACGTGTACAAAAGTCCAGCATGAAGTGGTTGTGTACAAATGCCGAAAATGATTATATTATTTCAATACAGACATCCAAATAAGTTAATTAAGAAACTGCGTCATTTTATTCATATATCTTAGCTATATGTGTCCTTGCAGTAGCTACAATAATTATTCGAGTACCCTAAATCAAAAAGTTTAGTTTCATCATAATATACTTTCGTACAAGTGCTTCTTGCGCGTATCGGGTGCTACGTTGGTATCTCCAGTAGCTACTCGCGCTCCTTCAGTAGCTCCAATAATTAGAGGGATCGCTCACGTTTGGTGCCTGTGGGCGGTTGTGTTCCCTACATCAGAACCTCCAGTATCCTCATACACTTCCGTACAAGTAATCCTGGAGCGTATCGGGTGCTACGTTGGTATCTCCAGTAGCTACTCGTGCTCCTTCAGTAGCTCCAATAATTAGAGGGATCGCTCACGTTTGGTGCCTGTAGGTGGTTGTGTTCCCTACATCAGAACCTCCAGTATCATCATACACTTCCGTACAAGTGATCATGGAGCGTATGGGGAGTTACGTTGGTATCTCCAGTAACTTTTTTTTTTTTAGGTATCTCCAGTAACTCCTCGTGCTCCTTCAGTAGCTCCAATAATTAGAGGGATCGTTTACGTTTGGTGCCTGAAGGCGGTTGTGTTCCCTACATCAGAACCTCCAGTATCCTCACACACTTCCGTACAAGTAATCCTGGAGTGTATCGGGTGCTACGTTGGTATCTCCAGTAGCTACTCGTGCTCCTTCAGTAGCTCCAATAATTAGAGGGATCGCTCACGTTTGGTGCCTGAAGGCGGTTGTGTTCCCTACATCAGAACCTCCAGTATCATCATACAATTCCGTACAAGTAATCCTGGAGCGTATCGGGTGCTACGTTGGTATCTCCAGTAGCTACTCGTGCTCCTACAGTAGCTCCAATAATTAGAGCGATCGCTCACGTTTGGTGCCTGAAGGCGGTTGAGTACCCTACATCATAACCTCCAGTATCATCATACACTTCCGTACAAGTAATCCTGGAGTGTATCGGGTGCTACGTTGGTATCTCCAGTAGCTACTTGTGCTCCTTCAGTAGCTCCAATAATTAGAGGGATCGCTCACGTTTGGTGCCTGAAGGCGGTTGTGTTCCCTACATCAGAACCTCCAGTATCATCATACACTTCCGTACAAGTGCTTCTAGAGCGAATCGAGTGCTACGTTGGTATCTCCAGTAGCTACTCGCGCTCCTACAGTAGCTCCAATAATTAGAGCGATCGCTCACGTTTGGTGCCTGAAGGCGGTTGAGTACCCTACATCATAACCTCCAGTATCATCATACACTTCCGTACAAGTAATCCTGGAGTGTATCGGGTGCTACGTTGGTATCTCCAGTAGCTACTTGTGCTCCTTCAGTAGCTCCAATAATTAGAGGGATCGCTCACGTTTGGTGCCTGAAGGCGGTTGTGTTCCCTACATCAGAACCTCCAGTATCATCATACACTTCCGTACAAGTGCTTCTAGAGCGAATCGAGTGCTACGTTGGTATCTCCAGTAGCTACTCGCGCTCCTACAGTAGCTCCAATAATTAGAGGGAACGCTCACGAATGGTGCCTGGTGGCGTTGTGTACCTTACACTAGATGCTATCACCTGTCACCGCTAGCTCACGTCCTGAAAGAGAAAGCGCGATATACTGTATTTTGCATACGGTTTGGAAATCTCTTGTATATTGCAATCGTCTTGCATCTAGCAGAAACAATTTCAACATAGCCTACTTTTCTTTCAGGGTTTCAGGAAAAAACAGATTCATCTCTTTTGGCAACTATGTCGATGAATTATAAAGAGAGATTTTCATTGGCAAAGATACCTTATTCCAAAATATATTAAAATTACTGAGAAATAGAAGACTTAACTTACTAATAAAAAACTAATTAACTATTCGTTTTTTATCGATGTTCTTTTGTTTCTACTGTCAAGGGTACAAACTGTAGTGTTGTTATTCATTTCTACATTTCTACATTTCTGAATTTCAAGTTAAATGAATAAACTTAAAAACAACCTTAAAGACAACCTACGAACAGCGAACTGTTTTATTCCTAACAGTTCTTAATTAGTTATTATTATACAAAGTAGTGAAATAACTGTAATATCCAAAAATAGTTTTTAAGGGTAACAAAATAAGTCATACATGCGCCAAGTAAATGTCAGTATTAACAATTTAAAGTCGAGTTTACATAAAACATTAAGATTACTAAGAAAAATTAAGTGCACTTTTGATTCATAATTTATTTACTAGAAGATTATTCCAATGTTCTTGATGTTCGCAATCTGGTTTCTGAACTTAACTATCCAATGGAACAGGGATAGTGTAGATAGACAATAAGAAGGGTTATATTCTTGGAAGGGAAAACTAGCCACAGCCATAATTCTCATAATTTATTAAAAGCTCTGAGTTTCCAATTCGTGTAATCCAAATCGCTCAAGAGTCTACTCGAAAAATGACCAGATGTATAGGCCGATCTACTTGCATACTCACAGACTGCATACATCGTATGTTCAACATTCATACAATACTAGCTTCAGCTGACTTTAGACTATTTGTTATGAGATCACCTCACGAGCTGGGCCTTGGTCTTGGTGGAGAAGTCACAGTCGTTGCAATGGTAAGGTCGCTCGTCTCCGTGGCTCCTCATGTGCAACTGAAGTTCCCCTCTCGACCTACCCGAGTACACACAACCCTCTTCTTGACACTTGAACTTCTTAAACTCGTGGGTCCATCTGTGTTGGTTACAGGTATTTCTGAAACAAAAAATATTGATTATAAAATAGCTTCAAACCTCAGACGTAGTTAATGGTGTCAGATTTCATGGCTGGTCAAAATATTGCTCTTCAACTTTGAACTTCATATTGTTCATACCATATCGTGAACATGTTTCATATGAAGACCTTTCAAACACCTTACGTGGCAGTAATCTCTAGTGTCCGCAATTGTCCTCTTTAATGATGTGTCACCAATGATCCATGTCAGCTTTTGCCAGGCATTCTTGCCACTCAGCAACTGCGGAAGACTTTTTAAAGTACAAACTAATCAACTGACCACGACAATCTTATGGACTGTAAACTCCTCTTTTGTATAAGTCGACTTCTACAATCTTTGCTAACTAGTCGCGGACAAAGTCCCGTTTCCCAATACCTCTGTGTGATTATCCATTGCAGAAATGCGTTTCTCGGAAGTGCTGTTAGGTTAGGTTGGTCGTGACCGATAGTAGCGCCGCCTCGTGTCAGCGTAGCTCATTACCTTCCAAGATGGCGCCGTCCGCTCCCGCCAAGCCACCGCCGCGTAAATCATCGTCGACATGATTTAGCGCGCAACACACTTGTCTAATTACCAAGGCCGTGGCTGCGTGGCTCGAAAATTAAACTACATTTTTAATTCTATTGTATTAAGTTCTAATAGAACACAAGTGGTGGACAGTGGCGATACCATCTGAGGATTAATCACGCTATCGCACATCTTATCAGCTATTGTCCCGCATTCTGCGACGATAGCTCCATTCTCCACGATTTACTCGCGCGCCGAGCGTCTCGCACCCGCCGCCATTCGTCTTTGACCAGTCAAATCCCAAAACCGACTAAAAAGGTGGGGTCGCGAGGTCATCGAATTCATATGTTCTCGAGATATTTAGGACCAGGGCAACTCGTCAATTCCTCCAAGACTATTGTATGTTGGTTGTAGCTGTAGATGTCAACCGTTTATGTCTTTAGATAGCATCTTGGATTTCCTAGATTTTGAGAGAATTGTTGCATGATTAAAATGTCTATTGAAGCTTTCGTGTTTAAAGAATGTCATAAATTTCAGAACGCTGTCGCAATCAGTTCACATTTGATAATTATGAGGGAACCAAGAATATTATTCTGTTGAAAAACTTATGTCAATATTGAGCAATACCAATAATTAGTTAGGTAGAAGTGCCTTTCTCTGATTATAAGAGCACCAGATCATATCAAAAGCTGGGTTGTTTATAATGCAATATAGGAAATGTAGTTATAGTTAACCAGTTAGCGTTATTATGCGAGACGGAAAAACCTTTTCACGGTGCCAACAACTCAGTTGATCTCTTTAACTATTTTTAATTTTGTTTCCATGGGCAATTCAAACGTGTTTATTTATACAAAACCCCATCAAAGGCTAATTTTGCTTACTCTAATAAATTTATTGTTAGTAATAAATAAATAGATGTCCCTCAATCGAATAAAGGCTAATTTCTAATGTTTGTACAACAGGCCCTCTCAGAGTTTCAATATCAGTTTACAAATTTATATCTAAAGCCACAAGCCCACAAACCTCCAACAGCCACAGGTCGGAATGACGAGAGTCGCTCTATATTATGGCCCAATTTACTCAGAAAAACACGCCGTCTTATCCTACGTCCTACCTCCTTTTGCAAATGATTTCTTCAATGACCATAAACCAGCACGTCCACGTAATGTAGAACTGTACAAAGGACCAGTACTTTGGTCCAGTTGTCTACAACTCCCGTCCCCGTCGTCGACCGTTTGCAAATCATTCTGCCCAATCACCATCAACTTCCACGGCTGCGACTGCGAAGTGGCACTGGAGTGGCATCTCCATTACTACAACGACACTTATACACGTTTGTTTACCGCTCGCCGCCATAAGCTCCGAGATATCGGCCGTTCCCAGATATTACCGCGGGTCGGCATAATTCTCGGCGACCATTCCGAATAAAACTCGTACGGAACGGCGATTTAATGTAAATGCGTCGTCTCGTCCCTCGCTTTATGGGACCTAGTCGACGTCGTAGTCCAGGATGACCGCGATATCTCAGCCCCCCGTGACGCGCGTAATTAACTCACCCCGCCCACCTTTATAAGCCTTTGGAAGTGGACAATTTGTTGTTTGAACGTCTTTGAGTGTCCAGTTGACACTGCTGTCGCCTTGTGTTGGGCGTACCTGCTCACTAGTTGGGCCGTGTTCCACCCAGGGATTACGATGTGTTGTTTGGCATCGGGCAACATAAATATTTAAGTTTACAATTACACATACTAAAACACTGTTACCTCACGAATCTCTGGGCTGCTTGCACATAAACTGCTAAACATAATAAACTGCTACAGTATAATTGTGTACGAGTCGCAGTTACGTCTCTGCAAAAAATATTTTGCAAAAGAAATAATGTCAAGGCTTGTTGGTTGGTTAGGAAATTGATTGATACATTGACAGTTGAATTTCAATTTTTACTTTCATCTTTGCTCAGTGGGGTTCAAATACGAGAAGCAAAATCATTAAATATCAAAAAAATGTTCACGTTTGTTCCATTAAAAACCCCTACCTAGCTAAAGTAAAACTATTTACATCCCACTGTATTTCTAACTGAGAATGAAATCCACTGAAAAGCGGGGTCCAAAAGCTATGGGCCAAGTTGTTCATGTTACCTAGCGATTCGAGCAATAACCTTGTGCCTATAAGTGGTTTAGTGTCCTCATGTGTCATAGTGATGACACTCTACAAAGTATCACCATTTCCACTATGGCAATCTAAACAAGAGACTAACAGCTACAAAGGGCCTGGGAAGTTCCATCTCACACATGGGCCCCGCCCGTCGCGATTGTTCTCTGACCCCACAAATCTCAAAACCTATTCCCATTTCTCCGATTCAAAAGCAATTTGTTAATACCGCCCTCCGCTCACGACCGTTTGATATACGGCAGCAGGTCCCTTTGATCAATAATTGCCGTTTAGAAAGTACTTTCAAATCATTTCACAGTGTCGATAACACCGTTCGATAGGATCGCCTCGGCAACCGACTTACGAATTAATCACGGTTCGCGATGCCATCGAAGTCTTCCCGCCACTCCGCACTCCGGAGGTGTTTGGGGTTTGTTTGTCCGGTGGTCGATGACCGCGCGATACCGCCTCCGTTAATTGTGAGTTCTGTTCGCTACGGTCAGTTTGTTCTGTTATTGTTAATCGTTATTCCGTTCCTCTTTTGCGCTATCTTTTAATGCCCTGTTGCCGCGGCCGTTATTAAAGAAATAAATAGCACTCGATGACAACAAAATATAAGCGGACTTGATAAATTCACTAGTCAAATGCGATTTTCGTGTCTCAAGTTCACGGTAAGAGATACTTTATACCACGGTACAATATTGGGTTTTAAATCATAGTATAAACTACAACCCTAACATTTTAACAATTTCCGTAAATTCCTTTAAACCCTATACCTGGAAATAACCAAAATATCTCCAGCAAAAACACATGCTGCCCCATCTGTTGACTATGATAGGAGACAGTCTAGGTCTTTGTCCCAGGAAGTCGCGAGGTCCACACTCCGGAGGTCCAGTCCCCAGAATGGCGAAACCTCGTATTAATTGTGGCACAGACCCGATAATCAGCCCTCGGGCGTTGTGCGGGTGACCGTCCGGCCCTTGAGGAACGGGTGATAACTCAGGGTAAAAAACGGCCACTGAGCAGCGCAACAGCAGATATATGCAGTAGGTAATAACAGTGCTGGGAGACAGAGTGATATAGTTTGTCGGTGATACTGAGCCCGCGCCCGCGTACACCACACCACCACACTGAGGAGGGGGAAGTGGTTAGCCTCCCGCGTCGTATTGATGCCTGTCGCTACGGCATCGGCGTCGTTTTTCTCTAAAGATTGGTTTCCAGTTTATTGTAATTGCGGGAAATATTTCACTCCCGGTTTGTCTCTACGTGACACCTCTTTTCCAGTTCCATAACGTATTTTCAACCTCGACCACCTGTCGCGACCGCGACTGACGCTTCAGGTTGTTTTATGGTCCTTCGAGCCGGATGGCTACAATTACAAGCTGATGTATTGGAACTTGTCCTGCTGCGCTAGGAATACAGTCGGATCTGTGTATGAAGTGGAGCTCTTCTGATTGTTTGGTTGTCGTATAATAAGCTCGATTCTAAGAGTAGGGCTAACTAAATAACATAATTGGTAACATAATCAAATAATAACTTAATTGGTAGCTTACTCAGTGTTTGTATTTTTTATCTGCTATCCATAACTTTATTTGGGTACGTTTGCCCATCAAGTGTTCCTGCTATCCACATAAATATTTCATTATTTTCACACACAACTGCATTGTATCATAGATTAAACATACTCCCTTAGTAGATTCCCCGCCGGCATGTTATAAGGTGAGGACGGCTAAAACGGGGCAAACTTCAGTGCGCTCTATCCGGGATTTCTAGTACTAGCGCTCTAGGCGGCATCAGTGCAATAGCGCAACCTCGTGGCGATGAGAGGAACAACGCAACGACAGCATTCGTCTGCGAGAATGGCCCAAGCCAGAGCCCAACACACGGCCCACGGCCGGCGCCGCTGTTGCCGTACAGCTATCAGCCAGCACAGCGAAGCACTAGCAGCTAATCCCTTACATTTTACAATCATACGCGAATATAGTTTTCCTGTTATTTTATACGAAGTACAAAAGAAGCTCATGGTCATGGAATAAAATGTGTATAGTGTAGGCCTACTATAAATAACCGATCATTCATTCATTAGTCATTACCAACGAATCATTTTTAAATAAATAATAAAAAATAAACCCTTATTTCCTACATAATTCATACTTTTCCCAAATTACATGTTTTTCTTTTAATTTTGTCGGGCGGAGATGAAATCCTCATGGACAATCAAAAATCCGTATTCGAGAGTAGTGTACAACTGTTACTGGCAAAAAAACTTCGCAAAGTTTTGTTTAAAATAAATGAAGTATTGTATGTGATTTGAGAATTTAATTTTGAAACGGTTTATAAACTGGAAATACAATTAATTATTATTTGTATGAGAAAGTAATTGCGAAACATTAGGTAAGTATTTATAAACAATTTAAATTTAAGGATCCAAAGGAAATAATTATGAAATGTTTAACTTATCAATGTATTTAATTTGACGTTTTGTATTTAATCACTTGACTCTAATGTTTACATAATAACATTGTAATACTATGTTTTAATAACATTAATCATCGTACAGCATTTTAGGTTACTTAATCTACTTACACCCAAATAACCTAATCACAGCAATATTTATATCATGCATCCTAACATAACCATATATAACATAACCAACAATTAAAAACGAATTGTTTACATTTAAACAATTTTCATTACAATTAAACTAAAAAATGTAAGTATAATTTTTCGTACATTAAATTTTGTCAATACCATTGATGACATTTATTAAGTTTTAGTAGAGTGCATTGTATAATGAACTTATTTAAAGCACTTGTGTATTGTTTTTTAGTGCCTTCGACCTTTGTTTAGCCATTACCAGCAATTTTGCGGCTTATCCACGAACTCAGTTTTCTCGCCAGTCAATCCCGCGGATAGTCGGGAGTATACTGTAGTAGGTTAGTTTATTTAATCCAAATGACATATTCCGATCCCTACCAATATTCCCTCTGAATTCAAACGTTTAAACAGTTTCCTGCACGTCTCATCTGCGATAACTATAAACAAAACTCAAGGTAAATCACTACGAGTGTATTAATTAGGATAGACTTAACATATACAGTATACACGTTTGTGTGTTTTTTATAATCCACACTGGTTCTGTTTAGTATTCGTGTGTTTGATGACGTTTTACTGTTTACTGTTTTACTAATCTAAAAGTTTTCTAAATTACTGTCAGTTTGAATTGATTTGATTGATTGATTGACATTTACTTGTTTGTTAGTTTCATAACTTTTTCCCACTTTTCACCATATTTACCACCGGGCTGACGCAGATCCTCAGACATAGCCTGCAGGCTTCTTTTAATTTTTGCTACTAGAACCTTGTTCAGGATGAAATACAGTATTGGTGTTTGTAACAGTTGGTGTAACATTTCATCCAAATTGGATGCATCCGGAAAATACGTCGCTTTGCAGCGCCAATTCTAGGGCGTGCGCTCTGCCTGTCCGCCGCACGTTAATGCAATGGCTTAGGCTCTCCGTTAATGTCAGCTTGGTACCTAACCAATTAAAAATATATTTATGTTAATGTATTCCTTTCTTATATCTGTAGGCTTGATCTTTTTTAATTTGTTGGTACTGGTACTACTGTAGTAGAATTTTAAGTGGGAAGTAACTGGTAAATAAATACTTCTATATAAGCGTTTTTATAACGCATTTTACACATACAAATACATTTTTTGAAGAAAATCAAAAAAGCTAGAGTCATAAATTTTAATCTAAGGAGTAAGGAACAATCTTCAGATGAAAAATATTTCAAAAGTTATGTGAGTTATCTAAGAGGACTTAAAACGTCTACAAGCGCTTCTCCGTGGCGCTGTTCAATGGCGCAACATATCTACTGGCCCGAGTTGAGATTTCTGAGCTGAGGCAGAGCGCATCCTTATAACAGTACCGTGTTTTTGAACATAAAAACATGGATGCTTTTCTTTAAAACGGCATCAAAACAGAACTCCGCTAGTGTCAAAAGTCCATAGTGCCTTCATCAAGTCCCTCCTGCAGTCCGCGCAATTAAACAGCCTCAAGCAGGTTCGGTTTAAAGTAGGTGTACGGTTTTGTAATATAATATTGTAAGGCAATGCTTAGAGTGTAAATAAAATAAGTAGTTTGTCAATTGTTAAATTGATATAATAAAAAAACAACTGCAATGCAAAACTAAATGTAAAAAAATAATCGAATTAAGAATAGTATTCTTCACCTGGTCCGCGGTGACGGTGGTGCGTGGGTGCGTACACTATAGTGTGACCTTGGGTTAGCCCAGTCCTTTGAAGTGAACGCGTGCCGCCTGATGCAGCCCTTCCAACCCCGCCACCATGTGACGTTGCATCGGAAGCTACCGCCAGACACTGCCATTGTTAACACGTGCATTTACACAGAGCCGTCTTTATAAAATGCGAGGCCTGGGGCAATACATAATTGCGAGGCCTTGTTTAACCAAGCTCACCGGGGGGTCTGGGGGTCCCCCCCCCCGGAAAATTTTTGTAAAATTATACTTGTAAAGTCGTCATTTTAAGCACTTTGACGAAAAAAAATGAATATTTTACACTCTGAAAATAGGCGTGAATATTATTGCTAATTACACATATCATTGTTCCAATTCCAAAGTGGATATCATAAATATTGCACACGAAATTCTTTACAATCATTAATAAAAAAAAATTAACACTTCTCCTTTACTGTGGATTGTGAATTGAATTAACACTTTGTAAATTAAACAAAGTGGCGGGACGACAATTAATAGTAAAAGCTTATAGGCTATCTTGTTTATTTATTTTTTGTCAAGTTAGGTTTATTGTGTTTTCGGCAGTTGGTCTGTGGAGGGTGTTTTAAAGGTAAAAAATATTACATAAATAATTGTCAATGAGATACTTGCAAATTCGTCATTTTAAGCATTTTGATGAAACAAATGAATCTTTTACACTCTGTAAATGGCCGTTAATATTATAGCTAATTGCATACGGTATATTATTGTTCCAATTCCAAAGTGGATATCATAAATATTGTCCACGAAGTTCTTTACAATAATTAATAAAAAAATTAACACTTCTCTTCACTGTGGATTGTCGTCCTGTCACTTTGTAAATAGTAAATGCTCATAGGCTAACTTGTTTATGTACTTTTTGTCAAGATAGGTTTAAGATTAGATTAGATTAGATAAGATTAACATGGGGAACTACAGAGCCACTGGGGCGGAGCCCGAAAGGGTTTTTGAGATAAGAATATGCTGTAATGTTAATCGGGAATGTGAGCTATCATCATGCCAAATTTCAGCCCAATCCGTCCAGTAGTTTATGCGTGATTGAGCAACACACACACACACACACACACAAACATACACACAAACTCACAAACTTTCAGATTTATAATATTAGTAAGATATATACGCGATTTGCGCGATGAATTTCAACGGATGGTGTTTTACGGCCTGGGAACCGGAGTTTTGCCAACGGGTGTCAGGTAAATGGGGGGATGTCTTCGGCCACCTCTTGGTGCGGAGATTTGCCAACGGTGGTGGTGGGAGAAAGATTGTGACAGAGGGAGGGAGAGCGATTGTCAGGGCTGTCTACGCTTGGCAGTTATGCGCTTGTCGCAGTGGGTTAGGTTAGGTTAGGTTAAAAATTTGCATTTCCTTTTACAGTCAGAGATGCATAACTCCAACTTTGAATACAGTCAGCATCCTGCCTGGTTTGTCCACCCCTAGCGGAAGCCACTCTCACGGTCACGTGTAATCGCTCTCGCTCAACCCACAACCGTTGGCAAAACTCCGCAGTATGTGGAATTCATAGATGGGGACCCTTTCTACATTATACCCGTTGGCAAAACTCCTACACTCTTACGGCCTCTAGGGACCTCAAAGCAAAATAATTAAATCGGCCCCGGGTCCAGGTTTTACCAAGAGTACTACGGTAATAGCTTATTCCCTATATGGGAAATTCGCATATGTTCGGAAATAGTTTCAAGAATGTTTTAACATGTTGGGCTGCAGGGTATTGATTACATGGTTATTGTATAACCTATTTGTGGCGTAGACTAGGATAACTAACTTCCCTGATTCCGTGCACGTCTCATCACAGTTCACAATCGCTTTTTGAGCACGATTTCCTAACCACTGAGAGTCCGGACTGTCTTGAGATCCTGCATGGAGGAGAAGAAAATCGGAAAAGAAATACCAAATTTAACTCCTAAAAGAAATGTACATGTAGGAAGTTTCGTTTGTGCATAACTTGAATTAGACTCTAGATAAACGAATGCCGATGCTTGATGGCAAATCTGTGCGTGTATACCTTGAATTGTAGACAAAAAGTATGAAAATCGGTCTGTTAAAAGAGCCGAACCGACTCTTATAACTAAGAAGAGAAAACCTAAGAATTTTGTATAGGCCTATATATATCACAATAATAAATTCCTTAACTAACAGTAGTAAACTTCTAAAAATGTATCTTTGTAAAAAAATCAACCTACTTTAAACACTCTAAAAATAATTAAATAAATCTTTCAAAGTAAACTTTTGTAATGTTCAAGTTCACGTATTTGAAGTCTATGATTATGTTTGACACAACATACTGAAAATTTAAAGAGGATGTCCACATTGCAGGCGGTTATCTATAACTAATGATGCTAATCTTCATGTTTTTTCAGAGTTTTGCGTTTGGAGTTATTTTATTATTGTAACCCATCATTGGCAGATACCTTTTTAAAGTTTTTTTTTTATAAGATAATAAATTATAATCCTATAGTGATATTAACTAGTATCTTTTAATAATAATGCATTTAAATATTTTTAATTTGGATAAGTAACGTTTTAATATTGACCTAGCCTCTTTTCCCTAACATAATATCAACATAATTTGTTTCTTATTCATATATACAATTAGTGTGTCATAGTTGCATATTGCATTCATTCAGAAGTAAATATAAAATACAAGTACATACTTCCTTGGTATAAAAAAACAGTGCTTATGTTTGTTATATATTTATGTTACCTATCCTGTTATGATTTTATTGTTTTTATTATTTTAGAGGGTTTGAAATCTGTTGTTTTTTTTACAAAGATAAATTATTTCATCTTATTAGTGACTTAATTCTAATTTGTAACATATTTATTACTTAAAGGGTTTTTAAAAGCAAAATTGTTTGGACCGATCAAGAAAGTTACTGAACAGTTATTATTTTAAAACTGCTTGAGTCACCTGTTCAGGTTACATAATTCCTGGTTATAAAAATTTGGTAAACCAGGTGATGAATTGGGATTGCCAGAGATTAAATCGATCGAGAGCTGCAAAACCATTTCGGTCCGTGGTACGAACTCTATTTTTTACCACGCTATACCATATTACCTACCTTTTGCAGCCAAACATGTTTTTTGTAAACCGACGTAGCCTAAAAGCACAGACAATATAATACTTTAATGTTTCCATTGTCTGTGCTAAAAGTTTTATGTCTTAAAAATCAATAGGAAATAAGTGTATTGTTCGATTGGAATAATGTTACCAATGATATACTATAATTTTACTGTTATGATGTTTATTTTATGGTGTTGATAACAGAATACAATTTCAATACTCAAAACGGAGTTATACAAAATGCAGGTCAAATGTTGAAATACCTTTTTCATAGTAACCTAAACAAAACGCCTAGTAAACTCAAAGTCAGTTATTTCGGCTCCATGGCATGAAATATATTAAGCAACTTTTTAATGAAGATCTGTCTCTGTACCTTCATCGTTTCAACCAACAGTTGTAAGAATATTATTATTATTTATTGCTTTCTCTGTAAAAATATTAACAAAATAAATATTTTATAAAGGTTTTCAGCATTTTTTCACTGGAACCAATATTTAGGCCTACACTTAAACATAATGTTATAGGCACCAAAGGGAAACCATGGTTATTTTGGGAGTGGAACTACGCTGATCGGTATAAAAATCCCAGAGAAATTGATGAACATCTATAGAAAAAAATACATTGGCACAAACGAATTGAGAACCTCATTCTTTTGTTGGTAGTGGGGAAGTCGGTTAAAAATACTCACAAGTAACAAATACAATAGATGGCTATTCAAATAAAAGAACAATTAATTTAATTATCAACATCACATTAACTAAACTAGAACAATCGCAATAAAACACTGGTGTTACAAATACTGAAATACAGTTAGCCGAGGCTCTGCACGTACAAATCACGCTGTATGGAATCAAGCTGGGTGTGAGTGTCGTGGTCGTGTGTAGGCCTATGTGCCAAGGTGGTATTCCTTGCTCGCTGGTGCTCAGTGCTGGCGCACGGCGGGGCGCGCGGGGCTTGTGGACGCGCGTGTGAGAGCTATAACGCGGTAAGAGTGTGTTTGTGTGTGTGGCTGTACGGCGAGACCTCTAGCGCTCCTAGCCTGACCGTACTGAACTACGTGGGCAGCACACAACTTCGCCGTACAAGCGCTCGAACATACCGACCCCTATCCCGCGGAGAATCTACTAAGGGAGTATGTTTAATCTATGATTGTATCTTACTAGAATGCATGCTTTTAACATATTGATGGGACATACATCTTTTTTGCTAACTGTGATTATTTAAGCTCCAGACTGTAATGTTACCACCAGTAAGCACCGCCACTATATTTTACCACCCTGTGTGTACTGTACCATAGATTAAACATACTCCCTTAGTAGATTCCCCGCCGGCATGTTATAAGGTGAGGACGGCTAAAACGGGGCAAACTTCAGTGCGCTCTATCCGGGATTTCTAGTACTAGCGCTCTAGGCGGCATCAGTGCAATGGCGCAACCTCGTGGCGATGAGAGGAACAACGCAACGACAGCATTCGTCTGCGAGAATGGCCCAAGCCAGAGCCCAACACACGGCCCACGGCCGGCGCCGCTGTTGCCGTACAGCTATCAGCCAGCACAGCGAAGCACTAGCAGCTAATCCCTTACATTTTACAATCATACGCGAATATAGTTTTCCTGTTATTTTATAAGAAGTACAAAAGAAGCTCATGGTCATGGAATAAAATGTGTATAGTGTAGGCCTACTATAAATAACCGATCATTCATTCATTAGTCATTACCAACGAATCATTTTTAAATAAATAATAAAAAATAAACCCTTATTTCCTACATAATTCATACTTTTCCCAAATTACATGTTTTTCTTTTAATTTTGTCGGGCGGAGATGAAATCCTCATGGACAATCAAAAATCCGTATTCGAGAGTAGTGTACAACTGTTACTGGCAAAAAAACTTCGCAAAGTTTTGTTTAAAATAAATGAAGTATTGTATGTGATTTGAGAATTTAATTTTGAAACGGTTTATAAACTGGAAATACAATTAATTATTATTTGTATGAGAAAGTAATTGCGAAACATTAGGTAAGTATTTATAAACAATTTAAATTTAAGGATCCAAAGGAAATAATTATGAAATGTTTAACTTATCAATGTATTTAATTTGACGTTTTGTATTTAATCACTTGACTCTAATGTTTACATAATAACATTGTAATACTATGTTTTAATAACATTAATCATCGTACAGCATTTTAGGTTACTTAATCTACTTACACCCAAATAACCTAATCACAGCAATATTTATATCATGCATCCTAACATAACCATATATAACATAACCAACAATTAAAAACGAATTGTTTACATTTAAACAATTTTCATTACAATTAAACTAAAAAATGTAAGTATAATTTTTCGTACATTAAATTTCGTCAATACCATTGATGACATTTATTAAGTTTTAGTAGAGTGCATTGTATAATGAACTTATTTAAAGCACTTGTGTATTGTTTTTTAGTGCCTTCGACCTTTGTTTAGCCATTACCAGCAATTTTGCGGCTTATCCACGAACTCAGTTTTCTCGCCAGTCAATCCCGCGGATAGTCGGGAGTATACTGTAGTAGGTTAGTTTATTTAACCCAAATGACATATTCCGATCCCTACCAATATTCCCTCTGAATTCAAACGTTTAAACAGTTTCCTGCACGTCTCATCTGCGATAACTATAAACAAAACTCAAGGTAAATCACTACGAGTGTATTAATTAGGATAGACTTAACATATACAGTATACACGTTTGTGTGTTTTTTATAATCCACACTGGTTCTGTTTAGTATTCGTGTGTTTGATGACGTTTTACTGTTTACTGTTTTACTAATCTAAAAGTTTTCTAAATTACTGTCAATTTGAATTGATTTGATTGATTGATTGACATTTACTTGTTTGTTAGTTTCATAACTTTTTCCCACTTTTCACCATATTTACCACCGGGCTGACGCAGATCCTCAGACATAGCCTGCAGGCTTCTTTTAATTTTTGCTACTAGAACCTTGTTCAGGATGAAATACAGTATTGGTGTTTGTAACAGTTGGTGTAACATTTCATCCAAATTGGATGCATCCGGAAAATACGTCGCTTTGCAGCGCCAATTCTAGGGCGTGCGCTCTGCCTGTCCGCCGCACGTTAATGCAATGGCTTAGGCTCTCCGTTAATGTCAGCTTGGTACCTAACCAATTAAAAATATATTTATGTTAATGTATTCCTTTCTTATATCTGTAGGCTTGATCTTTTTTAATTTGTTGGTACTGGTACTTCTGTAGTAGAATTTTAAGTGGGAAGTAACTGGTAAATAAATACTTCTATATAAGCGTTTTTATAACGCATTTTACACATACAAATACATTTTTTGAAGAAAATCAAAAAAGCTAGAGTCATAAATTTTAATCTAAGGAGTAAGGAACAATCTTCAGATGAAAAATATTTCAAAAGTTATGTGAGTTATCTAAGAGGACTTAAAACGTCTACAAGCGCTTCTCCGTGGCGCTGTTCAATGGCGCAACATATCTACTGGCCCGAGTTGAGATTTCTGAGCTGAGGCAGAGCGCATCCTTATAACAGTACCGTGTTTTTGAACATAAAAACATGGATGCTTTTCTTTAAAACGGCATCAAAACAGAACTCCGCTAGTGTCAAAAGTCCATAGTGCCTTCATCAAGTCCCTCCTGCAGTCCGCGCAATTAAACAGCCTCAAGCAGGTTCGGTTTAAAGTAGGTGTACGGTTTTGTAATATAATATTGTAAGGCAATGCTTAGAGTGTTAATAAAATAAGTAGTTTGTCAATTGTTAAATTGATATAATAAAAAAACAACTGCAATGCAAAACTAAATGTAAAAAAATAATCGAATTAAGAATAGTATTCTTCACCTGGTCCGCGGTGACGGTGGTGCGTGGGTGCGTACACTATAGTGTGACCTTGGGTTAGCCCAGTCCTTTGAAGTGAACGCGTGCCGCCTGATGCAGCCCTTCCAACCCCGCCACCATGTGACGTTGCATCGGAAGCTACCGCCAGACACTGCCATTGTTAACACGTGCATTTACACAGAGCCGTCTTTATAAAATGCGAGGCCTGGGGCAATACATAATTGCGAGGCCTTGTTTAACCAAGCTCACCGGGGGGTCTGGGGGTCCCCCCCCCGGAAAATTTTTGTAAAATTATACTTGTAAAAACGTCATTTTAAGCACTTTGACGAAAAAAAATGAATATTTTACACTCTGAAAATAGGCGTGAATATTATCGCTAATTACACATATTATTGTTCCAATTCCAAAGTGGATATCATAAATATTGCACACGAAATTCTTTACAATCATTAATAAAAAAAAATTAACACTTCTCCTTTACTGTGGATTGTGAATTGAATTAACACTTTGTAAATTAAACAAAGTGGCGGGACGACAATTAATAGTAAAAGCTTATAGGCTATCTTGTTTATTTATTTTTTGTCAAGTTAGGTTTATTGTGTTTTCGGCAGTTGGTCTGTGGAGGGTGTTTTAAAGGTAAAAAATATTACATAAATAATTGTCAATGAGATACTTGCAAATTCGTCATTTTAAGCATTTTGATGAAACAAATGAATCTTTTACACTCTGTAAATGGCCGTTAATATTATAGCTAATTGCATACGGTATATTATTGTTCCAATTCCAAAGTGGATATCATAAATATTGTCCACGAAGTTCTTTACAATAATTAATAAAAAAATTAACACTTCTCTTCACTGTGGATTGTCGTCCTGTCACTTTGTAAATAGTAAATGCTCATAGGCTAACTTGTTTATGTACTTTTTGTCAAGATAGGTTTAAGATTAGATTAGATTAGATAAGATTAACATGGGGAACTACAGAGCCACTGGGGCGGAGCCCGAAAGGGTTTTTGAGATAAGAATATGCTGTAATGTTAATCGGGAATGTGAGCTATCATCATGCCAAATTTCAGCCCAATCCGTCCAGTAGTTTATGCGTGATTGAGCAACACACACACACACACACACAAACATACACACAAACTCACAAACTTTCAGATTTATAATATTAGTAAGATATATACGCGATTTGCGCGATGAATTTCAACGGATGGTGTTTTACGGCCTGGGAACCGGAGTTTTGCCAACGGGTGTCAGGTAAATGGGGGGGATGTCTTCGGCCACCTCTTGGTGCGGAGATTTGCCAACGGTGGTGGTGGGAGAAAGAGTGTGACGGAGGGAGGGAGAGCGATTGTCAGGGCTGTCTACGCTTGGCAGTTATGCGCTTGTCGCAGTGGGTTAGGTTAGGTTAGGTTATGTTAGGTTAGGTTAGGTTAGATTAGGTTAGGTTAGGTTAAAAATTTGCATTTCCTTTTACAGTCAGAGATGCATAACTCCAACTTTGAATACAGTCAGCATCCTGCCTGGTTTGTCCACCCCTAGCGGAAGCCACTCTCACGGTCACGTGTAATCGCTCTCGCTCAACCCACAACCGTTGGCAAAACTCCGCAGTATGTGGAATTCATGGATGGGGACCCTTTCTACATTATACCCGTTGGCAAAACTCCTACACTCTTACGGCCTCTAGGGACCTCAAAGCAAAATAATTAAATCGGCCCCGGGTCCAGGTTTTACCAAGAGTACTACGGTAATAGCTTATTCCCTATATGGGAAATTCGCATATGTTCGGAAATAGTTTCAAGAATGTTTTAACATGTTGGGCTGCAGGGTATTGATTACATGGTTATTGTATAACCTATTTGTGGCGTAGACTAGGATAACTAACTTCCCTGATTCCGTGCACGTCTCATCACAGTTCACAATCGCTTTTTGAGCACGATTTCCTAACCACTGAGAGTCCGGACTGTCTTGAGATCCTGCATGGAGGAGAAAAAAATCGGAAAAGAAATACCAAATTTAACTCCTAAAAGAAATGTACATGTAGGAAGTTTCGTTTGTGCATAACTTGAATTAGACTCTAGATAAACGAATGCCGATGCTTGATGGCAAATCTGTATGTGTATACCTTGAATTGTAGACAAAAAGTATGAAAATCGGTCTGTTAAAAGAGCCGAACCGACTCTTATAACTAAGAAGAGAAAACCTAAGAATTTTGTATAGGCCTATATATATCACAATAATAAATTCCTTAACTAACAGTAGTAAACTTCTAAAAATGTATCTTTGTAAAAAAATCAACCTACTTTAAACACTCTAAAAATAATTAAATAAATCTTTCAAAGTAAACTTTTGTAATGTTCAAGTTCACGTATTTGAAGTCTATGATTATGTTTGACACAACATACTGAAAATTTAAAGAGGATGTCCACATTGCAGGCGGTTATCTATAACTAATGATGCTAATCTTCATGTTTTTTCAGAGTTTTGCGTTTGGAGTTATTTTATTATTGTAACCCATCATTGGCAGATACCTTTTTAAAGTTTTTTTTTATAAGATAATAAATTATAATCCTATAGTGATATTAACTAGTATCTTTTAATAATAATGCATTTAAATATTTTTAATTTGGATAAGTAACGTTTTAATATTGACCTAGCCTCTTTTCCCTAACATAATATCAACATAATTTGTTTCTTATTCATATATACAATTAGTGTGTCATAGTTGCATATTGCATTCATTCAGAAGTAAATATAAAATACAAGTACATACTTCCTTGGTATAAAAAACAGTGCTTATGTTTGTTATATATTTATGTTACCTATCCTGTTATGATTTTATTGTTTTTATTATTTTAGAGGGTTTGAAATCTGTTGTTTTTTTACAAAGATAAATTATTTCATCTTATTAGTGACTTAATTCTAATTTGTAACATATTTATTACTTAAAGGGTTTTTAAAAGCAAAATTGTTTGGACCGATCAAGAAAGTTACTGAACAGTTATTATTTTAAAACTGCTTGAGTCACCTGTTCAGGTTACATAATTCCTGGTTATAAAAATTTGGTAAACCAGGTGATGAATTGGGATTGCCAGAGATTAAATCGATCGAGAGCTGCAAAACCATTTCGGTCCGTGGTACGAACTCTATTTTTTACCACACTATACCATATTACCTACCTTTTGCAGCCAAACATGTTTTTTGTAAACCGACGTAGCCTAAAAGCACAGACAATATAATACTTTAATGTTTCCATTGTCTGTGCTAAAAGTTTTATGTCTTAAAAATCAATAGGAAATAAGTGTATTGTTCGATTGGAATAATGTTACCAATGATATACTATAATTTTACTGTTATGATGTTTATTTTATGGTGTTGATAACAGAATACAATTTCAATACTCAAAACGGAGTTATACAAAATGCAGGTCAAATGTTGAAATACCTTTTTCATAGTAACCTAAACAAAACGCCTAGTAAACTCAAAGTCAGTTATTTCGGCTCCATGGCATGAAATATATTAAGCAACTTTTTAATGAAGATCTGTCTCTGTACCTTCATCGTTTCAACCAACAGTTGTAAGAATATTATTATTATTTATTGCTTTCTCTGTAAAAATATTAACAAAATAAATATTTTATAAAGGTTTTCAGCATTTTTTCACTGGAACCAATATTTAGGCCTACACTTAAACATAATGTTATAGGCACCAAAGGGAAACCATGGTTATTTTGGGAGTGGAACTACGCTGATCGGTATAAAAATCCCAGAGAAATTGATGAACATCTATAGAAAAAAATACATTGGCACAAACGAATTGAGAACCTCATTCTTTTGTTGGTAGTGGGGAAGTCGGTTAAAAATACTCACAAGTAACAAATACAATAGATGGCTATTCAAATAAAAGAACAATTAATTTAATTATCAACATCACATTAACTAAACTAGAACAATCGCAATAAAACACTGGTGTTACAAATACTGAAATACAGTTAGCCGAGGCTCTGCACGTACAAATCACGCTGTATGGAATCAAGCTGGGTGTGAGTGTCGTGGTCGTGTGTAGGCCTATGTGCCAAGGTGGTATTCCTTGCTCGCTGGTGCTCAGTGCTGGCGCACGGCGGGGCGCGCGGGGCTTGTGGACGCGCGTGTGAGAGCTATAACGCGGTAAGAGTGTGTTTGTGTGTGTGGCTGTACGGCGAGACCTCTAGCGCTCCTAGCCTGACCGTACTGAACTACGTGGGCAGCACACAACTTCGCCGTACAAGCGCTCGAACATACCGACCCCTATCCCGCGGAGAATCTACTAAGGGAGTATGTTTAATCTATGATTGTATCTTACTAGAATGCATGCTTTTAACATATTGATGGGACATACATCTTTTTTGCTAACTGTGATTATTTAAGCTCCAGACTGTAATGTTACCACCAGTAAGCACCGCCACTATATTTTACCACCCTGTGTGTACTGTACCATAGATTAAACATACTCCCTTAGTAGATTCCCCGCCGGCATGTTATAAGGTGAGGACGGCTAAAACGGGGCAAACTTCAGTGCGCTCTATCCGGGATTTCTAGTACTAGTGCTCTAGGCGGCATCAGTGCAATGGCGCAACCTCGTGGCGATGAGAGGAACAACGCAACGACAGCATTCGTCTGCGAGAATGGCCCAAGCCAGAGCCCAACACACGGCCCACGGCCGGCGCCGCTGTTGCCGTACAGCTATCAGCCAGCACAGCGAAGCACTAGCAGCTAATCCCTTACATTTTACAATCATACGCGAATATAGTTTTCCTGTTATTTTATACGAAGTACAAAAGAAGCTCATGGTCATGGAATAAAATGTGTATAGTGTAGGCCTACTATAAATAACCGATCATTCATTCATTAGTCATTACCAACGAATCATTTTTAAATAAATAATAAAAAATAAACCCTTATTTCCTACATAATTCATACTTTTCCCAAATTACATGTTTTTCTTTTAATTTTGTCGGGCGGAGATGAAATCCTCATGGACAATCAAAAATCCGTATTCGAGAGTAGTGTACAACTGTTACTGGCAAAAAAACTTCGCAAAGTTTTGTTTAAAATAAATGAAGTATTGTATGTGATTTGAGAATTTAATTTTGAAACGGTTTATAAACTGGAAATACAATTAATTATTATTTGTATGAGAAAGTAATTGCGAAACATTAGGTAAGTATTTATAAACAATTTAAATTTAAGGATCCAAAGGAAATAATTATGAAATGTTTAACTTATCAATGTATTTAATTTGACGTTTTGTATTTAATCACTTGACTCTAATGTTTACATAATAACATTGTAATACTATGTTTTAATAACATTAATCATCGTACAGCATTTTAGGTTACTTAATCTACTTACACCCAAATAACCTAATCACAGCAATATTTATATCATGCATCCTAACATAACCATATATAACATAACCAACAATTAAAAACGAATTGTTTACATTTAAACAATTTTCATTACAATTAAACTAAAAAATGTAAGTATAATTTTTCGTACATTAAATTTTGTCAATACCATTGATGACATTTATTAAGTTTTAGTAGAGTGCATTGTATAATGAACTTATTTAAAGCACTTGTGTATTGTTTTTTAGTGCCTTCGACCTTTGTTTAGCCATTACCAGCAATTTTGCGGCTTATCCACGAACTCAGTTTTCTCGCCAGTCAATCCCGCGGATAGTCGGGAGTATACTGTAGTAGGTTAGTTTATTTAATCCAAATGACATATTCCGATCCCTACCAATATTCCCTCTGAATTCAAACGTTTAAACAGTTTCCTGCACGTCTCATCTGCGATAACTATAAACAAAACTCAAGGTAAATCACTACGAGTGTATTAATTAGGATAGACTTAACATATACAGTATACACGTTTGTGTGTTTTTTATAATCCACACTGGTTCTGTTTAGTATTCGTGTGTTTGATGACGTTTTACTGTTTACTGTTTTACTAATCTAAAAGTTTTCTAAATTACTGTCAGTTTGAATTGATTTGATTGATTGATTGACATTTACTTGTTTGTTAGTTTCATAACTTTTTCCCACTTTTCACCATATTTACCACCGGGCTGACGCAGATCCTCAGACATAGCCTGCAGGCTTCTTTTAATTTTTGCTACTAGAACCTTGTTCAGGATGAAATACAGTATTGGTGTTTGTAACAGTTGGTGTAACATTTCATCCAAATTGGATGCATCCGGAAAATACGTCGCTTTGCAGCGCCAATTCTAGGGCGTGCGCTCTGCCTGTCCGCCGCACGTTAATGCAATGGCTTAGGCTCTCCGTTAATGTCAGCTTGGTACCTAACCAATTAAAAATATATTTATGTTAATGTATTCCTTTCTTATATCTGTAGGCTTGATCTTTTTTAATTTGTTGGTACTGGTACTACTGTAGTAGAATTTTAAGTGGGAAGTAACTGGTAAATAAATACTTCTATATAAGCGTTTTTATAACGCATTTTACACATACAAATACATTTTTTGAAGAAAATCAAAAAAGCTAGAGTCATAAATTTTAATCTAAGGAGTAAGGAACAATCTTCAGATGAAAAATATTTCAAAAGTTATGTGAGTTATCTAAGAGGACTTAAAACGTCTACAAGCGCTTCTCCGTGGCGCTGTTCAATGGCGCAACATATCTACTGGCCCGAGTTGAGATTTCTGAGCTGAGGCAGAGCGCATCCTTATAACAGTACCGTGTTTTTGAACATAAAAACATGGATGCTTTTCTTTAAAACGGCATCAAAACAGAACTCCGCTAGTGTCAAAAGTCCATAGTGCCTTCATCAAGTCCCTCCTGCAGTCCGCGCAATTAAACAGCCTCAAGCAGGTTCGGTTTAAAGTAGGTGTACGGTTTTGTAATATAATATTGTAAGGCAATGCTTAGAGTGTAAATAAAATAAGTAGTTTGTCAATTGTTAAATTGATATAATAAAAAAACAACTGCAATGCAAAACTAAATGTAAAAAAATAATCGAATTAAGAATAGTATTCTTCACCTGGTCCGCGGTGACGGTGGTGCGTGGGTGCGTACACTATAGTGTGACCTTGGGTTAGCCCAGTCCTTTGAAGTGAACGCGTGCCGCCTGATGCAGCCCTTCCAACCCCGCCACCATGTGACGTTGCATCGGAAGCTACCGCCAGACACTGCCATTGTTAACACGTGCATTTACACAGAGCCGTCTTTATAAAATGCGAGGCCTGGGGCAATACATAATTGCGAGGCCTTGTTTAACCAAGCTCACCGGGGGGTCTGGGGGTCCCCCCCCCCGGAAAATTTTTGTAAAATTATACTTGTAAAGTCGTCATTTTAAGCACTTTGACGAAAAAAAATGAATATTTTACACTCTGAAAATAGGCGTGAATATTATTGCTAATTACACATATCATTGTTCCAATTCCAAAGTGGATATCATAAATATTGCACACGAAATTCTTTACAATCATTAATAAAAAAAAATTAACACTTCTCCTTTACTGTGGATTGTGAATTGAATTAACACTTTGTAAATTAAACAAAGTGGCGGGACGACAATTAATAGTAAAAGCTTATAGGCTATCTTGTTTATTTATTTTTTGTCAAGTTAGGTTTATTGTGTTTTCGGCAGTTGGTCTGTGGAGGGTGTTTTAAAGGTAAAAAATATTACATAAATAATTGTCAATGAGATACTTGCAAATTCGTCATTTTAAGCATTTTGATGAAACAAATGAATCTTTTACACTCTGTAAATGGCCGTTAATATTATAGCTAATTGCATACGGTATATTATTGTTCCAATTCCAAAGTGGATATCATAAATATTGTCCACGAAGTTCTTTACAATAATTAATAAAAAAATTAACACTTCTCTTCACTGTGGATTGTCGTCCTGTCACTTTGTAAATAGTAAATGCTCATAGGCTAACTTGTTTATGTACTTTTTGTCAAGATAGGTTTAAGATTAGATTAGATTAGATAAGATTAACATGGGGAACTACAGAGCCACTGGGGCGGAGCCCGAAAGGGTTTTTGAGATAAGAATATGCTGTAATGTTAATCGGGAATGTGAGCTATCATCATGCCAAATTTCAGCCCAATCCGTCCAGTAGTTTATGCGTGATTGAGCAACACACACACACACACACACACAAACATACACACAAACTCACAAACTTTCAGATTTATAATATTAGTAAGATATATACGCGATTTGCGCGATGAATTTCAACGGATGGTGTTTTACGGCCTGGGAACCGGAGTTTTGCCAACGGGTGTCAGGTAAATGGGGGGATGTCTTCGGCCACCTCTTGGTGCGGAGATTTGCCAACGGTGGTGGTGGGAGAAAGATTGTGACAGAGGGAGGGAGAGCGATTGTCAGGGCTGTCTACGCTTGGCAGTTATGCGCTTGTCGCAGTGGGTTAGGTTAGGTTAGGTTATGTTAGGTTAGGTTAGGTTAGATTAGGTTAGGTTAGGTTAAAAATTTGCATTTCCTTTTACAGTCAGAGATGCATAACTCCAACTTTGAATACAGTCAGCATCCTGCCTGGTTTGTCCACCCCTAGCGGAAGCCACTCTCACGGTCACGTGTAATCGCTCTCGCTCAACCCACAACCGTTGGCAAAACTCCGCAGTATGTGGAATTCATAGATGGGGACCCTTTCTACATTATACCCGTTGGCAAAACTCCTACACTCTTACGGCCTCTAGGGACCTCAAAGCAAAATAATTAAATCGGCCCCGGGTCCAGGTTTTACCAAGAGTACTACGGTAATAGCTTATTCCCTATATGGGAAATTCGCATATGTTCGGAAATAGTTTCAAGAATGTTTTAACATGTTGGGCTGCAGGGTATTGATTACATGGTTATTGTATAACCTATTTGTGGCGTAGACTAGGATAACTAACTTCCCTGATTCCGTGCACGTCTCATCACAGTTCACAATCGCTTTTTGAGCACGATTTCCTAACCACTGAGAGTCCGGACTGTCTTGAGATCCTGCATGGAGGAGAAGAAAATCGGAAAAGAAATACCAAATTTAACTCCTAAAAGAAATGTACATGTAGGAAGTTTCGTTTGTGCATAACTTGAATTAGACTCTAGATAAACGAATGCCGATGCTTGATGGCAAATCTGTGCGTGTATACCTTGAATTGTAGACAAAAAGTATGAAAATCGGTCTGTTAAAAGAGCCGAACCGACTCTTATAACTAAGAAGAGAAAACCTAAGAATTTTGTATAGGCCTATATATATCACAATAATAAATTCCTTAACTAACAGTAGTAAACTTCTAAAAATGTATCTTTGTAAAAAAATCAACCTACTTTAAACACTCTAAAAATAATTAAATAAATCTTTCAAAGTAAACTTTTGTAATGTTCAAGTTCACGTATTTGAAGTCTATGATTATGTTTGACACAACATACTGAAAATTTAAAGAGGATGTCCACATTGCAGGCGGTTATCTATAACTAATGATGCTAATCTTCATGTTTTTTCAGAGTTTTGCGTTTGGAGTTATTTTATTATTGTAACCCATCATTGGCAGATACCTTTTTAAAGTTTTTTTTTTATAAGATAATAAATTATAATCCTATAGTGATATTAACTAGTATCTTTTAATAATAATGCATTTAAATATTTTTAATTTGGATAAGTAACGTTTTAATATTGACCTAGCCTCTTTTCCCTAACATAATATCAACATAATTTGTTTCTTATTCATATATACAATTAGTGTGTCATAGTTGCATATTGCATTCATTCAGAAGTAAATATAAAATACAAGTACATACTTCCTTGGTATAAAAAAACAGTGCTTATGTTTGTTATATATTTATGTTACCTATCCTGTTATGATTTTATTGTTTTTATTATTTTAGAGGGTTTGAAATCTGTTGTTTTTTTTACAAAGATAAATTATTTCATCTTATTAGTGACTTAATTCTAATTTGTAACATATTTATTACTTAAAGGGTTTTTAAAAGCAAAATTGTTTGGACCGATCAAGAAAGTTACTGAACAGTTATTATTTTAAAACTGCTTGAGTCACCTGTTCAGGTTACATAATTCCTGGTTATAAAAATTTGGTAAACCAGGTGATGAATTGGGATTGCCAGAGATTAAATCGATCGAGAGCTGCAAAACCATTTCGGTCCGTGGTACGAACTCTATTTTTTACCACGCTATACCATATTACCTACCTTTTGCAGCCAAACATGTTTTTTGTAAACCGACGTAGCCTAAAAGCACAGACAATATAATACTTTAATGTTTCCATTGTCTGTGCTAAAAGTTTTATGTCTTAAAAATCAATAGGAAATAAGTGTATTGTTCGATTGGAATAATGTTACCAATGATATACTATAATTTTACTGTTATGATGTTTATTTTATGGTGTTGATAACAGAATACAATTTCAATACTCAAAACGGAGTTATACAAAATGCAGGTCAAATGTTGAAATACCTTTTTCATAGTAACCTAAACAAAACGCCTAGTAAACTCAAAGTCAGTTATTTCGGCTCCATGGCATGAAATATATTAAGCAACTTTTTAATGAAGATCTGTCTCTGTACCTTCATCGTTTCAACCAACAGTTGTAAGAATATTATTATTATTTATTGCTTTCTCTGTAAAAATATTAACAAAATAAATATTTTATAAAGGTTTTCAGCATTTTTTCACTGGAACCAATATTTAGGCCTACACTTAAACATAATGTTATAGGCACCAAAGGGAAACCATGGTTATTTTGGGAGTGGAACTACGCTGATCGGTATAAAAATCCCAGAGAAATTGATGAACATCTATAGAAAAAAATACATTGGCACAAACGAATTGAGAACCTCATTCTTTTGTTGGTAGTGGGGAAGTCGGTTAAAAATACTCACAAGTAACAAATACAATAGATGGCTATTCAAATAAAAGAACAATTAATTTAATTATCAACATCACATTAACTAAACTAGAACAATCGCAATAAAACACTGGTGTTACAAATACTGAAATACAGTTAGCCGAGGCTCTGCACGTACAAATCACGCTGTATGGAATCAAGCTGGGTGTGAGTGTCGTGGTCGTGTGTAGGCCTATGTGCCAAGGTGGTATTCCTTGCTCGCTGGTGCTCAGTGCTGGCGCACGGCGGGGCGCGCGGGGCTTGTGGACGCGCGTGTGAGAGCTATAACGCGGTAAGAGTGTGTTTGTGTGTGTGGCTGTACGGCGAGACCTCTAGCGCTCCTAGCCTGACCGTACTGAACTACGTGGGCAGCACACAACTTCGCCGTACAAGCGCTCGAACATACCGACCCCTATCCCGCGGAGAATCTACTAAGGGAGTATGTTTAATCTATGATTGTATCTTACTAGAATGCATGCTTTTAACATATTGATGGGACATACATCTTTTTTGCTAACTGTGATTATTTAAGCTCCAGACTGTAATGTTACCACCAGTAAGCACCGCCACTATATTTTACCACCCTGTGTGTACTGTACCATAGATTAAACATACTCCCTTAGTAGATTCCCCGCCGGCATGTTATAAGGTGAGGACGGCTAAAACGGGGCAAACTTCAGTGCGCTCTATCCGGGATTTCTAGTACTAGCGCTCTAGGCGGCATCAGTGCAATGGCGCAACCTCGTGGCGATGAGAGGAACAACGCAACGACAGCATTCGTCTGCGAGAATGGCCCAAGCCAGAGCCCAACACACGGCCCACGGCCGGCGCCGCTGTTGCCGTACAGCTATCAGCCAGCACAGCGAAGCACTAGCAGCTAATCCCTTACATTTTACAATCATACGCGAATATAGTTTTCCTGTTATTTTATAAGAAGTACAAAAGAAGCTCATGGTCATGGAATAAAATGTGTATAGTGTAGGCCTACTATAAATAACCGATCATTCATTCATTAGTCATTACCAACGAATCATTTTTAAATAAATAATAAAAAATAAACCCTTATTTCCTACATAATTCATACTTTTCCCAAATTACATGTTTTTCTTTTAATTTTGTCGGGCGGAGATGAAATCCTCATGGACAATCAAAAATCCGTATTCGAGAGTAGTGTACAACTGTTACTGGCAAAAAAACTTCGCAAAGTTTTGTTTAAAATAAATGAAGTATTGTATGTGATTTGAGAATTTAATTTTGAAACGGTTTATAAACTGGAAATACAATTAATTATTATTTGTATGAGAAAGTAATTGCGAAACATTAGGTAAGTATTTATAAACAATTTAAATTTAAGGATCCAAAGGAAATAATTATGAAATGTTTAACTTATCAATGTATTTAATTTGACGTTTTGTATTTAATCACTTGACTCTAATGTTTACATAATAACATTGTAATACTATGTTTTAATAACATTAATCATCGTACAGCATTTTAGGTTACTTAATCTACTTACACCCAAATAACCTAATCACAGCAATATTTATATCATGCATCCTAACATAACCATATATAACATAACCAACAATTAAAAACGAATTGTTTACATTTAAACAATTTTCATTACAATTAAACTAAAAAATGTAAGTATAATTTTTCGTACATTAAATTTCGTCAATACCATTGATGACATTTATTAAGTTTTAGTAGAGTGCATTGTATAATGAACTTATTTAAAGCACTTGTGTATTGTTTTTTAGTGCCTTCGACCTTTGTTTAGCCATTACCAGCAATTTTGCGGCTTATCCACGAACTCAGTTTTCTCGCCAGTCAATCCCGCGGATAGTCGGGAGTATACTGTAGTAGGTTAGTTTATTTAACCCAAATGACATATTCCGATCCCTACCAATATTCCCTCTGAATTCAAACGTTTAAACAGTTTCCTGCACGTCTCATCTGCGATAACTATAAACAAAACTCAAGGTAAATCACTACGAGTGTATTAATTAGGATAGACTTAACATATACAGTATACACGTTTGTGTGTTTTTTATAATCCACACTGGTTCTGTTTAGTATTCGTGTGTTTGATGACGTTTTACTGTTTACTGTTTTACTAATCTAAAAGTTTTCTAAATTACTGTCAATTTGAATTGATTTGATTGATTGATTGACATTTACTTGTTTGTTAGTTTCATAACTTTTTCCCACTTTTCACCATATTTACCACCGGGCTGACGCAGATCCTCAGACATAGCCTGCAGGCTTCTTTTAATTTTTGCTACTAGAACCTTGTTCAGGATGAAATACAGTATTGGTGTTTGTAACAGTTGGTGTAACATTTCATCCAAATTGGATGCATCCGGAAAATACGTCGCTTTGCAGCGCCAATTCTAGGGCGTGCGCTCTGCCTGTCCGCCGCACGTTAATGCAATGGCTTAGGCTCTCCGTTAATGTCAGCTTGGTACCTAACCAATTAAAAATATATTTATGTTAATGTATTCCTTTCTTATATCTGTAGGCTTGATCTTTTTTAATTTGTTGGTACTGGTACTTCTGTAGTAGAATTTTAAGTGGGAAGTAACTGGTAAATAAATACTTCTATATAAGCGTTTTTATAACGCATTTTACACATACAAATACATTTTTTGAAGAAAATCAAAAAAGCTAGAGTCATAAATTTTAATCTAAGGAGTAAGGAACAATCTTCAGATGAAAAATATTTCAAAAGTTATGTGAGTTATCTAAGAGGACTTAAAACGTCTACAAGCGCTTCTCCGTGGCGCTGTTCAATGGCGCAACATATCTACTGGCCCGAGTTGAGATTTCTGAGCTGAGGCAGAGCGCATCCTTATAACAGTACCGTGTTTTTGAACATAAAAACATGGATGCTTTTCTTTAAAACGGCATCAAAACAGAACTCCGCTAGTGTCAAAAGTCCATAGTGCCTTCATCAAGTCCCTCCTGCAGTCCGCGCAATTAAACAGCCTCAAGCAGGTTCGGTTTAAAGTAGGTGTACGGTTTTGTAATATAATATTGTAAGGCAATGCTTAGAGTGTTAATAAAATAAGTAGTTTGTCAATTGTTAAATTGATATAATAAAAAAACAACTGCAATGCAAAACTAAATGTAAAAAAATAATCGAATTAAGAATAGTATTCTTCACCTGGTCCGCGGTGACGGTGGTGCGTGGGTGCGTACACTATAGTGTGACCTTGGGTTAGCCCAGTCCTTTGAAGTGAACGCGTGCCGCCTGATGCAGCCCTTCCAACCCCGCCACCATGTGACGTTGCATCGGAAGCTACCGCCAGACACTGCCATTGTTAACACGTGCATTTACACAGAGCCGTCTTTATAAAATGCGAGGCCTGGGGCAATACATAATTGCGAGGCCTTGTTTAACCAAGCTCACCGGGGGGTCTGGGGGTCCCCCCCCCGGAAAATTTTTGTAAAATTATACTTGTAAAAACGTCATTTTAAGCACTTTGACGAAAAAAAATGAATATTTTACACTCTGAAAATAGGCGTGAATATTATCGCTAATTACACATATTATTGTTCCAATTCCAAAGTGGATATCATAAATATTGCACACGAAATTCTTTACAATCATTAATAAAAAAAAATTAACACTTCTCCTTTACTGTGGATTGTGAATTGAATTAACACTTTGTAAATTAAACAAAGTGGCGGGACGACAATTAATAGTAAAAGCTTATAGGCTATCTTGTTTATTTATTTTTTGTCAAGTTAGGTTTATTGTGTTTTCGGCAGTTGGTCTGTGGAGGGTGTTTTAAAGGTAAAAAATATTACATAAATAATTGTCAATGAGATACTTGCAAATTCGTCATTTTAAGCATTTTGATGAAACAAATGAATCTTTTACACTCTGTAAATGGCCGTTAATATTATAGCTAATTGCATACGGTATATTATTGTTCCAATTCCAAAGTGGATATCATAAATATTGTCCACGAAGTTCTTTACAATAATTAATAAAAAAATTAACACTTCTCTTCACTGTGGATTGTCGTCCTGTCACTTTGTAAATAGTAAATGCTCATAGGCTAACTTGTTTATGTACTTTTTGTCAAGATAGGTTTAAGATTAGATTAGATTAGATAAGATTAACATGGGGAACTACAGAGCCACTGGGGCGGAGCCCGAAAGGGTTTTTGAGATAAGAATATGCTGTAATGTTAATCGGGAATGTGAGCTATCATCATGCCAAATTTCAGCCCAATCCGTCCAGTAGTTTATGCGTGATTGAGCAACACACACACACACACACACAAACATACACACAAACTCACAAACTTTCAGATTTATAATATTAGTAAGATATATACGCGATTTGCGCGATGAATTTCAACGGATGGTGTTTTACGGCCTGGGAACCGGAGTTTTGCCAACGGGTGTCAGGTAAATGGGGGGGATGTCTTCGGCCACCTCTTGGTGCGGAGATTTGCCAACGGTGGTGGTGGGAGAAAGAGTGTGACGGAGGGAGGGAGAGCGATTGTCAGGGCTGTCTACGCTTGGCAGTTATGCGCTTGTCGCAGTGGGTTAGGTTAGGTTAGGTTATGTTAGGTTAGGTTAGGTTAGATTAGGTTAGGTTAGGTTAAAAATTTGCATTTCCTTTTACAGTCAGAGATGCATAACTCCAACTTTGAATACAGTCAGCATCCTGCCTGGTTTGTCCACCCCTAGCGGAAGCCACTCTCACGGTCACGTGTAATCGCTCTCGCTCAACCCACAACCGTTGGCAAAACTCCGCAGTATGTGGAATTCATGGATGGGGACCCTTTCTACATTATACCCGTTGGCAAAACTCCTACACTCTTACGGCCTCTAGGGACCTCAAAGCAAAATAATTAAATCGGCCCCGGGTCCAGGTTTTACCAAGAGTACTACGGTAATAGCTTATTCCCTATATGGGAAATTCGCATATGTTCGGAAATAGTTTCAAGAATGTTTTAACATGTTGGGCTGCAGGGTATTGATTACATGGTTATTGTATAACCTATTTGTGGCGTAGACTAGGATAACTAACTTCCCTGATTCCGTGCACGTCTCATCACAGTTCACAATCGCTTTTTGAGCACGATTTCCTAACCACTGAGAGTCCGGACTGTCTTGAGATCCTGCATGGAGGAGAAAAAAATCGGAAAAGAAATACCAAATTTAACTCCTAAAAGAAATGTACATGTAGGAAGTTTCGTTTGTGCATAACTTGAATTAGACTCTAGATAAACGAATGCCGATGCTTGATGGCAAATCTGTATGTGTATACCTTGAATTGTAGACAAAAAGTATGAAAATCGGTCTGTTAAAAGAGCCGAACCGACTCTTATAACTAAGAAGAGAAAACCTAAGAATTTTGTATAGGCCTATATATATCACAATAATAAATTCCTTAACTAACAGTAGTAAACTTCTAAAAATGTATCTTTGTAAAAAAATCAACCTACTTTAAACACTCTAAAAATAATTAAATAAATCTTTCAAAGTAAACTTTTGTAATGTTCAAGTTCACGTATTTGAAGTCTATGATTATGTTTGACACAACATACTGAAAATTTAAAGAGGATGTCCACATTGCAGGCGGTTATCTATAACTAATGATGCTAATCTTCATGTTTTTTCAGAGTTTTGCGTTTGGAGTTATTTTATTATTGTAACCCATCATTGGCAGATACCTTTTTAAAGTTTTTTTTTATAAGATAATAAATTATAATCCTATAGTGATATTAACTAGTATCTTTTAATAATAATGCATTTAAATATTTTTAATTTGGATAAGTAACGTTTTAATATTGACCTAGCCTCTTTTCCCTAACATAATATCAACATAATTTGTTTCTTATTCATATATACAATTAGTGTGTCATAGTTGCATATTGCATTCATTCAGAAGTAAATATAAAATACAAGTACATACTTCCTTGGTATAAAAAACAGTGCTTATGTTTGTTATATATTTATGTTACCTATCCTGTTATGATTTTATTGTTTTTATTATTTTAGAGGGTTTGAAATCTGTTGTTTTTTTACAAAGATAAATTATTTCATCTTATTAGTGACTTAATTCTAATTTGTAACATATTTATTACTTAAAGGGTTTTTAAAAGCAAAATTGTTTGGACCGATCAAGAAAGTTACTGAACAGTTATTATTTTAAAACTGCTTGAGTCACCTGTTCAGGTTACATAATTCCTGGTTATAAAAATTTGGTAAACCAGGTGATGAATTGGGATTGCCAGAGATTAAATCGATCGAGAGCTGCAAAACCATTTCGGTCCGTGGTACGAACTCTATTTTTTACCACACTATACCATATTACCTACCTTTTGCAGCCAAACATGTTTTTTGTAAACCGACGTAGCCTAAAAGCACAGACAATATAATACTTTAATGTTTCCATTGTCTGTGCTAAAAGTTTTATGTCTTAAAAATCAATAGGAAATAAGTGTATTGTTCGATTGGAATAATGTTACCAATGATATACTATAATTTTACTGTTATGATGTTTATTTTATGGTGTTGATAACAGAATACAATTTCAATACTCAAAACGGAGTTATACAAAATGCAGGTCAAATGTTGAAATACCTTTTTCATAGTAACCTAAACAAAACGCCTAGTAAACTCAAAGTCAGTTATTTCGGCTCCATGGCATGAAATATATTAAGCAACTTTTTAATGAAGATCTGTCTCTGTACCTTCATCGTTTCAACCAACAGTTGTAAGAATATTATTATTATTTATTGCTTTCTCTGTAAAAATATTAACAAAATAAATATTTTATAAAGGTTTTCAGCATTTTTTCACTGGAACCAATATTTAGGCCTACACTTAAACATAATGTTATAGGCACCAAAGGGAAACCATGGTTATTTTGGGAGTGGAACTACGCTGATCGGTATAAAAATCCCAGAGAAATTGATGAACATCTATAGAAAAAAATACATTGGCACAAACGAATTGAGAACCTCATTCTTTTGTTGGTAGTGGGGAAGTCGGTTAAAAATACTCACAAGTAACAAATACAATAGATGGCTATTCAAATAAAAGAACAATTAATTTAATTATCAACATCACATTAACTAAACTAGAACAATCGCAATAAAACACTGGTGTTACAAATACTGAAATACAGTTAGCCGAGGCTCTGCACGTACAAATCACGCTGTATGGAATCAAGCTGGGTGTGAGTGTCGTGGTCGTGTGTAGGCCTATGTGCCAAGGTGGTATTCCTTGCTCGCTGGTGCTCAGTGCTGGCGCACGGCGGGGCGCGCGGGGCTTGTGGACGCGCGTGTGAGAGCTATAACGCGGTAAGAGTGTGTTTGTGTGTGTGGCTGTACGGCGAGACCTCTAGCGCTCCTAGCCTGACCGTACTGAACTACGTGGGCAGCACACAACTTCGCCGTACAAGCGCTCGAACATACCGACCCCTATCCCGCGGAGAATCTACTAAGGGAGTATGTTTAATCTATGATTGTATCTTACTAGAATGCATGCTTTTAACATATTGATGGGACATACATCTTTTTTGCTAACTGTGATTATTTAAGCTCCAGACTGTAATGTTACCACCAGTAAGCACCGCCACTATATTTTACCACCCTGTGTGTACTGTACCATAGATTAAACATACTCCCTTAGTAGATTCCCCGCCGGCATGTTATAAGGTGAGGACGGCTAAAACGGGGCAAACTTCAGTGCGCTCTATCCGGGATTTCTAGTACTAGTGCTCTAGGCGGCATCAGTGCAATGGCGCAACCTCGTGGCGATGAGAGGAACAACGCAACGACAGCATTCGTCTGCGAGAATGGCCCAAGCCAGAGCCCAACACACGGCCCACGGCCGGCGCCGCTGTTGCCGTACAGCTATCAGCCAGCACAGCGAAGCACTAGCAGCTAATCCCTTACATTTTACAATCATACGCGAATATAGTTTTCCTGTTATTTTATACGAAGTACAAAAGAAGCTCATGGTCATGGAATAAAATGTGTATAGTGTAGGCCTACTATAAATAACCGATCATTCATTCATTAGTCATTACCAACGAATCATTTTTAAATAAATAATAAAAAATAAACCCTTATTTCCTACATAATTCATACTTTTCCCAAATTACATGTTTTTCTTTTAATTTTGTCGGGCGGAGATGAAATCCTCATGGACAATCAAAAATCCGTATTCGAGAGTAGTGTACAACTGTTACTGGCAAAAAAACTTCGCAAAGTTTTGTTTAAAATAAATGAAGTATTGTATGTGATTTGAGAATTTAATTTTGAAACGGTTTATAAACTGGAAATACAATTAATTATTATTTGTATGAGAAAGTAATTGCGAAACATTAGGTAAGTATTTATAAACAATTTAAATTTAAGGATCCAAAGGAAATAATTATGAAATGTTTAACTTATCAATGTATTTAATTTGACGTTTTGTATTTAATCACTTGACTCTAATGTTTACATAATAACATTGTAATACTATGTTTTAATAACATTAATCATCGTACAGCATTTTAGGTTACTTAATCTACTTACACCCAAATAACCTAATCACAGCAATATTTATATCATGCATCCTAACATAACCATATATAACATAACCAACAATTAAAAACGAATTGTTTACATTTAAACAATTTTCATTACAATTAAACTAAAAAATGTAAGTATAATTTTTCGTACATTAAATTTCGTCAATACCATTGATGACATTTATTAAGTTTTAGTAGAGTGCATTGTATAATGAACTTATTTAAAGCACTTGTGTATTGTTTTTTAGTGCCTTCGACCTTTGTTTAGCCATTACCAGCAATTTTGCGGCTTATCCACGAACTCAGTTTTCTCGCCAGTCAATCCCGCGGATAGTCGGGAGTATACTGTAGTAGGTTAGTTTATTTAACCCAAATGACATATTCCGATCCCTACCAATATTCCCTCTGAATTCAAACGTTTAAACAGTTTCCTGCACGTCTCATCTGCGATAACTATAAACAAAACTCAAGGTAAATCACTACGAGTGTATTAATTAGGATAGACTTAACATATACAGTATACACGTTTGTGTGTTTTTTATAATCCACACTGGTTCTGTTTAGTATTCGTGTGTTTGATGACGTTTTACTGTTTACTGTTTTACTAATCTAAAAGTTTTCTAAATTACTGTCAATTTGAATTGATTTGATTGATTGATTGACATTTACTTGTTTGTTAGTTTCATAACTTTTTCCCACTTTTCACCATATTTACCACCGGGCTGACGCAGATCCTCAGACATAGCCTGCAGGCTTCTTTTAATTTTTGCTACTAGAACCTTGTTCAGGATGAAATACAGTATTGGTGTTTGTAACAGTTGGTGTAACATTTCATCCAAATTGGATGCATCCGGAAAATACGTCGCTTTGCAGCGCCAATTCTAGGGCGTGCGCTCTGCCTGTCCGCCGCACGTTAATGCAATGGCTTAGGCTCTCCGTTAATGTCAGCTTGGTACCTAACCAATTAAAAATATATTTATGTTAATGTATTCCTTTCTTATATCTGTAGGCTTGATCTTTTTTAATTTGTTGGTACTGGTACTTCTGTAGTAGAATTTTAAGTGGGAAGTAACTGGTAAATAAATACTTCTATATAAGCGTTTTTATAACGCATTTTACACATACAAATACATTTTTTGAAGAAAATCAAAAAAGCTAGAGTCATAAATTTTAATCTAAGGAGTAAGGAACAATCTTCAGATGAAAAATATTTCAAAAGTTATGTGAGTTATCTAAGAGGACTTAAAACGTCTACAAGCGCTTCTCCGTGGCGCTGTTCAATGGCGCAACATATCTACTGGCCCGAGTTGAGATTTCTGAGCTGAGGCAGAGCGCATCCTTATAACAGTACCGTGTTTTTGAACATAAAAACATGGATGCTTTTCTTTAAAACGGCATCAAAACAGAACTCCGCTAGTGTCAAAAGTCCATAGTGCCTTCATCAAGTCCCTCCTGCAGTCCGCGCAATTAAACAGCCTCAAGCAGGTTCGGTTTAAAGTAGGTGTACGGTTTTGTAATATAATATTGTAAGGCAATGCTTAGAGTGTTAATAAAATAAGTAGTTTGTCAATTGTTAAATTGATATAATAAAAAAACAACTGCAATGCAAAACTAAATGTAAAAAAATAATCGAATTAAGAATAGTATTCTTCACCTGGTCCGCGGTGACGGTGGTGCGTGGGTGCGTACACTATAGTGTGACCTTGGGTTAGCCCAGTCCTTTGAAGTGAACGCGTGCCGCCTGATGCAGCCCTTCCAACCCCGCCACCATGTGACGTTGCATCGGAAGCTACCGCCAGACACTGCCATTGTTAACACGTGCATTTACACAGAGCCGTCTTTATAAAATGCGAGGCCTGGGGCAATACATAATTGCGAGGCCTTGTTTAACCAAGCTCACCGGGGGGTCTGGGGGTCCCCCCCCCCGGAAAATGTTTATAAAATTATACTTATAAAGTCGTCATTTTAAGCACTTTGACGAAAAAAAATGAATATTTTACACTCTGAAAATAGGCGTGAATATTATTGCTAATTACACATATTATTGTTCCAATTCCAAAGTGGATATCATAAATATTGCACACGAAATTCTTTACAATCATTAATTTAAAAAAAAATTAACACTTCTCCTTTACTGTGGATTGTGAATTGAATTAACACTTTGTAAATTAAACAAAGTGGCGGGACGACAATTAATAGTAAAAGCTTATAGGCTATCTTGCTTATTTATTTTTTGTCAAGTTAGGTTTATTGTGTTTTCGGCAGTTGGTCTGTGGAGGGTGTTTTAAAGGTAAAAAATATTACATAAATAATTGTCAATGAGATACTTGCAAATTCGCCATTTTAAGCATTTTGATGAAACAAATGAATCTTTTACACTCTGTAAATGGCCGTTAATATTATAGCTAATTGCATACGGTATATTATTGTTCCAATTCCAAAGTGGATATCATAAATATTGTCCACGAAGTTCTTTACAATAATTAATAAAAAAATTAACACTTCTCTTCACTGTGGATTGTCGTCCTGTCACTTTGTAAATAGTAAATGCTCATAGGCTAACTTGTTTATGTACTTTTTGTCAAGATAGGTTTAAGATTAGATTAGATTAGATAAGATTAACATGGGGAACTACAGAGCCACTGGGGCGGAGCCCGAAAGGGTTTTTGAGATAAGAATATGCTGTAATGTTAATCGGGAATGTGAGCTATCATCATGCCAAATTTCAGCCCAATCCGTCCAGTAGTTTATGCGTGATTGAGCAACACACACACACACACACACAAACATACACACAAACTCACAAACTTTCAGATTTATAATATTAGTAAGATATATACGCGATTTGCGCGATGAATTTCAACGGATGGTGTTTTACGGCCTGGGAACCGGAGTTTTGCCAACGGGTGTCAGGTAAATGGGGGGATGTCTTCGGCCACCTCTTGGTGCGGAGATTTGCCAACGGTGGTGGTGGGAGAAAGAGTGTGACGGAGGGAGGGAGAGCGATTGTCAGGGCTGTCTACGCTTGGCAGTTATGCGCTTGTCGCAGTGGGTTAGGTTAGGTTAGGTTATGTTAGGTTAGGTTAGGTTAGATTAGGTTAGGTTAGGTTAAAAATTTGCATTTCCTTTTACAGTCAGAGATGCATAACTCCAACTTTGAATACAGTCAGCATCCTGCCTGGTTTGTCCACCCCTAGCGGAAGCCACTCTCACGGTCACGTGTAATCGCTCTCGCTCAACCCACAACCGTTGGCAAAACTCCGCAGTATGTGGAATTCATGGATGGGGACCCTTTCTACATTATACCCGTTGGCAAAACTCCTACACTCTTACGGCCTCTAGGGACCTCAAAGCAAAATAATTAAATCGGCCCCGGGTCCAGGTTTTACCAAGAGTACTACGGTAATAGCTTATTCCCTATATGGGAAATTCGCATATGTTCGGAAATAGTTTCAAGAATGTTTTAACATGTTGGGCTGCAGGGTATTGATTACATGGTTATTGTATAACCTATTTGTGGCGTAGACTAGGATAACTAACTTCCCTGATTCCGTGCACGTCTCATCACAGTTCACAATCGCTTTTTGAGCACGATTTCCTAACCACTGAGAGTCCGGACTGTCTTGAGATCCTGCATGGAGGAGAAGAAAATCGGAAAAGAAATACCAAATTTAACTCCTAAAAGAAATGTACATGTAGGAAGTTTCGTTTGTGCATAACTTGAATTAGACTCTAGATAAACGAATGCCGATGCTTGATGGCAAATCTGTGCGTGTATACCTTGAATTGTAGACAAAAAGTATGAAAATCGGTCTGTTAAAAGAGCCGAACCGACTCTTATAACTAAGAAGAGAAAACCTAAGAATTTTGTATAGGCCTATATATATCACAATAATAAATTCCTTAACTAACAGTAGTAAACTTCTAAAAATGTATCTTTGTAAAAAAATCAACCTACTTTAAACACTCTAAAAATAATTAAATAAATCTTTCAAAGTAAACTTTTGTAATGTTCAAGTTCACGTATTTGAAGTCTATGATTATGTTTGACACAACATACTGAAAATTTAAAGAGGATGTCCACATTGCAGGCGGTTATCTATAACTAATGATGCTAATCTTCATGTTTTTTCAGAGTTTTGCGTTTGGAGTTATTTTATTATTGTAACCCATCATTGGCAGATACCTTTTTAAAGTTTTTTTTTATAAGATAATAAATTATAATCCTATAGTGATATTAACTAGTATCTTTTAATAATAATGCATTTAAATATTTTTAATTTGGATAAGTAACGTTTTAATATTGACCTAGCCTCTTTTCCCTAACATAATATCAACATAATTTGTTTCTTATTCATATATACAATTAGTGTGTCATAGTTGCATATTGCATTCATTCAGAAGTAAATATAAAATACAAGTACATACTTCCTTGGTATAAAAAACAGTGCTTATGTTTGTTATATATTTATGTTACCTATCCTGTTATGATTTTATTGTTTTTATTATTTTAGAGGGTTTGAAATCTGTTGTTTTTTTACAAAGATAAATTATTTCATCTTATTAGTGACTTAATTCTAATTTGTAACATATTTATTACTTAAAGGGTTTTTAAAAGCAAAATTGTTTGGACCGATCAAGAAAGTTACTGAACAGTTATTATTTTAAAACTGCTTGAGTCACCTGTTCAGGTTACATAATTCCTGGTTATAAAAATTTGGTAAACCAGGTGATGAATTGGGATTGCCAGAGATTAAATCGATCGAGAGCTGCAAAACCATTTCGGTCCGTGGTACGAACTCTATTTTTTACCACACTATACCATATTACCTACCTTTTGCAGCCAAACATGTTTTTTGTAAACCGACGTAGCCTAAAAGCACAGACAATATAATACTTTAATGTTTCCATTGTCTGTGCTAAAAGTTTTATGTCTTAAAAATCAATAGGAAATAAGTGTATTGTTCGATTGGAATAATGTTACCAATGATATACTATAATTTTACTGTTATGATGTTTATTTTATGGTGTTGATAACAGAATACAATTTCAATACTCAAAACGGAGTTATACAAAATGCAGGTCAAATGTTGAAATACCTTTTTCATAGTAACCTAAACAAAACGCCTAGTAAACTCAAAGTCAGTTATTTCGGCTCCATGGCATGAAATATATTAAGCAACTTTTTAATGAAGATCTGTCTCTGTACCTTCATCGTTTCAACCAACAGTTGTAAGAATATTATTATTATTTATTGCTTTCTCTGTAAAAATATTAACAAAATAAATATTTTATAAAGGTTTTCAGCATTTTTTCACTGGAACCAATATTTAGGCCTACACTTAAACATAATGTTATAGGCACCAAAGGGAAACCATGGTTATTTTGGGAGTGGAACTACGCTGATCGGTATAAAAATCCCAGAGAAATTGATGAACATCTATAGAAAAAAATACATTGGCACAAACGAATTGAGAACCTCATTCTTTTGTTGGTAGTGGGGAAGTCGGTTAAAAATACTCACAAGTAACAAATACAATAGATGGCTATTCAAATAAAAGAACAATTAATTTAATTATCAACATCACATTAACTAAACTAGAACAATCGCAATAAAACACTGGTGTTACAAATACTGAAATACAGTTAGCCGAGGCTCTGCACGTACAAATCACGCTGTATGGAATCAAGCTGGGTGTGAGTGTCGTGGTCGTGTGTAGGCCTATGTGCCAAGGTGGTATTCCTTGCTCGCTGGTGCTCAGTGCTGGCGCACGGCGGGGCGCGCGGGGCTTGTGGACGCGCGTGTGAGAGCTATAACGCGGTAAGAGTGTGTTTGTGTGTGTGGCTGTACGGCGAGACCTCTAGCGCTCCTAGCCTGACCGTACTGAACTACGTGGGCAGCACACAACTTCGCCGTACAAGCGCTCGAACATACCGACCCCTATCCCGCGGAGAATCTACTAAGGGAGTATGTTTAATCTATGATTGTATCTTACTAGAATGCATGCTTTTAACATATTGATGGGACATACATCTTTTTTGCTAACTGTGATTATTTAAGCTCCAGACTGTAATGTTACCACAAGTAAGCACCGCCACTATATTTTACCACCCTGTGTGTACTGTACCATAGATTAAACATACTCCCTTAGTAGATTCCCCGCCGGCATGTTATAAGGTGAGGACGGCTAAAACGGGGCAAACTTCAGTGCGCTCTATCCGGGATTTCTAGTACTAGCGCTCTAGGCGGCATCAGTGCAATGGCGCAACCTCGTGGCGATGAGAGGAACAACGCAACGACAGCATTCGTCTGCGAGAATGGCCCAAGCCAGAGCCCAACACACGGCCCACGGCCGGCGCCGCTGTTGCCGTACAGCTATCAGCCAGCACAGCGAAGCACTAGCAGCTAATCCCTTACATTTTACAATCATACGCGAATATAGTTTTCCTGTTATTTTATAAGAAGTACAAAAGAAGCTCATGGTCATGGAATAAAATGTGTATAGTGTAGGCCTACTATAAATAACCGATCATTCATTCATTAGTCATTACCAACGAATCATTTTTAAATAAATAATAAAAAATAAACCCTTATTTCCTACATAATTCATACTTTTCCCAAATTACATGTTTTTCTTTTAATTTTGTTGGGCGGAGATGAAATCCTCATGGACAATCAAAAATCCGTATTCGAGAGTAGTGTACAACTGTTACTGGCAAAAAAACTTCGCAAAGTTTTGTTTAAAATAAATGAAGTATTGTATGTGATTTGAGAATTTAATTTTGAAACGGTTTATAAACTGGAAATACAATTAATTATTATTTGTATGAGAAAGTAATTGCGAAACATTAGGTAAGTATTTATTAACAATTTAAATTTAAGGATCCAAAGGAAATAATTATGAAATGTTTAACTTATCAATGTATTTAATTTGACGTTTTGTATTTAATCACTTGACTCTAATGTTTACATAATAACATTGTAATACTATGTTTTAATAACATTAATCATCGTACAGCATTTTAGGTTACTTAATCTACTTACACCCAAATAACCTAATCACAGCAATATTTATATCATGCATCCTAACATAACCATATATAACATAACCAACAATTAAAAACGAATTGTTTACATTTAAACAATTTTCATTACAATTAAACTAAAAAATGTAAGTATAATTTTTCGTACATTAAATTTCGTCAATACCATTGATGACATTTATTAAGTTTTAGTAGAGTGCATTGTATAATGAACTTATTTAAAGCACTTGTGTATTGTTTTTTAGTGCCTTCGACCTTTGTTTAGCCATTACCAGCAATTTTGCGGCTTATCCACGAACTCAGTTTTCTCGCCAGTCAATCCCGCGGATAGTCGGGAGTATACTGTAGTAGGTTAGTTTATTTAACCCAAATGACATATTCCGATCCCTACCAATATTCCCTCTGAATTCAAACGTTTAAACAGTTTCCTGCACGTCTCATCTGCGATAACTATAAACAAAACTCAAGGTAAATCACTACGAGTGTATTAATTAGGATAGACTTAACATATACAGTATACACGTTTGTGTGTTTTTTATAATCCACACTGGTTCTGTTTAGTATTCGTGTGTTTGATGACGTTTTACTGTTTACTGTTTTACTAATCTAAAAGTTTTCTAAATTACTGTCAATTTGAATTGATTTGATTGATTGATTGACATTTACTTGTTTGTTAGTTTCATAACTTTTTCCCACTTTTCACCATATTTACCACCGGGCTGACGCAGATCCTCAGACATAGCCTGCAGGCTTCTTTTAATTTTTGCTACTAGAACCTTGTTCAGGATGAAATACAGTATTGGTGTTTGTAACAGTTGGTGTAACATTTCATCCAAATTGGATGCATCCGGAAAATACGTCGCTTTGCAGCGCCAATTCTAGGGCGTGCGCTCTGCCTGTCCGCCGCACGTTAATGCAATGGCTTAGGCTCTCCGTTAATGTCAGCTTGGTACCTAACCAATTAAAAATATATTTATGTTAATGTATTCCTTTCTTATATCTGTAGGCTTGATCTTTTTTAATTTGTTGGTACTGGTACTACTGTAGTAGAATTTTAAGTGGGAAGTAACTGGTAAATAAATACTTCTATATAAGCGTTTTTATAACGCATTTTACACATACAAATACATTTTTTGAAGAAAATCAAAAAAGCTAGAGTCATAAATTTTAATCTAAGGAGTAAGGAACAATCTTCAGATGAAAAATATTTCAAAAGTTATGTGAGTTATCTAAGAGGACTTAAAACGTCTACAAGCGCTTCTCCGTGGCGCTGTTCAATGGCGCAACATATCTACTGGCCCGAGTTGAGATTTCTGAGCTGAGGCAGAGCGCATCCTTATAACAGTACCGTGTTTTTGAACATAAAAACATGGATGCTTTTCTTTAAAACGGCATCAAAACAGAACTCCGCTAGTGTCAGAAGTCCATAGTGGCTTCATCAAGTCCCTCCTGCAGTCCACGCAATTAAACAGCCTCAAGCAGGTTCGGTTTAAAGTAGGTGTACGGTTTTGTAATATAATATTGTAAGGCAATGCTTAGAGTGTTAATAAAATAAGTAGTTTGTCAATTGTTAAATTGATATAATAAAAAAACAACTGCAATGCAAAACTAAATGTAAAAAAATAATCGAATTAAGAATAGTATTCTTCACCTGGTCCGCGGTGACGGTGGTGCGTGGGTGCGTACACTATAGTGTGACCTTGGGTTAGCCCAGTCCTTTGAAGTGAACGCGTGCCGCCTGATGCAGCCCTTCCAACCCCGCCACCATGTGACGTTGCATCGGAAGCTACCGCCAGACACTGCCATTGTTAACACGTGCATTTACACAGAGCCGTCTTTATAAAATGCGAGGCCTGGGGCAATACATAATTGCGAGGCCTTGTTTAACCAAGCTCACCGGGGGGTCTGGGGGTCCCCCCCCCCGGAAAATTTTTGTAAAATTATACTTGTAAAGTCGTCATTTTAAGCACTTTGACGAAAAAAAATGAATATTTTACACTCTGAAAATAGGCGTGAATATTATTGCTAATTACACATATTATTGTTCCAATTCCAAAGTGGATATCATAAATATTGCACACGAAATTCTTTACAATCATTAATAAAAAAAAATTAACACTTCTCCTTTACTGTGGATTGTGAATTGAATTAACACTTTGTAAATTAAACAAAGTGGCGGGACGACAATTAATAGTAAAAGCTTATAGGCTATCTTGTTTATTTATTTTTTTGTCAAGTTAGGTTTATTGTGTTTTCGGCAGTTGGTCTGTGGAGGGTGTTTTAAAGGTAAAAAATATTACATAAATAATTGTAATGTTTAACTAAGGGAGTATGTTTAATCTATGACTGTACTCAAGTATCGCAAAGTATGATATTTTCTATAAGACATAACACTGGTCCTATGAATTGCGGAACAATTTAAGAGTTTATGGTTCTAAAAGAAATAAAAATACCCCGTCGCATTTACACACAACACGATACTAATAGGTAAAAACAAATAGGAGCCAAAACTAGCTCCAACTCCAATTGAATGGATTGCTTAGTAGCAGGTATTAAACCTTTTAATTATTTTTTGTATATTTTCCCGTGTTTGTATCGCGTTGTGAGTAAATGTTTATTTATTTGTGTTAAATGGGACGCTCTTCATGAAGAAGGGAAACGTCCTTGTACCTCCTGATGATGGCTCCAAATACAGTCGCTGATGAGTCGTCGCAACAGCAATTGAATTGCAATCCAGGTATTTTATTAAGTTTTTTTTTTATTATTTGGCAATCCGGAGGTTAATACCTGCAATAACGATTTAAAGCGATGACAAAAATATAAGTTGCTCGTCGATATTATATTATACGTTCTCACAAGGAATCAATTATTAAGTGAAAATTGTGATTTTGAAGTGTGAACAGTACATAGCAAATGTAACCCAACGATTTCTTATATTACCCTGAGGTACAGACCAGCTACAGCGGAGAGCCGGGAAAGAATGCAGTTGGTTGCGTAAATACAGTCTGTTTACCGGACTGTCACTAGAGGGAGGTATTCTGGCAGAACATAAACCTAACAGCGCATACCCGTGCGACCATTCCCTCATCACCCTCTTATATTAGGTAACTTAAGTAAGAAAGCACAGCTTCGCATGAGATTAGCATGGGTCTAGTTTGGTATTTTGCCACAGAGATAAGAGTAACATGTAGAAGACAGAATATTTAAACATGTATCCTGCTTAATACATCGCTGTGGTTACATTATCTTTGATTGATGGTACAACACTCTCCCACATGGCCCTAGCTCCTGAAACGGTAATCTAACAAATTAAACACTTGCGTTGTGTTGTGTTTCTATAGGTGCCCGACATGAACTTTACAAAACAGTTTAAAAAGCTTGCCCCTATCTCGCAGAAATTAAACGGAATAGTATCTGTAATATAATACGAGTAACGTTTGAGCACAATGATTTCAAAAATGGCTCCTATGATTCGCTTTAAATTGTTAGGAATATCTTAGTTTCAGGCTAAAAACAATATCCATGAGCTTTGTTCTGGGAAAAGTTTTTCGTTAAAAACTTTAAATGCAATTTTAATATTTTTACATTGGTCTTATGAGAAGCTAGGTAGCCAAGACAGCTTTACGAAAATGTAAATAAATGAATTGTAACATATTATTTTAGCAAACAAATCATATACAGTGCAGTGGAAAAATTTCTAAAACACAGTAAAAAAGAAAAGATCAAATACATTTTAGCATTAGGCCTAGTTGTTTATTGCACTTAGGGTTCAAATTCTTAGAACATTTTAACGCGAAATATTATACACTGATGCTAAACTGAAAGTCTTGACACAGACAATATAATACTCTAATGGTTTACTCCTATTGTCTGTGGTCTTGAGGAAACCCAAGGACGTTTAGTAGTTTCCGACGATGCATCCAGGGGGCGAGAGTACCGGTTAGTAGGACAAACTACTCTCGCCCCCTGGATGTACCAACGGAACGGGCGCATAATCCATACAAGGGTGACCGGTGACCTATAAGTAAACAGCCAAACTTCGGAATATTGTTTTATGGGTCAGAATAAAGGGAAAATTAAGAATAACACTTTTTTTATCACCACGTAAACAAGATATCCACCATGTTTTTATACATAAACAATTTTACCTTTTTATTTTCCAAACCAATCTTTTTTTGAAATTTGGTGTGTATATTAAGATAGGTCATACCTATGTTATGACAATACATGAACTCTTTCCAGTTGCAAAATTTAAACGGCGGTCATTTTAAATTACTAAAAAATATCAGATTTCATTAAAAAGATTCATGAACACCTTTCATTATGCATTTTAAATGTCCATCAAACGACAAGATTAAGAATATAAAAAAAATAATAAAATATCATGATTTTTGTTGTAAAATAAGGGCTTCTAACCATTTCCATTTCTAGCGGATGGACGCACTAAAACAAATCATTCTTGTAAAAGGTTATTTAATTTACAGAGAATAGTTTAGTGTAATCCACTAGATTGAAATCAGCCATCTTGCAACACATTTTTAACCCCCATTTCTGTAAAAAATAACGGATGCAAATGTATTACACCTTTTGATAATTTTTCGTAAATCGAATAGTTACTCCCAACGCTTATAATAAGGGGTTTTGACAGGCTAATGGGAGGAGGTATGTGTCAGATTTCTGATACCGTTTATTTATAAATATTACCTGATTGAGGTAGGCAAATCAATCTTAATTTGTATATTTAATAAGAACAAATTTCATTCATGGTAAAATAGTTTCATTCGCCTAAAGTAAAGGGGTACTGAATTATTCATTTTGCCTCTGAATCAAATCCAAAATAAAATGCACTAACAGACGCCTAGTTTTATTTATAGTTAGTAGTAATAATAGAACTATACTATAATTATACTAATTGTTATACTTGTAGAACATAAATATGTTTCAGATATCAGTACTTTCATAAAACAAACATTTCCACATCTTAGTTTATTATGCAGTGAATTTTATGTGATATACATATTTGTTTTTAAAACATTTACCGTCCACCACCTAGAAATATTGAGCACGGTCCATTTAGTTAGTAATTTGTAAGTATCATCACGTAAAAATGTTGAAGAAAGATTTTTTTATTACAATTTAGTTTGTGGGTTAAAAAATATGAAATTAAATTAAAACTGTCTGAAAAGAAAGATGGTTTTATTTGAAAGGCAAAGTTAGAAATGCCTATAATATGTACATGAGAAATTGCTAATAATCTGTATTGGACGCACATCACACTAAAAAGCTGTTAACACTCGGAAGAAAACTATGATTGTAAATCATTACATGATCTATTTCAGCACCTAAGCCTTGAAAGTAGTTAATTGACGTAAAGCTATCAGATTTTATTGCCTCAATATCAACAGCTGTGTGAGGTAGACGTCAGCAGTCCGGCATCGTCAGTGTGAGACAGACCAGGCCTCTGCTATTCTGGTAGTGTTATGGTGTTGGGCCGTCAGAAAACACACTTCATCGACTATATATCTTGTCAAACAAATAGGCATATAAATTGCACAGAAACCTCAACTTGCATGATTAACTACTGATTCGACATATCACAATCGCAGTGTCTGGAGTGTACTGCTTCACTTCAACAACAACAGTTGTTCAACAACTCCATATTATACACAATGGGTAAGAAAATACTCTTGCAAAACATTTTACTGAGAACTCTCAAAATGCCATACTATATCAAAGTTAATAATCGTCTCCTTTTTGAATTCTCTATGTAAGACACCTGACATTTCAATTTCCTAACAGATATAACGAATATAAATAGTCAAGTACCTTCGTCATGAGTTGACTTTATTCAAACATAGGAAACTTGAAACTGTAATCACTAATTTTTATCGCTAACTCTTCCCTATTTCATAAAAGAAACTAAACAGCCAAATGTTGAGTTAAATCTGTTGTACAAATTTGATAAAAATTATACTTTTGTTATTGAATAAGATGTTTAGGCAAAAGTGCATGTTCACTATATGGGATGTTATTTGGCTAATGGGGTGGTTGCATCTAAGTGTAAAACACTAACTTTAATGTGCTTGGAGGTCATATAATACATTTTTATAAAGTGTAGAAGGGAACGTTTTAATCAAAAACCCATCAAGAGGCTTCAATCAATCACACATATACATGTATCACAGTACATATACATGCAAATACCTCGGCTTACAAAAGAGAGTAAGCTAAGATTCGTGGCTAAATTACAAGCTTTATGTCAATATAAATTAACATAACCAAGGTAAAAGGCTAATCATCGGTGTGTTATAGCCCCGGCTATAGGAACTTCTCGTTATACCTCAAAGTATTATCAAGGAAGTATCATATCCATAAACCGTCCTCACCTCAGATTTCTCAGTAGGCCAATGTCAACATTAGCAGTAAAGTATCCCAAATGGGCGTCCGGTTTCTCCAAACCTTAACGACTAGATTTGAGTTTTCAACAACTGACGCTGTCGAGGATATCTTGATTTCTTCCAACATGTTTCACCGAATCTCTCCACTCCTTAATGGCTGACAGATTTCGAGATTTGCTGTTGTGGATTTCAGACACCATAATCTCTAGTATATTACACACACAATAAAATGGGCGACTTTTAGATAACAGCTGTTGGATTTAAATAGCTTTCCAGTGGTAATATACGATACATGCCTCCAAGTCTAAGATAACTCGAGTTTAACATTCACACATTGATAGTTAAAAAGATTGGTCCATCCGCGACAAGGAACTGCTTGACTCGAGAGGAACGCCACCTTTGGTCTGTATTGTTTTAAAATTTCTTTACTAACCCCTTAGCTATTGCTAATCAAGAGTTTTGTGCTGCCAACTCAGTTTTAATATGAAAGTCTTATACTTATTTTCTGAATGTATATTAAGTCGGTTCTAAAAAAGATAAAAGAACCATTGCACCAGAAAATCACAGATATTTATAAATAAACCTATAACCGAGTCCAGAAACAGTTTTACTCAAAAACATAAGGCACATTCTCTTCAAGGCTGTCGCAAGCAAATGTATACAATGCAGTACAAAATGATCTCTAAAACACCAAAACAAAATCTAAAACTAAAATAAAAAAAAAATCAAATATTCAGTACTTAGTTTATTAATTTGTCAGATAAATTAAAGGCATATATAAATTAAATAGTTTTTTACTCACTCTATCTTTGTAAAATAAAGTATTGTATTTTTTTATTAAAAATATATGTCTATGTCACTAAAAGGCTTTGAATCAAATTTTAAATACACAGTACACTTTTTACAAAGCTGTTATCATAAATAACATTAGAACAAAATATTATATCGTTTTACGTATTCATGTAAGTAATTAGAACACGTTTTTAAATGGTTCTATGGAGAAACATGGACTGGATATGCTATGATAATATCTCCCTGTCCATTGCAGGTTTGTATTGGCCCTTGTGCCTACAAAGTGTTTCAAGTGTTAAGCCTGTGTCGCTATCCGTTGTAAGTGTGTTAACCGCAGTCCCATGCATTATAAGTGTTTATTTCCATGTGATTGATTTATGCCCGGCCTGTCCTCAGATGCTTGTGGATTTGTTTTGTTAAGGTTGTTGTTTCGAAGCTAACGTCTTCTCTCCCTCTACATTGTTACACTCAACGTTTCGTCAGTCTTGTCTTCAACCACGATACAAGCTGTAAAATAAGAGATAAAATAATAATTATCACAATATATCTTATTTAGTTGGCTTAATAATTTAATATGTTAATTATTTCCTTTTTGTTTCCTAAGCTCCTTTGGGATATGGTGATCAAAGGTCAATTTTCGTACAACTAAGTTTGCGCAGTACCAAAAAAAGGTGAAAGAAAATATTTAAAGTTTTTGGAACACTATTTCCTTTCATAATTAGAGTTTAAATGCGAGTACATCGGTAAAGGCGGATATCGGATTAGGTCTGGTTATCTGTGTTTAGTATAACTTCTAATATAGAAATTCAAAGAAAAAATTGAGATATTATTTCCTGACTTTTGTAAACTACTAGGTGTAGAAATTTATTTTGTAAATATCACACTCCCTCAAAACAGCAAATAAATTTTATTTTGTTGTTTAAACTATTTAGTTTAGACAATCAAAAATCGGATGAATTCAGTACGGTGTCGCATGATTGCAATAGCAAACTCACTTATATGTTTAAAAACCCAGCTATTGATTTCTTATTTTTCCTGTTTTCTCCACATAATAAAATTTGGTAAAAATGTGTCTTGAGAGTATGTATCTGAATAGCATTATTGGTACTATTGGTACTATTATTGGTCACTATTGGCACTATCGTAGTAGTTCTGGTTGGAGAAGTGTATTCAAAATGTGAACATAACGTAATAGAAATCGTAATAGAAATTAATAACAAAATGGCAGCTAAAAATAATTAAGGATATGGTTATTAAAAGTAATTTTGAACTGCCATTTTGTTATTAATGGACCGATTTCTATTTTCTTTATGTTAATTGTTATGTTTCGTCAAGACCTGTAAAATGATACTAAACTCGACTATACTTGTCATTTGAAGATTTTGAGCTTCCCCTACCCCCGCTACCCCTAAGGGAAAAATTTTCAAAATTGACCATAATTATTGTAGCCCCTCATACCTAAGAAGGTTGCCACAAACACATTTCAAATATCTGAAATGGTTGAAAAGTTAAGGGGGGTGTAAGTTACTTTTCAGCCACCCTGTATAAAGTTAGTTAATTACTCATTTTCACTATTAGTATCATTATCAAAAATCATACACTGCTTTTATTACCTAGAGAATTTACAAATTTGATATGAACAACAAAATAATGAATCCCTGAATAGTTTCGTAACACGAAGGAGGTTTTTTAAAGTCCTACCGTCGCGTCGTAGGTATTGACCAAATTGTAGTTTGGAATTCGTTCGATCATACTGTACCAGTACAGTACTTGTTAGATACAAAGTTTTAACCAATGATAAGAGTTCTAATTTTAAACATAAAAGATGGTAGTAGACTTTTTTAGCTTCAGGTAGAGAATTGTTGGTATGAGTCAATAAACAATTCTTAAACAATTAAACAATTTATACACGCATTAAAAGCTTAGTGCAGCAATAAACATTCAAGAGTGTACATTAAAGTTTAGCCTACACCTTGATTAAACTACTGATTTAAAAGTAAATTAAACGTTAAGTATTTTAAACATCCCCGGTACAGTGTTAATCCACCAAAGCATTCACTGATCGTAACTTACTTTACCCGCCACAACCGTAATCTCCTCCCGCCTTTTTTCCTAAAATCAGCGTCTCGCTGTCGTTCTGCTGCGGAATGCGATGCCGTTAGTCAGGCCGACAACTCGACAGGGAAATGTGCGAATAACCCGGGAAATGTGGACTGTGGCACTGTAGGGCGTCGTGAAAAATGGAAACCGCGGTGACTATGTTAGTGACAGTGGCGAGTTGCCTCTGGGCTTTAACATGTACTCTAAAACGTCCCATCAAGGTACAGAGAGAATTATGAACAACTAAACTTGTACCTACCGATTGCTGCATGAATCTATATTATTAATACGCTACATGAAACTTTGTGAACAATAAGGCTTTTTTGTTTTAAGATTTAACACTACATATTATCATACCAAAATGTTCATCTAGGTAGATTTACAAACTGACCTTACATTTTTGGAAAAGTCCCTTGGAATCTGCCCCAGTGACTTTAAAAGTTCCCATGTTATCCTTTATGAAGAACATATTTGTTTACATTATGATCAGCTGGATAATCTAATGGCTGTTAATATAATACTTTAGTTGCAATTTAGGAAACGTATGCTACAAACATTTCCTGTTATCACGAATATCGTGACTGTTACTATTTGAATTTTGGTTAGCGTAAATATTACAATGGAAAAATGAGAGAACGCCTGGAAAATTTGATATACTAAAAAAGAAAACTGAATACTGTGCAAACATTTTCTCGATCAATCATTGTAAGAGCCAATTTGCAAACTATGGAAACATAGGAAAGTCATAGAATACCACCAAGTAGAAGAAATAGAAATAATGTTTTATTTTACAATTTATAATCGTTATTACGGACGGCCTAATACGGATATGAGTGAGAAACATTTGTAGAAAACGCTAAAAACAAGATCAGCTTTCGAAAAGATTTACAAGAAATGTTGATTGTATTGAACTGTTCGTGAGTATTTCCATAATCTTTGAGTTGACTCTTTTAAAGTAATAGGAAATGACGACGATTTAAAATAACGCCTGTAATATTTCGCAATTGCTCGAATTCGAGCATCAGGTACGCTAGATAAACTTATACTCTAACTTAATTTGGGAAATCAGGTGCAAAATCTATCCAACGCCGACGCCACAGTGTGCGCGTTTTTTGTGTGTATTTTATTTTAATTCGTAAATGGGTAAAGAATGAGTGTTCAATCGATGAGATCACATCTCTACTGACTGTGATTAGCTGTGTCTTGAGCTAAAACAATTCATTAAAAAATCACTGATCAAGTGTTAAGTTTGGAAAGATTCTAGTTTATAGAATTGACGGGCTAAACAAATTACTAAAAGAATTGAAAATATTTATTCAATATTTAGTGACTTTGGTTATCATATTACAGTATTTTAAAAGCTGGTATTAAATTATTTGAACAAATTAACGGTTCTTAATATACCTGTGTCCATTAAGGTTATTACTTTTAGAATCTATTATTATACTCAAACATTTTAACTAAATATATACCCATATCATATTGCAATGCATTGGACCTTTACCTCTTATAATACAGTATGGCAAAAACTGTAATAGTTATACAGTTTGTACAACAGATTTAAGAAAATTTGTTTGGTTGGAATAAAAAAACCGTCAAAATTTAAATAATAATTTAGTAAAAAAATTTTTTCTGAGAAAATTATATGATAAGTTCTATACAGGCATATGAGGTACAAGAAGTATGTGCCAAGAGCAATCATCAAAAGATTTGTTTTTGTGTCCTTATTAAATTACTGCTTTCTATATATTCAAACCGTGTTGATCGGAATTATCAATTTTGTGTTATAAATTTGTAGGAAATAAAGATATAGAATCAGTTGGTCAGTTTTGTTAAAAATGGTTGCATTTTAAACACAACAAAGAAAACCCCATAGTTAAATAAATCACCCCTTTTATAAACCAATATTTCTGACTATTAATACAACAATACATTCCATCCCTATGTTAAATTTGTAGCCAGATCTTTGATCAAACCCGTCATAGTTGATGTGAGCCACCTACAGATTTCGCTGATCTAAATTACTAAATTCTATCAGTTACATAAACATTTTTACAAAGGTAAACCTAGGGAATGACTTATGATGAATTATAGCAACTGATATGACCCATCAACCTGGTCAGCAACAAAAAATAAGGTAAACAATAGGATATTTGACACTAGCGCATTCTGTGACTGGTTCACACAACTACGTTCTTTTTTTAAGAAAAAATTGGCTACAGCTGGTCCATATAGTTGAGAAGTCTACTTCAGTATCCAATAGTCAATACCAATATTAAATATTTTGGCAAAAGTATTTGACAGTTCCGGTCATTAAATCTATCCCAAACAAAACAGGTGATCGTCAACTAAAACCCTTCACCCCCCCCCCCTCCACTCTTCAGACATCTTCAGCACTTGAGCCAAGGAGCAGCATCGCCGTACAATGACCATCCACTTAATTGAACACGTACACCGGGCATCAATTGAGAGCCTATTTTAATTTATCGGTGGAGGTGATTTGTGCCATAAGGGACCGCCTCGAGAGGGATTTATGTCATTGGAAACATGTAGCCGACCTTTCGAGACAGTACTGCGGTACGTCGTCACGGTCAAAATAATATACGATAATTACTTTGGACCGTGTTGGTAATTATTGCCAGCCGGAGTTATAGACGAGTAAGTCAGTCTTCCCATCATGCAAATATGGCGCCTAATCAACGATAATAAACTAAAACTGTCTCTCCCCACCAACGGGGGGGGGGGGGATACAGGGGAGAATTTGTTTATCGCTTTTAATTGAAACTGTGGGATTTATCCTGCCCGGTTTGTTAGGGGAATCCACGAATAGTAGGTTTGACTTCATATTGAACTGTATTGCGGTAGAAGGAATGCGATTTTGTTAAGCACAACGAAGAGGAGGAAAACAATAGTAGGCCTATTGTATGAGCATGTAGGAACGCTGTGCAGAAGCCGGCAACAATAATTGTGTAAACTAAATACCCCGCCGCAGCAAACCTGCCATCTAAGCGAATTTCCATTTATCTAAATTGATTTTCCATTAAATCTATTTAAATAATATTACGTTTAAAGTAACTAGCTTTGTTGCTTCAAGGGATCTAATAAGGTGTGTTTTTTTTTTGTAAAATATCAATAGCTTAGTATAAAATAAATAAATTTGCCAAGCTTGATCAAAATATATCCATAAACAAGCTAACTACAACATTTTACAATATTCTCCATAAAAATAACATGAGGATTTAAAATTCACAATATTTGAATTTTCTCCGTTGCCAATAACCCTACAAAAACACTTTTATATACCAAATTATTATTTTGTTAGCTCTTTAAAATGGTCTAGAAAAAAATTAGGAAATTTTTATTTTTGAAGGTCCAAAATGAGAAAAACCAAATTTCATCAAAATCGGAAAAAATACTCAAGTTATGTTATTATATTATAGTTTGGACACAATAATATAATTTATATGCTGATACATATTTGGTGAAATGAATGTCAATAATGTTTCTTTAATAGTAGTGAGAAGTTTCATCGTAAAAAGTCAATACCATCTATTAAATTAAATCCTAATGTGATAAACAATCCTTTTCTCTTATGTTATTAGATTAGATCTAAAGTTTAGGACACCGACACACCAGCATGTATTTAAACTATGGACCCCTCCAGAAGGTATTTTAATGTGAAGACGAGTGATGGGGTTTTGTTAAATGAATTAGATATCTTTGATACTCAATTTAGGGTTGGCTGGTTCCTTCACTAGGACAATCAATTGAAACTATAATAATGAACGACAAGAGGGTCTAATTAATAAATCGTTTAAGTATTACTCGAAATAAACTGTAGTCCATTTGAAAAGTGTTTCTACCGAGACTGATACTGTAGGTACCGCTAGGACCATTTCCTAGTGGCAATTGCCATAGGCTCCGCAGCATACAGTAGCAGTGATAAGCGTCACCAGGAGATGTGAGAGGGTTGCCTGATGGACTGATAAGACCCAGTGTTCCCACGTAAATGTCGCCAACGACAACGACAACAACTAGCCTGTCACGTTGGAGTCGTTAACGTGCGGTTTTACGCGGTAAGAGGCACTGTTCGCGACCATATTGCCGGTAAATAAAATAAACGTGTTTGGACAATTTACATTTTTGAAAGAACCGGCTTCCAGAGTCCTCGAATAGGTTTCCTTTACTCGGGTGGAAGGTTGTATTACCTCTTCCGTGAACACTTCGTTTGATACCAGTGACCAGTTAAAATTATATTACAAGATGCTTACTCATATTATGTATGTCTTTCCACAATGGGTCGCATTATATTTTTTAGAGTACCCAATGAAAATCGTTCGCCATTTGCTATATTAATAAATGCTAGGGTCTATGTATCGAAAAAAACTACACACGATTTTTGAACAATGAATTACGTGTTTAAAGAATTTATTGGCCAAGTAGATGAGTTTATAGTTCGGATTCCACTATAAACTGTAGGTCCCTTAGTTGCCATTGGCTATACCATAGATAACAGGAGTCCTTTTATTTATGGCTGTATTAAGGAATATGTAGGCCTCAGTCACTAACAAGGCTACAAGATCGCGCCACTCATCCTACACGCATCCTTCACTCATATTTGGGTTAAAATACAAACATAGTAGCGTCCCCATCTTAAATAATTGATATAATTGATAATTGAGGCTGTGGGTATGACCATCGAGTATGGGTTAAAAGAAGACTCTGTGTACAATACACAAGTGGTAATAAACCTGTTAAGATATAGATAAGATATGGTTATGGTAACAGATCAGTTAGAAAGAATCGATATTTTGGTCAAAGATTTCTAAGAAATATTATCTCAAGGACAACACGAAGTAAAATTATGGAATATATGAATCCTGGCACAAGAATAGAGAGTGCGAAAAATACTTAACATAAAATAATCTAATCTATTATTCATTATATGAATAGGGATGGACGAAATGCCAGCAAATCCGTTCAGGTATACACTTCTCTATCAGGCAGAAGGCTAAAATGTACAAACGAATATGGACAAAAATTATGAAGGAATGTAACTAAAGATTGTAGAAGACGAAAATTGGTAAACCTACCCAAAATGCATGACCTCTCTCATTGTGAATATTAACAAGGACTAACATCTAAATGCACAACAAGCAAAATACTAGCTAAAGTTCTTCAGCTTCAAATAAAATATGCCATTGTAAGAGATTATAAGAGATTGTAAGAGACTGGGACGGGTGGCGTCGTCCTGTAATCCAGTTACGAGGTCACGAATTGTGGATATTTATAGGCATGCACTGTGGATGCGATACTCCCGGGTGTGGATTAACGTCCGCACGAGTGAGTACTACGACTATCCGCAGTACTATCCTGATAATTAGACCGATTCGTATATACCAAGGCAGAAATGTGGTTCGGATGTCCCTTAGTTTCCATTGGCTGTATAGTGACCTAGGTATAAACAATGTTTTGCTACATACTACACTCTGACCTAGGTATAAACAGTGTTTTGCTACACACTACACTCTGACCTAGGTATAAACAGTGTTTTGCTACATACTACACTCTGACCTAGGTATAAACAGTGTTTTGCTACACACTACACTCTGACCTAGGTATAAACAGTGTTTTGCTACACACTACGCGCTGACCTAGGTATAAACAGTGTTTTGCTACACACTACACTCCCAATATCGCGTGTCGGTCCTGGTCCGGCGATCTGACTCGCTCTTATAAATATTAGATGAGCGATAAATCCAACGAGTAATTTATCGCGCGAGTAAATACATGTCGGACCCCGCGGTTAGTAGAATGAGATCTCTATTGGGCATAAGTCACAGAGCGCTCGTATGTCTCCGGTTGTAATTATACTGGCGGATCACTTCGCACGGTGATTTTATATTGCGTTTTAGCCGGACTCCGTGAAGGATTTATGTGATGGCCGCTGGAGTAGCGCTGGACCACTACACTCGCCATCAGATGTGAAACCTTGTCTGATGTGCGGCGCAACACATGTTGGTCTCATTAACTTGCATTACCGATTTACTTGAACTACTTACTAGCGCGGAGCGGTCATTTCCGGGGCATGTACGGTAGCTAACATTTATGGTTCTTACTTTGCTCATTTTTTAAAAACTAATCAAGCTTGCAATACTATTGAATTTTATAATTGATTCTTGGACTCGGCTGCAGCCATGCCATCTATATGGATCAGCTGCAGCATATTTTCAACAGAACACGAGCCACTCACAGTGTGGTCTACAGTCAAAGTTGTATTTTCCCCTATGATAGTTGATGACGAGTCCAGAGAATCATGGCAGAAACCATCGTCTTTGGAGTATTCAACAAATATCAATAACTGCATCAGCTGTCGGTGGTTTAATTCAACTACATTCATGTTTATACTAATCCCTGCTTCAACTTTAACATGGGGATGGCATTTCTACTTCTGGTAAAGGTTTTATTTAACCAGCCAACACAAATATACGGAAAAAGTAAAATGTCAGCTATTTGTAAGTTAGATGTCATAGCAGAAAAAGCTTCTGATTCGTTTCTTGTTTGGCATTGTATTTTACTTAGCAAAGAAATCCTTTAAGCAAATATTTCCGAAGTTAAAAAAAAGGTAAATAATGAAATAAGTCAATACTAAATTTTAAAGTATTTAATTGGGCATATCAATGTTAGTTTTATATAAAATTAAATACTGTAATATTCTAAAAAATCTTAGCATAGCATTGCATATGTGAAGTTTTAAAGTTCTTGTTCCTTTGCTTCGTTTGACTAAGCGTGAATATAAACTAGGTTTACAATGCAGGTCTGCTTGCAATATTGAGCGGAGCAAGCATATTAATACATTACGATTCTAAAGTTAGTGCTACCTGTTTTACGTAAATGAGGTTTCTACTTGCATTATCCAAAGTCAATTGCAGTGTACATCCTTGTGTACATTTGGTTTACATAAATGGAATGTCTACTCGCAGTATCGAAAAACAATGGTCAATGGTATACAGTATTGGTTTCAAATAAATGGGGTGTCCATTTGCACTATCTAAAGTCAATTGTGCTTGTGCATAGACTCTAATTTGATATTCTTTTCGTTAAATATTATGCTCAACTGTATTAATTCGATTGTTCGTTCCTTTTGTTCTGTATTTTTAATGTGCTAGTTTAATTAACAGCTGTGTCTAAGGAATGTCGGCCTTAGTCTCTAACAAGACTACAAGATCGCGCCACTCATCCTACACTCATCTCCATTCATACTTGGCTTAAAATACCTACATTGTATGGTCGCCATTTCATAAGAAAGTATTAAGAAAGTAAAGTATTAAGTATTAAGTAGATGATTTGTTGATAAACATATGTTGCGTATCTTTTGCTTACCTTTTTATTGTTATCTTGCAAATACTGTCATGGTGACCAATCAAGGCCAAAATTATACATCGATGGGCCCAATAACCAAATAAGAGTCCAGATAAGGCCCAAATTCCAAAATTCATCTATGGAAAAGCCATGTAGTCTGATTTGTACAATTTCAGATTTCTACTTTTCCAAAGTTGGTTACTATATCTGCTAAATTTCGAAATTTCGTTCGATTCGCTTTAGCCGTTTAGGAGGAGTATTTGTAAAATAAAAGCAGGAGTGTAGTATAAGATCTTCGCTTGCTCCGCTCAATAATAATACTATAATCATAAATAAATAACAATAAATAATAAATAAATAACTGCATTTAGGTTATTGCAATGTAAAAAAACGGACAGTTAGTTGTCAATAAATGAGCCTTACCATCTGTTGTCTTTTGTAAGAGTCCAATTATAACATTATATCAATTATAACATTAGTGTTGCATGAAAATTTGTGAATATTGGATATTTTATTTACACGCTATGAGAAAGAATGGCTATAAGAATTTACCTTAATTGTCAATTTAGTTTAATAAATTATTTGACCTTTTATAGAAACAAATATACCTATTTATCGTTTACTTTAAAGAGATTAAAGAACAATGAATGCTTTTAAATACTCATTTACTTCTACAGTTTCAACTTATATAATAAGACTGTTAACATCTAATTTTAAATTTGGAAAGCAAACAAACTCTGTCGAAAACCTGAAAGATTTATAACGTTTCAGAGTATGTACAACATATGTAACATATGTAGAAATAATGGCCGTTGTAGAATTGCAACATAACATTAGATTTAGTAATTTTCTTCAGTCAGAGCTCATAGCCGTAGTAACATTAGTCACCGGGCCGGGGGAGGGACAGATCAAGGTAAATCAAACCTCAGCTGTTTGTAAGTTATGGCGGTCTGCACATGAAGTCAGCTGTTTTTCACGTCTGTAATTGGAGGCCCGCGGAGAGAGAGTTAGGATCCTAATGTCCAATAAAGTCCTGGATCTGTCACCAGGTTGACGATTTATAGCTAATGGACTTTGACTCTGGAGTGGTGTGAGAAGTATTACATTTAATACGCAGTTTCGCAATTCCACATCACTTAGGTTGAATATGACCGAGAAGTGACTCTGGTGAAGTGTGACAAGTATTGCGTTATTATTACGCGGTTTCACCAATCCACTACGTCACTTAGGTTGAATATGACCGAGAAGTGACTCTGGTGTGGTGTGAGAGGTTTTTGAATATTAATGATTATACACATTTTTCAGCTTATCGTAGCCATTTTACAATTAGCCTAACTTGATCTTCTTGTACAGATCATGATACGGTTTGTAGCTTATACAGAACCTGCTATACCATTTTGAAAATTGTGCGTTTATCAAGTACATAAGATAGCTCTAATACAACTTCCACCACCTAAAAACACTTATTTCAGTTAGACCCAACTGAACCATTAAAAAACGATTGCTCTTATGAGATCCCATCTTTGACGTCAAAGTGTTATGTTCGTACATGTACTTCAAATAGTAATAAAAATTACAAATTATATTTAGTTTGATACATAAAAGGCAAATAGTACCCATGAGCGGACAGATAAGTAGCTAACTTCATTGGAAATATATTAAATATAAAGCTTAGAACAATAATACACCTAATTTGTAATCTTACTCTGCTTAATAATGTAATGCATTTAAGAAAACTATCGAACACTTCGATAGATTGTACCAAAAATACCCCTAAATAACCTATAACAGGAAACTGTTGAGATAAGATATAGATTTCTACTAAAATAAAAGAAGAAAGGACACGTTAGACCACCTGATAGTGATATGACATTAGCATTTGGAAAGGCCTATTAGTGGTAAAGTTATGGGAAATGAGACTTCAGAAGGTACAGGAAACTATAAACAAACCCAGCTATCTCTATGGTATATGTCAGGGTATATTGACGATAACATTAGCAGCCAGTCTTCGTTATTACTAGTAAAACTGATGATGAAATAACAACACACTCATCACTGATCATTAGTAATGCAAATAACTTGAATAAATACGCAACGTGTTACATGAACATACAATATTAACATATACGTAAACATACATCTGAGAATCCTTGGCCACATGCTTCTACAGGGTGGCTGAAAAGTCTGTACGCAATATTAAATCAACACTAACCCATATGGTTTTCTTAGTTCATATTGCCAGCTAATTGAAGCTGATTTAATACCATTTTTGGTAGATCATGTTGTAAACTGATGGAAGCATTTTAAGTCTGCTGCAATAAAACAAAACGTTAATGCGAAAACTAGCACATATTAACAAAAAAATCTGGTGATGCAAAAATAATTGCTTGCAAATGGGGTTTTTAATATTGAGGATAGGACGAAAATTGACTCACGATATGACATGTGGCAGTCTATTGTTCAGGTCTAGAGGTGGTAGAGAATACGGAATGGAATAAATGCCGCTCTTCGTGCAATTACAAAAGGTTTGAAAAATGGCAGTGTGAATTATGAAAATGTTGTTCTAGATGGGCTCAATGTAACATTCCCCGAGAAATGGATTTGATGAGGTGGTCCACATCACTAACTGCGCGTAGCCCAGACTTAACGCCCTGTCTTTTTGTGAAGATGGGCAAAAGGCAAAATGTGTTTAAAAAAAATCTGTTAAAAAGGTATCTGTTATATTAGGAAAAGAGGTGACGAAGCAGGTGTCATCTTTTAAGGTTCGACATGTTCCATAGTGGATGGTATAAATCAACGTTTTAATGTGCATTGTTTTGTTTTCTAGCACCGTAAAAAGTCATGACAATTATTAATTTAAAATAGGTAGTGACTTTAACCACCCTGTATGAGAAGTAAAAATCTTTCCTTGCGTAAGAATATAATAAAAACATTTTGTAAAATACAAATTGGACTGTCTGTAAACTGGCTACTATGTTGCTATTCTACAAATCGAACGTAGTATACACGTGCAATGAAATCTAAGGACATCAATGGATTTTAATTTTGCCTAAGTTCATGTCGTCTAAATGATACCCTAAAATATGACATTTTAACGAGAAGAAAAATAATCCATTACTACTAGTATTTACAAATAGAGACAAGTCTGGGATCAATATACTAAATCCGTAGAATATTAAATATTCCCAATGCGAAAAGTAAATCCCTGAAACTCTGATATGTTGTGCTATGTATTTAATTGTATTTCGATAACTTCTTAAGCAATTTGTTTATTTTAATTTTTCTATTTTCTTTATCAACCAAAGACTATTTAATTCCGCTAAAGTAATTGTTTAATATTAGGAATTCGAAAGAATAAGGTAAACAATACATACACAAACAGTAATTAAACAACATATGCCTTAATAAAAGTCTTTTCTTCAGTGGAAAGCAATAATATTTAATAGGGAAATGTTATTTATTTTATTATTTGAGTAAAATTTATTTGTTTCTTTTAAGAGTAATTAAAGACGGTTTAATTTCGTGTAAGTTTAAGATTAAGTGCCAACCGAACAGACGGTTATTTAAGCATTGTTCTTAAAGTGTAATATTCAACCTGTGAATGTATATAATAATATTTTGTAAATAAACCACTTATTCATTTCCTTTTCATAATATTAGGAATTCAGCATAAGTATGTAAACAAATATTTCTAAACAATCTTTGAGAATTTCTTACTTTATAAATGCACAAAACCTTTACCTTTAAAACATTGTAAGACCAACTTTGGCACAGTCATAGAGCTTATAAAACAATTTACCTCCACTTAAGGATTGAGAGACGATAAACTATAAAAATAAATAACAATTATTGTAAATATAAGAAATTTGGTTATCGTTGACAAAAAAAACTCCTGTAAGAAATATCACGTCTATAAAACCTGTCTGAAATGTATTTTAATTTAGCAAATATAATGAAAATCCTTTTTTGTGTTGAGCTACCTTTTCACTCTTATTTTTAGTATCTCCTTTTAATTTAAGGGGACTATAACTTATTTTTTATTTTATAAAAAATATGGTCCATTAATATTAGATTTTAATGCATTTAAGTTAAATTTGAACATCCAAATAAAATTGTTATCCCAAGTATTTGTAAAGTTAGATATTATTTTGAAATAAACTGAACACTGGAATTTTTGGATGAAAAATACTCTAGAAAAAAAAACGCAACAATGTACAGAACGAACAAAGATTATGTGTAATTGCCGGGGATATCTTAAAAAAATATATTTGACTACATTGATACAATATTTTGCCAAGTTTCTATTGATGTGACATTTGCATAGAGACTTTGGAGGATTTAATAGCTAGTATTAAAAAATGTCTAACTATATTTCCATAATTGATACCATAAGCTGTCAGCTATTAACAGCTACTTGTACAATATTACAATATTTAACCGAAGAAAAGGTTTTGCACGCAATCTCCAATGACAAGTCCTATTTGTTTAAACCATTAAACCCCTTATTGTTTATGTAGTGGGCATAGTATACCACTATTCAAACTGGTAAATCATTTGTTAGGTATCAAAAAGCTATACATATGGAAGTGTAAAGGCCATTTGTAGATATCCAGAGACGCCAGCAACGTGTAGGCCTACGGAGGAGTGTCGGAGAAGGCTGCACCGTCAAATAAAACTTGATGGATCTATTAAATCGCCTGTAATGGAGGCGCGGGCCAATTATATCGACTCTTATCACCCGGCTATTATCATAACTGAATCGAATAAATTGTGCAAGATAATTAGATAAATTAGAGGACTCGGTGACATCGTGAACGAGCTGGTTCTTATATCCACTCCTACTCAGACGGCTTTGTACTGCTGCACTACCGGGCGTTGAGGTCTCTGGCGACGACGGAGCTGATTGTACTACCAGAGATTGCTAAAATTGTCGTCTGGCAGCGGTATGGTGATTATTTAATCATGTTTTAGTTTAATAACCAAAGGTTATCAGTTATATCTTAAGGAAAGTCAGAAGCAGTCTGATGGTTCGAAACACGGGATATTAATAAATGATAGGTATATTAGATATATATTTTAATACATGACTTTAAATAAAGGACCAACTGATCTTAGTCCGTATAAAGATATTATCACATTAATTCAACACTTATTAATTATTGTTTTAAGTTTTGCCTTAAAATACGTACTCTTAGTATGTCAGCGCCGTTCTAGACATTTTGTTGCTAATCCATATAATAAAAAAATACTTATCTAAACTACATTACCGATTCATAAACTATTGCCACACAATTGATTGAACAAATTAAACTTTATATTATCAGTAGATTTTCTGTATGCTAGCATTTCATTTACAGTTACACTTTCACTAGCAGTTTACAGTTTACAGTTTCACTAGCAGTTTTCATTTCATTTACTTCATTACCACATAACGAGAATAAACAGACACTGGTGTTACTTGTACTTGTTATTGCTATTTCACACATACTGGTGTACTTAAATATAAGAGGAAAAAATTGGGGGTGGTTTGATATAAAAGATTGTTATTTGACGATGGAAAAAATTAGGACATGTTTCTATTAGAGGTGATTAGTGATGAAGGAATGCAACAATAGAGTTTTAAATATGGTCATAAGATGAGAATTACAGATAGACTTTTAGAAACAAAGACATTTAAATGAGTTCAAAAAAACACAAAGACAGATTGACTGAACACAAAGCTTGTCTTGATAAACTAAGTGACCAAAAACATCCGCGTTTACATTTATTGATTTGATTTATTTTCAACTCATGTGACTACACTTTCATTCATATTAATGACGGTTAATGTGTCAATCAATTAATTAAGGGTCGGTTCACGAGCTAGATTTTATCATAACATAAATCAAAAATCCGGAAATAGGCAAAATTTGCGCCGCAGCTTAAAAAATCTGCTTCACGAGCTCAGTTACAAAAGCCGCATATTAAACTGATAGGCGCCACGCGTAATTATTTTATGGATAACCCCTGGTTTTGATTAAGTTAATGTCTTAATTCACAAACTTAATCGTATTTTATTTTTGTAGGTTCTCCAAACTGTCCTTTTATTATCTACCGTCAGGGTTATCAAATATTACCGTCTTCAAAAGATTCCAGTAACCAGTACCTGTTTCCTTATCGAGGAAATCCCTACTCCATACGCAGTACTCCATAATAATGTCCAAGTTTACTTTATTAAAAACTACGATTTTTCAACAGTTATTATACCGCAAAGTAAAAACTTGGAATCAAAGTAGGCTATTTTTATTTCTTGAACAAAACATTATTGTAGTTGTCATTAAAACGAATTGTAATTGAAAACATAAGAAAATAATTACGTAAAATATTTAAAAAAAACTTACAATCATAAAAAGCAATAAAACAATGGACAACTTATGTTTTCGAATTGTTAAGTGTATAAACAATGAAGAAATCGGAGTTTCGGAGTTCAATTCTACAAGGGTAACCTGCTTTCACCGTGAGCAGAATTTTATAGTAACAAAGGAATATTATTTATATTTTCTAATCATACTATTAATTATTTACTGAGTTTTAAGAACAATTTGTTATATCTTAAACCGTAATCCCTAAACGTATTTCTTTTACACCTCAGTTGTTCAGTAACACACACATCTACACACAGGACTTCCAAAGTTTCCATGCTAAAGAATTATCAACATTATTAAATCAGCATAAAAGAGGCAATAATTGAAGTCCTAACCATTTAAACATTGTAAACAAAAATATTAAAAGTTATATTATGCTTATTTTTTACTTAACGCTGCATTTATATCCTCATGTGTCAATTTATTATGCTTAATTGAAATGCAGGTAGTTAGTAAACAACTAAAACATGATATATTATTGAAGATACATGTTTGAAGTAACATTTTGTTTAGATTTAAACGCTTTTTTTATTTGTTGTTTAAATTTTGATTTTTGTCTTGTTTTTTATTTAACAATAAGGTGAAATAAAAAAACTGATTTATTAAGAAAAGGAAATCATATTTTAAAATGCTACTTATAATCTAAGTTAGAATCAAACCAATGATTTTCCCCCGATTGAATGAACAATAAAATTTTCCGTTAATACGAAGAAACCCCAAAGTTAAAGTAAAATAATTGTATGTTAATTAATCTGAATTATAATATTGTAATATATTATATATACATATATATATATATATATATATATATATTCCGTTAAAACCGTTTTATTATTTTCGACCCATCACAAGTGGGCCTATTTGCTACTACAGTACTGTACACGTAAGCGTGTTCTGTCAAGTCTACGATCTTCTGATGGGGACTAGTGAGCTCATCAAAGAGAGGCCAATAACTAGCGAATGTAAGAGTAGCCATGAGATACACCATAAACATAAGTTACAACTGAAGCCCTTAAACCGAGAAATGACAAAGAGATGCCATGAGAGACGGTAGCTGACAGTTATTGCTGTTTTACTGCCTCATAGCTGCACAAGTATCTGCGACTGCGCAGCTTTGACCATCAAACTACGCGGGGATGTTACTGCGGCGCATGCCTACTGCACTGACTGACACGTGATAAACGGACGGACCAATAGTCATGTGACCTAGGCTACTGCGTTCTCATCAAACTTTAATTTTACTATATTCTTGAGTGTGGCAGATTGCGTGAAAATATAATAAAACTATCCTATGGTTCTTACCGTCAACGCAATCAGGGGTAACATTCCACTACGGCCGTTTCGGAGATGACTCCATCGTCAGGTGCGTAGTGGTACACTAAACTATAGTCTTGTCACATTTTACACGAACTTTCTTCATTTGCATTGCGTCAGGGGTTGAATAAATAACACACATATATGTACAGGACGGACACACGAAAACACATATACACGAAAACATTTAGAGCACGTGCACGGCTTGAAAACTGACGACCGACTCACTGACATGATAAGTAAAACTATAATAAGTAGTAATAAGTAATAAGTAAAACCATGATAAGTACTAACTGAGTCGGTCGTCAGTTTTCAAGCCGTGCACGCGCTCTAAATGTTTTCGTGTATTCGTGTTTTCGTGTGTCCGTCCTGTAAATATATGTGTGTTATTTATTCAACCCCTGACGCAATGCAAATGAAGAAAGTTCGTGTAAAATGTGACAAGACTATAGTTTAGTGTACCACTACGCACCTGACGATGGAGTCATCTCCGAAACGGCCGTAGTGAAATATTACCCCTGATTGCGTTGACGGTAAGAACCATAGATATTATTATTTAATTTTACTGTTAAAAGTTGTTAAATAAAATCCTTATAAGCTAATAGTATAATGATTTAAATTAATTGTCTTCTTAGCGGAAATAACATACAATTTTATATATCATTATGAAGTTAATAAATTATCTGCTCGTTATATTGGTTGTGCCATCAAAAAATATATAGTTAAATAATTACGATGATTAAATACAATTTTACTAAGAAGCTTATGTTTTTGTTTATTAAATAAGTACACGTAAACGAAAAGTGAAGTTAAAAATATATTTGAACAATAGAACACTGCTATCGGTCACCTACGGTATTTTAATTAAATTGGGATAATTTGCTTTTCAGGACGTATCATATACTCTATAAGTGTTCGTTTCAGAGCAAACCCAACAAGTAGGTATTCTAATGGAACTTCAGTACAATATATACTTCCGAGGTACTTTCGTAATGGAGTTGAAAACTTCACACTTGATTTGAGTGAGCTGAAACTTCCAAAGTAGTTGCATCCTAAAATACGTTCACTGATGCAGTTTGTGCCTCACTTTATTATGTTTTGTTAATCTTACAATACTGTTCAGAACGAAATAACAGTGGCCTAGTATACAAAGATCGGTTAGATATTAAAATTACAAAAAAAAAACATGTTTATCCTATGAACAAACAATACTTTAACATTAACTTCCTTTAAAACGAAATATTTTTGTAACAACTTATGCTGTTTATTGCTGTAAACTCAAAGATACATGTGTTCATAGATTAGTCTAATTCTGGTACAGTAGTAGCATGGATTTTGTTGTGTTGATTCTTAACAAAGTACGAAATAAGGCAAGGAGTGAGTGTACAAAATAGTAAATTTGGATTTAAAAAAATAATGGCAACATAATGCTCACAAAATAACAGCCAACTAACTTTATGCTTATGATCATATTCAAACCAGAGCATCACTCATTCTTTGATGGGCTGCAGGTGTAGGTTAATGTTAATATCGTCATGCATTAACAGTGGTTATGGGCATTAACGCAAGGTGACGCTCCGGCCATGTCTATATCATGCACACGGCCCACCAATGATGGATACGGTGCTTTCCTAGATAATCATTTGCCACTTTTTAAAGAATAAAAAAAAATAATAATCTGAGGATTATAAAAAAATAGTATTTATAAACTGTGCGTACACACACTTATAGCAGTACAGATTGAACAATACAAAGTCAAAAGAATTACAGTATTATTTTTCACCTTTGTTTTTAAGGTGTGTCCCATTGTCAAGAGATAAATTCGTAAACGAAATATTTGCAAAACTGTGGATGCGAATTTCAATTAACCAGATTGGATTTTTACTGGAATATTTTCATAAACAAGTTATATTTATTCCCTTTTTAAATAACATTGGATTTGACGAGTACTAAGTAGCTAGGTTTGCTGCTACGGGAAAGGGAAAAGTGATTTTTTTTTCAAAGGTTAAATAGATGTATAGGATGAAATAAATAAATTTGACAATTGGATCAAAATATAGCCGTAAAAAAGGCAAAATACAACAATTAATTTTCATTTTGTCATTATACGAATAACATTAAAATTTCAAATGTAGGCCTACACGTTTGTTTTCTTTGTAATATTTAATTGAATAACACTCAAATTTGCATAATTGATTTTGAGCTCTATATGACATCTGCAGTTGACATTGGGCTTTTCAATGTCTTAAGGCTAAAAGCTTAAAGAATACCAGCATGTGGAAGTTCAATCAAGTTTATCCAGCATCACACATTCAGGCGCCAAATATCATCAAAATCTAACCAAAGTTATTGGAGTTGTATTTACGGACTCATACATTTTTATATTCAAACTAATAGTGTTTTTGGCCTCGAGGGACATCAAAATGAAAAATCAAATTGGTCCCGGATCTAGGACTTTCCGTGTTACCAGCGGTAATCGCTTCTTCAATAAAGATAACTATATATTTGGTAAAAGGTATTTCCTAATCCAAAATTTCACCATTTAACCAGTGTCAGAGCACGAATATGTTTTTGACTGGATAAGGCACATAAGAGGAAGTTAAATGCCCTATTGTTTTTTGCCTTTTTCAATACTAGGACCAATTTTTCCGTTACTACGTTGTTACATTTGTTTCGCTTGGGCAGCGGTGTTTTTTTTTTGTTAGTGTTAACTATTTTTTTTCTCCTCAAATATCATTACTTCTGTTACTTGTTTTACTATATTAAAAAGTTCTTTTATGTCTTCATAGACCTTTATCGGAAAATAAACATTAAAATCACTTTAAACGGAAAGGGAAAATTACGTCGGTATGGTAAGATAAATCCCAGCATTTATAGTAAAACTGGTGTGAAATTTGTAAGTGGGTTGACTGGATGTATAAGTGCTCAGTTTGTCAGACTAATACAAAACGAGTGGAGATCAAATAAATGAAAAAAATACAAAAATATATGATTTGACTGCTGTATACAACTAGGGCCTCTGGAACCTGGTTTTACATTAGAAAGTTAAAGTTAAACATGTTCGACCGTAACGACGGTAGGGATGGTATGACTTGTTTTTCTGTTCAATTGAGTGTTTTTGAAGAAAAATCACTATGAACTCTGTGATCGGATGCCAATAATGTGTTAGAGATTTTCAACATATAATCTTGCATTTTGTTATATTCAATTGTTAATAGTCCAGTGCAATTAGCTCCAAAATGGCCAAATTTGGGAAATTCAAAAAAAAAGTTGAAACCTGTTGGAAATCATTTATTAAGGTCTCCTGAACCCACAGAAGAAAGTCCCAGAAAATCCCATGGGGACTTTTCCGCCATTTTGAAAAATAAGTCGGCCATGTTGGATTTATGCAAGCGTTTAGGGAAACGGGTGTTACTAGTAAACTAATTGACTTAAAAACCTCCTGTTTGCATAAAAATGTCTAGTAAACTCCAGGCTAGATATTAAATATTAAAACACCCCCGCCGCAGCAAACCTGCAGACTAAGCGAATTTCCATTTGCCTGAATTTATTTTAAATTAAATCTATTTAAATAACATTAGGTTTTACGAGTACCTAAGTTTGCTGTTACAGGTAGCCTAATAAAATGTGTTTTTGGTAAAATATTAGTAGATTAATATGAAATAGATCAATTTTCCATGTTTAAGCAATATATTTCCATAAACAAGCAAACTACAACATTTTACAATATTCTACATAAGAATAACATAGAAAATTTTAAATTTGCAGTTTTTTTTAATTTTCTTCATAACCATTAACCGTACAAAAAAATTTTGGGATTCTGAATTGTTTGCTTTTTGTACGCTATTTAAATTTCCTAAAGAGAAATTAGGATATTTTTGTGTTTTGACGGTCAACAACTTTAAAAACAAATTTCTATCCCATAAAACCCCCTTTAACAGGGGGTTCCCATAGTCTGATCATGCTGGTTCGCGAAATCATTCAATTTTATCCCGCTTTACACCTTCACACCAATTTTTTTCAAACTCAAACAAAAAATTACTCAAGGCTACTTCCCTATAGATAAATTCACTAACTATGTGTTTCTTTATTTTTTATCCTTTTATTTACTAACTAAAACTTATTTATTTTTACATATTGTAACTAATAATTAGCATTTTCACCAAAAATCCTTTTGGTTTGCTGTTATAAGGAAAATTTTAAATACAAATTGTAGAGAATAAAATCTTCTTTCAAATACACTAAATGGGTTTACCTTAATATTTTAACCATCCTACTCAAGAACCAATAGAAGCATTCGATACATTTTCGCTCAGACGCTTGACGGCCCGGCCATTTTCGTCACATTTCCCTGAAAGCTCCAAAGTTTTGTTTGAACGTTGTGGATATAGTAGACTGGATCATTCACTAGTTAATATTACCACTAGATCAACAGGTCGTCAACAGAGATTAACACCTTTCCACTGCTGAATTTGATGATAAGCCCTCATGGTGTATTGGAGGGCTGCTGCTTTGGTTAGGGGAATAGAGGCGAGGTTGAAATTTGCACGAAGTCTCTGCTTTGCTATCGTTCTTATGTACATGCGGTGCCTTGCAATGTTAAGGCCAGTTACTTTTCTACTAACACCATATATTTTGGCTATACTGACGGATTCCCCAAGTCCTGCATCGTTTTGGAGCTTCTTCTATGCGGTTTTTTTTTCTTTGCTGAATATGGCATAGGTTGTATCGCAACCTGCGTGAATGCGTGTAGCAGGAAAAGAAAATATTGTAACTCACCTAAACCTTCTTGCATTTTCGTAATATTAAAAATGCGGTAAGGTTTGTTTCCTTTGGCAGGAATGAGCATGAATACGTTGCATCGAGTGAGAGTAATCAACAATACACGAAGGTCTCTTTCTTGTCCCACTAGTACGAAAGTCTTTGTTGGGGAAATATGCAGAGCTGTTGAAACAATGAGAGTGTCTGCGTTAGATGTAGCTTGTGAATCCTGGCATCTCAAGTTTGTGAGGTGTACAGGAAATAGTGCAATAAATCTTGATTTGTTGGTGGGGTTAGCAGGGAACTCTTTTTGAAATGTTGGTATTACTTTATCATCCTCATTTTACTCATTTTATTACCCTCAAAACTCAAAATTTCCCAATTTCTCTCTAGACCTTTTTTAAAGAGATTAAAAACAAACAATTTAGTATATCAAAATGTTTTTGTACGGTTAATGGTAATGGAGAAAATTCAAAAAACTGCAAATTTTAACAATTGGGTTTTATGGGATAGAAATTTGTTTTTAAAATTGTTGACCATAAAAACACAAAATTTCCTAATTTCTCTTTAGGACATTTAAATAGCGTACAAAAAAACAAACAAATCAGTATCCCAAAATATTTTTGTACGGTTCATGGTTATACAAAAAATTCAAAAAACTGCAAATTAAAAATGTTCTATGTTATTCTTATGTAGAATATTGTAAAATGTTTTAGTTTGCTTGTTTATGGAAATATATTGCTTAAACATGGAAAATTGATCTATTTCATATTAATCTACTAATATTTTACCAAAAACACATTTTATTAGGCTACCTGTAACAGCAAACTTAGGTACTCGTAAAACCTAATGTTATTTAAATAGATTTAATTTAAAATAAATTCAGGCAAATGGAAATTCGCTTAGTCTGCAGGTTTGCTGCGGCGGGGGTGTTTTAATACTTAATATCTAGCCTGGAGTTTATAAGACATTTTTATGCAAACAGGAGGTTTTTAAGTCAATTAGTTTACTAGTAACACCCATTTCCGTAAACGCTTGCATAAATCCAACATGGCCGACTTATTTTTCAAAATGGCGGAAAAGTCCCCATGGGATTTTCTGGGACTTTCTTCTGTGGGTTCAGGAGACCTTAATAAATGATTTCCAACAGGTTTCAACTTTTTTTTTTGAATTTCCTTACTCAAATGCTATTTGCACTGGACTATAAGTCAATGACAGTATATTGCGTCTCCTACTACCCGATAAGGGTTACAGATGCATGTAAAAAAATAGCATCCGTAACAGGTAAAGGTAACATTTTAAATTTATTATGAAATGTGTTTTATCTGATGGACCTCAAGTAAACCCGGAGGCCTATAATACACTAGTTGGATACCAAGGTATTGTGGTATTGTCCATTGTATTGTGGTATACAAGGTGTATGTAGATAGCACTAAGGTGTTCAGGCATCACTAGTATATACCCTGTCTCAAGTGATCACTACAGGGACCAGGTACATCACTATCAGTTCACCCCCTTACACCTGATGTTAGGGTCAGCCTCCCTCGTCGATTGTACCGACCATTGATCATATTTATGACTCCCAAAGTAGCTCTATCTATAACGGTCCTGATTGATTGTTATTGTGGGATGTGCAAGTTTACTTGGAGCGCAGCACAGCTTTATAACAGTCTATTATACTCGCCAGCTTTCCAACAAACAAATAACCACTTGTTACAATTTATTTTCATCATTTATATAGAGGTAATTTAAGATACTTATGACTTTTACTTTACTATACGTATGTATGTGCTTTGTATTTACGTGTTTTTAACACTTGACAATTTATAACTATAGCAATTAATAATCTTAAATTGCTTTATTCGATTTTTTTATCGTTTATTCTTAACATTTCTCAGTTGCTAACAATTAACATTCAAGGTAACAGCACATACCTCTCCACCCCTCGCCTACGGCTCGTGCGTGTGCTGCAAAGTGCCACTTCGCCCACTAGTTACACAAATAACTATAGTACGTAATTGTTGATCAATTACCATGCATACCATACCGGTAATTATTAGTTTTCAGGTTAAACGTATCATATGAAAATCTAGGTAAATCAAACATTTATGATAAAAGAGATATAAAATGATGTATGTCATGGGATGAGAATTTGAATTAGGAACCACTGAGTACAGTCAGTGTTTTGGTCAAATGTCTAGACCTAGACTGTCTCGCAATACAAACAGAGTGTGATCAGGTAGAGTATTATATCGCATTGATTCCCTACATTTGTGCTAGTCGAGTATCCGCGCCACTAGTTGGCCTTTACCCTCGGTATGTCACTGCAAGGAACGGAAGCAGCGGAACGAATCTCAGCCGCAAGGGTCGTAAACGTCGCTGGTCAGGTTATATGTTCCCCGGGTAATGGCGGCTACTGGAACACCGGATCATTGGAATGACGAGGGAGGTGCAGTACGCATTCCCCCGTCAATCAAACGGGAATAGCACTGAGTTTTATGGCTTCTACGAGCTTTACGAGCATCTCAATATACGGATTCAATATTATTTGATTGAATGTTAATATTCTAAACTGATTCGTGACAGTAGACGTATGTGTTGTCTGGATTCGTTTTACTCAGACTTCTATGAAGTTAGGAATTCACATTACTTACATAACATAATCACTGAAGATATAGATTTTATGTTCACTCAACGTTTTGTAGCCTTTGCCGTTCGCGGTGTTTTTATTTGTAACCCCGACTAAGCGTATGGTCCCTGCATAATCCTCGTGTACTGCTAAGAGGAGACCAGGATTGAAAGGTGTGAGCTGTGAACGTACCTCCCCGAGCTACAATATTGTTGGGTTTGGCAGAAATCTCTCCAGTAAAGTGCAGGAATGATTCACACGCGGTCGTGACGACTGGTTGGAGCTGCCAGAGTTATGGCTCGATCTGGTGCTATTGTAAACACTTTATGGTGAAATGTAACGTTCTATGTGCCGGCCGATGTGCTCGACAAGCACTGAGTTAAACCATCTAGCAACAAAACACACGTGAGTGACTAGTGTATAGGTAACATTGGTTTAGCTAAGGTATGGAAGAAAATATCGCTTTTATGATTCAATGAATGGCTTTCCTAATTACCGAACAGGCTCAATATTGAATGTTAGCAATGAAAGTGTACTTCTGGTTTTGTTAAGTCACGAATTCCTGCACCCGGTTTTCAACAAGCAACTACTGTATGACACCTTATTTTTCACCCGATGACCTTTAGTCTCTACGATTTTAGAATACGATGTATAAAGTATATAAAGTTGTTATACAGGGTGTCCCGGAACTCTCTACCAATATTTTAGGGCATTGTTCCTGGGAAAGAAACATATCTAAATATCATATTTAAATTGTCCGGAAGTCCTTATTTACTTAGATAGCCGCCATTTTGTTTTTTTCACTTATTAATTTTTTTCTGAAAATTGGTTAAACATACGAAGTTGAAACTTTGCAACAACATTTATGACAACTAGACAAAGCTACAAAAAAATTATGACGATTTTTCAAATTCATAAAACAAAATGGCGGCTGTTTAAAATGTTGTTTCTTAAATTACTCGAAAACCGTTGATTTTACAAATATTTTACAAGAATAACTTTTTTAAGGCGATTTTATTACAAATCGATCGACACCATAATCTTTAAGATCGGACGAGTATTAACTGAGATATGGCAGTTTTAGTGATACGTGACCGCCGGATATTAGTTGCAGCGCATGCTGAAAGCGGTCACGTATCACTAAAACTGCCATATCTCAGTTAATACTCGTCCGATCTTAAAGATTAAGGTGTCGATCGATTTGTAATAAAATCGCCTTAAAAAAGTTATTCTTGTAAAATATTTGTAAAATCAACGGTTTTCGAGTAATTTAAGAAACAACATTTTAAACAGCCGCCATTTTGTTTTATGAATTTGAAAAATCGTCATAATTTTTTTGTAGCTTTGTCTAGTTGTCATAAATGTTGTTGCAAAGTTTCAACTTCGTATGCTTAACCAATTTTCAGAAAAAAATTAATAAGTGAAAAAAACAAAATGGCGGCTATCTGAGTAACTAAGGACTTCCGGACAATTTAAATATGATATTTAGATATGTTTCTTACCCAGGAACAATGCCCTAAAATATTGGTAGAGAGTTCCGGGACACCCTGTATATAATTTACACACCATTTAAAACAGAATAAATCTAAATTCATAAAAATCTATGAAGTCAAATGATTTTTTTTTATTTACTTAACAAAAATGTTTATTGTATTTGTTAAGATAGAAACAACATGCCTATGACATTACTGTCGAAACTAGTCGTTGTTAAAAAAAGAGTTTTGAAAAGGGTACTTAGTTTTCAAAACTAAGTACAATAAAATTTGACTAACACCACATGGGGGTGCACTCCCGGTTTATACTTTTGATCACTAGGTAGACTTTTGTTGTCTACTAAAGGTTTATGCGAGTATATTATAATTTGTATGTACATGTACGTTTTTTTCCTGAGGTATAAGTGTGTCACTGAGCTAGTTATATATTTTGATAGATTGACAGATCAGTAGAAATCTGTAAATATAATAAACCTGCAACCTTTTAAGGATTTATCTGACGGCTTTGATACAAAAGGAAAACCACTCATAGCTCTGTTCCAACATAAATAGGCCAGCGATTAGTCAAGACAAAACCAGTGCACTTTTTAATGTGTACCGGTACCCCTAAATTTTTAGTAAACCTGGTCGATACGATGATCAACTTAACTCGTGAAGAGGGAGGTCTAGAAACAGTTTGAGTCAGTGCGATGACGTCACGACTTGTTCACGGTTCAAAGCCAACACTGTGAGGTGTGAGATAGAGGTGTGAGAGGTGGTGAGGTGAGGTGGTTGCGGGCGACAAGAGAGTGATGACCAGAACATCACGAGCAGAGCGAGGACCACGGCGCTGGCTGTGGTGATCGTTATACCACTGAGTTATACACAGTTGATCTGCGGTGATTGGTCCTATGAGTTACGTGGTTCAACACTACAGGGCTGCGATATGTGGAAACTTCTCATGTACAGACATGGGATTACCTGTCGTCTACAAATAGGTTTTCATCGGTTACCGTTGAAATAATATCTGCGTATTTCCTGTTAATGTCGTCCAATACTTCCAACTGTAAGGTAAGGACTATGATAATATATCCGGAACATAAATTTCACTAGCGAAGACGTTGATGTATGCCTCTACTACTGCATTCTGTGCTGTTGGAATAGTAAACTTGATTTAATAAAGCCTAATGTTCTTACCAAACACTTATTCCTAAGTTTCAAACATATGCTGGATAAGAAATGTAGTGCATATTACCAAGAAAGATTATTAGTATGACATAATACAATTTTAAAGATTTGCGAATGCGTTCAAACGAGTACATAAAATGGCCATAAACTTTTGCTGTGTACTGTGAAATGTACAGCTAAAAAATGAACTAAAATGTGTATCACGGTTAGTGAGTGTATATAGCGTATATAGGTCTGGTTGACAAGATGACCACAGCTAAGGGTTGGAGTGTATAGTAAGTGTATCATGATTGTAAAGTGAGTGTATATATCGTATATAGGTCTGGTTGACAAGATGACCACAGCTAAGGGTTGGAGTGTATAGCGAGTGTATCATGATTGTAAAGTGAGTGTATATATCGTATATAGGTCTGGTTGACAAGATGACCACAGCTAGGGGTTGGAGTGTATAGTAAGTGTATCATGATTGTAAAGTGAGTGTATATATCGTATATAGGTCTGGTTGACAAGATGACCACAGCTAGGGGTTGGAGTGTATAGTAAGTGTATCATGATTGTAAAGTGAGCGTATATATCGTATATAGGTCTGGTTGACAAGATGACCACAGCTAGGGGTTGGAGTGTATAGTAAGTGTATCATGATTGTAAAGTGAGTGTATATTTCGTATATAGGTCTGGTTGACAAGATGACCACAGCTAGGGGTTGGAGTGTATAGTAAGTGTATCATGATTGTAAAGTGAGTGTATATAGCGTATTTAGGTCTGGTTGACAAGATGACCACAGCTAGGGGTTGGAGTGTATAGTAAGTGTATCATGATTGTAAAGTGAGCGTATGTAGCGTATATAGGTCTAGTTGACAAGATGACCACAGCTAGGGGGTTGGAGTGTATAGTAAGTGTATCATGATTGTAAAGTGAGCGTATACATCGTATATAGGTCTGGTTGACAAGATGACCACAGCTAGGGGTTGAAGTGTATAGTAAGTGTATCATGATTGTAAAGTGAGCGTATATAGCGTATATAGGTCTGGTTGACAAGATGGCCACAGCTAGGGGTTGAAGTGTCTAGTGAGTGTATTATGATTGTAAAGTGAGCGTGTATAGCGTATAATAATAGGTCTGGTTGACAAAATGACCACAGCTAGGGGTTGGAGTGTATAGTAAGTGTATTATGATTGTAAAGTGAGTGTGTATAGCGTATATAGGTCTGGTTGACAAGATGACCACAGCTAGGGGTTGGAGTGTATAGTAAGTGTATCATGATTGTAAAGTGAGTGTATATATCGTATATAGGTCTGGTTGACAAGATGACCACAGCTAAGGGTTGGAGTGTATAGCGAGTGTATCATGATTGTAAAGTGAGTGTATATATCGTATATAGGTCTGGTTGACAAGATGACCACAGCTAGGGGTTGGAGTGTATAGTAAGTGTATCATGATTGTAAAGTGAGTGTATATATCGTATATAGGTCTGGTTGACAAGATGACCACAGCTAGGGGTTGGAGTGTATAGTAAGTGTATCATGATTGTAAAGTGAGCGTATATATCGTATATAGGTCTGGTTGACAAGATGACCACAGCTAGGGGTTGGAGTGTATAGTAAGTGTATCATGATTGTAAAGTGAGTGTATATTTCGTATATAGGTCTGGTTGACAAGATGACCACAGCTAGGGGTTGGAGTGTATAGTAAGTGTATCATGATTGTAAAGTGAGTGTATATAGCGTATTTAGGTCTGGTTGACAAGATGACCACAGCTAGGGGTTGGAGTGTATAGTAAGTGTATCATGATTGTAAAGTGAGCGTATACATCGTATATAGGTCTGGTTGACAAGATGACCACAGCTAGGGGTTGAAGTGTATAGTAAGTGTATCATGATTGTAAAGTGAGCGTATGTAGCGTATATAGGTCTGGTTGACAAGATGACTACAGCTAGGGGTTGAAGTGTCTAGTGAGTGTATTATGATTGTAAAGTGAGCGTGTATAGCGTATAATAATAGGTCTGGTTGACAAAATGACCACAGCTAGGGGTTGGAGTGTATAGTAAGTGTATTATGATTGTAAAGTGAGTGTGTATAGCGTATATAGGTCTGGTTGACAAGATGACCACAGCTAGGGGTTGGAGTGTATAGTAAGTGTATCATGATTGTAAAGTGAGCGTATATATCGTATATAGGTCTGGTTGACAAGATGACCACAGCTAGGGGTTGAAGTGTCTAGTGAGTGTATTATGATTGTAAAGTGAGTGTGTATAGCGTATATAGGTCTGGTTGACAAAATGACCACAGCTAAGGGTTGGAGTGTATAGTGAGTGTATCATGTTTGTAAAGTGAGATTTTATAGTGTATAATAGGTCTGGTTGACAAGATGACCACAGCTAGGGGTTAGAGTGTATAGTGAGTGTATCTTGATTGTAAAGTGAGCGTATATAGCGTATATAGGTCTGGTTTACAAGATGACCACAGCTAGGGGTTAGAGTGTATAGTAAGTGTATCATGATTGTAAAGTGAGCGTATATAGGTCTGGTTGTCAAGATGACCACAGCTAGGAGTTGGAGTGTATAGTGAGTGTATCATGATTGTAAAGTGAGCGTATATAGCGTATATAGGTCTGGTTTACAAGATGACCACAGCTAGGAGTTGGAGTGTATAGTAAGTGTATCATGATTGTAAAGTGAGCGTATATAGCGTATATAGGTCTGGTTGACAAGATGACCACAGCTAGGGGTTGGAGTGTATAGCGAGTGTATCATGATTGTAAAGTGAGCGTATATAGCGTATATAGGTCTGGTTGACAAGATGACCACAGCTAGGAGTTGGAGTGTATAGTAAGTGTATCATGATTGTAAAGTGAGCGTATATAGCGTATATAGTTCTGGTTGACAAGATGACCACAGCTAGGGGTTAGAGTGTATTTATTTATTTATTTATTTATTTATTTTATTTTCAAATGCTACAAAACAGCACATGCCAATTACTTTGTAGCATTAATCAAATAACAGGAATGTTAACATGATATTACAATTAATAATAAACACAACTAGGGAAAAAATGTCCGTCTTCAATGGTGACAGTTTCACTCAAAATATAAATAAAGAATATTAAAATATAAATAAGAATATAAATAAGAATGACAATATAACATTTAAATATACAGTAACAAGAGAAATTATACTAACTAAAATAATACTGATGGTCATGAATCAAATATAATAAATATGCAATAAATATATAACAAATAAATATGTACTATTTAGAAAAATTATAAATTAACGTTGATAGGAAAGTTTGAATTCATTTAACAAAGAGACATTTAACTTTTTTAGTGGTAAATTAAATATATCATACTGATAGGAATTACAAGTGCGAGACATAATATTTAGTGGAGAATTGAATCCAAGATTGGTACGAGAGTAACGAGGGGTAAATACAAGAGTGCTGCGTGAATTGTGTCGTGGAACGTGAAAATTGATTTGTCCCAGCAAGTCACTATCGTCCAGAACACCGCTCACCAGTTTATGTAGATAAGATAAGGCGGCCAACTTCCTTCTGTCACTGAGACTAGTCATATCAAACATGGTCAAGAGCTGGTGGTATGAGATGTTGAATGTATAGTGACCAAATGTTTTAAAATACATAAATCTTAAAAATCTTTTTTGAATCGCCTCAATCATGTCTACAAGATAAAGCTGATGAGGATACCATACAACTGATGCATATTCTAATCGTGAGCGCACCAATGAACAAAATAATAATTTTACTGAGTTTAAATTTCTTAAAAAGCTGCAAGATCTATGAATGAAACCTAATACTGAATAAGCTGCCTTACAAGTATTCATCACGTGTTCTGCAAATAGAAATTTACTATCGAAAACAACACCAAGATCTTTAAATGCTGACTCTCTACATAAGACAACACCATCCATTGAATAAGGAAAATTTACAATAGTTTGGGTAGTTTTCCTTGTATAACTCATAACAGCACATTTCTTAACATTAAATAATATATTTTCTTTACTCCAAGCAATTAGTTCATCAATATCAGTTTGTAGCTGTTGAGAATCGAAGATTGTGTTAATATTTTTGAAAATTTTTAAATCGTCAGCGTACATTAAAATTTTACTATGTTTTACACACCTGGTTATATCATTTATAAATACTATGAATAATAAAGGCCCTAAATTTGAACCTTGGGGGACACCTGAGTCCACCAGAAATGTGTTGGAGCATGCACCATTGTATGTTACATACTGTTTACGTTTGTATAAATATGAAGAAAATAATCTTAATGTGTTCTCAGATAGGCCATAGTAATGCAGCTTAGACAATAACACTAAGTGATTAACTCTATCAAATGCTTTTTCAAAATCGGTGTACACACAATCAACTTGAATGTTCTGATCAATAGAATTTATAACGTACTGTGAAAAATTTATTAAATTCGAATTAATTGATCGGCCCGGAAAAAACCCATGTTGATGAGGAGTGATAAAATTTGATACATGACCGAGCAATCTGTTGTATAATATGCACTCAAAGACCTTAGCTGGAGAAGATACAACTGCAATTGGTCTGTGGTTTTTTATGTCATTTTGAACACCTTTTTTTGGAATTGGTACTACTTTTGCAATCTTCCAAATATCTGGAAAACAGTTATTCTTCAATGAGAGGTTGAAAATGAAGGGAAGTGGTTTGACTAAAACATCAGCACAGCCATTTAATAAATAAGGTGGAATGTTATCTGCACCTAATGACCTTTTTGATTTTAATTTTTTCAAAGCATTTAAAACTTCTACTTCACCAATCTCAGAAATAATCAATGAATTGACATTCTCCAAAACTGGCGAACAAAGCGCCTGGTTTACAAGGTCGTCAAGGTCAAGGTCGTTGGGTTGGTAAACAGATTGAAAGTAATTAGCCAGTGCCTCAGCTATCTTATCATTTCCCTCAATTTCCTTATCTTCATATTGCATAGTTCTTGGACCTTTATCACTTGCTCCTCTCAACTTCTTTATAACACCCCAAAATGATTGTGGGTTATTAGACAAGTTCATTTCGATATTTGTAATATATGCATCATAATCTGTCTTTATTCTCAATTTTATTTCAGAACGTAATTGTTTGTACTGATCTCGAAGATGATTCATTTGAAATTTTTTTAAACGTTTGCGAACTTTTTCTTTATTTTTTATCATCAATTTTAATTCGGGCGAGAACCAAGAGGGATGTTTGGGTCGGTATTTGGGGCGTCTTGCTGGAACGTGTGTGTGAAGAATTGCATGTATTTTGCTGTAAAAAATTTCCAAAGTGTTATTTAAATCATCACACTGAAACATTTCAGACCAGTCGCAGTCCCGGATGTCACAGTAAACTCTGAGAAAATCTGCTTTTGTAAAATCGTATGTGTGTGTGTGTGGTGTGTCGGCACTGAGGTCTGCATCCCCCCCTCTCACCCACCGTACCATCTGGAATTCACATAACAGCGCGGGGTGATAACCATCAATATTTACAATAGGATTAGATTCTTCAACAACAGTCAAATTATTTATATCACTTAAAACTAGATCTAAAGTCCTACCAGTTACATTTAATATATTATTTTTTGACACCAAATTATGTAAACTACAATAATACATTAATTGTTTGCAAGTCTCATTTCCCTTAGATAAATCATATCCAGACCCTACAATATGCTGATTAAAATCTCCTATTACTATTATATGTTCTTGTCTACGTACAAATAAATCCAACTTATCAAAAAATGATTTGTAAGAACTAACATGCGAGTTTGGTGGAAAATAAACTACAGCTAATATCACAGAAAAAGTTTTAGTAAATTTTAAACTAGCCCAAATATTATCTCCATCCGTTTCTAATTCAACTAATCTCTGGATATTAATAGATTCATCTACTGCTAACAGAACCCCACCACCCCTACTCTTCCCTGTAAGCATTACATCTCTATCACGTCTCAATACAGTATAATTGTCTGGAAAAAGTTCAGAACTGCTTATTGAATGTGTAAGCCAAGTTTCAGTGAGTGCTACTATTGGATAACAGTTCTCTAATAAATTTAAACGGAAAGTATTTAATTTGGACCTTAAACCTCTAACATTCTGATAATAAATTACAACCTTATTGTTTTCCTTTTTTTTTTTTATAATACACATGCAGACTAAACAAAAGAAAACATGCAAAATGAATAAATATATATCATGCTTAAATTTATATTAGATTTAAATACATAAATAGGAACATACTTGAGGTTTATTTTAACAGGTCAAGGTCGGCCTTTTCAGTGATGTGGACCGGTCTCGCACCATCCTTTTGTCGGGTCGCCGGAATGGTCGCCCCCGGAAACATCACCCCCCAGGCTAAACGTGACGTCACGAAACCAGACAACCAGCTGGTATAAAATCTATGTCCGCGACCGGAATCATACCCCCCCAAGGGCTCGACAAGTAATTTATCAAAGTCTAGTTGATACGAACTAATTATGTTATTAATTTTAATTCAAACAAGTACCAACGGAAAGGTCTACCCCGGCAAGGCATCCCCGATGTACACCCCGGAATCGTCCCCCCCTGAAACCCTACCCCTAGCAGGGCTGGGCTGCTCGGCAGCCTACCTGCTGCCCGTCCTCCCCAGCCCATTGTTCTGAGGGTCGGCCGCTCGTTCATTATTATTGTCGCTTGGACAACAGCATTTTTGCAGAAGAAAATTGCAGACCCTGTGGTGGAATATCAATCAGTAGATTTAGTTGTGTATGAACTTCTAAGACAACTAAATAATACGAGCAAAGATTGACTTTAAAAAGATTCTTTTAGACTTAATTCATAAAAAAACTACCAACGATAATGCGTAAAGTATACATTTTTTCTGTTGCATTAAATAGTAGTTATACTTATCAACATCAGTAAACTTACCTTACACCCTAAGTAAGGTAATTGTTAAGCAACACATTTGTTAAAAATAGAATAGTTGCTAAATGTATTAAAAATGAATCGCATTGCTTTAGGTTTGGCCCCAATTTAATTAATAATTTGAAAATTAGAAACCGATTATTAAATAAGAATAAACATAATAATATCTATTAGGGGATTAATCCCCCAAATTCAACGAAATAATTAGTTGTTAGTAATTGCAAATATGTAAATGATACTATTCTAAAGGTTATGCCAAAAAGTACCTTAATTCAGAAACAGCCTAGGCTAGATTCATATCACTGGAATAGAGTCAAAATATAATGAAAGTAAATCGAGAAGAGGACTTGCAATCAGTGTTGATATACCAATAAATTAGTTTTGTTATAAGATGTATATGTTTAGAAAACCTTTTTGCTACTGAAGTTTGCAAAATTATGTTTCATAATTACGGGGAATATATACGTGAGTTAAAATTTTTAATAGGTATGTAATCAAAATGTTAAATGATGAGCTGTAAACTTGTATTACATCGTTTAAACAATAATAACCTTCGTATATACTCCAATTGTGTTGAAATAAATATAATTTTCAAAGGAAGGGAATGTCAATGCCATGATTTCATTTTTCTTTTAAGTTTAATTTTTTTAGTCTAGCAGCCGACGCTAATAATTTAAAGTCGTTTTAGTGTTGATGTAACTAACAGCTGTTCAAACTGTCATTGACGTTTTTATGTTACAGTTACTATCATCGGTGTTTGCCCGCATACTGTTTCAATTTTAAATGTTGTTTTTTCCTACCGTAATGGATCTTCGTATTCAGGAAATCTGTAGATTTGAACTATACATCTCTAAAACTTCTACCCTTGGGTAAAATCAAGATTTGTCTGAAATCAAAGCTGTGTAAGTAGGCCTATAAGTTTATGCCATGAAAGTTATGTCATTTTTGTGGAATGTGTGTAGTCTATATCGATATACCAAAATTTTTAGGATTATAAAAATGTGAAACGTTGTAGCAGAAAACACTTCGGAAAATCCCTACCAAATTTTGAGCTGAGTTTATTGTTAGTGCAACTTCAGAGTATACTTTTTACGAATTACATTAACACAAGTGTACCTGTTGCTTGAATTCGAGCAATTGCGAAGCATTACGGGCGTTATTTTAAAAACGAATAAGAGTCATAATTTCCGATGACTTTATAAGAGTCGACTCAAAGATTATGGAAATACTCAAGATGTAGACAGCAGTTAGATATAATCAAAATTTTTTGTAAATATCTTATCTTTTTTCAAAAGCTGACCTTGTTTTTTAGTGTTTTTTACAAATTTTCCCCACTCATAGCCGCATTAGGTTGTCTATAATCTTACTAATATTATAAATGTGAAAGTTTTTGTGTTTGTTTGCTTGTTTGAAGTTCAATCACGCATAAACTACTGGACGGATTGGGCTGAAATTTGGCATGATGATAGCTCACATTCCCGATTAACATATAGGCATATTCTTATCTTAAAAATCCTTTCGGGCTCTGCCCCAGTGACTCTGTTGTTCACCATGTTAACCTTATGAGTATCTATATATTAATTTGGAACTGTTTTTCTTTGTGACAGCTATTTTGAGAGAACGGCTGGGCGTAGAAACTCGGTAGAGGTGTCTAAAGAAAGGTCCCGGTCTGTAGATGAGCCATCAAAAGAGAAACATGGAGAATTCCCTCTGAAATTAACTGTGACAAAAACCCGTTTTCCCCCCATAAGAATAACATAGGATGGGAATTTAAAGGCCACTGGGGCAGAGCCCCCAAGGAAATTTACCATTACCAAGGGAGGTATACCTGAAGTGGGGAAGTCTAAACTATTTTACAAAAAATACTTCCTGCTATAAATACAGTTGTACTCTACGAATTAATAGTCTGCAAATTACAGACGAATTCCATAAGTCAATACTCTGAGAATAGTGGATACCATACTTAGGATTATGATCTCTTGCAAACTTTTAAGTTATACGTATTAATATTCTGCGAACTACAGGTGTAACTTTCAAAACAATGGGTGACCGTTCATGGAATAACTGTACTACTTCAATGTCAATTTAGTTATTTAATATCAGCAATGTGAAATCATGAAAAAAGTGAATGTGACACTGTTGCTTGCTTCTCTGTCAACGCAAACGTAAACAGTGTGAGCTTTTCCCTGTTTATTGCCGAAGAAACTAACCAATATTTACTTTCTAAATTCTTTTTACGGGAAAGAGTCCTTTACCAATATCAAATCAGGAATATTCTCAATACATTTATTTTACCATAAAATCCAGACAATTATTTAAATGTATATCATATACTGCATTTATTGATCAATGTTTACAATTTAAGAACTAGGAAATGTGAAAATATGTTTGTCAAGTGTGTACTGTATTATGTTGAGTGTAATGTTGAGTGGTTGAAGCATGCTCATATTAATACGAGTTGATTCCTTACTTAATTTGTACTATTACTATAAATATTTTATTTCATTTCCACGTGTTTCAAATACATTTTATACGTTGACGGAAAAAACTATTTGTAATTTTTACATAATTTAATGTATAGAGTTAAGGGGGAATGTCTAGAGAAAGCATAATATCAAAGTGTTAATTTGTATTTATCTTAATATCCACAAAATTTGCGTAATAATACCAAATCCTTCCCATTCTTGCGAGTTCAGTCGAGCGGTGGTAATATGGGACAGTCTCTACCCTCGTGAACAATAGCTGGCTCGAGTCACGAGCCCAAGCCCTACAGCAGGTATACCGGGGGTGATCATGGCAGGGGGGGACCTTTCCGGGGTGTGCATTTTGAAAACGATCGGGGTAAGCGTATCCGGTTAACATCAATTGTAATTAGAAAATCTGGTAATCGTATATGATAAGTGAATATAATTATCTAATTAATACGCAAACTCAAAAATAACTCATCATATCGACGAGTTCATGCTGCAACTGAAATTGAGTGTCCGCGGCCGGAAACATCACCCCCCGGTCTCTGACGTCATTATGACGTAGGGGGGTGATGTTTCCGGGGGCGACCTTTCCGCGTCCCCCTTTTGTCGTAGGAACACCTTCCCAACACTGGTTATCCAAGCGTACTTGTAGCCCTTGTCTTCCTTAAACTTGCGCGTCGCCTTCCAGAGGTCCATGGTCTCCTTAGTGAGTGACAGGTTGACGTACACCTGGCTCTCGCTGTTGTAGCCTAGCTCTGCTGCTGAGAAACCGTTCTTCACTCTGGTCTTGCTCCTCATAATCTCCATGTCGATGCGCCGGCAGAATTTGATTATAATCCCCCTCGGCACCCCAGGGTCATTGAGGTTCGGTGAAAGACGATGAACGGCATCAATCATATGATCTTCTAATTGGAAGTTCAGCGCACGAGCCACACTCTTCACTATATGCATAATGTTTTCTATGTATAGTAATGTATAGTAGTATGTAGTATGTATAGTATGTAGTAGTATGTATAGTATTTTCTAATGTATAGTAAGTGTATCATGATTGTAAAGTGAGCGTATATAGGTCTGGTTGTCAAGATGACCACAGCTAGGAGTTGGAGTGTATAGTAAGTGTATCATGATTGTAAAGTGAGCGTATATAGCGTATATAGGTCTAGTTGACAAGATGACCACAGCTAGGAGTTGGAGTGTATAGTAAGTGTATCATGATTGTAAAGTGAGCGTATATAGCGTATATAGGTCTGGTTGACAAGATGACCACAGCTAGGGGTTGGAGTGGAAGTTTTTTGGCACAAACAATGAAACACTGTCGGTTGACAGCGAGCTCGGTTAACCTAAAAAATGGCCGCTGAAATATTACTCTTATAATAAAACAAGGTCCACCTCAACAACGACATTGAATTACTCCCGAAATAAGAGAGGGATTTTAATGTTCTCATTTTTCTATTACGTCCGATGTAATTCATAAGCGGGTAAAAAACGGTTTTCCCAACCTTCACGAACGTCAAGATGGATTCTGGCGCTGATTTATAAGTGTCCAAATGCTCCCTTTTGTTTCTTCCAGCAGAAAACAACATAAATCAGCAGCCTAATGTTTTCCTCCCGGTGACGGTTTTATGGCATGAGTATGCATAATATAAGCCGTTTTCATAAATAACGGCATGAAAATAATCCCAGTAAATTAATTATGCCATTTTTCCAAACTGTATTTTTTAAACGGCTTAGTAAGAACTATATTTCTTAGCTATTGTGTCCATTGTAAAGGTGTGTACTTTGCCCTTCCACTTGCTATGTTATGTTTCAAGTACATTTAATTTTCCTCACTTCCTCTCAGGTAAAAAATACCTGGTTCACAAGTGTTTGCTTTGAAGAACTTATGTAAGGCAGTGCAAGTGTGATGAGAACACATCTTCAGACCACTGACAAACGAGTTTAAATTTGGGTTGGGTCTACAAAGCTTCAGCAATAGCTTGCACCTTCGAAAATCATCACACCCAATTTTGTTTGACTTTCGTATTTTAAAATATATACAGACTGTCCCAAAAGTCCCGGACCGGTTTAATATTTTCTAAACGACAACAGATAAATCAATGAGATTTGGTACATCAACACCACACCTAAAAATCTACTTTTTTAAGGAAATATCAATTTTCTGTCACATCATGGGGACGTCCCGCAAGGAGTCAGAAGGAAATACTAAATAGAAGCATAGGTTGACATGTACATCAAATTAAAGGTCTTTACTAGCAGAATATAATGCCGCAAATTTGAACTCAAATGGACAACCAAGTCAAGAATGACAGTGGTTCAAAGATTCATTTAATTTGTATTTGGGGGCACAGCCCTAGGAATCGGAAAGAAAATTTTAACGTAAGCATAGGTCGATATGCACATCAAATTAAAGGTCTTCACTAGTAGATTACAATGCCGTAAATTCAAGCTCAAAAGAACGCCTGAGTAAAAAATGGCAGTCGTTCAAAGATTCAAAATGACAGGTTCAAGAAATCTTTGAACGGCTGCCATTTTTTACTCAGGCGTTCTTTTGAGCTTGAATTTACGGCATTGTAATCTACTAGTAAAGGTCTTTAATTTAATGTGCATGTCAACCTATGCTTCTATCTAAGATTTCCTTCTGACTCCTTGCGGGACGTCCCCATGATATGACAGAAAACTGATAGTCCTTTAAAAAAGTAGATTTTTAAGTGTGGTGTTGATGTGCAAAATCTTATTGATTTATCTGTTGTCGTTTAGAAAATATTAAACCGGTCCGGGACTTTTGGGACAGTCTGTATAACTTTTTACTAATAATTGTTAGGTATTATATTAAAAATCCACTCCTAGGTTTTGCTTAATTGTTTTTAAAGTTCCTATGTGGGATTTTCTTTAGGAAGTCTACAATAAATTTTAAATTCTTAAAGGCTTTTTAGCTAAACGATTCGAATAGAGTAGGTAGTAGAACATATACAAATTGCAAACTATTCAATACCTGAAAAAATGTTTATCTTTACGTTATTTGTTATTGAATTTGTTAAATAGCACCAAGAAGCAAGGGTATTATGATCGAAATCGTGCGACATGTAGACACAATCACCAGTTTGTGTTGAATATTTTTTCTTTGTTGTCACAAGAAAATTAATTTACTTAAATAATGTATAAAACGTTTGCCTTGTGAAACATGGTAGTAGTCATTGATTGGTTTAAGGATTATATTACTGAAACTAGGTAGTCAAGTAATAAATACAAACGATTTTAACGTTATATCCTTATGTTTTGTGAAATTGAAATCAGCAAAAATATTAAAGCACTGTTTTACTGATTTCTACTGCATACGCATCTTATTATATTTCACAAATCAACCAAAGTATACATTTGCACAATAAATGTTGAGTTTTATTGTTCTTAGTTCATGTGTAATGAGATGTTTTAATGTGTGGATATAATCAATGACAAACACCACGAAATTTGTAACTTAAATGAAAGATAAATCAGCAAATAGTATGTATTAAAAACTTTAGTGTATATTAAATTTGGGTTTGATGGTGCTTTATTTAAATTTTGCAACCGGCTTAGTTATTTAATAGGAAGGGTTACGTTTGTATTAAGCAAGGTGGTAATTTTTTTGTAGAATAATTTTGATCATAATCTAATTTGGAATTAATATAAAAAGTTACAGGTAAGAATGCTTGGCTTGAATTGCAAAATTAGGGTAAACATCTTTGTTTGATGAAACATCACTATTAAGTGATTGATTTTATTGCTTATCTACGGTATGTTATTTGATTATTTTGAAGCAATTGACTTCAAATATAAGTAGGGTTTTAAAATTAAGTAGGCCTAGGTCCATATTTCTTAAGTTTATCTTTTTAATATCAAATTATGCAGTTAGAGAACTTTTATACATTAATCAGCGCCACTTATACACTGTACTTGGTAGTGTTGGGAATTTAAACCCTTTATCAGAACTAAAAGGAGAGACTTAAACATTTCAAGTAAATTCGTATTTTCGCGGCCATTGTAGATATAACTTACAGTAGTGTGAGTAGAGTTGGTGCTTCAGAACAAAGTGTGTCAACTCGGAGGTGCGGAACAATAAGCTAAAACCGCCGCAAGCCCAGCTGTTTTGACTGTGGGATGAAAAGTGGATCCGTAACACACGAATGTAAAGCCCGGTGTCACAGTCCTGGTTAACCGACGTCCCACGCTGAATTATGTCTCTTGATATAATAAAGCAAGGTCCAGCAGCGGCCCTCTAGTGAGCTTTAGGTGTCACGCTTTGTCCAACGGTGTTTAAAGGTTTTTTTAATTCGCTAAAGGGAAGGTTCAAATGATGGTCTGCAAAGGCAGCTTCAGTTTGGATTAATTATTTTAGGAACAGGAATCTGTAGATTTAGGGTACGTCTAAAGTAGTTAAAACGCTTCAGTGCTTTCAGATTTTTTTAAATTCTACAAATAAGTATTCTCTAACCCAGAAAAATCCAGTAAGGAAAAGGGCAAACTGTAAATCATTTTACGCACCAGTTTCGTGGATAAAGATTATTTTCAATGAGAGTAACGAAAGTTCAATTTATTCCTACAGTTACCTGACAAAGTGAGCTTCCTTTCACTGATTATAGCACGCAAAGTAGTAAATTGCTGCATTTACTTATTTTTTCCACACTCATTTTTTTGCCGCATTCCAGTTTTCCAACCAGACAACACAAAACACCGCTTGGCTTATGTTGCTTAGGTGTGCTTTATTAGCCACGTAATACGTGTACGCTTGAAAATAAGTTGGCAACACTTTCTTGTCAAAGTTACACACTGTTACTTTGACATCCAAAGAGATCCAAACTTAAAGATTAACAAAGTTTTATGGAACTAAGAAGGGATTTATGAAACGATTTATAAGACCAATGTAATTTTGTTGGTAACCGAGTGGTTATTGTGCCCGCCTTTAAATCGAACGTTGTTGGTTTGGTCCCAAGCGGGATCAATGCTGGTCCTGGATGTAGGTCTATGAATCAATCATGTCATCTAACAAAATTTTGGAAATTCAAAACTAGAGTTTGGTCCATTCCCATACAAAATAAAATGCAATAGTACAAAGAACAATAATTAATAAAATTAAGTTATACTAGAGGTCGTCCAGTGGTCGAAAACTCGACCAAAGATATGTAATGTACTGGCTTCTCTATTTTCACCCCCACACTGTAATAAAACATGTGATTGGAATTTCTTCCATTTCGTTCGATCGATTTTCTGTTTATATTTCGTCACCAGGATGGCAACCCATAAGGTCCATGGAAACTTTTTGTAATTTAGATTTATTTTGTGTGCTTATTTTGAGCCCATTTTAATTTATAAAGGGATTATACACATCTACAGGAAAATATCTTTCTAACAGTATGCATAGATTTTCCCTGCGATGCACACAATCTGAGAAAAAAAGGTTTAAGAAAACGTGCTTACCTATAACATATAGACAAGTAATATCACATGCAGTTTCCAAATTGAAGGATTAACATACAAACAAAGCCCAGTTACTTTTCATTGAAGGCAGCGCCGTAACCGTCACAAATGAAGGTCTTTCTGTGCTCAGACTGAAGTTGCCAGGAGTCTCCGTACTTCTTAAGGCAGTGAACATTCAACTCGTAGTTCTCCAGGACATCCTAGAAATAACACTTACTTGTCATAGAAGGCAGCGCCGCACACGTCACAACTGAAGGTCTTCTTCCGCTCAGACTGAGGCTGCCAGGAGTCTCCGGACCTTTTGAGGCAGTGAACGCCCAACACGTGGTTCTCCAGAACATCCTTTCTTGAGAATTCTGCGTTGCACAGTAAACAAGAATAAGGACGCTCGCCTGTGTGAGAGTGTAGATGCTTCCGTAGCGAACTCTTCAGAAACACCCTGCAAGGATATGTGACAATTCAATTTATCTTGGAAATAATCAAGTTGACTCTTTACAACTCTTAAGTTAAATCACATACTACTAATTAACTCATACAAAGCATGATTTCAACAAGTAATACATTGAAAAGATGAACTATTAAAGATAATCTGATGCCATGGTCGTTTTAATGCGCTAAAATGCAAATTCAAGAGCCAATCTACTCACACACTTACATTTTTACATTTTTGCCAAATGTTTTTTAATTCTTTTATTTTTTGCGTTTTGGTTGTGTATAATATACGTTATTTGACGTCATTGTACATTGGTCAACCCTAAAGCTCAAAGGTATGCTAACTGCTCTCTATTTAGGTCTTCATTATTGATGTCCTGTGAGAACGAGAATTCGGCGTTTGCGCATGATAGAAATACCCACAACCCGACGTGGACAAATACATTTTTTCACTCCGCGTTGTGGGTATTTTGGATTTGCTCAATCGCCGAAGAACGTTTGAACTTCGGCATTTGAGTAAATCAGTTTACCCACAACAAGGTCTGGGCATTTCGCTTCGGCCAATGTCCGAATAAAATGCTCACTCCGCGACGTGGGTATTACACGCCGTCCACATCGCGAAGTGGGTAAAAATGTTGGACATTGTCCGAATTCGGAGTATGAGTGAAGCATATACCGGGTGTCCAAAACCACCCGTACACCCCTTTCAAAACGTTGGAAACATTTTCTTACAAACAAAAAATAATACAGAACTAGCTAAATTGGGCAGGTCTACCAAATAGTGATAACTTCAAATCCAAAATCACGCCGGAAGTGGCTTTTTCAGACCGGAAGTTGACTTTTTTAAATGTAAGCTACCAATTTTGATTGCAGAATCGGATTCTACTTTGAAAAATACATAACTTTTGTATAAAACTTTTTTTGAAAAAAAAAACTAGTTTCCTACCTCTTATTCCCTATTAAAGTCAATAATTTTTGGTCATTCATCTGTCAAAGTTACTCGAAACAATAATAGAGAAAAAAATAACAAAGATTACATGAAGACATATGTTGAATAGAATTGGCTGTTTATTGTAAACACATTAGTAATTGAGTAATAGTGGGTCAACACATTGCTTAATTTAATTTTTTTTAAATTCATTTGTTTTTACATTTGACCATTTAAATGTAAAAACAAATGTTTTTTTTATAAAACGAGGTGTTAGCCCGTCCTACGTACGGGATTCAGTAGTCAGTTAAAACCGTGTACAATTCAGATCAGCTAGTTAACACAAATAACGGCAAAGTTTCTTGCAGTTTTAATTTAAAAAGTCATCTTGTAAACAAATGTTGTGTGACCAAATATGTTTGTATTCCATCATAGGCCGATATGCATTTTAAATCCGATAATTTTACAATAAAACAGCAATTCTGCAATTTTTACGATGTGAAAAGCGTTGAAGTGAGATTTGCAGCCGATTCGCACAGACATTATATCGCACACTGATTATAAGTAAGTAGCCTACGGTAGAGAGAGTAATAGTCAATTGAGAAGTGTATAGACCTAGTCAACGATACCACCTTCCATAGCATACCTGCCTCTTTCATAATTATTACAGTATCACCAAAATACAACTACTATACACAATTTCCAGTAGGTCTGAATAGAAACGACCTAAAATAAAACGATAATATCCAATAAAATTCACAGTACACATAATTTAACTTTGGTGTCCTAACATCAAAACTAATCGTCACAGATATCCTTTATATCAATTTCACTGCATTAATTGCTATATAAATTAGTGTAAACAACGGAAAGTAAAAACAATAACAGTTTGTTTTGAAACAGCTGTTTGGTTCAAATAACATTCATTTGAAAAAAAAGAACTGGTCACATGTACTAGGAATATAAAAAGTAAACACGCTAGTAAAGCTAATGACGTAATTGTCAATGTTTATTATCAATACCGTTATCAGTTCTATCCTTGATAATTACCCACCCTCATAGAATAAATGTACATCGTAATTTCCCATATTAGTTAATTTAAACTACAATATATTCATAGTTGAAATAAAAGTGATATTTTCACGTTTGGGGGCGCTGATATAGGCGCCCCCAAACGTAACCACAACTGAACACGATTTCATAAAAGGATGGTTTGTCTAATTGCAGTATCCTAGGTCAATGTTGACGTTGTGTTCAATCTATGTCATCCATCTGTTTATCTTTGTATAAACCCCGGCTGAGGTTGTGGTGGTAATTTAAAATCGTGATTCCTGATTATTCTTGATTTTCTTTTTATGACATCAATATTTTCGGGCCTAATCCAAACAAAGTTAAAGCAGGCAAACATTAATTGTAAACAAAAAGCTACCATTAAGAATTAAAACATGTAAACATTGTTATTTTTATAATCTTTCCTTGAAAAGTGGAGCAGTAAAATAATTTGCATTTATCCTTTTTTAATTAAGACTCGTGTACAGAGCCTTGATTTGTACTGTGGTTTAATTAATTTTGGTTAAAACTGTGGTCTAATTATCTCTACTAATCTTACTTATTTCCTATAATCAATGACAAAATAAGACAAAATAAAATATCCTCATAGTTCCATAGTTTATATTTAACCAGCTGTTAGTTAAAACAAATTATATTGCTCTAAAACAAATCGAAGATTACAAAGATTGCTTTAAAAATGATATAAACATCCTAGTATTTTACTATGGATATTTAATTAATCTGTCATCCTCTTACAGAAGAATTGAACCTATCAATGATTGGCATTACACATAGTATAAATGAGTCAACCCTAAGTATGTCTTTACATTTTTATCAAAATTCTGAATTTGCGAAACAAAAGCTGAATGTTTACAGCTGTTATGTTAAACAAATTATTTTATGCCAAAAGCTAGTTTAGAATCTTAGCGTCGGCTGCTAGACTTTTAAAAAATTAAAACTTAATTTCTAAAAAACTGGGACCCTAAACTAAAATTATGGCTTCGACATTCCCTAGTTCTCAAAATTATCTTTCTTTCAACACAAAAATCATGAAAATCCGTCGAGTGGTTGATTCAGAATCGTGGAATAAAAAAAAACACTGTTTCGTTTTAATATTATAGATGTGATGTTAAGCAACGTGTAGACCAGCTGTTACTCAATTACTATAGTGTTTACAATGAACAGCTGATCACATGTGTTTATGTAATCTTTATTATTTGTTTTTCTTTATTATTGTTTCAAGCAACTTTGGCAGATGAATGACCAAAAATTATTGAGCGGAGCGAGCGAAGCGAGCGAAGCTCTTATACGTCGACTCTTATGCATTTCGTAATACGCAAACTCCTCTTAGACGGCTGAATCAATCGTTTTCAAATTTTTTGTGGTGATAAAGACCATATCGGTGAGTGCCAACATCTATATGGCGTTAAAAAAGTCTCTCAGGAATCCGCCCCACTGGGTCTCAAAGTTTCAATGTAATCCTTATGGAAGCAGTATTTGACACATAAACAAAGACATATGATCAGCTGTTGACATTTGAATGCAGTAGAAAAGAAATAGCTGATAGCATTATTCCACAGATATTAGAACAGAAACGGTATTGATCATAAATATAACCAAATGACGACACTAGCTTGAGGTCCGTGACGTAAGAAGTGGTGAAGGTGAGCAGTCTGGAGTGTGAAAACTGATTATGGAAATTATAATTAAGTATCTGCATTCCTAAAATTCTATGGGAAGGGAGGAAAACTGGTCCGCGACGTAGGAATTGGTGAATGAAGTAGTCAAGGCGAGCTGTCCAGAGTGTGGGAACTGTTTATGACGATTAGATTAAGGTATCTGCATTTCTAAAATTCTACGGGAAGGGAGGAAAACGGGTCCGCGACGTAGGAAGTGGTTAAGAAAGTAGTCAAGGCAGCTGTCCGAAATGTGGAAACTGTATATGACGATTAGATTTAAGTATCTGCATTCCTAAAATTCTATGGGAAGGGAGGAAAACAGGTCCGCGAAGTAGGAAGTGGTGAAGGAAGTAGTCAAGGCGAGCTGTCCGGAGTGTGGAAACTGTTTATGACGATTAGATTTAGGTATCTGCAATTCTAAAATTCTATGGGAAGGGAGGAAAACGGGTCCACGACGTAGGAAGTGGTGAAGGAAGTAGTCAAGGCGAGCTGTCCGGAGTGTGGAAACTGTTTATGACGATTAGATTTAGGTATCTGCAATCCTAAAATTCTATGGGAAGGGACGATAACGGGTCCGCGACGTAGGAAGTGGTGAAGGAAGTAGTCAAGGCAAGCTGTCCGGAGTGTAGGAACTGTTTATGACGATTAGATTAAGGTATCTGCAATCCTAAAATGCTATTGGAAGGGAAGGAAACAGGTCCGCAATGAAGGAAGTGGTGAAGGAAGTAGTCAAGGCGAGCTGTCCGGAGTGTGGGAACTGTTCACGACGATTAAATTAAGGTATCTGAAATCCTAAAATACTATTGGAAGGGAAGAAAACAGGTCCGAGACGTAGGAAGTGGTGAAGGAAGTAGTCCAGGCGAGCTGTCCGGAGTGTGGGAACTGTTAATGACGATTAGACTAAGGTCTCTACAATCTTAAAATGCTATGGGAAGAGAGGGGAACAGGTCCATGACATAGGAAGTGGTGAAGGAAGTAGTCCAGGCGAGCTGTCTGGAGTGTGGGAACTGTTTAACCTGATTAAATTAAGGTATCTGCAATCCTAAAATACTATTGGAAGGGAAGAAAACAGGTCCGCGACGTAGGAAGTGGTGAAGGAAGTAGTCCAGGCGATCTGTCCGGAGTGTGGGAACTGTTAATGACGATTAGACTAAGGTCTCTACAATCTTAAAATGCTATGGGAAGAGAGGGGAACAGGTCCATGACATAGGAAGTGGTGAAGGAAGTAGTCCAGGCGAGCTGTCTGGAGTGTGGGAACTGTTTAACCTGATTAAATTAAGGTATCTGCAATCCTAAAATACTATTGGAAGGGAAGAAAACAGGTCCGCGACGTAGGAAGTGGTGAAGGAAGTAGTCCAGGCGAGCTGTCCGGAGTGTGGGAACTGTTAATGACGATTAGACTAAGGTCTCTACAATCTTAAAATGCTATGGGAAGAGAGGGGAACAGGTCCATGACATAGGAAGTGGTGAAGGAAGTAGTCCAGGCGAGCAGTCTGGAGTGTGGGAACTGTTTAACCTGATTAAATTAAGGTATCTGCATTCCTAAAATTTTATGGGAAGGGAGGAAAACAGGTCCGCGAAGTAGGAAGTGGTGAAGGAAGTTGTCAAGGCGAGCTGTCCGGAGTGTGGAAACTGTTTATGACGATAAGATTTAGGTATCTGCAATTCTAAAATTCTATGGGAAGGGAGGAAAACGGGTCCACGACGTAGGAAGTGGTGAAGGAAGTAGTCAAGACGAGCTGTCCGGAGTGTGGAAACTGTTTATGACGATTAGATTTAGGTATCTGCAATCCTAAAATTCTATGGGAAAGGACGATAACGGGTCCGCGACGTAGGAAGTGGTGAAGGAAGTAGTCAAGGCAAGCTGTCCGGAGTGTAGGAACTGTTTATGACGATTAGATTAAGGTATCTGCAATCTCAAAATGCTATTGGAAGGGAAGGAAACAGGTTCCGCGATGAAGGAAGTGGTGAAGGAAGTAGTCAAGGCGAGCTGTCCGGAGTGTGGGAACTGTTTAAGACGATTAAATTAAGGTATCTGAAATCCTAAAATACTATTGGAAGGGAAGAAAACAGGTCCGCGACGTAGGAAGTGGTGAAGGAAGTAGTCCAGGCGAGCTGTCCGGAGTGTGGCAACTGTTAATGACGATTAGACTAAGGTCTCTACAATCTTAAAATGCTATGGGAAGAGAGGGAAACAGGTCCGTGACATAGGAAGTGGTGAAGGATATAGTCTAGGTGAGCTGTCTGGAGTGTGGGAACTGTTTAACCTGATTAAATTAAGGTATCTGCAATCCTAAAATACAATTGAAGGGAAGAAAACAGGTCCGCGACGTAGGAAGTGGTAAAGGAAGTAGTAAGGTGAGCAGTGTGGAGTGTGGGAACTGGAAACCGTTTGTATCAGTTACATTAATGTATCTAAAATACTAAAATGCTATGGAAAGTGATGAATACAGGTCCACGACGTAGGAAGTGGCTTAGGATGTACTAAAGTACGAGGATAGTGTGAGAACGGTGTAGGAAGTGGTAAAGGCTAGCATTGCAGAGTGTGTGAACTGTCTTTGGCAATTACATGTATCTGCAATCCGAAAATGCTATGAGAAGAGAGGGAAACAGGTCCACGACCCTGGGGGGTGGTGAAGGAAGTAGTAAAGGTGAGCAGTGTTGAGTGTGGGAATGGATTAATGTATCTGCAATGCTAAAATGCTATGGGAAGAGACTGTAGACTGTAGGTTAAAATGATTATGAAGCACGAATCGATACACGTTTTCGATACATGTAATCGTTTATACAATCGAAATTTACAACTGAGTTGACAACAGCTGATTTTTACTCCATAGAGGCTAAAAACTATTTTTACTCCCTAAAGAGTAAAAATGCTACTTTAGAGCCGCAACGCATGTATTAAAAACGTCTGTTTTTACTGCGGTATGACAAGAACAATATAATATGAACCCTTGATGACTCCGCTCAATTTTGTGGATGCCTCTGCGAACGCCACCTAGTTAACTTTGATAGGGGATTGGAGGTAGAACACTAGTTTTTTTCAAAACATGATTTAAACAAAAGTTATGTATTTTTCAACGTAGAATCCGATTCTGTAATCAAAATTGGTAACTTACATTTAAAAAAGTCAACTTCCGGTCTGAAAAAGCCACTTCCGGTGTGATTTTGGATTTTAAATTATCACCATTTGGTAGACCGTACCCAATTTAGCTAGTTCTGTATTATTTTTTGTTTGTAAGAAAATGTTTTTAACGTTTTGAAAGGGGTGTACGGGTGGTTTTGGACACCCGGTATACGGAAACGAAAAAGTTGATAAAATAAATATATTAGCTTTGATAAAAATGGAAATTAGAGCACAACCTTGGGCACAAAGGGCACTTATAGCGCCGAACGTCTCCATCTTGGACGGGGCCCTCGTGAAGAGCAGTATGTAGTAAGAATTCCGCCTCAGAGTCGGAGGAGAAGCCACATTTAGTACATTGGAAGGCAGATACAGAAGCAGCTTCTGCAGTTTGGGAAGTGAGGGATGTCGGAGAGACAAATCCTCCACATCCAACATGAGCGTGGCGGGCCAGCTCCTGCTTGAGAGTGAAGCGGGCACCACATTTGATACACCTAACATGGAGAATTAAGTTAAACCCAATTAACCATACGAAATATATATCCCAAAAATTCCATTAAAAATGTGAAGATAGTGCATATTTGCACAAACAGAATACACACTGAGTAATTCTCCATTTTGGGAATCTGTAATCCTGATTTTTGCTCAACCATCAAAATCGTCTTTAACCTAAGTCGTAAGAAATATATAATACTGTCCATAGAGATTGAAAAAAATACTTACCTGTACGCCATTTGTGGATGTTCTTCTTTCAAGTGCTTTTTAAGCTCATTAATGCCGGCAAAAATACCATAGCAGTGGCAGCAGACTTTAGCCAACTCAGCGTCCCCTTGCTTCGCCAACATAACGTCTTTGTGGTCAGTAGAAGACCGGTGTGCTTTTGCTTCTGCTGCAGTCTTGAAGTTGACATCGCATACGCTGCAGAAGAAATGCCCCTCTGCATCCTGAAGGAACATTTTTCGGTTGAGATATTTGTGCTTTAACCACCATTTTGAAGAGTTTTATTGAAGTAGCTGCAAACGTAATATTTAAACAAACGTATTTATACTACCACGTTTTGCACTACCAACGATGTCCTTTTTCCTGATTCGTCTACAAATCATATACTCTAATACGAGCTATGTCTGTTTGTTTGTCTGTAAGATACATCTTGAAATCCCGCGTAAGGATTTCGACTAAATGTTGGAATTAGGGACTTATAGACCTAACAACGTGATTGGTGACAGTCACTACCTAAGAAAAATTCCTATTTCGCTACACAACTCATTTTAAAATTTTAAAGCTTAACATTGGCGTTATGGGTTGCCAAGTTAGCTATGTTGGTTGAACAAGATAACAAGAAAAAAGTAAACAAAAGACATATCACATGTGTTTATAACAAGCCATCCACAGTATACTAGGGAATTATAAAATACAGTACAAAGAGGTAAACATCAGTTGTAACTATTGAGCAAAGATTACACTGAATATTACTCGGGAAAATTGTTCCGATCAAAAATACTGATTATTTTACTTAGTCCTCTCTCTAAAACATTGTCCCCGAAGTACTAAGGCAGTTTATTTTCAGCGAAATTTGGATTATCAGTAAAATAAATCATATAAAATATTACATTTACTCTATGTAAATTATAATTTAATCAAACATTTTCCGACGTTTATCAAAAGATAGGTAACGATTAAATTTAACGACTAATTTTAACATTAACTTGGTGTAAATTAACATCTTGCATTGTTATCTATAATTATAAAAGAGAAAGTTTGTTTATATATATATATACTAGCTGTAACCCGCGGGCTTTGCCCCGTATAACTTGTTAATTTTCAAGATTATCTCGTTCGCATGGCTCAATCACGTCCTGGTTGAAGGTTGTTCGCTACGCTCACTCACCTTAAGGTTGGAGCTCGTTCGCTACGCTCACTCACCTTTAGGTTGGAGCTCGTTCGCTGCGCTCACTTGCCTCCAGGTTAGCTCGTTCGCTACGCTAACTCGCCTCCAGGTTGAAGTTCGTTCGCTCCGCTCACTCACCTTTTGGTTGCAAATTAGCTGTTGTCATAAATGTAAAAGAAATAATAGTGCTCACCCTGTTGGTAATCCTTGTAACTTTAATGCTATTGAACATCATAGAACAGAACCAACTTGTTTAATTGAAACAGCTGTTAAGATTCAATAATTCCATTTCTCATAAGGTTAACATGGGAAACTCCAGAGCCACTGGGGCGGAACCCGAAAGGATTTTTGAAATAAGAATATGCCTATATGTTAATCGGGAATGTGAGCTATCATCATGCCAAATTTCAGCGCAATCCGACCAGTATTTTTTGCGTTCACTTGTCACAAACATATATCCATACATCCATACATCCATACGTCCAAACTTTCTCATTTATAATATTAGTAGGATATATATATATATATATATATATATTTGAACGTTATGGACTCCGAAACCACTCGAAAGATTGTAATGAAACTTTCTCATTATTCAAGGATGGTTTGTGTGAAGTTTGGTACAGATCCGTCAAAAGGGCTCCGCCCCATTGGCTATGGAGGTTCCCATGTTAACCTTATGGGTGTACTTATATTTAAATGGAGTTAAAGAATCTTTACAGCTGGTTCAACTAAACAATTTGATTCTGTGATGTTCAATTGCATTAGAAAGTTAATAGGATTACCAACAGGGTCCAGCACTATTATTTTAAAAAAAATTATGACAACAGCTAATTTGCAACCAAAAGGTGAGTGAGCGTAGTGAACGAATAAAATATAAAGCAAGTGTTGATGAGAGTTTCAAGCTGGTGACGTTTAATTACACTGGGAAAGCCTAAGTCAATGGGATAGATTTGACAATTTATTGTTACGTACTCTTTTAAAAGTATACATAGCAAGACCATTAAAGTGTATCTTATTTTGTTTGATTGCATACTTTTACATTAAAGATTTGTTATTATTTCAGCGATTAAATGTCTATGGTTGGTAATAAAATGTTTTTCGTAAATTATAAAAAGTCTGTTTACGATATTGTTTTAACAGTTAAAAACAATTAACCACAACCGAGCAATGCTTGGTCCCCTGGTACTAAACCTAAATAACTCAACAACTGTTTGCATTTTTATTGTAATAGTAGTTGTAAGTGAACTGATGACGTAATCATTTGGTTTGGGTGTTCTATCAGAGGTTTGTTGTACCTTGTGCGCCGCCGCGAGATGTCGCTGAAGTGACAGTCTGCTGGATGTCACCATGGGACACTGGGGACACGCTTCTCTCTCCTGGTGTTTGTCTGAAGCAGAACTGTTAGTCTGAGGATGGCCAGTGGACTTGCTGTGATGGCGGAGTTTAATGTTGAGACCAAACAGCTTGTGGCACACGTCACACTGGAAACGGATTTCGTCAAGGTAGAGTTAATTGGAATATCTACCAATGTCAAGTACAATTGCAATATATCCGGTTGCTTGGATTCAGTTCGTCAAATATACGAGTAATTTAAGAAAAATCTCACATCGCTTGACCAAACTTTTGAACAAATGTTCACAAATAATTTTTATATTGCTATTTTAATCATTTTGAGAAAACTAGCTGAATGGTTGAATATTCATATTATTTACCAGTTATAATTATAAATTTCCTAATTTCTATCACAGGAAGTAAGTGATAACTGAACTCTCTCACAAATATTATCAGGGTTGGACATACACATTTCTACGAAAGTGTATTATGATTTTATTGCAAGCCGATGACGTTATATCTAATGTCAACGGGAAACGGAAAACCGGCAAAATCTGGCACTAATCCACCTATAGAAGTTTGGTTAGGTTGGTTAGTTTATGTAAAGTTAGATTGTATAAATATGACCCCTGAATTTACGACCAGTGGCCGGGACTCAAGGTCAACTGATGAACTGATGTAGGTTGGTAGGTAATCCTAGGCTCACCATAAAGTCAACGACTGACTGACTGTGACTGCTAATCCCAAGAGAGTAGATTTGAAGAGCTACAGTCAGAACTGCCAAGAAAAATAATTTACAAGGGAAATAAAGAATGGGAATTCCGGAAATTAACTAATTCTGGTCAGTTCACGTGAACTCTGATTAATTTATGTTATTTTTCTTAAGGAAGCTTTATCTTGTACCATCTGTATTTACGTACAAACGATAAACCATGAGCTTTGTTTTGTTTGTTACATTGGTATGAGCATAATCTGACTAAGTAATGAGTAAAAATATTTACTTCTATGATCCTCTTTTTCTGCATTACGATGGGAACTGAGCCGTTGATTATGGCGACGCTTTCTTTGTGTCTGGAGCTCAGCAAATGCTGATACATCTGTGCGCTGCTGACGACTTCCACTCTGCAAATCGGGCAGCAGTAGTAGCCTTCGATCTACACACCATTCGTGCAAGTGTTAGGCATACAGTACAGTATACAGTATACATTGTTGAGTGTCATAAGCAAATGTTTAAAAGGCCTCTGATATTATTTGGTTGTTCGAAATAAAGCTTTATCAAAATAACACTGTAAGTTTTAAATCTAGGTTTTTGGATGTAGGTAGTTCTACTTCAGTTGACACTCGGACTGTTGCATGTGATGCAGTAAGTAGCTCCTAGAAAGTACAGGAGATAAGATGCGGGTATTTATATACTACTCTAGTAACATGGAGCTTCTCGGCTTTCACCGTCGTGACGTGATAAGGTCTTTGCTCTAAGGTTTGCGTTTTGCATAACGAACAGAAGAAATCAATTGTGCTATTTAGTTGTGCACGAAGAAATGTATTGACAATTTTTTTTACTATTTTCGGAAGTTGAGCTTTATTTATTTGTACTAGTACAAGTTTTTTAGATATATTGTTAAGATTATGACTAGATTTGTTAAATCATATATTGAAACATTAAAATATCCTACCAATTGTAGGTAATGCGTTAACATGGGTAATATTATGACTTAGCTCGTAAATTGTGTTAAAAAAATTGTAAATTATAAAACTCTCTGTAAACCTTGCCTGAGTGTCCTTCAGTTGATGAGCCTTACTGCCCCAGTGCCAGAGGAATGTCTGCATGGTGTTGCAGTAGAAGCTGCAAGGGCCGCACTGGAAGGGCGCCTGGCGTACGATGTCTCCCATGTGGTCCATGGCGAGACGGCCGGCTATTTCAGGGGCGCTGCGGACTCTGTTACTGTGGTAGAAGGATACGAGGTGTTTACTCATGAGCTGAGGCAACACTTGGCATCGACAAAGAGCACATTGCAGGGCTCCTCCGCGCCCTTTGTTAGGGACGCCATCCGGACTCTGCATCTGGGGACGATCATCGTACACTCATATTCTGAGGAAAGTACTATCAAAACTAAATTCACTTATATTAAAATCCTAGACTATAACAACAAAATGTTTCAAAAAGCTCCTTAGCAATAACTAAATTTTATCAATTCCCGACAACCCATTTAATAATATGTTACTTTAATTTATCGTTTTTTCCGTACCTGAACTGTTCTCTTTCTTCTGGGCCCCTCTGTCCATCCTTGGTCAGGGTCGAGAAACCTCGACCTCTTCACCTCCCGCTTTCCTTCAGGCCTCGGATGGTCCATGTACAGGTCCTCTTCGAGCATGTTCTCCTGACGGGTGCGGCGGCGGTGAAGGTCAGATAGACAATGCTTGTCGTAGAGTGCTAGAGACGAAAGTCTTCTATTGCAAGGTCCACACCAGTACCTCCTGTCTGCAGAGTCTAGGGTGGGCAGCCACTTACCTCGGGTATGGCCCGGGGGAGGACCTTGGCACTTGGAGTCATCGACTACCTGAAAAATAATAATATTTTACGTGACATACGCATTTGTAAATAGCATTAAGCTTTGATACATACAGTATTGCTAAAAGAGAAATCTATGTCAGAGGCCAAGAAAATCTTTATTAATAATGTATTAAAGTTCTATGATGTGCCTAATTTTTATTTTGAGAATAATGTTTGTCATTTATACACCACTTCATAATCCGATACATGTTATAAGGTGACTTACCTGAGTCTCTTCATGCTGAGAGATCAACGTCGAAGTAAGATTCACGCTAGGAGTCAGAACTGATGATGTCGATGTTGATGTTGACGGGGGCGAAGGCTTCCACTTCCCCCCTGTGAAGCCCACAGGAGGAGCTGAGTTCCAGGCAGGTTGGCTCATCCATTCGTGACCTTCCGGCTTCCACTTTCCACCAGTTGCTATCATTTGAGACTCGTATTCAAGATCCTCGTCGTCTTCGTCATCCTCTTCATCTGATTCTTCACTGGAACTACCAGACACCTCCTTGTCTTTCTCATCCGCTGCTATTGTTACTTCGCTGTGCACTTCTTGAAATAGAAACTGCCCCGATTCAGTTCTAGACCTTGATTTAGGAGATTCAGCTTCTGACAGTTTTCTCTCCTTTGGGGAAGCTCGTATATCTTTCCTGTAGTCGTAATTATCAGTGATGATGACATCTTTCCCTACTACATATTGGCTATGTTCATTCGGGTAGTCATAGTCATACTCCTGTGAAGTCAACTTTGACGCGTAATAGTCCTTGTTTCTTTTCGCTTGGAGAACAGCGGACGCTTTACTTCGTGTCACTACTCCGCTCTGAGGCTTCTGAGAGGAACTGAGGTCTTGAAATGTAGTTTTGCTACATTGAAGTTCGAGGATGGAAAAGAAATCTACTGCTTTGAGAAATGATTCATTATCATGCGAGGGCGAGGAAAGAAAGGGGTCTAAAATTTCGTCTTTGCGATTTATCTCCAACATATCTGGTTGCAAAACATCATCTAATCTTGACGTATCTTTTACAGAGGGGCTTGAGTTTTGGATACCGTCTAAGGCCCAAGAAGCTCGATTGGAAGATCCACTTTCTGAAACCACATCCAATTTACAACTAGTCTCGCCTTCTGAATTATCTTTGCCGTAATGCAGATCTAAACTGGTCAGGGGTTGGCTGTCTTCTCTCTTACACTTTGTCTTGCGGTGTTCTATGTACTGGTCGAGCCCGATAAAAGTTCCTTTGCAGCGCAGACAAAAATGTGCGTCATCATCATCGGAGTCACTCATGATTAGGACCTGTAAATAATGGTCACTATTAGGAAATTTTAGTATTGCTTACAAAACATTTTACACATTGAAAAAATGTTTTCCATATTTGTTGGATTACTGTCACACAGGAACATTGTCTAATTTTAACATTTCAGCATTTATATTAGTGTTGGGTCGCTATCTCGGTATGGCATTAGAATATTTGCTACAGTATTTCTACAACGAAAAAGTTGGTAAAAAATGCTTAAAATGTAGATCCGACGAAAGCCCAAGCTATATAAATAGCGCTTATAAAGTGTTCTGAGTGTGTTTTTTTATTATTATATTAACTCTGTATAAAATATAAGATTAATAATTAACTGTTCTATTTCAAAGCTTGTAACTTATATTAAAATATTTGCGTTTTAGAAAAGTTATCAAAACTATTATAGTTTTGATAATTTTTCTAAAATACAACTATTTTAATTATATTTATGTGTCATAACAATTTTAAAAATGAGCCAAATGCGAAAACGTGAACGAATGAATAAGAACAAAATATCTCTTATGAGGCTGAAGCATCAAAGAAACCAGAAATGCTCTCCACAGGACACATTTTATTCAGAGCAGAAGAACAATCGTATTTGTTTTTATGGCGGCTATAAAGTTTTAGCACTGCTCTCTTGTCTTCCTATGACATAATAATACACCCATATCTATGTACTTTTGGATGTACAAAATATGGTTCTTCCTGTATTCCACGAGTACTGTACAAATTATACATATTAACAATTTAAAAATACTATAATACATTTTTACATTTAAATAGCGATGATTTATACACAGTACAGTGATAAGTCTACATCTAAGAAGTTTCAACTCATATTCATATGATTGTAAGGACCCTTCAATAAAAATGTGTTTGCACATTGATACTAAAATGCGTGATCATTAAATAAATAAAAAATTGTATTGACTATTTTTTTACTGATTAGAACTGTATACTGTATATTATTTATACCGGGCATACTTTAGTTACAGCCAATTCTTTGTACTGATCAGTTTGCAATTGTCTCCGTGTGTAATTCACAGATATACGTCACTCAATGGTGTTATCAAATATATAATAACAGAAACTAGCCATGAGAAGCGAGCACTTTATGGCCTTTATATTCGGATATTAGTTCAATTGTTTCAAAACTATATTACACACTAATATGTCATAGGTTGAGTAGTATCATTTGATTTTCATAGAGCTATTCTAAATTGATTTATAGGCAATATTAAAAGCGAGATAAAAAATCTTGAAGACTCACTTTCCCCCTTTAAAATTATCTCATTGAATAATTTGCTATTCTTATCAGTTTTCATTACAGTTATATTCAGCCAGTGAATTCCATTTTTACTACACATTCTTGGACTATAGAAATTAGGTAGGCAAATGATCTGAAATGTGATCATGACAATGTTGTAATATTACTCATTAAAGATATACTCACATGATGTAGAATATATAAAAGAGAAGAATAAATGATATAATGAAATACGTCCATAAATACAAATATAGTCGCATAGCATGTGATATTTTATTTAATCTTATAAGCAATTTCGGTAATTTTGACTTGTTCTCCTTGTTATTCTTTTATAAATTTTCTTATGAATGCGCTATATTAAAGGAACCGCGTTTGCTCTTAGTTTAATGAAAGACCTTAGTTCAATTGACATACTTAGTCAATATATGATTGTAAGGGCAAGCATGTTTTGGACGGTAGTCGCTAATTATTATAATTACGCATTAACACAAATCGGGACACACATTACTAATCAATGATCATTTTTAGACGTAGTATGAGAAAGCCAATCTGAGAGTAGAGAGTGGAGAGTGTACAGTCGCAAGTTATTACAAAGGGTGCATTACTGTGAGCCTGAGACAGGGGTTGTAGCGTGTACCGGAGCTGTTACTCATCCTTACGTTGGCAGCTTTATGCGAGAGAGGCCGTGCGTCTTCGTCACATCATCCTGTTCCTTCATCCACCCTCCACCTCCACCCCCATCTCATCTGCATATCTCTCGTTGATTGTAACAAGCAAAACAATCTTAGACGATCCAAGCTACCATAGCTCTAGTGTAGTTGAACGATTCCGTATCTGTTTCTCAAAGTGGCCACACAATAACATAGATGTCACTAGATGTAAATTCTAAATCTTATGGAGAAACAATCATGAGTTGAAATGGAGCACCGCTTGAATCTCATTACAACCTGCTTTACACCGATTGTCGTCAAAGGATACAATTTTTAGTGTTGTGTTTGGTTTAAGGTTTAAGGGTAATAGATCAAGTGCATTATCACCATTAAGGAGGTTCTACATGGTTCTACTTGGTCAATTCAAGATGGCGGCTAAACATGCTAATGTTCCTGAAAATGCCTATACGGTACACGCTCTCAGCATTCTAAAACTAATTTGTTTCTAATGATTGTGTGCTTGTTGTGCTCTTAACATACCAGAGCTTGCAGTGGGTTGAGCAAAAGTAACTTTTAACGATTATCTTTGACTATTGATACAACATAGTCAATGCTATTATTTAGAAGATTAAATCGCTTGTGAAAAAAAACTCATTTGCGTGTTTTCAAAATGATTTACGAAGTTTCAGTTTAGCCAGTGAATACTTTGGATCTTTGTGATTATTTTACAGTTTATTTCAACTCGATAGACACTTATAACACTAATAACGCCAGGAGGTTCTTTTTTGTAGGACCATGTTTACGCGTAAACAGCCGGCGGGTGGAACCCTCTTAATAGTTTGAACGAATAGAAGATATGGAAGTCGGGGATGACACATGTGACTGCCAGTGTCATCCCTGTCTTCCATCTCACGAGGGAGCGACAGATGATCTACCACAGGAAACCTGAAGTAGAAAGAGAGGCTGCTGCCAGAGAAGAACGCAACCGCAGTGGACCGTCAAGCTCATTCCTAGCATCCGACCATAACTGCAACGGGAGGATGGTGAGGTCGGGTATTTTGTAACCCAGCTTTTATCGGGTCACGGGTACTTCCGGGCGTTTTCAGCACAGAATGGGGATGGCAACCAACCAGCCCGGACTGTCTGTACTGTCCCGGCATTGCAGACACGGCCGAGGTGGCACGGAAGGTGATATGTCCGCCGGATTCGCGGACCGAGGAGCGCACAATACTTGCTCTAATGGGAGGTCATAAATAAAATCCGTAGGGGTAGGACCAAGGAGCGCAGAGGTACCTTGCGCGCCTCGGTCCTACCCATGCAAGGAACTAATCCCCTAATTATACGGATTAAAAGAGACAATGGCTGGGTCAACCCTGCAAGTAAATCCCATTAGTCGTGCCTCATTGAATACACTACTTTAAAATGAAAATGTAAGGAGTAATTTTGAAACTATAAATATGTTAACAGAGACAATGCAAGATACTGTATTTATGTGTAATTATGCATTCGAAGTAGTTATCTTAAAAACAGTTGGTTTTTGTCCTACGTTAATAAGCCCATTTTCAATGCAGACAAACTGCATATTTTTCTAAGTGCAGTTTAATAAAAATTAAATATTTATCACTAAATAGTACGGAACTAAATTTGCATTATTCTATTATAATTAAAATCATATTAGATTATTCAAGACAGCTAAACTTTCTCTCTGCGTTTCAGAACTATCAAATGTTTACATTATTTTGTTTTGCAGGTATAGTTTATACAATTTTGAAATAGCTATTTAGGAGCAACGCATACCATTTTTGAAACTAATTCTTAAGAACAACATTATATTATGTTGTGCATTTCCGGATTAGGTGGGTGAGCCTACTGCTGAAAGTGATATTTGCCAAATGACAATGTGCCTGGGCTAAATTTACTTAAAAAAGTAGTGTTGTTTACATAGGCTTTTTTTAAATTTAAAAATACTTTTTGAATAAGAATTACTTAGGTTTTTCTGAAAGTATATAGTTAGAAATATCTGAAAATAAATCGATTATTTTGTTTCGTTTACTTTTTTAACTGTTGTATTGCCGACAAAAAAGTGTATCTAATGAAAACATTTATTCCTCAAGATCCTATAATTATTCCCAACTGTTTAGACAAGCACAAATTTGTTTAATCAGAATTTACTTGGCTATTTCCAAAGTAATGGTTTAAGCATCGTTTAAGTAGATTTTATAGCCTCCGGATTACCAATAAATATAAACATAATTACTCTATTTTAATGCTAAATTCAAATAACAATAACCGGCACATACTCTAAAAGGAATTCTAAAAAAAGAGTAAACTACAAAAATTAAAACTTGTCTTTATTCAAGTAGTGTTACCAGTTACAAAGTAAATTATCTATTATAAAAAAATAAACTTTTGAGTCTAGAATCAAATAAGAGATAATAAGTAATGAGTAACTTACAATCAGTGACGTGGGTTTTTTTTTTTAATTTCTTGCTGTACATCTAATAAGGTGACCAATTTTACAAATTCGTTACCGGTGCAGATTCCTAAAGAAAGTTCTATTCTCGGTTAATGTTAACGGTGCAATTGGTACATTTTCTAACTAATGTCACAGATTCGTGGGTAAAAATACTTCATTGGGGCAAATAAATCCTAATCAGAGTGCACCATTAGTCAGCATCCACAATGTAATATACTGTGATTTTTCTTTAAATTAACAATAACTGTTTCATCTAAATAAGGCTAACTGATTATTTCAGGGCAAAATAATCAAACTTATTTATCCAGCGAGAACAAAGTTATTTTTGAAAAACATCAAACCGTAGGCCTACAGTTTAAACCATTTTTTAGGCCTATACAAACATTAGTAACAATGAATTATGTTGTTTGACGTTGTGACATGTTGCTATTTAGACATTGTGATGACAATGCTATATTATACATCATTTGTGTCATTTAACAAACGTTTTACATGGTGACAACATAAACGCCAAATATAGATGATAATTCGAAAACTAAAAGAAAGTGCTGTAATACAAATTGAGTTTAAATTAGGAAGATGATTTGGAATTGCAATTACTTTAAAATTATATGGAATTTGATTCATGCTACCATATAAAGTGTTGGCTAAGTAACTTTAAAAAATTGTTCCTTTGTAAAATCTTGTTTTTGTAATATTATGTTATCACTGTTGGCATTAAAAAGTAAGGCTTGCCTCCTAAGAAATGTGAAATGAATTGAGAATGACCCGTATTGTATTTTTGGAAAAAATATATGGGATTCGAAATAGTACAAAATTGTCCACATAAAAAGTCATCATTTTGACACAAATACAATATACATAGTAAAATTCTGACTCCGATCCTTGCTCTCGAGTCTGAGAAACTGCAAAGTATATCAACTATATACTGTATTGGTACGTATGTTTTGTATTACCTTTTCTTATTATCAATCAATGGAAAAATAAAGTACTTTAATGGATATTCGCATTTTACTTATCATAAAGAAGAGATGGTTTCTGTCTGTTGAATTTACCTATAAAACTAAGATGAAAAATTCAGGTTGTTTTTATCAATGGTGGGTACACGTTGAAAGCATTTAATTGTATTCATGGATTTAAATTAGCTAAGGATTTTACAAACCATTCCTGCATAAAAATTAGTATATTTCATAGCGAGGGGTCCCATTGCAAATTTGCACATTTTAATAGGGTTCAACACCTTTTCTAAGGTAAAACTAACGGTGCTATACCCCTTTCTTTTCAAAGATTATGTTTGTTTAAAGCAGTTATTAAAAGTGAATAAACTTACTAATTACAATAATTTCCAATACAATTTACAATAATTGATTTTAGATCCACACCATGAAGACTAAAGTCACCTATTTTAATCAAGTCGCAATTATTAAAAAGTAGCCTATTTAAAATCCATTTTTATAAAATAAAAAAAATCTAAATGTGGTTTAACATTCAACTGAAGGATCAGCTTTTATATTGCAATTTAAATTCGAAAGTGAAAGTGTACGGCCTGGTAATTTGTTGATACATTAGTTTGGTAATAAGTTGCACTAGAAAAATATACCTGAATCAATGGTGTAGTCAGTGAGGTGCGACTAATGGGATTTACTCACAGGGTCGACTCAAGCATTGTCTTGTTCAACCCTCGTAAGTAGGGGATTAGTTCCTTGCACGGGTAGGACCAAGGAGCGCAAGCACCTCTGCGCTCCTTGGTCCTACCCCGACGAATTCTTCGGCCGAGGGGTTGACAGTTTTACGACTTGCGCTCCTCTGTCCGTTTCCCATGTCCGCCGAGCCTCCTTGATCCCTGAGATTGGCATAGTCATTACTCCCGACAACATCGTTGGAGCTATGCTCCAGGAGGAGGGAACCTGGAACTGTGTAAAGCAGTTCACAGAGTCCATACTTCGGGCTAAAGAGGTCGATCTTGATCGGCCTAAGCTTTCGGAGAAATAAGAAGGAAGGCCCTAGTGGCATAGTTTAAGAAGCCTAGCCCGAATTAATGTGCTAAAAAGTTCCAGGTTAGTGTCCTTAGGGGGTCTTTTAGCCGGTAGTCTGGGGACATTGAGCCCGCGGGAGTCCGGTACTATTGAGAGGCCATTGAGCATCTCAGTGTGTTTAAATGCATTTTTACAACCTCCCCAAAGTGAAAACGAATACGTTAACATTGTGGAGATTTGAATATCATATCACATCAAATTGCAGAGGTCGGCAGTGGCGAACATTCTTTTACTAGTTTTTACACTATCATTACATTTAACTGGGACACATTTAGTACTGATTTATCCTACTGTTTCTTTTTATCCCACCTCACAACTTAGAACGCTAGTCTAAACTGCTAGAGCCTGTAACAGTTTACCTGTGGGGTTACGACACTATCAATAAAAAAGCCATTAGTGGTTGGTGGGATTCAAACCTCAGAGGTGTATAATCCATCTAAAGTTTAAGATTCTTCAGTTTTAAAGTTTGAGAAATTTGCAAAGCAAGCTTATAACAGAATACAGAATGCTAATCCCTTGAGTTCGGTGTTCGCCTACAGCGTCGCCCCCGGGCTGAGTAACACACTCGTATAATGAAGCTCCGGAGTTATCGGACCCCCAAGTGGGTGCAGTTACAAAATGCTAATAAAATTATCACATCCTACAATGAGAGGGTCGATTTATCAAATGTCCTCACCAATTATATCGTCCGGTGGACCACTTGGCTTGTGGCGACCACTGACCATTGTACCTGGGCCTGTACCGGTTCCGAGCCTGGAGCAGTGTATCTTGAGTCATCTCTAGATTGTTATAAATAAAAACTGTGATCTTACAACAGAAAAATTGTATAATGTTGTATAGTAGAGATTTTATGTTACTCCTTTTAATAGTTACATTAAAATTATCAGTGTCCTAATGCTATGGAGGCAGTTCATATATCAGATGCGATTCAAAACATATTAAGGCTTTAAACTAAAAAACAAATTTTTGTAAGTAGAGAATTATTATTATATGCTAAAACATATACTTCATATGTAATATACTCCATAAATAAAATTTGGTCAAAAGGTCTAATATAAAAACGGGAAGAAACCGGTGTAGTGGTAGTAGTAGCTAGAGGATGTTCTTGTTAGCTATGTCTGATGTTGCCATAATCATTAGTGTTAGATAATTATTAGATATTAGATATTATCTGTCTAATATCTAATATAGGTGTGGTTCTTGAGACTCAACCAAAAGGTCCTTGACACATGCTGGTTTATTTCACCAGGGATTGTAATACAACATTAAAGTAAGTCACGTATATGTTTTTCATATGTTGATGTATTATTAACAAAAGGTTTGTATATAGTTTTTCAGCTTAATAAAAAATATTTTAAATAAAAACAAAAATAACGATTTTATTTAAAAAGTTTACGTTTATGGTGACTAGGGTATAAAAGTTTAAAGTATAAACCTTTCTGAATTATCTCCTAAACTGACATTCAATGAGAAGCAAGAGCAAGGAAGAACTATTGTCCTGTATTTATGATACTTTCTATAATATTATTAACATATATCTATTTGTATATAGATTGCTATTCAGCTCCTTATGAAATGTGTTAAATAAATTAAATGTAATGGTGTTATATAACAGATTTATAACAAACTAGTCCCAAATTATTCTTTTTAACACACAAGGTATGATGCGAGAGACATGTTATGGTGTATATAAACCCGTTTGGGCTATAAGACTGGGGGCCACAATAAAAATGTAAGTCTGATCATAACTTGATGACCTGCTCTCTTTGGGTCAGAAAATCAATGGGTTCTTTTATTATCATCCTGAATACCACCTGTTAAAAATAACCTTAAAATATATAAAGGCAACAACACCCTTAGCACTAAGACTTAAAAGTAAAAATTTATTTAACAATAAAATTTTCCTTTGGGCTTCAAGACAGGGTGGCACAATTAAATATACGTCTGAAAATAACTTGATTACTTGCCCTGTTTGGGTCAAGAAACCTACGTGTTCTCTTACTCTCATCCTTAACACCACCTCTTATAAAAAGCCTGAATGTACACATGTCTGATAGCACTAAGATTTTGTAAGGAAAAATGCTTTGAAAATAGTAGTTTTCATCACTAGGAGCGAAAGTAGTTCTTTTTGGTACGCAAGCGCCTCGCTTGGAAATACGATTAAGTGCCAAAAAGACACTTTCGCCATTGAATATATTTCGCTCCGTGTGCTGAACCGCTATTTTAATCATACTGTGGAAAACCCCTTTTAATCGTAACAAAATTAGACAACATAATTTGAGGTTATACAAAGTCATCATCAATGTTTACTTTATGTTGTTTACAAACATAACATTTTGAGGTTAGCTAAATTAAAATCGTACCATATATTTTTCTGTTCCCTATTTAAAGTTACCCGAAAACGATGAATTTGCGGACGATTAAGAAAACTAAAGTCGGCTGCTTTCCGGACAGTATGATGAAAACTAAATTTTCTCAGAGGAAACCAGGAGAGAAATTTATCGCTAAACGAGGGGTGATGTCAACACTGGGGCGCAAACGACGGCCCAGAGTCGTTGGACGGATAACGACGCCTACATCGATCTACATCTTACTACAGAGTCCCTACACCACACTTTGTATCTGGTGTCTGTACCAATGTGCCATTCTTGTTACAATAATAACACCATTACAATGTTGATTATAATAAACTGAAGGCAAATGTTTCAACATTACATAGCTTCCAAAAACTGCGTAGCTAATACCATGATTAATTTCGATTCAAAACATATATACTCTACCAAAAAAAAATATATGTCCTAACTAGTCAATGACTAGTTCAGAAAATCCATACAACCTCCCCACGAATTAAGGGCCACCACTGAAAAATCATATCACATCAAATTGCAGAGGTCGGCAGTGGCGAACATTCTTTTACTAGTTTTTACACTATCATTACATTTTACACTATCGATTTTATCTGAAATCATATCTGTCATTTAATATCATATCGAACAATCGGGCACAGATTGTTGGTTATGTTATCTGCTATTATATGCAGTTATATCCACTATTATTTTACTTACGTTCCCACATATATATATAAAAGAATTACAATTATCACACTCTGAGATATAAGGATTAATTTAGTCTACTTATTTAAATTAATAAGATTTGACAGGAGTTAGTGGGGATTGATTTAACTGGAGTGGGTAGAGTGAGGAGTTAGCTACAATTTAATGTAGGATTTCTCCATTTTCACATTGGATTGGAGTGAGGTCTTTTTTATTCCTCGCTTCTCAACTACCTCGTTGATCAGTCTGATTTAATTTAGTTTGGAGACTGTCATATCAAACCGACCAAGCTGAGCAGTACAATTTAGTTTTGTTAATGACTGGAATATCTGCGATCGAACCTACAAAGTTGGACAGTCCAAGTTATTTGTGTTGGTGGCCGTCATATCCCGGTGAACGCTCGCCACAAGATTCGATTGTTGAGTGGTTGATCAAACCTACCAGGTTGATCAAACCTACCAGGTTGATCAACCCAAGTTAGTTGTGTTGGTGGCCGCCATATCCCGGTGGACGCTCGCCACAAGATTCAACTGTTGAGTGATTGATCAAACCTACCAAGTTGATCAGCCCAAGTTAGTTGTGTTGGTGGCCGTCTTATCCCGGCGGACGCTCGCCACAAGATTCAACTGTTGAGTGATTGATCAAACCTACCAAGTTGATCAGTCCATGAAGTTATTTGTGTTGGTGGCCGTCATATCCTGGTGGACGCTCGTCACATGATTCAACTGTTGAGTGATTGATCAAACCTACCAAGTTGATCAGCCCAAGTTAGTTGTGTTGGTGGCCGTCATATCCCGGCGGACGCTCGCCACAAGATTCAACTGTTGAGTGATTGATCAAACCTACCAAGTTGATCAGTCCAAGAAGTTAGTTGTGTTGGTGGCCGTCATATCCCGGTGGACGCTCGCCACAAGACGGATGAGCGGTCAAAGGATGGTTGTTGTAATTATCGGCCAGACTTAAGTAATGGATCAGTGACGTCACGCCCCGTGGGTGACGTCATCATATATCTGCACGTCATCTCATTCTCAAGCGGCGCGCCAGTTCCACGATTTATAACTTGGCCTGGCTAAAGATAAATTTTATAGCTTTTCTTGCATACTTTATGTTTGTTTTTATTACGAGGAATTAAATTACTTTTGCATACTTTTAAATTACATCCTTTTTAAAGTAAACAAATACTTATGTCTAATTCTCTTGCAATTAATTACTCTGAGCAATTATCAGCCCTATTTAAATTCAATAAGACATTAAATGGTTTTGAAGAATAATTATAAACCTACTCAAACTGTTATAGGGTTTTTATGTAATTTGTGATCAAAAATGTTACAGAATAAACCAATACAATTTTATCAAGTCATTATTTTAAAATTATATAAATTTAAATTGAGGAAGGTTATTAACCACAGTCCTATTCTTCCAAAGACAACCATGGTGGATATTCGTTTACGAGTTATTAAATGCTAATTTCACATTTTGATCTCTTAGTTCAGTGTTAGTTTTTAGTTAACATTTTACAAAAACGGTATAAATTACAGTACAATTTACACAAATTAAATCGGTTTTGATTCAATTAATTATGAGGGGACGGGGTAGTTGTGAATTAATGTTCCAAATAAATGTAGCCTGAAGGCAAATTTCCGAACAGCCATCGGGATAGTGTTGTTGGGACAAGGAGTACATGGCGTATTTGCAAACATAAAGTAACAAGGTGGAGTGGCAGTCGTTAAAATACGACACTTACAATATAGGTACGATAGTAATTAAAAGCATTATTCCTTCTTAGTCTTAATCCCATCAAAAGTTAGAAAATTTAATGTACAGTATTTCATATTGTATTTTGTACGTTGAAAGAGTAAAATGTCAATTGTTGGAGCAACATTGTCACTGGTCACCAGAATATCAGCCCCACCCACCACACAACCTGTACACTTGTGGTAACACTCACAAGAACGTGGATAGCGGATTATTTTATCGCGTTATTTACTGTTCGCATAAACTTCAATCAGGTATTCTCGTTAGTGACGTGTGCGCCGCCGCCGCGCCGCCTCCTCATCCAATCAGATGATAACTCAGTCTATATATCACTATAGTTCCCAGGCCTCAGTCACTGCGTACCGTAGATGAATAATAATGAAAATTTGATTTATACACGGGCTGGTTAAAATGTGATTTTGGCCCCCTCCCCTAGGTTGCGATCCAGTTCTCGCCGTCCATCAAGCAGACAAGACTTTTATTGCCGTTTCGACCTTCGCAAAGGGTCGGGCCATGAGAAGAACTACGGATAAATTTATAGCCCGCAGTGGATTGACTGATTTAATTCCTCTCCTTACGTTATCTGTGAATTATCGCTCTCTCTATTTATGTTTATCGCCTCTCTCGCTCCTCCTCTCCGTCGCGGATTTATCGCCGTTATGGCTTTTCAGATAAATCCGCTCCCTTGATTAACGGATATTACGAGTTGAGGAGCGAGTGAAGTCGGAGGATGTAGAAGAAGGCACGAGGGAGAAACTTCAGGCTCTGGACGCGGAAGGTTGTGTTCAAGGATGGGAATGTTCACTGCTTTCCAGAATTGGAATATGACAATTGGATAAAGATTCTGCTATGTGAAGGAAGCGGTAATAAATAAGTACATTGTCATTAGTGACTGCTAAAATAAGCTGGAGTTAAGCAGTCATCGGTAGCAGAGATATATATGAAAATGATTGAATGAGAGATATAAAACAAGCGAAACTGTGTAGTACTTGGGAGTGACAATCCGGCAAGCTAGCCGGGTGTGGTAGGGACTGAGGAGTTCGCTGAGAATCCGGCAGGGGGGACTGAGGAGTTAGCTGACAATCCGGCAGGTGGGGACTGAGGAGTTAGCTGACAATCCAGCAATCTACGCTGTGGTGGGGACTGAGGAGTTATCTGACAATCCGGCAAGCTACGCTGTGGTGGGGACTGAGGAGTTATCTGACAATCCGGCAGGTGGGGACTGAGGAGTTAGCTGACAATCCGGCAGGTGGGGACTGAGGAGTTAGCTGACAATCCGGCAGGTGGGGACTGAGGAGTTAGCTGACAATCCGGCAAGCTACGCTGTGGTGGGGACTGAGGAGTTATCTGACAATCCGGCAAGCTACGCTGTGGTGGGGACTGAGGAGTTATCTGACAATCCGGCAAGCTACGCTGTGGTGGGGACTGAGGAGTTAGCTGACAATCCGGCAAACTACGCTGTGGTGGGGACTGAGGAGTTAGCTGACAATCCGGCAAGCTACGCTGTGGTGGGGACTGAGGAGTTAGCTGACAATCCGGCAAACTACGCTGTGGTGGGGACTGAGGAGTTAGCTGACAATCCGGCAAGCTACGCTGTGGTGGGGACTGAGGAGTTAGCTGACAATCCGGCAAGCTACGCTGTGGTGGGGACTGAGGAGTTAGCTGACAATCCGGCAAACTACGCTGTGGTGGGGACTGAGGAGTTAGCTGACAATCCGGCAAGCTACGCTGTGGTGGGGACTGAGGAGTTAGCTGACAATGAAGAGGAAGAAAACATAAACGTACGAAGCTGCTTAGCATAGTTTGTATGGACACGTGTTAACTGGTTGCGTAACATAGTAGACACTATACATATACATTTCCTGCAACAAGTATAATAGCTTTATAGAATTGTTACAAAAAGTAAATTCTTTCGAAAGGATAGAGTGCACTCTTCCATCAAAGCAGACTTTTGACATTTTGAATGACACATCAACCAATATTAAAACATTTTAAACCGGTAAAACATGTTGTTGGAAGAGTAACTAAACCCTCTGTGTATGAATAATTATCAATTCAATCATGATTTCGCTTGCAGAGCAAAATAATATGCTGTGCTAAATCTATTCCCTAAAGGAAATATACTTACATAAAAGTAAGTATTTTAAATATATAAATCAATGGTTTACAAAAATAGTTACTGATGACGGTAAACTTGTACACATTTATTGAAAGTATATATATAACATAAACGATAGTTCATCAAGAAATAGTTTTCGGTGAATTGAGTAATTTTATTTTGCTTTTATTACTAATTACTTTTTCACCAAATGCTAAAATTAACAAATTTAACAGGAAAATGTCCCACATATATGGAAAATTAGTTTAGTGTTGATTACTATTAAAATTATAAATTAAACATAAAAATTTCAAAATAACAATGGTTTGAACGAGGAGTTATTTCTTGTCGACAATTGCTATAGTAGAACTATAGTTATAATAAAATGCTTGACGATAACAAATTATAAGTAGTATAGTATCATAAGTGATCACATAAATCATTATAAACACTATAAAACCAAAATAGTTCTAAAAAAAGAACGCTTTTCAATACGCTGTGACATTTCTCACTTGAGGTCAAAGATATAATGTAGACAATAACTGTTTAAATGCAAAGCTACCACTGAACACAAACCACTCATACTCTTGACGTTTCTCAATGAACAAATGTGTTCCGTGTTCTTGTACAAATAAACACGAGGACAAGAAGACAGTAGCGGAGGAGAGAGGGGTTCATTGTTTTCCAAATGGAGGCGTCAATATGGGAGATGGGGGCCCTTGTGCTGTACTTCGCGCGACCGGAAAGCTATTAAGGTGCGTAATGGGGCCGACTGACCGAGCTCCGGCGCAGGCATCGATTAGACGTCTCGCGAAAAACACCCCCACCCCTCATCGGCACCCTTGTATACGAGAATCTGCATCTTGGTACATGCTGGGGAAAATGTGTTTCATCTTCAAGTAGAGAAGACGGTATACCTCAACCTCACTGACACCCTCGTGTACGAGAATCTGCATCTTGGTACATGTTGGGGGAAATGTGTTTCATCTACAAGTACACTAGAGAAGGCGGTACACCTCAACCTCACTGACACCCTCGTGTACGAGAATCTGCATCTTGGTACATGTTGGGGAAAATGTTTTCCATCTTCAAGTAGAGAAGACGGTACACCTCAACCTCACTGCCACCCTCGTGTACGAGAATCTGCATCTTCGTACATGTTGGGGAAATGTGTTTCATCTTCAAGTAGAGAAGACATAGTGAGAAGACATAGTGAGGTTGAGGTACACCTCAACCTCACTGACACCCTCGTGTACGAGAATCTGCATCGTGGTACATGGTGGGGAAAATGTGTTTCATCATCAAGTAGAGAAGACATAGTGAGGTTGAGGTATACCTCAACCTCACTGACGTTCCTGTACGAGAATCTGCATCGTGGTACATGGTGGGGAAAATGTGTTTCATCTTCAAGTAGAGAAGACGGTAGCTCACTGACACCCTCGTGTACGAGAATCTGCATCTTCGTACATGTTGGGGGAAATGTGTTTCATCTTCAAGTAGAGAAGACGGTACACCTCAGCCTCACTGACACCCTCGTGTACGAGAATCTACATCTTGGTATGTGATGGGGAAAATGTTTCCATCTTTGAGTAGAGAAGACGGTACACCTCAATCTTACCGACACCCTCATGTACGAGAATTTACATCGTGGTCCATACTGAGGAAAACTGTCCCAATCTTTGAATAGAGAAGATACACATCAACCTTACTGAAACTTTGGTGTATGAGAATCTACATCTTGGTACTTGCTGGGGAAATGTGGAGCAAAATAATCTTCGAGTGAAGCAAAATACACCCCCGACCTGTACCAGCAACTTTGGACATGAGTATTAGAATATTGGTCCACAATAATGGGAAAGCGTTTTGATGTTCTGGAACAGATGCCAACTTCTTCCACATGCACGTAGTTAATGTTTAGAAGACCAAGAATTTGTTCATTTTTTATTAAATAAAATCAAAGCTCTATGACAATTAGGCTACATTATCAAAAAGAAAAAAAATATTTATAACTATGTATCTTCAATTTTTCTTAGTTGTTGTAAGTAAATCATTTGCATAGACTACCTTCTCAGTGAACACTTGAATCTTATATTGTTGAATCCATCTTATAGTGTTACTCTGGAAGAGGTTTAGCCAATAGCCACCTCTTGTTTTGAGACGTTTTCTCGGATCTTTGGTTTAAAATACTATTGCATTTGGTACATCTAATCGAATTATTTTTTGTACTAAGACTAGGTAAAATAATTATTCCTTTTAAATTTTTGGCTTAGTGATTATTTTACAAATGAAGAACTGCACACAGAATTCACCTAAACAAACTCGTCCTGTGTTACTTTTCCAAGTTTCGAGGGCCCCGTGGTCCGTGTGATCGGTTCACATTGTTGGCGAGTTTGTTGATTTACAGACGAGAGTCAGCAGCTGCATGTTCGCGGTTCGTCCGTGTTTGTCGAGCCGAAGGTGAGTTATTGCCGCGTCAAACTCGACAAAAATCCGCGATCTCGTCAAAGCGCGCATTTCCATAATTCCGCCATATAGATCGGGCCACACGGGGAACTTAAAACTCGAAATGTCGAAAAGAGGGCGCGCGGGGCCCGACGACTTTTCGGGGTGTAAATTAGTGATTTATCTTTAGTGTGTAAAAAGTCTTTGTGCAGCAATCGCCCCATCATAACTCACTAGCGGCGACAGATTTAGGAGTTCCGATATGACTAAGGGTGGAGGGGGGACAATACGGAGGCTAAATCATGGAACAATCGCGTCACTCTTGCATTGATCTACCATCTACAACACATTGTTGCAGTACCGGCTCCAGACGTCCACCCTTTGTTTTAACTGGACGATAGGAACGGCTTTGCAAAGGGCGAGAGGCAATTATGGACTGTGTTGTGTCTGTGTGAGTGGACAACCAAACTACCTTCAATCCGTTTTCTGAATGTAATGAAAATGCGTTTAATGCTAAAACTTATGAAATTTAACTTTAAGATCTAGGCAAGGGAATTATCTAAATTATCTATACAACAGTCTACAGACAGACGAGTCCCTACTCGTGATATCTAATTCATGAACAAAATCCCTACAATGATTTTTCATTCATAATTTTTCCCTGAAAAAAAAACTTAAAGTTTTTTTGTTAAAGTTCAAGGATTAGGTGTTACGTTCGTAGTGTTCGCAAAAGATGTTAAAAAGTAAATCCCATACAAAATGCATTAGTGTTAATCATTGGAAATAGAAAATTTGATGTCATTGGTGTTTAAGAGCATTTTTGGGCATTTGGGTGCTGTTGGCTGTTGGTTTGGGTGTCTCTAATAAAGCACAATCTGGGGGTACAACTCCCGATCCTTTTATCCAGCAGCTAGAGCCATGTATCAGCAATAACGCAACAAATCTCAGCATCTAGGCCATCTAACTTCTGTGGTTGAATAGCGTTGACGTGAAAGCACTTCTTGTGTCATAAAGATGGAGCAACTCACCACATACGCAGGACCCTTGCTTTACTTATGGTTTTTTTTATATTTCAAACGATACAAGCAGGACCCATTAACTAGCATTCATAGTCATGCATCGATAACGAATGGATTATCTTCTGTAGGAATATGTGAAGTAACATTTGAATGTTCATAAGCAACAGACAACGGATGGCTTAAACATAAAACTCGTCGCGTTATAGTTATCATTATACACGAATTTGGTGCTAATGTGGCAAATTTAGATTGCGCATCACTGGTGGCTATCTGTGGTGACTAAAATGTCAAAATAATAGGTAAAACGAATAACATACAATTGGCAAACATATACGGCCAAGAATATTGCTATTAATAAAACCTTAAATATCCAGTGCCCCTTGTACAAAGAACATGTGGACATTCTGAGTTTTATAATTTTTACTACAAGATTAACTTTGAAACTTATAATATGTGAAATAATCACCGATATGAAATCAAGAGTAAACTCATTTAAAAGTTGATTATTTGTACAATACCTTTTTCTATGTTCTTATAGATTTTCTTTTCCAGAGTACCGGTACCATAAAGTGCTAAAAATATTACTATTATGACTACCCTTACTGGTTTTGTATTTACGTAGTAGTAAGACAAATGTAAATGAATGACATATGAATACAAAATACAATGCTAAAATAATACAACTCATTGAAAGTGTTAAAAGACTGTCAAGGGCATAAAATCTATAATTTCGTTAAGAATAAAAAAATAAAATAAAACTTCTAAGTCAATGTAGCAAGTGCCGTATTGCAAACAGAAGCGATAATGAAAGTTAATTGAATCCGTCAATTAGAGGCAACGGAAGCAAACTTATTCAGTACAACGCTTAGCAATAAAAAACTCCCTCAGATTAATCAGCCGGTAGGCGAGACAGTGGAATGTATAATGAAATACGTCAATGTAATTAACTCAAGGAGTTTATGAAGGAAATCAACTTTTATCTTAGAATTTCAGGCACTCTTTTATTAGTTACTTTCTAGTTCACTTAGGTTTATTGTAAAGTATAATTAAAAGAGTTTAATAGCCAAACCAAAATGGTTATTTTCTCATAAAATCTCTATAAGTTTTAGCTTTAGTTGTAAGTAGACACGTTTTCCTGTATAATATTACGAAGAAAGATGGGTGTACATTAAAAGTACACTCGTAGTGGTACCTTTGTTGTGTAGGGTTTGGTTATAGTTGATAGTAAATAAAATATGATTTTACGAATTGTTAGTTGAGACGAACCTTCAATCTATAACTATGTACCTATAAAGCTCGTCACACATTGCGTCCGGTCCGGCAAATCTCCACACACTTACATCAGGCGTTCCAGTTCCGGCGACCAGTCTAAGTCTATGCGAGGACAGCGGTATTGTGAGTTGAAGTGTTTAACCAACATACAGTAGTTAGTTTTAACCAAATTTTCCTAAAGCAATGAGTGACAGTGACAGTGAAGAAGAGATCTTCTTAGTTGCAGCAGCTCTTGCTTAAACGTCTTTGTGGCCTAGGTCGTATAGCACAGGGTACGCCTGTAACGTGGCAAGTTACTTTTTTTAGGTTTTTTATTTCAAATAACTTTGTTTCGCTATTTTCTGAAATATGTTGATAATGATTATCAAAGGAAATTTTGTTTGAAAAATTAATTAACTTCCGCTTCACCTCCAGTTCAATAAACTTGCATTCTCTAAGCAAATCTTCATTTTAATTTGGCAACCCATCAAATATGCCTTTAGGAAGTAGGGTAACAAGAGGAAGGTATGCCTGGAGAAAGGTATGGGGAAGTAATGTTTCAAGACTCCAAGACCGCGACTAGATGTGTGCAGATCAGCTTAGCTGGACAGTAATATGAACATACGGTCCTCTCTACCACAAAATGTAAATGAACGGCCTAACTTAGCGGTGACCGTAAACTAATCCGAACAGTGGGACCTAGCTTCAGCTTGACTAGACAGAGAGGGCACATATCACTCTGTCTCTCTCTGTATCAGATGGTATCCTGGAGTCGAGGTGAAATTTCTGATGGTTTTGCATATTCCTGTAACTTGATGACGGGATGGGATGGATCCCAGATAAGTCCCGGAGTTTATGGGAGGCTGAGGTCTGAGGAGTTGAGGTCAAATCTTGGTCAGTACAGTGTGACTGTGACTGAGGACTGTAGCTAATGTCCAGTTACTGGATAAACTATCTACCAGAATGATTACTTTCTTATGAAATGGAATTATAATTCATATAGAAGTAATTTTCTTGTTTTACAACATATTCGACAGTTATATAGATCGTTGATGATTGAGCGTTAATAAGTTAACTTTTGCTATGGAAATTTATTAAAATAACAAGTCTATCCAATCATTTATAACTTGTTTCGAAAACCAAAATTTTATTTGAACTTGTTATTTAATAACACAATCACAAAAATAAATGTGGTGAATAAAAGATATCACTTTCGAAATCATATTTTGTATTTTAATACAAAATTGTGTAAACAATCACAGTACTATTTTGTGCTTGGAATATTAGCCAAAAGGATAATACTTTTTCTTACGAAATAAGCTGTATCAGAGTACTAACTCACAGGTTTTATCAAGAATGCTAAGGAACATCTAAAGTTATTTTTAAATTATTTTACATTCTCTCGATGTTCACACGCAACGGCAATTCTAATTTATAAACTACTTTATTTAGAAGTTTCACCTTTTTTCAAGAATGTGAGCCATTTCAAAATTAAAGAATCAAGTCAAAATAAACTAAAAACATGCCGTATTAATCGATGATTAGCGCAATCAAAATGTCGTTAAACATTCGTCAAAATGTCGTAGGTCGCACATGCTCACACTATATATACATTCGTCAAAATGTCGTAGGTCGCACATGCTCACACTATATATACATTCGTCAAAATGTCGTAGGTCGCACATGCTCATACTATATATACATTCGTCAAAATGTCGTAGGTCGCACATGCTCACACTATATATACATTCGTCAAAATGTCGTAGGTCGCACATGCTCACACTATATATACATTCGTCAAAATGTCGTAGGTCGCACATGCTCACACTATATATACATTTGTCCGAAAATCACAAAAAATTAATTGGTCAACCAAGATTTTAAGCTTACGAACATATGCCCTTCCTGCAGCGTATTCCCCACAAAATGCCATTTTATATTGGGGAAAAAGTTTAAAACTAACTCACGCGTTTAATCGAAGGGATCCTAAAACCATGTTTGTTATTGTTTCCCCAGTTGGCTTTCGTAGCCAGGGCAGTACTGTAGTATTAATATTATATCTTGAGAACAGCTTAATATTAACGTAAATAGTTTCTTGATTAGACAATATTTAAGATTACCAGTACAACTTAACGGTATGTAACCAACTTTATATTACTAAGCCGAAACATTTTAATATTTTTTATTATTATTATCATCCAACGGGTGGATTTTAATCTAATATTTTGAATGCATATTACTGTTTTCAAATTTGCCAATCATTTGTTAACATTTTTAAATACCTTGTACTTTTATAAACAACTCAAAAATCACAAGAAAACGCAATTTCTTGAAATGATTACATAGATCATTGACATTGTCACTGGAAGGCATAATTTTATAAGAGTATAAGAACGCTTTATTCGTTGTATATTTCAAATTTTAACTTAAAATAAACCCGAATTTCAATAATACAAACAACCACAACACTTTTCAATTTCTTAATAAATTCACCATACCATTCCAATACCGCAACCCCCTTTTTAAAAATATAAATTTCAGGTATCCCTTAAATTACAAACGGCCATTGGAGAGCCGAGTCGGGTATCCCTGTATTCTATAAATTGTACTAATTACTACCACAAATATAAAGGGATAGGATTGCGAGGCGTAATGCTCTGTTTCGAAACATATATCAGTCTTAGGCTTGTGACGCAACTTCCAGCTGTGGCCAGTGTAATAATTGGCGCTAACATCCGTGACGGGGTGAGGGGAGGGAGGGGGCCCTTGCGCCTTTATACACTCGCTCGTAAATTGTACACATGTAAAGACGAACCCCTATGAATCAAGGGGCTCGGCCACCGTTTTAATTCCATCTGCGGTTTGAAATAAAATATACTCCGAGTTGACAGGTCTGTCCGAACGAGTGTTTGGTGGGATTAGTAAGGGTGGGGGATTGGACGTGTGGAACTGTATGAAGTGGAACAAAGATTTTAGTATGTATTGAAATAACCATGCAAGCGTTGAAAAAATTATCAAAGTAACGGAGAAAACAACGTGTGAATGTTCTTTAAAAACACAAAATTAACTGTCAAAAAAACCTCGTAGACGGAACTGGCATTTATACAGGGTGAATCAGACCACCCGTGCACACTGCACATACTTTAACTGGATATACAGCCGCTTGTGCAACTCACTGACTGACTGATTAGTTATATAAATGTTTACCCACTTCTAGAATAGCAGCATCTGAATATTTTTGTGGAGGCCCATCTCGGTCCTAAAACACACAAAAAGTTACATTTTCAAATTAAAACCCCCTCAAGAAAAATTGCCTTGAACCCCCTTTTTGAGAAAAAGAAGTTTTTTTAACGGCTATAGCTCGAAAACTGTAAGAGGTAGCAAAGATTTGTAAGAATTTTCACACTCAGGAATTAAATTTTCTATAAGACACTCTTATGGGATTGTCGAAAATCGTACTCCTTCACCGTCAAAAAAGCCCTAATTTAAAATTTGTAAAATGTCTAGGATTTTCAACCTGTTTATAATTTGTTTAAATTAATGTTCCAAACACATTACCATCACCTCAACAGCATTGCGTGTCCTTCAACATAGCTACAGTACTTGCTTTCTTACCCCAACCAATGCTTTATTTAAGGTTTATAATCAAAATAAGTCACTGTTTTCCTGAATATTGTATACATTCCTTTACCAATTAGTGAAAAACTTTTTATTTTGACAGAATGTTATTTTATGGGGTTTCACTCTTAGTTATTGTACACTAATGAGTTGGCAAGTATTCATATTTCCTCATTGCCTTTAATCTTGAAGCCGTGTTATTCACTCTTTGTAAGTTTTTGATTGTACTAACTCATGGTAAGACAATATTTTTCAAATACTTAACTATTTGTGCTGTAGTTAGTTTTCTGTGCTCTAAGTTATTTAAGTTGTAAACCACAATAGGAAAATGTAGAAACGCGTTTTTGAGTTACATTATTATGCAGAAACAAGAGCTAGGAACCGCACGATGTCCAAATTATAAGTCTGCAAGGGCATAAAAAGACACTATTACTAAATACGAGGTGACTTATTGTTTTATCTCAGCTCGATTGGTAGAATCCATTGATTACACCACGTCAAAGAGCGAGCTGGTCTAGTGGTTAGAGCGCGGGACCTTGATTCTGTATCTTACAGTATATGTAAACATTTGATCGTTTTAAAGAATGTTGGGATAATTTTAATTTAAAAAAGGCCGATATCATTTAAGACTTTACTACAAATTAAGTTGAGTTTGGAACCTTCAAATCCTAAATATAGCAGTTAGACGGATTGTTTGGATTTGAAGGCACAACGCTTTTTGGGCTGTACTGTGAGAACCCAATTTAAAGTATCTAATTTAATTACGATGTGACGAGAAATCACATATAAAATGTTTTAGAAAATACAATCCGAAGAGATTATCATAGGGCCGGTAAGTTCATAAAGCTATTGTGCATATTATCAAATTAATTTGAATACTTATAAATAAATCAAAATAAACAAATAGTGATGGATAAAATATGAGAATGTGCACCGCTACCGCGCACGTCAGTTCCAAATGACGTCACATTACGCTCCTAATCAAATTACTTTTATAGTTATAAAACTATATAACAATATACATATAATATAACATATAAAACATATATACTTTAATTTTATACTGTAGTTATGCTATAGCTACAAGTTGCACACAAGAAAACCTAGTATTAGGAACGGTAGTAACTCTCTACTAAACCTCATTAGCCGAAATAATGGCATCAACTTTAAGTTTTTCTGTCCTTAACTATATATTGACTACGAAATTAAATTGTTCTAAACCAACCTAACCTAACCAAACTTGCTGTTACGTTTCAAAATTTCGTTTGATATCAGAATTCTGAAATGAAGCTGCTCTTAACTTACGTACCCTAACCAAACTTTCTGTAACATTTCAAAAAGTCCTTTTGATAGCAGAAATAGCTTTCGCACTCCATCAACAGTTGTAGAACGTTCAATCCTTAACTGAATATGCTCACCTATTTTTGAAATAAATTATTTTAACGCTTCAAATTAGAAAAAAATAATTTGACCTCCATCTTCACCAAAATTTAATGTGAGTGAGTAATTCAAAATTGCTTCTAGAACAAAGTAACTGTTCCGTTTACATTATTTTGCAGTAATGGAACTGGGACTGGAACGGGATTGGGTTTTGGCATCATTTTGACGTGCGAATAGTCACTTCGAAGAATGTTTGTCTCAATGACATCACTGTTAACAATGGATTGCGGTTGTGTAATAGATTTGGTTATAATAGTCAATGGCAATAGGTGGTTAGTATATTTTTGTTTGAAAACAAATCATACTGTTTAAACATAAGAAGGGTTTAAAGAACTTGTATTTTGCCTTAAGAATTTACCAACCTTACATGTGACAGTCAATTTGAAAATTACAAATAGAAAAAGAGTAAATCATTGAACAATTAGATATTTTTTGTAGAAAAATATAGGTGTACAACTTGCTAACTTTTTTGAACAGCGAATAAAATCAAAACGGCATGATCTATAAATTAGTAGTTTAAGAATTAGTTTTCTTTTATTTTTTTGCATTAATAAAAATTAATACATTTTTTGACAATACATTATTATTAACAGCATTCGTATTAGCACAGTGTATATTTTTATACTTAGAATATATAACTGCATTAGAAGGAACTGTTGTAGTTAGAGTAAGGACTGTCGTATTGGACTAATATAGTCAGCAAGGGGACAGTACCATCCCCTGTACTACTGTGCTGGATCTCCCCAAGGCTACTCCTCGACCTTCACCTACCAAATTAATAATTCTCCCCTTTAAAATCCCACCGGAAATGTATGCTATCAGTACACAGAGCCTCGATCATTCAATGGCTCTCTTGGCAGTGATGGCAGTGATGTTTTTCAATATAATTGATACATGAGAAATAACACTTTAGCCTTCTAACATTGAATTGAACATGGACATAAAGTTCAATCCCACATCCAAAATCTCAAACCATCACACAATTACAAACCATGTTATGAGACTATAAATACACGTTTCGTCGGGTACTACAGAGCAACTCCTAGGTAAACCTGCAATAGGTTTTGCAATCACTTGCTCAAATCAATTAAATACAGCCTTGTAATTACTGGAATAACAGACACTTTAAACTGTTTGAAGGGTTAGTTTCCATTCATGTCAAACCCAACGAGAATTGAAAAAAATAACATTTACCATTACCATTTACAATCAACACACCTTGTCGGATTCCTCTTCCTCTTTGGGAAGCTACTAAAGAAGAGCTTGAAAGAATGGTGTCAATGGGGGTGATTGCTGAGGTACACCATGCCACAGACTGGTGCTCTCCAATGGTTGTTGTACCAAAGACGGACACTAACGAAGTTCGTATTGATGATGAACACTCATCAAATAATATAGAGAAAGTCTTAAGTTTACATTTGTGTCGCAATTTAGAAAGACCACTGATTGAATAGGTACAGTATTTTACAGATTTGATTTACGTAGCTAAATAAGGTTATAATAAATAACATTTATCTTACGTTACTGGGAATCAAAACATTTACATGATTCTGCAGTTTTAAATAACTAGGTTTTCTCAAAAAATATTTTTATCTAAATAGGCTATTATGAACCGGATTTCTTACTTTGAAATACAGGGTGTCCCGTAAGTAAAATGCCAAACTCCGGGAAATGGTTCTATGATCAAAATAAAGAGAAAATCAAGAATAACATTTTTTCCAAATCGCTTTGTTAACCAGATTCCCACCATTTTGTATTTTTTACACAAACATTTTATTTTTGAATTTTTTCAACCGATCTTTTTAAAACTTGATAGGTATGTAGGTTAAGGTAGAAAAGACCAATGTTAGAAAAAAAATCCATCTTGATTTAACATAAATGTTCAAAATGGCGGCCTTTTTAATTTGTTGAACTTAAATTACTCAATAAAGGGATAATTTTATAAATGTATGTCAAGAACACCTTTTTTATCATTTTTAATTCCCTATCAAACGATACTAAGTTCAAAAAGATCAAATATGAAATACCTGAAATATTACGAGTTTTAGTTGTAAAAAGGGGTTTGCGGGTACCTGGTTAACAAAGCGATTTTGCAAAACTGTTGTTCTTGATTTTCTCTTTATTTTGACCCATAGAACCATTTCCCGGAGTTTGGCTGTTTACTTACGGATCACTCTGTATTTTTTTGATGACATCATCAATCGATGGCAACACACTTGTATTGATTGTTGTGTTGGCACCGACTTGGGGTATATTATTGCCCAAGAAGGCTAAAGTATTTTTCGCGTTTTAGTTTTACAAGAAAACACCAAATTCGCATAAAAGTGTCATATTAAAGAAAATTTCAGAGTGCATTCTCAAAAACTGCCTGACATTTATAGAAAGCGAAGACGAGCAATAAACCCCCGAAACGCACGAACAACTACTTCTGGCAATGTTTTGAGATACAGTAGTTGAATGTAGAACACTTGCTTGAAAAAATGTTTTTCTTAATTATGTTAAATGTACAGAATTTAAGAAAACAAACAAACCTCAAAAGGTATGGTGACAACTATTTGTTCAATTCTCTCAAAGCAGACAAGTCCTTAAAAAGTTACATCTGCTAATCGTATGGATCCATGCAGGATTATTTCTGTCTGAATTGCAAAATCTAGACAATGTTGAGAAAATGTCGATTGGTTTCGGTTCAAGGTCGGGTTCAACCAGACCTGTGGGTTCACCAGATGACATAAGCAAGCAAACACAGGAAAATACTGATACAAAGGATGTATGTAATGTCCACATCTTTACTTATGAAACGTGTAACTTGTAACTACTTATGATGTTGATAGTTCTGAGCGAAACCGATAAGTTATATTGATGTTATAGTTGTATTTTGCATTATATCTATAAACATTTTTGTAATTATTACTTTATTAAAAACCATAAAACGTGATCGCTCGACTCAACTAGCTTTCACTGCTATGAAAGCGATCCTAGTGCTATAAGGACACAGAAAAGCAACGTTTCCTACCCCACTTGGGACTGACCTTCATTAGGTAAGTAAAAGGAACCACTCGATATTTACTTACTCGTTTATACAATTGATTTTCCAAGGACAAATAAAAAAGTGGTCCCTCCTTCACATCTTAGGACGCTGGGCCCGGTGATGTTTTACAGATTACTTCAGGCTGGTCCTAGATGGTTGTGGCATTATCACTTGGATAAACCCATTAGTGATAAGCGGGATTTGAACACAGGACCTCGGACTCCGAAGCCCCGAGCTCTACCATCACATTGGTTCGCTCCCCAAGCTCCCCGGCAGCTACGAGTACATTGTGACAAGTAGTTAAAAAAATATTTTCTAAATTTTGGGATTGTATTTCAAAAGTAAAAGAACTGGTAAATGGATTTCACAATTCTTATCAGTGTCAGATCATTGGCATTTAGTGGACAGAATTCTTGATGACACGTACCTTGCTCAATCGATCGACCTATTAAACCCGTAGACTTAGCAATTGTACCTTGGAGAGACTTAGGTTGGAGTTGACCGAATGGAGACTTGGCCTGTTGCCAGTTTTTTGGTAAGGCGACAACTATATTAATATTCACACTTAAATAGTTTGAGATTGTTCAGGTTCACTTTTTCTGACCAAAAAAATTTCTAACTTTTTCAGGTTTTCCTTGACCGTACCAACCGTGTCAGTGACACTATTTATTGGCACGTTTCGTCTATTTGGAATGTGAGATCAAAGTAAATCAAGTAATGAGCAATAAGTGATCTATCAAGTAAGAGTAACACGTCTGGCGGCAAAATGTGTTTTGATGACTGGCACAGAAAACAATCAATTCTTATGCAGCAAATAATTAGCTGTTTATTGTTCAAAGTTATAACTATTATGGTTGGTTTTTAGTCAGACACCAGACGCAATGCTAACCAGGTGATTTTTTTCTACGATTCAGAAGTTTTAGTGTTTAAAATTTCTACACCTTCCAGTTAAAAAGCTGTACCAGTTTAGTAATTGATAAATTAAGAATACTTAATTGACCTTGACCCTTAATAGAGCGGAGGCTGGTCTATACCCCCCCTCCCCCCCCCGGTGGGAATTTTTGAAATATACATTTTTGTGCTCGTATTGACATGTACTTTAAGGTTTTAGGTGTTTGCCACTTGTGAGTTACAGCATGTTCCGGAAAATACGAAAATATCATGAATATATATATTTAAAAAAATTGTTTTTCTTTGGTGAGTTCGTTTAGCTCTTCAACCCGACCGATTTTCATGATTGAGGTCTCAAATTGAAGGTATTAACGCACAGATTTCACATCAAGCATCGGCATATAGTTGCCTACAGTCCCACTCGGCTTATACGTAAACAACATATTTTTCCATGTATTTCTTATGGGAGTTAAATTTGGTTTTTCTTTTCCGAGTTCGTTTGGCACTTCTACCCACCCGATTTTCATTATTGAGGTCTCAAATTGAAGGTATGCACGCACAGATTTCACATCAAGCATCAATATAAATTTATCGACAGTCCCACTCGGCTTATACGTAAATTAAATTTACCCTCCATGTATTTCTAAAGGGAGTTAAATTTGTTTTTTTTTATTTTCTGAGTTTCTTTGGCTCTTCTACACGTCCGACCTTCATGATTGAGGTCTTAAATTGGTAGTATGCACACATATATTTCACATCAAGCGTCATCGTATATTTATCTACTTTATTACTCGACCAAAAAACATAGGTTTGATATATTTTTAATTCGTATTTCAATTTAAATTGTACAGTATTTTACCATTTATAATTATATAACCCTATATATTTTTGTCTAAGAACCTTCAGTGAAATACCGGCTTGCATTTAAGATATTAGTTATTCAAATCGGACGGTTTTCAAGCAAACGCAAGGTGAACATCCAACATAAAAAAAATTATAAGGTTTTTCTATGATTGAATATCAATAGCTCTAGTATTGTTTACGTTTTTTTATATTTAGACTCAAAATAATCAGTCAATTATAGGCTTTAATTTGAGCTATTGATCGTTTGAATCAGTTAAGTTTAAGATACTGTATTAACGCAATCAAAAATAATAAATTTGATTATTTCTCGGATATGATATTTATTTTAACGCCGCAGTGCAGCATGGGTCCTTTAGTATAGATTTTTTAGTTTGATTTGATTTGATTAGTTGATTCCTGTGCGTAGGACGGGCCCACAGCAAGTTAGAATTTTAAAATGCAAGTATGGTGAAGTCATCAGATTGTTCTCAGTGACATGCAAGCAAATAAAATGAAACGAAGTGAGCAAAGTATTTTGCAAATACTTTACTTGATGCTTTTGAGCAATGCATTATTCTGCTTGAAGTTGAAAACCGTGATCAGAATTCCTAGATGGTCTGTTTATCAGCTGGAAGACCTGTACCCGAATCGGTGGAAGAGAATTTACTCAATGTAGATAATCTAGGGAAAGCTGCATGCAAACAAATTAGTTGAGATAAGAGCAATAAGAAATATTTTTCTGGAGTTTTACTGCTGTCCCAAGAACATGATATTAACTTTGAGAAGCTGATGACATACCCATTAGATCCAGTACCATGGGCATCAGCCACTGTCGATGGATGCCCAACAAAAACAGAAAAGGCCAAACTGCTCCATGCTTTGGAGAACAAGGGTATAGACGAACCTCTCAAGATTGAAGAATGTATGTATGTAATTGACGGTATGGCTTACTTTTAGGTTCTTACTAATATTCCAGAAACCTCTGGTGAACTAGCACAGATTGCCTTCAGCCATTTTCCGAAACTCAGCAGGATATACTTTATTGCGGATACCTATTTAGATGTAACTATTAAAAACATTGAAAGAGAGAAGAGGATTTGGAGAAACGTTCTTAATGAGATGTCCAAAATCAAGATCCCACGGGATTGGAAAAAAATCCTAGCTAATGGTAAAAATAAGGAACAACGGGTTAACCTACTAAATAATGAATGGTCTCAGCACAAATATTCATAAATTCAAACAAGCTTCAATACACGTTTCTAGGGTAATGTAAGGTTATTTTTGGTGGTATTTTGAAATTCACCCCCCACCCACAAACAGGGTTGAAATTTTTTTAAATGGCAACCTATATCAATCGGCACATTATTTTAAAGAGATTTAAAAAAATAATATTATTGCCGCAGATCCGATTTTGATACGAAGAAAACTAAGTTTTAGACGTTAATTTTACTGGAACCTTACATTCCAGTAAAATTTACGTCTAAAATGTCTTAATAAAATTTATTTTATTTAATTAGAATCTCTTAAAATCGCTTTCCTAGAGGTACTCTTTAAATCTAATGTTATTTTAATAGATTTAATTGAAAATCAATTTAGGCCAATTTGAAATCCGCATTGCCTGCAGGTTTGCTGCAGCGGGGGTATTTTTTTAACTTTTTTATTTTCATTTGAAGCCTTTGAATACAATAGGCTACTGAAGAAGTCCATAAAGAATATTGCACCAGTAATTAACGCAGGCTACCCTTTTGTAATTTAAATAAAACAGTTTTTTTTTATTTTATAGTTATTCTTTATTTTTTGGAATACGCTGTAATTTAAAAGAAGCAAACAACTGAATTCTTAATCTGGTAGGTAATACCAACAAAAAAAAGTATAAGTCATAAATTCCCACGGGGGGGGGGGAGGGTTTCATATTGGTGGCTCATGGTCTATAACTGTATGTGGTATGGAACGTTTTAGTGTCTCTTAAGACCTCAGTTGACATGTACAATCAGTGAGGTGTACTTTGTTAACATACTTCTCCAACATGTCTGCTAGTGCTCCAGTGAGCTGCTAGGAGGTGTTGGGTATTAACTACGAGCATCAATGATAATCAGGTCAATGTAGAGCGAGGGGGTGCTCCGATGTTTGTATGTCTTTATGCACTCAGTCTGGACATTACACACTGAGCTGGGGGTTCTCTTGGGAGTACTCGGTGTAAAATTACTTATGAAACTTACATCTTAGCCCATGATAAAAAGTAAACTTGATATAACACTATCAATCCATCTATGTAATTAATACAATTGGGACTCTCTGTAACAGCCCTGTTTCGCCCGTCCCGACCGAGTTTATAGAATTCCCTATATAGGGAGCTAACACACGTTTATTCGAACGAGTTCGCGAACCAGCATGATCCAGCATGACCATGGGAACGGGGTTTTATATTGTGAAACTTGGTTTTCTAATTTTTTAACCTTAAAACATAGAATTTTCCACTTTATCTCTAAATTGTTTTGTAGAGCTTAAAATAACAAATAACTTAGTATATTGAATTTTTTACGGTTATTGGTTACGGAGAAAATTAAGAATTCCCTTTTATTCTTATTGAGAATAAGTAAATTGTTGTAGTTTGCTTGTCATTGATATTCGTTCAAACCACAGACAATAGACCACCAATGGTCTATTCTCTGTTATCAGGCTTGGCAAATGTATTTATTTTAAATTTGTATTACATAATGTAATTTAAATACTGAAGTAGGCTAATCTGATATGTTAAAGAGAATATTTAAGCGAAAATCCAATCAGGCAAATGGAAATTCACTTAGTCCGCAGGTTTGCTGGGGTATTTAAGAATAAGGAGTCATTTTAAAGCTGAATGATCTAGCTGAGAGACAAGTGGTCACAAAGAAGGTTATTTAATTTTAGCTCCACCGTTAAGTTTGATTTATTTCTAGAGTTCACGTTTAACCAATTTATCGTTTAGTTGAATGTTTACCATTTATAGATAGTAAACACGTTATATAAAAGTGGTTATGAAGTTAATTTCAAATAGCTTAGGCTACTTTTAATGATAGTTGTAACCTAATTGAGGTAGGTACCTCATCCCTCTTAATGGTATAGATCTACAATCAACCGACTCCAACTTGTGATAGGTTGTTGTGATAAGTGAATATTGTAAATCAGTAGTTTGATTTACCTAATAACTGGGTTAAACAAACATAAGTTAATATTTAGAAAGTAATTATTAATTTGGGCATTGCATTTTATTCGTTTTAACAAGTGCTTTTCAAATGGGCAATTTGCGCTCGGGGACCCCAAGTTTTTTACATATGCTAGTAAAAATAACAAAGCGATGCTAAAAATTGAAGATTTTCTTGAATTTTAAAGCCATTTTAACAAAAAAAGTATTACTATGAGATACAAAAAAAAAAAGCACTCAGCTTATTTTGTTAAATTATTTTTAGTGACTAGTGTTATGTTATCTTGTGAGCTCAATTCTAAAGCATTTTTATTTTTATTTTATTATAGCCAATTTAAAGAAAACGAAGTTTTACCATCCCGAAGTCAAAATAGTTTTACAGTAGGCATTGAACTAAAAAATCTCTACTCTTGTCATTACAAAAATATTTACTATGCCCTTTAAATATACCCCTTTACTTCCCGGAATTATGAAATTTAAAAACCAAAAATTTTATTGTGAATTTTATTTTTATTTTTTTATTTTAAGGCTAAAAATGTGTTTTTTCAAATTTCTCTCATAGAATTAAAGATAGAAATATGTATCCATATGGATTCCATGGAAACCTAAAGTACCATTGTTCGCTAACTTGCATACGTTAATAATTTTAATTTTACCTTGACACTCCCATAGTATCCATATGGATACATGTTTCTTAAAAGTTGTATCAAATTGAAAAATAAGGTACTTGTTCATCAACTAAAACAAATTCATTTAGAATGAGTACAAATAGACATATTATGTAAACAACTTAATTACAATTTCACTAGATGGCATTATAAGCCACTCGTCAATATCTTCATCGTCATTCTTCTGTAAAAAACATCATGATTATATTTCATGATTTACAATATCGGACTGAAACAAGCATTACAACACTTATAGGCCCTTATTTGTCATTGTGCAGATAAAAAAAAAAAAAACATACTTATATCGAAGAAAATACAAAAGAAAAACAGTATCCAAAAGGATACTATGGGAACACAAAGGACTATTTAAATATTGTCAGCATACTCTGTGTTCCATAGTATTCATTTGAATTCAGTTATTTTATACAAAATATATAAAAAGTAAGTAACATAAAACTTATAATTCTACTAGCTGTAACCCGCGGGCTTTGCCCGTTTAACTTCTTAATTTTCAAGATTATCTCGTTCGCATGGCTCAATCACGTCCTGGTTGAAGTTTGTTCGCTACGCTCACTCACCTTTAGGTTGGAGCTCGTTCGCTGCGCTCACTTGCCTTCAGGTTAGCTCGTTCGTTACGCTAACTCGCTTTCAGGTTGAAGTTCGTTCGCTACGCTCACTCACCTTTTGGTTGCAAATTAGCTGTTGTAATAAATGTAAAAGAAATAATAGTGCTGCACCCTGTTGGTAATCCTTGTAACTTTAATGCTATTGAACATCATAGAACAGAACCAACTTGTTTAATTGAAACAGCTGTTAAGATTCAATAATTCCATTTCTCATAAGGTTAACATAGGAAACTCCAGAGCCACTGGGGTGGAGCCCGAAAGGATTTTTGAAATAAGAATATGCCTATATGTTAATCGGGAATGTGAGCTATCATCATGCCAAATTTCAGCACAATCCGACCAGTGTTTTTCGCGTTCACTTGTCACAAACATACATCCATACATCCATACATCCATACATCCAAACTTTCTCATTTATAATATTAGTAGGATAGGATGTATATTTCAGTAGCTAAAGGTGCAATGAAGTGAAATATATTTTTTTCCAGCTTCAACTAATTATAAACATAAAAAAATCTTATATTGAAAATCTTAAATTTCGTGATGTGTCAACAACCTGGTTTGCATCACTTTGAAAGGGAGGGCTGGAACTGCACTCACGGTCAGTCCCTGGTCCTAATCCAACTACGGAACTGCACTCACGGTCACTTTGAGACTTTCTGGAGGTACTGGAACTGCACTCACGGTCAGTTTTTAATTAGCCTATATCACATTGTGCAACACCATGATTGAATTGATTAAAACTTATTAAATTAGTTTAAATATATTGAAAAGTTTTGATTAAATTAATCTAAACGTCAAAAAATAAACTTACTACTGACATTGTAAAAATACACATATATATATGTGCACAGAAAATTCTAGCATAGTATGTACGATAACATGATAGGCTATATTCTTATTATAACGAATCATCTTTTGTAAAGGTTAGGTTAGGTTATTTATTGTTGTATTTATTGGGACAGACACTAAAACATGTATTAAATAAAGTATTGGATAAAGTAAGACAGAGGACGGAATAAACAGATGACTAAGGGGCTAGCGAAGCGTTCAGCCGTGAAAGACCGATTTTTGACCGTGAGTGCAGTTCCATATGGCTTAGGCGGGCTACCCTTCCAACCCTTGTAAATTCCTTTGACCGTGAGTGCAGTTCGTTGTCAGCCCTTTGAAACGATTTTTTTCTTCTTTTCGCCGGCTTGCCAACACTAGGAAAATTAAAAACCCTTTCTAATAAGCCTAGAAACAAAATGCATATAGGTGTAGACTCAAATCTCTACCTACAGAGAGGTAAAGAAATGAAATGAGAAATAATATGTATCCAAAAGGATACTATGGGAAGTAATGGGCTAGGTAGGCTACTGTAAGGTGACTTATGAAAGTTTTGATAAAATTCAAGTGTTTGGCAATTAGTTTAAATACCTAATAAGGAAAGTGTTTTAAACTTAGATTTTGATGTTACTACCTTAGGCTACATAGTAAGACGTCGGCCAGAAATGTAATTATCACCTGAATTAAGGGCCTTTGAGCCGAAAGTGTTGGTCATCGGTCCTAACATGACCCTACTTTCGGCCATGAAATGTTGTTCCGAAACCACATTATACAATCCTAGTAGTGTACAATCCATGAAGTTTTAAAAGCTACATAATATTTAATGTTTGTTAAATACCAATTTAAATTTTCATAAAATTTAATAAAACCCATTGCTAATAAAATTTAGAAAATGGCTAAAACATAACAAGAACTGTTGAACAAGTGCCCCCCCCCCCCCCGATATCCGCTAAGTGCAACAGTGTACACAATATGTCAGGTGGTGTGTAAGTGTGTGTGTCCGGGGAGGGGAGTTTTGAATGTTGGGGGGGGGGGGTTGACCTTGAGCCAGTCGCTCTGTTATCAGTGGTTCCATCAGATAACACGCCGCCACGACAACATCGTTTTACCGAGATTTAAGCCTTAGCCAAACATGTATAATTATACAGTTCGCTGTCCTTGATCTGCTAGATCGATGCCTTGGTGGTTTTTATTGTATAGCTCGATTGGCCTCTCCTGTCTAGGAGTTTCGACAAAAAGTAACAATGTGTGAGTCGGTATACTGGTTTGATTTTTTGTGTGTATTAACTCAATTGGTAAAGTAAAATCTCACAAACTCAACAATTTGTGGACCCATAGGTTGTCTAGTTATACGGAATTTTTAATTGGTTTTAACAAATACTAACCAACACCAAGTAGACTTCTCATCCCATTACATTTTGAAGTTCATATTCGTGTCTAGTTCATGCTGGTGGCACTGATCGCTAGGGTCGACAAAATCTCTTTTTCTAACATTTTAGGCAATTTCATGATTTGTGCTTTTCTGTTTGCTTATAAATTGGGAACGAGTTATTACTTATAATTGAATCATTTTATTTGATTTGAAATTACAAGAAACAAATTGTAAACAAAACACGACACCTACTACATTGCACCGGACGGAACAATACATTTGCCTCTAGCTTGATCCATAAGGAGGAGAATTCTACTACGGGAGTATGTTTATGTCAATGGTTTTAATAAATAAATGCATGACAGACTAATTTTTACACATAATATAATAACTTACATACATATTTATACATATTTAGTTAAGTACCTTCAAAGACTTTTTAATATTTAAAAAAAAATATTAAAATTACATATTGTAAAAAATTCTTGTTTTTGTGTGTGCCCCAGTCAGTTGTCGACTGTCGAGTTAGTGAGGCTGTACATTATTTTTTTTACGTTTGTAAGGAAATGGTCCAAAATCGATCTCTCTTGGAATCGAACCATAGGCCTTAAGATTTGAAGGCGAACATTAATTATTGGTATTATCATATTTGCGAAACATTGTTATATGTGCTTATTGAGCTTATAATACGGTGAGCAGAGGTTCATTTACGATTTCAATGTTAAGATAGTCCAAGATTGTTTTTAATTGGATTTAGAATACTCGGTAAAATATAGCACCGATCTTTTAATCTTATATTGATAATTTGGTGCAGTACTGCATTTACAGATGTATAGATATAATAAGATATGGATAGATTATTTAAGTTACAGTTAAGAATTTAAGTTACAGATTTGTAATAGTTTATTAATTCTTTCTGAACTCTCTTGTATAAGCTCAGTGTCAATAAAATACTAATAATAATTGTAGTTTGTAAATACAAATATGTAGAGACCACAATGTAAATTGTTAATAAAAACATAGCCATACCATCAAAATATTCGTATTAATATATCACAAGAATTTTTTACAAATGTACGGGAAAACAGAAAATACGATTAATTTTACCGTATTGTTTTAATATGATAATAACACGTTATCCATGCAAACATTGAACAGTGTTTTGTGCTTTGTTAATCAGTATGCAAGTTACTCCAGTACCAGTACGTACTCTTTTAAATCACATTTACCAACAGTAAACATAGAATAAACTGTAACTAAAATTCACTTTAAAATTGTATTAAACAGTAATTTAATGGCACATTAAAATCAAATCAATAAAACTATCAACATCAAACCATGATAGTTGCTTGGTGCTTTTTATGATGATATAGTAGCACTTTAACAGGACTCAGTGTCTCAAACAATAGAAAGACAGGACGAGTGATGTTTTTAAGCAAACAAGAAACTAATTATAGACTAAATCTAAAAACCTTTGTGATAAGAATGCTTGAAATCAATGTAGTTAATACAATGCCGAAACCATAAGTTATGATATATTTACTGTTATTAAATAATTTATTTTAATAAGATAAATAGCTTATCCCTGAATAATTTAATTTGTGTCAATAAATACTAATACGTAAAATGTTTTACATATTTATTGACATCATGATTTGAATGTTGAATTAGAAACTAATTTTATGGCAGAAGTGTGCTATACAAATCGTGTATTATCATAGTAGATAAAATACTTGTTTACAATATTATTTGATAAATAACGATTTCATGGATACTACTTGCTATTTTCTCTGAATTATTTTGCTGAGCTTAAACAACAAGTAATTTAGTATATTTAAGCTTGATGATACGCCTAATGGATACAAGGAAAATTCCAAAAGTTTAAATTTAAAATTCCTACCTAATTCTTATGTACAACTAGTTTAAACCCTTCGTGGCTTTGCTCACGAAAATTTAAACATAAAAGCTAAAGTTTTCGTCTTATAAAAAATAATATAATAAACATTACGGACATAGTTTTAAAATAAAATGTATTTACATTAAATCCATTCTATTCATGTAATTTTATGATATTATTATCAAATATTGTAATCAATAATGTTATTTTAACTTAAGTTACTACTAAAGTTAACTATGAGAAGACTTTTTCATTTACAACATTAACTTTCCTTCCACCAGCTTCGGACTACTCACTCTAACAACCCGCCACATTGTGTTTGGACAGCACACAGTAGTATTCCCGCTGTATCTAAAGTATTTCGTATCCTAAAGAAATATAAAACAACAGAAAAACCTTGCACTATGTTTTATTACGGTTCTTATAACCCTCAAAGGCCTTAAACAGTTACAGGTGTCGATGCTAAAACATGAAAAGTTTGTTTATTAACTTTAACAGCTTTTTACATAATATGCAAAAAAAGTGATGTCGGATTAAATAGCAAGATTATCATCTGTATTTGCATAATTAATTGTTACTTTGTTATACGCCTATATGAAGGGATGGACCAGGAATCAGGATGGACAGGATTTTACCTAACAAGAACTTCTGATCTTCTCCCTTGAGCACCCATTAAAAATAATCATTTTGTGATAGGACTGTCATTTTGCCATTGATATTCTGAACACAGTAAATATTTTTGGCAACTGTTATTGTATTGCAGTGACACATATATCTTACAAAAATAGTGTACATATCTTGATTTTTAAAATCAAATTAAATATTACAAAAAGTGTTATGCAGTAAAACACTACCTACTTAAAAAAAAATATTTCATTTCAACCAATTATAGCAAACTAATCCCTTAATTGATAGTAAACTATCAAAACTGTAAACTCAAAGTAAACTCAAAATCTGTTCAAATGTAAACAAATCTTTTCTCCATGAGGATAACATGAGAACTTTAAAGGCCACTGGGGAAGAGCCCTTACGGAATTTATTGAAAACACTTCTTCATTAAGCACATCTAGAGCTTAATTGGAACCTCCACTCCAATTCCTCAGTTCTTATGACTTGTAAATTTTGAGATATAGTGTTTAGTGAATGAAAGAGGGAGTGGTATTTGAATATTTGTAAGTACAGTATAGCCTTTTGTAGTATAAACTGTTCTAGTTTGCTTTGTTCAGGGATATTTTTATAACATTTGGCAATTTTTTTATACATACAAAGCTCATATCAATAACAAAAATAAAAACAAAAAACACTTAATTAGTTTCCCTGTAGCAGTAAATCAAAGTATCAATTGAAATTAGTGTTATATAAATAGAAAAATGCTGACAATCTTTTGAACATTTTTATAAAAATCCAACCAGATCAATGAAATTCACTTAGTCGGAAGGTTTGCTGTGTGGAGCAGTTTTTTATGGGTTGAAGAGTAACATTCAATTTATAAAATACAAGCCTTTGTTTTCTTTTTGATGTCATATATTTTTAGAAGCTAGTTTAAAAAGAGATCCATTATCTCGCGATCAAGTGATATAAGATGACTACAACAGTGTAATGATAGGATAGAACCTGTATCTACAACCACACTACTACCATAGATGCTATGATGATCTGTCTAGAATAATATGATAAAATATAGGCAAAAGAAAAGTAGTGAAAAAGGCAGACACCAACCAGTAAAATAGATATAAGATAGTTGAATAAGAAATAACTGTAAGAGTTACTGTGATAGGATTTTCCACTGATTTTGTAATGGAACGTTATATTGCAAAACATGACATGATACAGAAGAAAATCAATTTTAAAATCAGAAAATAACATTGCAAATACTTCTTTTGGACAATTCAGTAACTCCAAATAAATGTGTGTTGTTTAAAATACAATTTAAAAATTAACAGCTGTTTCATTAAAAAGTATTATCCACATGGCCAACATGTAAACAAATCTGTGGAGGGATCTTTAAAGGCTTCTGGGGCAGAGCCCTAAGGGAATTTACTTAGTTTTTCTTTTGATAACTCATCTACAGACCAAGACCTTTCTTTGGACACCTCTACCAAGTTTCTACGCCCAGCCATTCTCTCAAATTAGTGGAGACATAGTTTCCAATTAAATATTTAGATTCCCCCATGTTAATCTTATGGGAGAAAACTCAACTTTGATTGAAGATCCTGTCCAAACTAATAAAGATTAAAAAAAATGAAAAACACTTTGCAAAACTACAGATCAGGGCCATTTTTTTGACACTTTAATCATTAAAATCGGTCCAAAAATGAGGGAGGAGTTCTGTTCACAAAAATCGGCTTAGCGTATTATATATATAGATTGTATAAACCTCTATCACATTATCTCAACTTTCTATTAACCTTCTACATAATCTTTTCGTCAATTAAATTTGCCATTTACACATTAAAATGACACCACCCTCAAGGTTATAAATATCTTCTTAAAGCTGTTGTAATCAGTTTAAATTACTTGTAGAGTGGCTAAAATATAGCAAACCTGGAATTTTATCTCTGTTGGAAGTAACTTAAGGAATGGTTTGAGGATTATGAATATTTTAATTTTGTATTTTGTTTATCAGACTTTTTGCTTTAATATAAATTTGTCACGCTACAAAAACATAATAAAGTTCAACATTGACTCGACTCATCATAGAAAGCTGGAGATAAAACGTTGAGTTATTGATTGTATTTATCATGATTGCCAACTATGGTAGTAAACATCGTACCCATGTATACGCACAGTGAAAGACAACTGAATACACAGATCAATATCTGTTCTTCATATTGACAGAGTAGATTGTTTTACAGACATTTACAAATTATCAATTGCCGTTGTTTCAAGTATAGATACAGAGTAGTAGCATAGATGAAGTAATATAATTATATTACTTCATCTACATTCATCTACATATTTCATCTACATATGAGCTTTGTATGTAATTATGTTTGTAATATAGCAACATAACAGCCAATTTACAGTATTTTTGCTTTTTGGAAATGTCCCATTGCTATGTCATTTGCATTATTTGTTGCCAATGAAGCCACCAAGACCATATAAATGAGGAGGCCCCTAACAGTTCAAGAATAAAAGCTAACTTCACTTCAAGTATTCCACTACACCTAACATTCCTTAGAGAGATTATTTTGACAACTTTAACTTTATGTTATTGATCAGGCTGAGACAACTAACTGACATCCCCCATGTCAAGGAATTCCAGCTTTAACAGTAACCCCACAACCAATTTCTCAAAACTGTGCTAGAGGGTTATTCATTAGCACAGAAACTGACGTGACGTGACGAAGGAAAAATCAAACTTACACTGTTAACGGATATACCTCCCTTTGAAGTTAGAACGTGTCTTCCCAACAAACAGATATATATATATATATATATATATATATATTCCAAATAAAATCATAGATTAATCTACATTACACTGATGAAATCGCGGAATTGTTTGACTACAAAAGATCCACCAATACTATTTTAATACTATTTAATGGTTCTTCCAAAGGAAGAGATACCAGATAACATACTAATAATAACTCTTACACTTATTAGCCTTTAAACAATGCTAAATGCTCAAAATATGTATAATTTCACTCAATTTATCGCAGTTAGATGAATTAGCGTAAGCCTTGAAAGTACCGTCGATTTCGACGGGTTTCACCTAGTTTTATCATTATTAGTTGTATAATATAAGGTACTGCTAAACAGTAAATTCAGAGACGCATAGGGATTTCCATCTCATTCGCTGTATGGTTGATTTCCAACTTTGAGACATCTAAAACCTGTCTATTGCATAACAAAAAGCTCGTTCGATTATCAAACATGGACACAGACGTACCGGGAGAATTCCTGAGAATAAATAACGAACCTATCTCTGTAAGTGGTTTGAAAGTTTAAGAGAGCGTGATTCGACCTACCCAGCCGATATTTTAGTGGCCGAGTGCAGAATTTTCATATTAATCGCCAATAATTGAAACGAACAACGCCGATAAATAGCGGAGAGGAGGACAAATCGTGAGTGGCGCGGCGGACAATAAAATGCAAACGTTATTAGTAATTACGGAAATAAATTAGCATCCTACATTAGCGGAATGCGATCGAGCCGCGCACCGAAATATCTCTTGATTGATTTATCTTTTCACTTGTGACACGTTAATGAGCGCGAGTAACGAGAAGCCCATAAATTGCGGAGAGTTATGACGAGCTCCGTAGATCGACGTACTGTAATAACTTCTTTGTTTTCTCGTACGAGTCTAATACACTGATAGCAGTACAGCGGTAACGGGGAGTCGCTTGATCCCCCTCTCACTCACTCCTGGGCTGCCGGTCACTGCTGCACTCTCGCGGCGCAGCGGGGAAACACGTCGTAAATCACGAGTCTGCCGCTAGGAGTCGATAATTGTAGTGCGCGCCGCAGCTGCGCGTGGAAATAACCTCAAATTGAGAGAATTATGATGCACCGATGAGAAAGTGATTGACAGCTACGTCAGAGAACACCAAACTAATCATATAAGCATGGTACGAACGAACGTTGAAACATTCGAAACCCCCGAGCAACTAAAGTGAAGAACGAAGGCGGCAGTCTCAGTACGGTGGCCATGATGGTTCACGGGGCTGGTTCTGATGTCGACGAGTCTAAAGTATTTGTCTGCTCTTTTCACTGACTTATACCACATATAATGGTCATATTCGAACTTAAAATAAGAGGCCATATGTACTTACTCAGTATGGTGACAATATCCGAGGTCAATGCACAATATACACTCGAAACCGAACAAAAAACCGCGGAACACTTTCGCAGCGCTGTAGTATGAGTTGCGGGCGGCTTGAACGAGACATAAACAAGGTCGGGTGGAGGGGGAGCAACGTGCGCGACGGTGTAGGGGCGGAGCTTAGCGGAGAAGCCACGCCCACCTGTCGTGACGTCACAGACCATGAGGTTTCACTAGAACGCCGGTGTTTAGCTCCTGACGACGTAGGATTTCGGGAGCTCGGGTATGCCGGCGGCCGGCAGTGACGCGCGGTTGACAGATGGGCCGGCAGAGTGCGCGCGGGAGGGGCGAGCGTGAACGACGGCCGCGTCAGTCTCTCTGAGTCCTTCGTAGTGACTACATCGCTGTCGCAGGACATAACTACGATATATCTCGTGTTGAGTGTATGTGACACAAGTGAGTTGATGTGACGCGGGCTGGCAGCCTACGAGATATCCTCGGCCCTCCGCACCATGACTAGGAGGAAACAGAATTGCCCCAAGCGAATGAAATGTGAGTTCTAGTGGAAGTTAGCAAGTTTGTGCAAAGTGTTTTTCACGTGTCCGACGTTTTTGGAATTAGTGTATCATCGATGTGTTATGTGTGAGGAAGTATGGTTTTATTTTGTTTATCTGCCAGTCGTGTCGATAAGAGGCTTGAGTTTGGATTACTTCAGAAGTCGTCCACGCTGTCAACATTTTAATTACGGTGTAAATTCCTTGTAATTCCATACTGGGAATCAGATCTGACTACGATCAAATAGTTTAGACCCAATATTTCCTTTTGACAACCGATTCCTCTCTTTTAATCTTAAATACATTTATAGATAGATTATAATTTGTTTCACATGCCAGGCAATACGCGTTTGGTAAATAGTGAATTAAAGCTATCAAAATTGAAAGAAACTTGAAAATATTTATCACGAAATTATTCATCCTTAAATTGTAAAAACAATCCTTGTAATAAATAATATGTTATTTTCCATTGTGCTATTTAATTTTGTAACTATATTGAAACTAATATTCATCAACATTATTCGTAAACTATAACGTCAGAGTAAATGGAAATACCCGTTCGTAAAGCGTCAGTTACTGTAATGTTAAGGTTTGATAAGCGGAGGATGGAAGGAGGAATTGTTTTGCGCGTCTCTAGAGTCTCGAGCAGCTTGACTGACAGTTGACGAGTATCACAATAAGACAATTGCTTCCCGTCCGTCCGTCCGACAGACTGTCTGTCTGTCTTCTGTCAGTTCTGAGACAGTTTTAATTGTAAACCTGACAGCAGAACTAACTTCTTTCGTCATTCTGACGTATTAATCCGGCCTTCTCCTTGGCGGCTGGAAATTATTTCCAGTCTGAATTGTTTTTTGGTAGAGTTTTAATTACGTCAACTCTTGCTTACTAAAACTTCCAAAATAAAATTCCTAACCGAGATTACTCTTTAATCAAATACCTAAATGAGTGTTTTTCTTACAGTCTAGTGCTAGTGTTGTTAACTTTACATATCTTACACTGGGCGTGTACCTAATCGTGATATGCTTATACATGCCACTGTTAAAGCTTTAATAAATTCAATGTCACCTTGACAAAAATTTACTCTAGCGTTTTATGTTATTTTTAATTCGCCCATTTTTTCATTTGAACATAGTTAAATTTGATTTGTAATACATTGAATAACAAGGAAAATCGATTAAAGATTTAGAATTTTGCTTTCCTCGAAAAGCCCGTCGCTAATAACAGCACTATGCAGCCAATGTGGCAGATCAGAGTGATGACAGAACATATGTAGTGATGCTAGCTAGTGATAAAGTTGGTGATAACAGAGTGATAAGGGCCCCTGACACTGATAAGAGAGCGGGGCGGTCGGCCAGCGCGCGGCACTCCGGCATATAGCTGCGAGCTCTTCTTGTATCAGACAACTTTTGCGGAGGGCACAACAAAAATATCGAGGTATTACGACGTTTGACAGTGTCCAGGTTTTAGTTTAACTAAATAACAAGCAAAAATAGGCTGGTAAACTAGAGGAAATATTGGATCCAGAGTATAGTAGAGTAGATCAACTAATAATGTTGACTTAGGTTTGACTCATTTTTATAAAAACGATTATTTCTGTAGTTAATAATGTAAGTCGTGTTATGGTTAGGATTATTTTGGTATTTTTTTTTATTGGTCGGATTAAGTCAAGTCCCGATTTTTCTTCGAAGTTCATCAAATTGAATGATGAACTTCGATATTAACTAGGTAAAGTAAGTAAATAAATAAATAAGTAAATAGATTAACTACTTTTGATATACTGCTCATTGTATTGATATAATAACTGCAGTGGTTATTTTATAAAATTATGCAGGGTAGGCTTAATAAATAATTAGGTATATTCTTACAAATTATTTTACAGCGATTAATAAAATTCGCCATCTTGAAATTTTTTTTTGAAAAACAGTTGTGGATACTTTTATGGTTGTATTTAGTTATATGAACAAATAATTAAGTGAAGTTTAACGGTTGTTAAATTTACCTAAAGAATTGTTTTTATTATTCTCCCGTCAAAGTTTTGTTATTTGTAGCCCATAATACTTTTTTAGCGCATGGCACTAACTATGTAGGCTACTCTGTGATAATTTAAAAATTGAACATTGCAATTGACAATTTAATCATAACAATTGAACTCGATAAACTGTTCTTATTCTAGCCAATGCGAAACTTTTTTTTAGTTTGAAAATAGCAATGCATTAGATTTGGACAGTACGGAACTTTTGCATGCTTTACACAAGGAGTAGTAGAAAGACCGCTGTTCAGTGTTTTTTTTTTATTATCCTCGGTCTTATAATGATATCTTATCACATAACTTAGTATTATTTACTTCCTAGGATCACCGTAGGAGTCAACTAGGCCTACAGTATGTTTGTTTTGGCAGAACAAGAAAAAAACACAATAATTCAAGTAAAAGTATAATTTTCCAACAACATTAAATCAGTGATAATTCAAGCGAGCATACGTTTTTCTGCAGGTTTAATTTACATGCATTCCTAGAAAATAAAGATTATATATTTATAACTTGTGTGTGTGTGTAACACAAAAAACCTATAGGTAGCAAGTGATACAGTTTTGTCATTGCGCCTTTCACATCGTTTATTGCTCTTACAATTTTCATTTATTATTATAACTGGTCGTTGTATATTTTTTACAGTCCAAAGTGCTGTAAGAAAATGTAAATGCCTGATTCTACAGTTATCCAAAAGTATACTTAATTTAACCTATTTTATCATATAGCAATAACCATTTTATCATATAACATTGAATTGTTTTGCATGGTAAATCATTATCTATATCAATTGTTTTTAATGTCAGAAATCTTGAGTAGGCACCCTATATTGCCATAGTTTTCCTTAAATGTTTTAGACAGGGAAGTAGCGTACATGTGATATGATCATTTTAATAATGTGTGAACCGTTCTTTACCTTGATGCGTTGTGTTGTTGTAAATATGTTTCATAAATAACATAATGAATGGGTTATTCGTCCTGTAAGACTCAAAACCCTATGCACTAAGATTTTTGAGGCCTATGTGTAGCCTACATCAAATCAAATCAAATCAAATCATTTTATTGGGCCAAATTAACAATTATACAGTTTGCATTAGCCAGGTCAGTGCAAATATACTATACTATACATCAATTACTAATTCTAATATTTACAATAATAATTGCAAATTAGAGCTTTCAAAACATTTCAGGAAATCTTGGACGCTATAACAGGTTATACTTAGCAATTTATGTTTTAATTGTTTTTTGAATTTTGAAAGGCTTAGTTCCAACTTAAGGGATAATGGAAGTGATTTGAAAAGCTTTATGCCAATGTACATTGTGTGTTTTTTTTTTGAAAAAATAAGTTTTGTGTTTAGGAATTGGCAAGTTAAATGAATTGCGCAATGTGTATTGATTCTTAGTAGAGAAGTCAAATTCAGGAAAGTTTTGTTTCAAAAAGGTCAAAGTTTCTAGAATGTAGATGGAGGGAAAAGTCAAGATTTTTTAATTGAAAAAGTACTCTCTGCAGGATTGACGCTTACGCAAGGAGAAAATAGTTCTCACAGCCATCTTTTGGATTTTGAAAATAAATTTGGTTTGTTTGCTCTCAAATCCCCAAATTGCAACAGCATATGCCAGATGAGGATAAATGAGACCATAATAAACCATATGCCAAATAGATCATATGCTTACATGGGATTTGGCAGAGATCCAAACGTAATCATTTTATAAAAAATGTTGTTTTTGTTTACCTAATGCATGTAGGTACTCCAACTCTTGACTTATTACTTGCGAATATCATAACTTTAAAATGTTCATCAATTCAATAAAGACACCTCGCCTAGCCTACTTTATCGGTATTCCAAGTTTTAGGCACAAAAAGTCCATAAGGCCGGGGCCACACGTGGCGGATCGTCCGCGCGGCTTATGATCGTACGATCATAAGCCGCGCGACGATGTCCCGGCCACACGGAGCGGATGAACCGCTTCCGGTTGAGGTTTCCCAGCCTACGTACTGAGATTCTAACATGGTTTAATTCACTCGTTCTCGTTGTAGTCGTGGAAGAAACACGTATGTTAGTTTGTGCATTAGAAGCGTGTGGTGAGCTAGAGCCTAAGGCAAACCAAAATCATTGGGTCCATCATTTCATAACCGATAAACCATAACATAACAAAAATTTATTTAAAATAAATTTAAATATATTAGTATATTAGTATATTAGATAGGTAGTATATTAGTATGTGTTCCAAACCTTTTACGAGCACATGCGAAACCATAGTTCGGAGTCTTTTTTTGTTGCTATCGCATGTAGATAGCATAGTTTGACGAGCTACTTCAATTGCTTTGACCGCATATAACTAAGGAAGATTATACTCATGAGAAATGTACAACATGAGAAATCACAAATTATCTTTAACAAGTTCTATTGATTTGTCTGTATCGAACATTTTACACCTATAAACCGAAATGCACAAGCACAAACTAAAAAAGAAAACACTACAAATGCTTGAAAATGAGCTCCAACCGCGCGGACAATCCGTATCGTGTGGCCACTCTCATATGACTACATGTGTCATCCCCTCCAACGCGGCTTATGATCGCGCGGACAATCCGCGACATGGCGCGGACAATCCGCCCAGGCGGCTTAGGATCGCCCCGTGTGGCCACCCTCATTTGATTCAATGTGTTGTCGCACCACGCGGATCATCCGCGTGGTCCGTCCGCGCGGATGATCCGCGTCGTGTGGCCCCGGCCTAAGCAAACAGAAAAATACAGAACTGAGGTGTGCTGCCCACAATCTTCTTAAATGTTCACCATGTCATTAATGTAAAAGGAAAAATCTGTTTTAGCTCTTTATAATTTACCGATAAAAAAATTTGGTCAATGACATTAAAATCCATACATATATACATACATAAATAGTTAATTTATAGTTATAATTTCAAAATTTTCCTCTCGTTTATTAGACTATTTTGTATAATATAATATATAATAGTTCGCTCAAGTACGCTAAATACTTAGGCTATATTCGGTCAAGTGTTCTCTTCAATGACCGGCCATCCAACCAAAATTGCTTGCTTGGTCCCTGACCAACATTTGAACTATGTTGTAAGCTGTATTAAAAAAAATATTAAATCAGACTATGTTCTTAGGTTGGTAGATCATCCTTAATTTTAACACTATCTTAATTATATATAGGCTAAGCTAATACTGTAACAAATTGTTAATCATCCGGATTAACTAAAAAAAATACATATTAAGTTACCGTACTGTAAATACCTTACAGCACATACATAGATGAGGCAATCTTAACTATTTTCCATCAACAGGATATTCTTTACTTCACGTATGGTGGTCAAAAGAATGTTCTCCGATGAACAACAGTTCCATCTTTGACTATGATTGGTACCAAACAATTGGATTTCCAAATTAAAGCTTAATCGTAAAAAAATGAAAGTCGATTATTTGATCTACCGACTGAGAGCACCGACTGGTAGTGGTATACCGTACTGATTTCTGTCTAATAGACCAAATTTTTCAGAAAACAAACTGAAAGCACAACTTACTGTGTACCTAAGCAATGTCCATGCTATGGTTTAACACACTATGAGTGTTCGTTCATTCAACATTCAAGTACATCTTTTCAAGTATACGATTATGCACAGTTGGTCGTTACAGATGGGATTTAACTATCCAAACCTCAGTGGCTCTATTCAATTAAGTTATTGGATGCACGACCAATGTCGACCTAATAATATAATAACCGCATTTGCTTAAAACCCCAAAAGAAGAATTATTACATTGAAGAACCTTTGGATGATTTATGTTTATGCATTAGATATTTTTAGCAGTGTTCCGTATGTCGACATTTAGGCCACCCACGAGGTCTTGTCCAGCGCAAGCGGATGAGTTGTGACTTGCCACAATAGTCCTCGTGGACTCCTCAGTCCTCAGTTTGTGCGACGTTTCGGCTATTTATCGCCTGTCGTCGTCAGGCCAGACGAGTGATGAGTTTACGGGACAAGCCGCCTTGCCCAGCTAATTTGTACTACTCCGAACCACCGGGTATGAGGAGTACAAGGCTACAACACGTCCGTTTATGAAAAAATGTAGTGTAGTGGAAGATTTTTGGATTAAACCTACTACACACAATAATTTGGTTATTCTATTTGTAGCGTTGTCTAGACGCTCATATTAGTTTCATTTACTTGATATATAGCCTAGCCGTTTCTTTTCTATATGTGTTTTATTGGTCCTTGTCTATCATACTGCTCTGGTTGTATGCTTGGCCGAGTGAAGCTTGGCAGCCGCATTTGCCATGTTCCTTGATCCACATATCCTACAAAGATGTAACGAAACAAATCGTTGACTGAAGTTTAACTAGAGTTCATTAGTTAAATGTGACCTTAAGTTAAATATTATTAATAACTGTTTATGCTTTAATAACTGTTTACAAGTTGACTTCCAGAAAAAAATTGTATTAAAATAAATTAATACCGGTATTGGTATTCAATACGTTTTGATTATCATATATTTAAGTAAAACCATTTCACTGTCTATTTAAGGGGCTACTTTCCAAGGACGATAGGAGCAAGTTGTTCTATATTTGCTGCATCACACACACTGAGCACTGTACATGAGTTTCCAATAAACTCTGATAAAATGCAATTAAATAATTAAATTATAAAACCAGCGGTTGTGTAAAAAAGGTATTATTTTAGGTTAAAATTAATAATTTATATAAATCTGATTGTAAAAAACAATGATAATTCACATGCTTTTGATGATTCAAGCAACTAAAATTTAGTCCCTTCTTTATTAATAGATCAAATCAACAATGATAATACAAATTGTATAACAAAGTCAAAACACCAGCGTACCATATAACGTGCTATAAGCAGTTGTAAAGCTACTAAGTTACATCAAAAAGGTTTTTATTTTTGTAAATACTAGTCCATGTAACTTATTTGTTATGTATACATCTTAAAATGTTTGTATGTGAGTAACCCGTAGAAAAACTTGCTGCCGTTGAGTGGAGATGACAGTCGTTATCAATGGTGATATACACCTCGACCTGCTGCAGAAATTATTAATATCAATACGTAATGCTTCTGATAGCAAATCGTAAATTACTACAATTATCTCTTGATTTGAAACTAGGTTACCATAAATAAACGGAACAACGACAGACCGTCTGACAGGTTAATGCCGTCTTTGATAAACGCAACGTCTTCTGCTCTTCAGTCTTGAACCATGAGCACCGAGTAGGCCTAGTCTACAGTATGTGCATAGACTATTGACAGTCTCAACTAGCTCATGTTGGATATCGCAATGAATTGTTTGATTGTTGTTAAGTAGGGTGACATCAAGTGTAGGCCAATTTAATCGGAGAAAGGGTTTATAATTCTTACAAATTTTGGGAGTGGTTAATTTTTTTTTCTTTCTGTTTTGACAAATTAATGAACTATTGAACATTTCATAGCTCAAAACATAATCTAAACCGATACAATTAAAGATCACAGTAGATAAAATGTACCCCAAACATTTATGGGGACAGTGTATAAAGCCAGTGTATTTTATTCGAGAAAGTTTTCATCTGTAATGATTAGGTTATTATAATTTATTTATTATATAAATATCGTTTATTTTCTTGGATTCATCCAATTTCAACATGAATTGATTTCACTTATACATCCATTTTCATTTATCAATAGTTTTCTAAGACCTATCATGTATAGGGTACTATTTAATCGACAAACAGTTAGTTTGAAGTAAGTTAGTTTCTGAGTGTACACTGTACAACTGCAAGTGGTCGGTCACAGACCCTGCACCTTGTTATCAGAGCGTACGTACAGGGTATGTGTGAACTCCACGCGGAATGCTGTCAATGGAGTGGTTGTCGCGTCGATTTTTCATTGTCATAAGTCCGCGATTAAATTTGATAAATTATTTTCATGTTTTTACTTAAATAAAAATATACAAGCTGCTATACCCGTGCTTTGCAACGGGAAGAAAATGTGACCTAGAGAGCTATTAAAGTGGTGCTGATGTGTGTTTTAAAATACAGCAACTCTATGATTTAGTTTGAAAATATAAACTGATTTAAAAGCGCAAACAGTGTAAACCTAAATACTTTCAAACCCCTACTTTTGATGTTAATAGATCCCTAAGAATATGGCAACATACCTTAGCATACTGTAGCAATACCCTTCATGAATAACATGTTTAACCATAATTCTTCAATTTTAGTCAAGCCTCTTGACATGTAGCTTACTCTTAAATTAAAAAATGAAACTTTGAGCAATACTTTACAAAACGTATACAACCTCACTTTAAAACCAAACATAACCCTCCTTAATCTACATAGCTCACAACACAAACATCTTTTTCGAGTAAATAAACAAACACCAGTTCATTGTACAGACCAGCTGTTTCATTAACTAAATTAAATTAAATCATTTAAACATTGAAAGCATGCCAGGCGTAGCCCTTTGGAAATCAGCCTGCGGGGCAGAGCCCTCAGGAAATTCGTCCATTTCAATACTTTTCGGCAAATCTACACACTCTAAGCTTCATTTTGATGTGCCATATGCCTATATTTTAATTCGGTAAATGACCTTAACCGTTTACTTAAAATTTGATTGTATCACTTTAATAATATAATAGATTCCTGATAACAGTTTGTAATATGATCTTGTACTGCAAGTTTAATCCGAGGGTTTACTTTTGTATGGGTTGTTGAGTGAACTTTTCATTTCGTAAAGTATTTTTATTTGTCTTGATCAATAAGACGAATATGTTGCAATATAAAAGGTATGTTAGGATTAACGGGCTTAAAGCAATTCAATGGTTTAAAAACTTAAGTATTACCACACTGTATTATGTTTTCATCTCCATTAAAATTTTTATAAACTATATGAAATGCTTAAATATACTTTTACGTAGTGTGTTTTCAAATGTTTCTAAATTCTGACCTTTCAATTCTAAACTCAAAAGAGTTATTTATTTCTCATCGTAGGTTGGAAATGTTGCGTTTGGCTTCTTGCAACATCTACACGGCGACAAAGGTCGTTAAACACCATCCTCACCAAAAGACCAGCGTAAAAGCATACCTTACGATTTTGAATCAGGAATAAAGACGAGTTAAGTATAAATACCAATCAGTCAGTCCTTAGAACCGATTTAAACGTTTGAAATGCACTCATGTACAAAAATAGAATACTGTAGTTGTACGGTAGAAATCAGCAGTGATTAGACACTTAAATTATTCAATGCAGAATCAATAGTCAATTTATCTTGTCTTCTAACATTGATTATTTTTATTGGATAATTAATTAGTCAACATTCATTTTTTAAAGAGTGTTAAATTTCACGTTAACACTAAGGATATCCGGCAGTGATGAGTGATGACACGGTGTCACAATGACAATCGCCTCTTGTGTCATCTGCATTGAAGCAGACGAATCCCATCTTACCTCGAATTGTAACAATCCCAGTGTAGCCGTGGTCAAAATATCCCCGGAAGTTCGCTTCAGAGTCTTTGACAACGCCGAAATCGAAAATCGGAAATTATGTTTGACATGGTGCGCTGGACCGTGGTCCCGCGGCGCATATTATGATATCACAGTTGTTCTAACTTCTTTTGTCACTTGTGGGTGACATTTTGTGTCATTAGGCGTTTTGCATGCCCCGGCCCCGACTATACCGAATTGGCGTTGTGTGGGTGGGAACTGGGCACCGCGAAATCAAAAATTGCCCCCGTCCTGTCCGCTGACACCTCGATTGTCGATTGTCGGCCCATTTCACTCCTTCCAGTCTTTACAAAGATCTTTCAAACCTAATTGTCACCTCTCTCCGACACTGGGTGGCGCGGTACAGGTCGAAAGCTGCTTTCACATTAAGCAATATTCGGAAATCAAAACATTACTAGTCTACGTTAACATCTATGAGGCTTCAAAGCAATTCTAGGTACACATAAAATTTAAGTATTATTTGTAAGTCAATTAATTTGTTTGTCAAAACCATACATTTCAGATTCTGTTGTCTATTCTCATTAATTACTATGAAATTATATTTTTTAATACCCTGAGCTACAATTTCCCTACTTTCATGATGTGCCAGTTTGCGATATTTATGGTGTTCCCAATCGAATCCTTCTACTTTACTACGTCATCTTAAGTGTTCAATGTAGGTATACATCTACCTTTGTACTCTGTGACTTCCCTCACCTAGAGTGGCGCAGCGTTCTCTTATCGCACGAGTAGGTAATCATCAAGATTGGATCAGTGGAGTTATGAAGTACAAACAAGTAATACATCAAGTCAGCTCAACAGATCAACAGCGAGTCGGCTGTCATTCTCTAATTACGACGATTAGAAGTGATAAAGTCTAATGGCTCCCAGATAGTGGAGTCGCAGTCTGCGGTAACCCGACTATCAGGGGGTTAATACTTGGGATTCCCGTCGATTTGTCAATCAAACTTTAGTTTCTCCAATTTTCAATGAACCGCCTTCAGGTAATTTGTCACAATTTAAGAGTTTGTAATATATATGACTATAACTTGGTATTAATTCACAATTACAGAAGTTAAAACGATATGTCGTGTTTCTCGTGTAGATTTTGTGTTTATTTTAAGTTATAAAATAACCATATCTTCGGAACTGAGTTACATCTTGAAACTGTTCAGATTTTTATTGCATAAACACGTTATTTTATTTACATAAGTTTAATTTATATCGGAAACTTAAATAAGATAAAGATTAGCTCACCGTTGTATTTTCTGGGTACAAGATCTTTTGCATTGTTATGGACACGGGTAAACGCTTTAATAATTTTATTTTGAAATGTAAAATGTGTTTACAGATAAAATACTGGAACAAAGTGTTGGTAGAAATTAAAACTAGGATACGTAAATAATAATAATAAAAAAACCACCATAATATAAAAGTGCCCCGGCCAAGCTGTTGATGGGTCGCAGTGAGTGACGTAAGCATGGCGGCGCCCCATGTGGTAGAGTGACGAACTGTGTAAAACCGTCAGATTATTTTACTTTTTACGTGTTATATCTAAACTGTAAAAATGCCTTCCAAACACCTCTTTCGTCGGATTTTTTTCGTTTCATGTTTTAAAGTTTCTTTAAATAAAAACTACAATTATTTCGTGTATTTTTATTAGATTATGCCTTCAGTTAGTAGTCGAACATAACAAATATCATTATAATTATACACAGTATCTGCCAAACATAGTCTTCAGTGCCTGGCCCAATAATCACCTTATTCAAATAGAAAATGCTTATATTTTATTGGTTACTTTTTCGTAAAATGGTTTAATTAACTTTATTGTTTTCTGTCAACTAAGATCCTCGTTAAGTATATTTCTATCATCATAACATAACCATAAATTGTCTTTGCAAATATAAATAAATATAAGAGAAGCGTGAATTGCTAGTGTATCGTCGAATGTGCAGTACCGCTACCGTCAACTACAGTTTGTATGAGTCTCCAGCACGTGTGTTATCACTAAGTCAGCTGACTCCAGTACACCTGCGACTCAGCGTCTGTAGGTACATCAGCTGATAATGCACACACACAGACTTAGCTCTGATAACTGACTTCTCTGAAACCACATCAGCACAAGGGACATCTGCCATTTTGCTGGGTAAAGCCGTTCTGCAGAACCTGTGAACAGTTGTAAATTATGTGTAAAGCATTTAGAAAATCTGTCAAGTGGAAGTAACATTATGATCACCCTATATGACCAAAAGAAAATACTGGTATACCGTATTGAAGTTATTAAACTTTTTGAATGCTTTATGAATTATGTAAGTATGACAAAAGCTTTCGTTGGTTCTCAATACAGTTCCGAATATTCTGTGAACGGTATTATTTCACCATATCTATCCAAATACAGTAAATGCAGATAAAATTACAATAAAAATATGATCTTATATTAGTTTTATTATAGTACTATCTCATAATAGAATCAACTGATAACATGAAATTGTTAATAGCTAATAGTAATTGTTAATACATATTTACTTATAATGTTGATTTGTTTCATTCAATACAATTTTCAAATTTTACCTTAAACCAAAGAGCAGCATGTTTTGTTTGTATCCTCTAGTCTAAGCCTTTCCTTTTTTTAATCTAAAAAAAACATTTATGACTAATTGTGGACTATGTTTGCGTGTTTTTAAATATCTAGGGACACTTTTTATCAACACAAACCCAATTTCTAATGACAAAACACCTGAAAGTGAGTGTATCAGTGCAGCTCTGCATGTGATGTAGGCCTAGGCGTCAATCGTCAGAACGGTAGCACTGTACCATAGTCCGCGGACGTGGCCGTTCAGTTTCAGTTCAATATTCACCTAACAACTTGTTATGACACGAATTCACAAAACCATTGGAACAATGAAAAACACGTTATTGTGGATACAACAATAAATGATTCTCTATAAACATAAGTACAGCAATATTAAAATTCTTAAAGAATCGTTGTATTTTTTTATTTAACAACACAAAGTCTTAAAAGATATGGCACAAGCTGATCGTACAAGTAACTTGTTGCCAGATGTTTTTATAGATGTTTTGTAAATATTTTAATTTCATTTCACTAAAAAAATATTTTTCTTCGATACATACCGGTACAAATTTTTTCGTCATAGTTTTTAGTTCCATTATATATGATTGTCAATAAATAAAGTATAAGACAAAGTTGTAAAAATCTATGGTATTTAGCTTACTGTACAGTATTAAATAATGTTTAGTTAATTATCATACTTGGATCTGCAAATTTTTTACTGACGATGTTCTTTTGTACTCGTTATTTGGTGAATTTTTGTACAGGACATGTAGTTCTGGTGGTTTAGGAAATATAAATTTATTTACCGTTTTAGAAGGATATTTTCTTCATAAAATCCATTTTCAAAAATGAATTTTACAGAGCAAAAATGTAAGTTCAACAAAACTATTGTATTGTTGCTAACTATCTGTTATAAAAATGACTAATATGGAACATTTTCATTAGAAAGCCCAGTGTGTCTACAAGAAGTGGGTTTGGGAATGGTGTGGGGGGAGGGAAACTGTGTGGGGGAGAGGGAAGGGAGCTAAAACTGAGCCGTTAATATAGTGTCACAACCGGCATTAATCATATGTTCGAGCCCCATGATGGGTAGCGCGTCAATAATATCACGGACCTCTAAAAGTAATCATATCCAACATGGCGTCCAACAAATCATTCTAACCTACATACACCGATGACTAATCATTATTTTATATCCGTAGTCGATTGTAATGTCAAGGCCCGCGCCCGCTGGTGTTTTATAGGTAAACGCAGATTTAGAATGTCCGTTGATGTCATAATTATCGGTTGTGAATGGTCAGAGATAGGATCGCCATTTTTGACAGTATTTGCAGATTTATTGAGGTTCGGAGATATTCTACTTGGCGGTTCTGTCCATAAATCCCGTCACTTGTTTTCAATGGTTTCGTTTCACGTCTCTGTTGGATCATTAGTCATTTAAATAATAATTTTAAATGAATTGTAATTGAGGAGCCGTGTAGTGTAGGTATGTTTATATTGTTACAATAAAATGAGTGGCAAAAACAATAAACACAGTTAAACGTAACTAAAGAAACTCGGTGACGTAAACTGAAAGTGTGTGTGTTTTTTTTTAAATAAAGCATAAATCTCTTCTACTAGACATGAATGTGTTATTTAGTTGACATGCATTTTTTACACAACACACCAATGCACAAAAATTGATTCTCGCCCGATATGTAGGCTACCTAATCTGTTCAACCTTAGCTAGAAAATCACTTAAGCCAGAACAGTATCTCGACATCTCGAGTATTTCAAAGCCACCGTGAAGTGAACACCCCGAAATACGTTTTTCATCAATTCACCCCTGCACTCCGCGGGCAATTGCCTCGAATAAAGAGCTTAAAAAGTGTGTTAATGGAAACAAGGATGATCCATACCCCGACGAGAGGAAAAAACTAAAGCGACAAAAAATACGTCACAGTCCATCAGCGAAGGTACAAAGCACTGAGAGGTTATGTTTTACGGCCAGGTCCCACCAACAATGGACCACATGATTGACAGCTGATGGCTGACAGCTGGCTACCGCCGACATTTAATTAACAGCTGATTAGCTGAGTCACCCTGACTCGTGGTTTTCCCGCGCTCACGCCCCGACTTCTTCACTCATCTCAAAGCAACAGTCTAGATTGCTGTAATATTTTGAACGGACGACTCTAGTTTCTAATATTTTGTTTTGTAAATAATACAGGTTATCTTTAAAACTAATTCTGACTTTGGACACTTAAAAATGTTTGAAATTATCTGTGCTCTTCTTTATACAACATAAGTTCACTTAAATAAATTTGTATTTTAACAAGATTAATTTATATCAATATACGTAAAACATTTTACTACTGTATTTCATTACAAGCCTACTTTAAAAGTATGCCGTTAATTGAATGGGAAATCGTTGAATAATATCAACTTCTAATGGCAAGACTTAGGGCCGGTACCACTGTATTTTGTTCCATAGTTTTTTTTTTTTTTTTTAGATAAAAACATTGTTTCCTAAGATGTTATAGCCTAGTACATACAAATGACAGTAAAACGAAAATCAGTATTACCATATTTCAAACAAATTAGGATCCAGCTCTTTAGTAGCATCTATTAATTCTCAGATCAATTCAATCCAAGTAGGGGTGAGGGTTTGAATCTAAAAAATCAGTTTGACAGTTTGCCAAAGTGTAGTCCCTATTATGAGCTAAAAGATATAATTTTGTCTTTATAATAACAAAAAGATTTAGTTAATCACTTTTATAATTCTAGGCATTGTATTATTGTAGAATGTTTTTTTTATAATATTACTGTATATGTTTATACAATTAGAAAGTTTTAATTTCATTGTATATTTTCAATTTAAACGGAAATTATTGTTTCCTTCAGTTACCTGACAATGTGGCCTTTCTTGCATTGATTGTAGCACGCAAAGTTGCTTATTCCTGCATTTACTTCCTTTCCTGCACTCATTTCACTTTATAGCACTCATTTTACTTTTCCGCATTCCAGTATTTACACCAAACAACACAAAATAGTGTGCTTCAAATGGGCACGTAATACAGGTATGTTTGAAAAACAAGTTGGCAAGTCTGCTAAATCTACAAAATCTGCGAACAATTTCAATTAACGTTTATTTGTTTGTAGGACAATTTCATTTAAGCCTAGGTTTGTATTTGTTAATTCGTGAAACTGCATAGTAAAAGTTCATAAAATTACCTATTATTTATGCTTTATAGTAACTGTAGGAAAAATATAATGTATAACGAGCGCAAAGTCTCTTTGCTGCAGTCGACAAACTTTGCACACCCGCCTGCGGCTCATTATACTTCGGCTCATCACAGCCACTTTGCGTACTAGTTACACAAATAACCATTGCTACTCGTAGCAGTCTAACACACTCATTAGTTATACACTCACTGATCCAATCATTTACACTTTGTATTATTGAAGTGTAAGTTTATTTTTATTGTAGGCCTACACATGTTAAAATAAACAACAAATAAAGCAACTTGTATAGTTCGCTTAGTATGTAGGTTTGCTTCCAGCGGGTGTATTTTTTTATTCAACGAGTTGATTGAGTGGATGGTTTTACACTAAAGCTTTGTACCTATACGGTTGTACAAGAAAACTGTTTTAATAGAAATTCAAGCTATAACTAATACATTTTGTTGAAATGTGGAATGCTTTGGTTTGAAAGGACAGTGTGTAATTCATAAGAATTCATTTATAAATGTTTAAAAAATGTATTTCAAATTAGAATTCAATAATTTATAGCAAGCCACGTGGTTGATACAAACACAGCATCGTCCCCAATCGGAAAACAAAACGACACATTGTCCAAGACGCGTCAAGAAGGTGATGGTGCGGGGTGTCGGTCAAGCTCGGCACATGTCGGCAATCTCCGTTAGTGTTCGTGTGTCTTCGGCTGTGTTCGGGCCCGGCTCGGCCGTCATTGGACGAGCACTTGCAATCCTCACAATTTATGTGGGCCCGTTGCACTATCTGATGCGTCCCGGCAGTCTGTTTAATTTCTTCGCAGACAACCAGTTTCGCCAACAGACGGTTGCAAATTAGCAGCTTTTGCCTATCTGTTTTATTTGTTGGCAAATTCATCGATCCAGGGCAATCACTTTCCTGAAATCATTTTCTGACTCATTTGATGTTGTATAATTATTCTAATTGATTGGTAAAATAGTTGGGCTTATTTGGTAATCGTGATAAGATTTTTTGCTAAACAGTATTTATACATACGGTTTAAGATAATAAACCAAAATAAGGTTATAATATCTGTGTATAAACTTCAAACCTGTTTTATTTGTTACATTGTACTACAGTTAGTGTGAATTGAAATATTTTTCCTGTCTATAAAAATGTGTTAGCATATTTTTATAATATTCGTGCGAGTTTTAAATACTCCAAACTCCGAACCTTTTACAGCTAATTATTAAAATGAATAGTTTCTGGCATTTTATAACACTAAACAGTAGGACTACAATAATTGTCAATTGTAATTGTCAATATATTATTGGCATGGTAAATAATTTGTCCAAGTATTGACATTGAAACAGTTAGTAATAATTATTTATCGCACTATGTGTGTAATGTTTGGTATTAAACGGCTCAGGATTTGCGGCAAAAGATGTCATGAGCTTATTACGAGATGTGTTCAAACTTAACAAGCTAAAGTAACTTAAAGCAGCGTTTAACTTATACTAAAAATAATCCACCCTCTTCTAAATGTTGACTAAAATCCACATTTTTATCTATAACAAGATTAATAATCATCCTAAATCGAATAAACCAGACCAAACAATAGTCCTTACAAAGGATCGCGAATTTTCCATTTCCTGCGCAACAATCGCTAAAACCACCCTTTCTGCCCAGACATGTGACAAGTGATAAACAAGGGGTGGGGAGGGGAGGGGAAGTGTCCGTCTGTCTGTCCGTCACTCAAACGATTACGTGCCGGAAGCGACCGTGCCAGAAGCGACCCAGCAAAAATCGTGCCAGAAGCGACCCTGGTAGTAGCGTGAGTGCCACTAGCGACCCATTGTTTGATAAAGGATTTTACAATGTTTTGTTCAAATCGGTGTTAATGGCTTATAAACAAATCCTATTCTTGTTATAGTAATATGTACCACCTGGAAGAGCCCAATATTCGCCTAAAGAGCTGTTTTAGCATCTCTATTTACCAGCTGCTAGCATAGTCTCGAGTTATGTGTGGTAACTTAATCAAACAATTTTTCTTAAATTTTTATCATTTTATAAGAGCCAAATATAATCTATTAACTTATCTTTTCTTTATTTTTCAATTTATTAAATAAATATGTAAATATGAGATGGTGGATGTGTGTTTGTATAGGTCTACTACTTAATCGCACGGGAACCACTCAAAAGGTCTAAATAAAATTTCACATGGAGGTAGTTTATCAAATATAATCAAAATAATGTTTATTTCAGTAAGTAAAATACTATGTTACAATACTTTGTCAGTACATATTTTATAATTATGCCATAGTTATGTAATAATATACTGACATAGTCATTAAATATGAAATTCCTCTCACATCGGCTACTGCCCGTGCGTGAGAAATTTCCTCTATCAGTAAATAAATATTCTAAATTGAAAAAAAAAATAGATATATATATATATATATATAAAACAATAGCTGGCCCGACAGACGTCGTCCTGTCCTAATGTGGTTTTATGTCAAATGCTTGTTCATTTTCAAAATTCAAAAAGCAGAAACCATTCGAATCGTCAAACTTTGGATTTTTGCTACTAGCCTGTTTGGAGATAGTGGCTTCTTGGAGTTTAATGAAGTTGACGTGTTAACAATTGTTAACATATTATGTTTGGATTAGGATTTGAAATAGATAGTTGGACTCTTTCTTCAACGTCCTACCCGTTGTAAAGCGTAGGCCTAATTACAACAGCTTGTTATTATTATTGTTATTGTTATTTTATTGTATTTCATTACGTTTAAAATGGCCCTCCGATGTTTATAAATGATTCCTTCCCTTCCCCCTAATTTACTGCATAATAGAAGTAATTGTATTTCCAAAACATATTTCGAAACTGAAATGAAATACTGAAATTGATCTTTAGAAAATACATATTTCAGTTCAGAAAACACAGCCAATCAAATAGGGACTTTCTTAGTAAAAAACAGTCTGGCTACAAAGTTTTTTATTTTTTTATTTGTGTAACAATAACAGTTGGCATAAAAAAAACAAGATTTGTATAAAGATGAGTTAAGAGCAATAAACTGTTTGATGATATAGCCTATGACAGATAATTAATAACAATGCAATGGATTTATTGACCTACACATTTTATCTAACAGTGCAAAAATATAAAAACAATAAATACCCCCGCCGCAGCAAACCTGCCGTCTAAGCGAATTTCCATTTGGCTGAATTGATTTTCAATCGATCTATTTAAATAACATTAGGTTTAACGAGTACCTAGGTTTGCTGCTACAAGGAAACTAATAAAGTGTGTGTTTTAAGTAAAATAATTATTGCTTAGTAGAAAATTAATATATTTGCCAATTTTGATCAAAAGATATTCATAAACAAGCAAACTACAACATTTTACAATATTCTCCATAAGAATAACATGGGAATTTTAAATTTACAATTTTTTTAGTTTTCTCCGTAACCAATAACCGTACAAAAACACTTTGATTTACTGAATTGTTTGTTTTTTTAAGCTCTTTAAGAAGGTTTAGAGAAAAATTGGGAAATTTTGTGTTTTAAGGGTCAAAAGTGAGAAAAACCAATTTTTACCCCATAAAACCCCCCATAAAACCCTGTTCCCATGGTCCGATCATGCTGGATCGCGAACTCATTCAAGTTTATCCCGCCTTACACCTTCAAACCAAATTTCATCAAAATCGGATAAAAATTACTCAAGTTATCGTGTTCACGGACACATATATATATAAATCTATATATATATCTATATATATATATACATATATAAAAATTTGAACGAATGGTGTTTTTGGCCTCTGGGGACATCAAAATGAAAAAGTAAATCGGTCCCGGGCTAAGTGGCCCGGACCAAAGATAATCTTAGGTCTTACCATGAGACCTACGGTAATAGCTACTTCCCTATAGGGAAATTCGCTAAAAGTCTGACATTGGCCCACTTAAAACCCTCTGGGGCAGAGCCCTTTTGACGGATCTGCACCAAACTTTACTTGAACCATCCTTGAAAGATGCTTAACAATCCCTGAAAGTTTCATTACAATCTGTCGAGCGGTTTTGGAGTCCATAACGTATATACATATATACACACATACATACATAGTTCCTCTTTTATAGATATAGATATACCCCCGCCGCAGCAAACCTGCCGACTAAGCGAATTTCCATTTGTCTGAATTGATTTCCAGTTAAATATATTTAAATAACATTAGGTTTAACGAGTACCTAGGTTTGCTGCTACAAGGAAACTAATAAAGTGTGTTTTTGAGTAAAATATTGATAGCTTAGTACAAAATAAATAAATTTGCCGAGTTTGATCAAAATATATCCATAAACAAGCAAACTACAACATTTGACAATATTCTCCATAAGAATAACATGGGAATTTTAAATTTACAATTTTTTTAATTTTCTCCGTTACTAATAATCGAACAAAAATACTTTTGTATACTAAATTATTTGTTTTTTTAAGCTCTTTAAAAAGGTTTAAAGAGAAATCGGGAAATTTTGTGTTTTGAGGGTCAAAAGTGAGAAAAACCAATTTTTACCCCATAAAACCCCCCGTAAAGCCCCGTTCCCATGGTCCGATCGTGCTGGTTCGCGAACTCATTCAAGTTTATCCCGCTTTACACCTTTAAACCAAATTTCATCAAAATCGGACAAAAATTACTCAAGTTATCGCGTTCACGGACGTATATATATATATATATATATATATATATATATATATAAGTCTATATATATATATATATATATATATATACATATATAAAAATTTAAACGAATGGTGTTTTTGGCCTCTGGGGACATCAAAATGAAAAAGTAAATCGGTCCCGGGTCTAGGTCTTACCGTGCCACCTACGGTAATAGCTACTTCCCTATAGGGAAATTCGCTAAAATAGACTATATAGTTTATATCATTAAATAAAAAAAAATATATTTACAAATATACAAATCGTACATTTACCACAACATACTAGCAGGTGCAAAAGAAACAATACTAGTCTCCCTGTTGCTCGAATTCGAGCAATTTCTAAGTATTAGAGGCGTTATTTCAAAAGGAATAACGTTCATAATTTCTGATTACTTTAAAGGATTCGATCCAAAGATTATGGAAATATTCAAGATGTACATAACAGAATATATCAATTTTCAGGCTCTCTCGCTTTTTCCCATTGTAATATTTACGCCAACCCGAATTTAAATACAGTAGTAAATATTTCATTTCAACCAAGTCAGTAAATGTTTGTAGCAAACTGTAAAATTAGCAAACTTATTGACTGTTTAAAATTAACATATGTTTTTCTTCTCACTTTTAATTTTTGACAACAGCTGGAGTTTCATAACAATATTTTTGTTTCCCATGTTAATCTTATGGAGAAATACGAAACTTTAAAGGGCCCCAGGGCCTCACTCTCTGATTATTTCCCTAAAAAGAAAGTTTCCTGCACAACTTCACGTTACGCTCTTTCCAATGACACCAAAAACATGTCAATCGGTTCAGTAGTTTAGGAGGAGTAATTGTCACAAAAAAACATGCTTGCGTATTAAATAAGTAAAATAGATTTGTGACATAACCGGGATTATAGGCATAACAAAAGCCACAATTTTTATAAGCGTTTTAATTTTTTTGGGGAGTTTTTTTATCTAAATCATCAGCTGTATAGATAGCTTCGTCATTATAAATATATAGAGTTTTTCTATAATAAATTCCTACCCTCTTCTTGCCTCATATTGTTATTTTTGAGTTAGTAGAGTCTTAGTCATTTTTCGTCATAGCAGGTCAACCACATCAGGGGTTGTAAGCTGCCATACTATGACTAGAAAAATCAAAATCTTCTTTATTTACAGTAGTTGTGCTAGAATACTCTTTTCCATTTAGGGAATAAGCTATTACCGTAGGTCTCATTGAAAGACCTAGACCCGGGACCTATTTTATTTTTCGTTTTGATGCCCCGAGAGAGCGAAAACACCATTAGTAAAAAATATATGTAATTTGTAATTTAAGTAATTTGGTTATAATTCATTTCCATTCTAGCTCCTGAGCTGCAATATTCAATGTGATAAATAGGTTTACATACGTTATAATCCGACAAACAGCTCAAATAGTAGGTTGTTTACATGTTTCGGCTTGTATCCGCCATTGTCAAAACATTGCAGTTGGAAAAAAATACTTATCATTGTTTACTAATGTCTATAAACTTTCACACCCACATACACGAACGAATAAAAAAATAAATAGGCCTATTACCATAAATGCACCTGGAGTCTACAAACTGTTATAGTTTGCTCATTTTATTTATGGATATGTGTTGGTAAATGTATACTCGTATGAATTATATGATACAATTTACAGAAAAACTATTATTTCTTCCCCAAGAGGGAATAAATTTAGTCTGCAGGGCTGCTGCGCGGGAGTACTTTGTTATGTATTTAATGTGACAGCAAATCGTTTTAATGGTTTTATAGTGAAATTCTGTATAGTTTTTGTTAAGAATATAAGTTGAATCGGCGTTAATGTATACTCGCCTCCCGCTCCAAATTCTTGGGTCGCTAGCGGCACGGTAGAAAATTGGTGGGTCGCTAGCGGCACGGGTCGCTTCTGGCACGGTCGCTTCTGGCACGACACCACTCAAACTGTGGATCGATGGGCTCAAGGCAGGTCAAAGATGCCCCCTCACCCCCCCCCCCCCTACTCCCTGCTGGACACCGCGATGTAAAGATCTCTCAATCAACTGCTGTCATCTGCATACACCTAGTCCAGGGGAGGGGGAACCCTTAAAAGCTGAAATTACCTTCCATACAGCGTATTACCTACAAAGCCGTCCTGAGGCTCTTGTCTGGAGCTTTATTATTTTTAATCACGAATGTGTCAGTGACCAAAGCGCCTTTGAAGTGACTGAGGTGTTAACGTCGAGACTGGTTTCCCTATTTACTTATCAGAAATTTGTCAATATACTTACCTTAGGGTATAAATTTGTAGACAAAGTAAGGTATTTTGTCCTCTCTAGAATTTTGCTTAAATTTTTACTTGACACGTAAACAATTAATATATAAAATTAAAAATAACTATGTTATAATGTCTGAGCAACTATTGGAACGAACCCTGCTTTTTCGGAGTGCCCTCAGGTAAAAAAATCTAATAAACAGTATTAATATATCATAGATAATAAAACATATGTTTATAAAAAAATACTGTACATAAAAAAATCGTGGTTATGAACATTTTGTTGCTCGCTATTTTTTCGTATGTCGTGTGACTTTTTTCATTTGAATTATCTTTTTCCTTAATATATTTAACATGTTAGATATATTTCACATACTCCTAGTTAACTTTGGTATACTTTTAAACATTTATTATTTCGGAAGATAATACAAAAAAAGTTTATACTTGTGGGTCAGTGAAATACATTTAGTTTTATTCACTGGATTTGTTTAATCCAAAATCAAACGTTTAAATTGTACTTTGTTTGCCCAAGAAAAGTACTGAATTTATTGACACCAAAGCCCTAAGCTCTATATAAATCCAAGCAAAGAAAATAACTCAAACACATGTCAGAATAGGACTCCCCTTAAATATTGTTTATCTCAACCATTAACCACAATTGTCTACATACGGTACAGAGTTAGGCATAGTGCCTTACTTTGGATAACACCTTCACACCAGTTGATCAAGTTGCGTTAGTGTGCGATTTAAGGTGCTGAAACCACCATCTTTTGTTGAGTTTACAATAGCTGGGAGTAAAACAATCATCTTCCTCTTGACAGGAGGGAAATATTGACAAATTCTGGACAATAGCCTCTCCCCCTCAAAGGGTCGGTCGTCTTATTCCAATTTTGGGGTGACGTGCGCAGATGAGGTAATTTTAGGGACGGGTCAATATCAAAGTGACGAGCCCTTATCAGTGTTCCGGACCTTTGTAGCCAAGGACACTCTACTGATAACATGAGACTACAGAGTAGCAGTCGGCGTTGCACGAAGGCCACCTAATGGCAATGTTAGTTACGCTGGAAATCTGTATGTTAATAAATCAAGATATTTTGCATGTAGTTTTATCCTTTTAACGGTCCACTTTTCAAATCAAATAATAAATTAGAACAATTTGTACTTAATTGCCTACTATAATTAATAGTACGATTGCTGAACAATAATCAACATAAAACCTATAAAACATATTCAAACAGTGGTGTAAATTGAAACAAAGCTCACAGCTTTAGAGAACTAAAAATGTAAATAATTTGAACTTAAAGGGGCAGATAACATAATTTTCATTAAAAATACATTTGAGTTTATTTGGCCACAGGTAACATTAGGCCGACAAGCTTACTTATTTTTAAAAATTATTTTATTCTCATTATTTATATTTGTGCCCTTTAACTTTTGTTATTCAGTTGATTCATAGCTCCATAAACAATAGTTTGATATCGAAAAAATAATCACCACGTTCTTGTATCCTTTAACTTTTGATATGCAGTTGATACATAATTGCATAAACAATAGTCTTTCTAATGAAATAAAAGCAACAATACCAAAGTAGTTGAAACAGTCCCGTAGATTAATACAGCTTAGTTAAAAACAGTCTGTGTAACGTAGCTCCTTAAAGTTCATAGTTTGCAATTCGCGTTTTTTTCTATAGTAATAGGCCCTATTTCAATAACAAATGTTTTAATGAAAATAATATAGCTTTAAATTAACCTAGTAATATTCGTTTGAAAGTGCAAAACAGCCTCCCATTTGGTAATCCTACAGACTGTACTGTGGACACTACACTGTCTTAGGCTCGACGTTTAGCACGGCGCTAGGTAGGCAAAATGGGTACAGCCCTCTCCTACAGGCCGGTGTGGCACTAGCGCTGGGACATGTAGGAAGGCCTACGACAAACCGTTTGAATTAAATTACATACTACGTAATTATTTCCCTCAAAGTTTCGACAGTTACTGGGTTTAATAATGAAGAGAAAATCATAAATACTAGGTCTACTTCTTATTGGATAAATGAAACTGTCTTAACTTAACCAGGAAAAATGAACTTATATGTTGATATAAACAGTGTGACTAATTAGGCTTACATGAAGACCAACTCAATCTTGTAATGGGATATCCGGCATTTTTATCAAAGCAACTGCAATTGATTTTCTTGTAATTGTATCATTGACAGTTTCAAAGTAAAAAATAATGTTTTTCGTTGAAAATAACATCGGTTCTGCGCCACTCAAATATTCAAAACGTAAATTGAACGTTTTCATTAATATAGGCTACTTAAAAAAAAATTAATGTTATGGTTTAGCAAACCACTGATTTACCGGTTGCACGGTCGTTAGGGACTCATGGAAGTTATCGCTCCAACCCCCCAGACACATGATCAACACTCACAGTACACACAGTAAACAATACTGTCTTATAACAGAGAACTATTTGTCTAGCCGACTAGATGTTTTATCTGTACCAAGTGCTAAGGCTCCACCACATACGTATTGTGGCCCTAGCCCTACAGCATGCACGTTTACTTGCTCCACCACATACGTATTGTGGCCCTAGCCCTACAGCATGCACGTTTACTTGCTCCACCACATACGTATTGTGGCCCTAGCCCTACAGCATGCACGTTTACTTGCTCCACCACATACGTATTGTGGCCCTAGCCCTACAGCATGTTCGTTTACCTGCTCCACCACATACGTATTGTGGCCCTAGCCCTACAGCATGCACGTTTACTTGCTCCACCACATACGTATTGTGGCCCTAGCCCTACAGCATGCACGTTTACTTGCTCCACCACATACGTATTGTGGCCCTAGCCCTACAGCATGTTCGTTTACCTGCTCCACCACATACGTATTGTGGCCCTAGCCCTACAGCATGCACGTTTACTTGCTCCACCTCATACGTATTGTGGCCCTAGCCCTACAGCATGTTCGTTTACCTGCTCCACCACATACGTATTGTAGCCCTAGCCCTACAGCATGCACGTTTACTTGCTCCAGTTTCGTCCTACACTTGGCGCTCACTGTTGCTTGTTTACAGCCATGTTCTCCGCACTGTAATGATTTCTGATGGAGCACACTCGTTCTGATTATTGATGAGTTGCGACAGAGGTTTTGTACCCTTGCCAACTTGCTGACACCAAACCAAACCCAGAAGTCGACATGACTCATGTATAGTGGGGCCATTTGAATAAACTGTGTCACTGATGCCGCATAAATATTACCCGCATTAACCAATAGAAACGTGTCACTTTGTTGGTTTATTCCAGTTTTAGTACATAGAATAGGCCTAGTTTAAATAGAAGAATATTGTCGTGTCTGAAGATATGAACTTACATTTGATCTACAGCCGAAAGACACGTAATGGTATGATAATATAGTAATAGTATGGTATAAGGTATACAAACAACTCTATACAATCTTATTTAAGATTATCAATCTTACAATCTTACTTAAGTACAATCTTACGCTCTTATATAAGTAGTAAACTACTTCAATTAATTGATTTGCGATTGGCTAGGTATTTATGTATTTATATATGCACCTACTGCCAGAAGTTTATGGCAATGCATTTCTCAATTAGCCAACTACTGAATTACTCCATGGATGTCCCCTGGCCCTGGCCTTCGCCCCCTCCTACGTCCCTGGCCGAGGACCACAGGGGAGGTCCGGGCTGTGTCCTAGGCTTGTCAGTGTAGCCGCTACATCAATATTTATCAGCCAAGACCGTCCCGTATACACCGGCGTCCTACAAGCCTTGCATTAGCGCCATGATTCTCGTGACGTTTATTTTATCACTAACTAAGTGGGAGTTTGTAAAGTTGTCGTTTGGTTTAATATACGCCAGGCATTTGCATTTCGATGCTATGGACTGCGTTAGTATTTAGGTGAATTATTTATTCATCCGTATGTAAGTTTGTCAGGTTCTGGATTTGTTTTAGATTTTCCCGAATTTATCGTAATTTTTTGAGCTGGCAGGAACGTTTGCGTAGGGCCGTCAATATACGACCCTTCCTTGCATCCACACCACTTGCATAGTGATTCAACACCACCAAAACTGACTGTTATTGTCACTGTATAACACTGCCAGATCGTCTGTCCCGCTGGTGAGGCGCGCCTTGACGTGGACGTGGACGCCGTTGAGTAAAGAGCGGTGTCCCGGGATGGATGATCTACGACTCGTCACAAAAACCCCCACTTAGCCCGGAGACCCGTTTATGGCGGTGTTTGGCCAAAACAACGCCTCTAATGGGCTCTCTATGACGCCGAACATACATTTTAGGATATTTATTTTATTGCGTCTTATCGTCCGCCGCTCCATCTGCTAAGATCTGAAGGTAGTTAATTTTTAATACTGTAGTCAACATTGGAAACGACCAGAGAAGAAATTTTAGGTCCTTTAAAGTAGACAGTTTACATGGTTTTAGATTGACTTTTATTAGTAATATTAGAACCGGTTACAGAAACCCGAGCTGCTGATGAACTGTGTGTAGTTTTTACTTGTCGCGTTATGCACGGTGTTACCTAGAATTGTGTAATTTAATTATGTTAACATGATATATGCGAAAGATTGCGTGAATACCTAATAGTCAACTATTTTATATTTTCTTTATTTGTTTACCAAAATCGGGTTTACCTTGCAAATACTATTAGATAATTTACCGCACAATTATAGTAGTTAGTTAACGAACATTTAAGTGATTTTAATACGTATCTTTAACGAATGGTTTATCCATTTAGTAGTAACAAATCATACAAATAAGAGACCTTCCAACTCTAAATGATTGATCGAATATTAAAAAGCCACCACCCCCTCCCACCACGGCTATACCCATAGAGCGCCCTTATCGAAGCCGTGTTTCACCTTGAAACGACAGCAAAGAGAACGAAAAGAGAAAAATGGCTTTCAGATATTCCAGTGACACGACGGGGTGACGTGATATTGTTTATGTCCCTCAGAAGGGCTTTATCAGTAAATTACTCCGAAGAGAACCTTTTTAAATTAAATCCCGAACCACTAACTCATCCGTTCGATCCGTTCCTAAATTTATTTCGGCTTTAAAGACCGTTGGAAGAAGGGTTGAAAACGTCACCCGTATGGTCGGCGGGGAGGATTAAGTTTATGGGCTTTAGATGATATTTTATCGCGAGTGTGCAGATAGGGCGAGATTCCAGTAATTTATGGGTCCGTGATGAAGAGAAGTCATAAACCACCGGAGTTATCGGAGCCGGCGTTGATTTGTGGCCTTTGTCAGAGAGCAGCCCTTCGTCCGAGGAAAATATTAAAGACTGATAATGGTTCAACGCTAGGGAATAGTGCGGTCAATATACGACCCTTAGCTAGCGTATCTTTGCCTCCACACCACTTGCACGGTAAAACACCACCACCAAAACCGACTGTTACACTGTATAACACTACCAGAACACTACCAGTCTGTCCCGCTGGTGATTATTCTAGTCAAACTAGCGTGTCTTTGCCTCCACACCACTTGCACGGTAAAACACCACTACCAAAACCGACTGTTACTCTGTATAACACTACCAGAACACTACCAGAACACTACCAGTCTGTCCCGCTGGTGATTGTTCTAGTCAAGCTAGCGTGTCTTTGCCTCCACACCACTTGCATAGTAAAGCAACACTACCAAAACTGACTGTTACACTGTATAACACTACCAGAACACTACCAGTCTGTCCCGCTGGTGATTATTCTAGTCAAGCTAGCGTGTCTTTGCCTCCACACCACTTGCATAGTAAAGCAACACTACCAAAACTGACTGTTACACTGTATAACACTACCAGAACACTACCAGTCTGTCCCGCTGGTGATTATTCTAGTCAAGCTAGCGTGTCTTTGCCTCCACACCACTTGCATAGTAAAGCAACACTACCAAAACTGACTGTTACACACTGTATAACACTACCAGAACACTACCAGTCTGTCCCGCTGGTGATTATTCTAGTCAAGCTAGCGTGTCTTTGCCTCCACACCACTTGCATAGTAAAGCAACACTACCAAAACTGACTGTTACACTGTATAACACTACCAGAACACTACCAGTCTGTCCCGCTGGTGATTATTCTAGTCAAGCTAGCGTGTCTTTGCCTCCACACCACTTGCATAGTAAAGCAACACTACCAAAACTGACTGTTACACTGTATAACACTACCAGAACACTACCAGTCTGTCCCGCTGGTGATTATTCTAGTCAAGCTAGCGTGTCTTTGCCTCCACACCACTTGCATAGTAAAGCAACACTACCAAAACTGACTGTTACACACTGTATAACACTACCAGAACACTACCAGTCTGTCCCGCTGGTGATTATTCTAGTCAAGCTAGCGTGTCTTTGCCTCCACACCACTTGCATAGTAAAGCAACACTACCAAATCTGACTGTTACACACTGTATAACACTACCAGAACACTACCAGTCTGTCCCGCTGGTGATTATTCTAGTCAAGCTAGCGTGTCTTTGCCTCCACACCACTTGCATAGTAAAGCAACACTACCAAAACTGACTGTTACACTGTATAACACTACCAGAACACTACCAGTCTGTCCCGCTGGTGATTATTCTAGTCAAGCTAGCGTGTCTTTGCCTCCACACCACTTGCATAGTAAAGCAACACTACCAAAACTGACTGTTACACTGTATAACACTACCAGAACACTACCAGTCTGTCCCGCTGGTGATTATTCTAGTCAAGCTAGCGTGTCTCTGCCTACCTACCACTCATCGCCATTAGTTAATAGTACCAAATCAGCCTGGTAGTCGACTTTTCTCCTGATATCCACTAAACACCACAGAAACCTGAGCCTACCACACTCCACAACGTCGCCATCTTGTCGCCGGCAGCCGCCATTGGTGAAATATACCCATTGTTACGCCAATCTCGACGGAGGTATTGTAAGGTCCGATACATCGGGTTACTGGATTGCAGGATTGCCAGACGCTCCATTCGATACTGTTCTTTATCGCGTGAGCTGAGATGAACATCGTTCCAAACGCATAGCAAATGTGGTAAGCGATTAAATCTACCGTTTGGTATTTCATTAGGTTTTGTATTCTGTTCCCATGTAAAGTGGTCGTCGGCTTTTATAAGAAAATAGGCACATTATTTCATTGGGTCTAGATTCAACATGACAACCTGGTAAAGTATAAAAATAGAGAAGGGCGAATTTAAGTTAAAACCCCTTTGTAATGGATGTCACAATACTTAATCGTAATCAATGTTTTACATGATATATAATAGGTATACAACATTAAAAAAAAAATTGTAGTTGAAAACTTCGTGCATATAAAGTATATGCCTATTGGTTAGGGGTATATTGTCGTCAATACGTCGAAATAATGAATAAAAAGTATCCAAAGTTCAACGTTTGTGTTTAGTCCTGTTAAACGATATAAACAACTCACTGTTTGGTGGTTGATTCTGGTCATATAAATACTAGATAATTAGTTATTATTACATTGTAAAACAAAGTAGTGTTGTAGCTACCCCCATCACTTTGTATAGTATGACTGACACAACGAGACTTCACGTAGCCCAGTTGGCAGCATTGCTGACTGGGCAGTTGTCGGTTGTAGGAAGGTTGGTGGCACCGTCGCTGCACCAGGCGCCGCGCGGGAACGCATTCGCGCATATATAATTATGACTCATAAAACGACACGGAATTTAAATGTCGTCATTAACCGGCCCAAGATAAATATTTATTATAGCAATAATAGACATCGGATTGATGTTACAAGAAGGTCGTTTGTACAGAACAGTTCGCGAGGCCAAGGAATTTTTATTCGATCGCTTCAGAGGAGATGACGGGCCGGAGTTTGGCGGTTGTTCCGAGAAGTAGACGGATTCAAAGATAGCTTGGCACCCGGACCGGGATACAATGGACGGGTGTTAGTCACAATCTCGTAAATCTAACGCGTAGGTGTCTCAGTCACTGTGACAATGGGGTGTTACGTTACAGTAAATAACTGTACCAGCTTCTGATCACTACTGTCGGTGTCGCTATGGAGGTTATTGAGGTTATTTAGGGAACTGTCTAATGATCTCTGGACAGATACACTTAATACTGTGTATTACTTCAAAGAATCATAGGGACATACACTAAACACTGTGCATTATCTCAAACAATCTGCAGGCAGAGACACCAAACACTGTGCATTATCTCAAACAATCTGCAGGCAGATACACCAAACACTGCGTATTATCTCAAACAATCTGCAGGCAGATACACCAAACACTGCGTATTATCCCAAACAATCTGCAGACAGATACACCAAACACTGTGTAATATCCCAAACAATCTGCAGACAGAGACCCCAAACACTGTGTATTATCCCAGACAATCTGCAGGCAGATACACCAAACACTGCGTATTATCTCAAACAATCTGCAGGCAGATACACCAAACACTGCGTATTATCTCAAACAATCTGCAGGCAGATACACCAAACACTGCGTATTATCCCAAACAATCTGCAGGCAGATACACCAAACACTGTGCATTATCTCAAACAATCTGCAGACAGATACACCAAACACTGTGTAATATCCCAAAAAAATCTGCAGACAGAGACCCCAAACACTGTGTATTATCCCAGACAATCTGCAAAACACTGTGTATTATCCCAAACAATCTGCAGGCAGTGACACCAAACACTGTGTATTATCCCAGACAATCTGCAAAACACTGTGTATTATCCCAAACAATCTGCAGGCAGTGACACCAAACACTGTGTATTATCCCAGACAATCTGCAAAACACTGTGTATTATCCCAAACAATCTGCAGGCAGTGACACCAAACAATGTGTATTATCCCAGACAATCTGCAAAACACTGTGTATTATCCCAAACAATCTGCAGGCAGTGACACCAAACACTGCGTATTATCCCAAAGTATTTTCAGGCAGAGACACCAAACACTGTGTCAAACAAATATATAGATAACATTCCTAATTGTGAGACATATAACCATAAAACATATCCATAACCAATAAATAAATTTTAAATTCAAAAGTACCCTTATATTTTGTAGGTAGTACTGTTGCCCGATATTGATTTAACATTGAAGTGTTGATTGTCTTTAATGCTTGACTCCCACATACAGTTTTCCCCTATACAGGTTTCCTATGTATGCAAACGGTTTCCGTATTTTGAATGCCAGGCTTGCTTCAGTAAGCCCCATTATTTTTTGTGGATAACAAATGAAAAGGTAAAAGAGATTGTATTGACCGTTGAACAAGTACAGTATTTTAACCTCCTACGTCGAGTTGAGCTTTGCAACGGGCAGTAAAAGAGAACAGTTAGTGTACAACAAGTGGGTAAAAAAGCCTTTAAATACACATTTGTATAAGAAGGCGAAAAGGTGGAAGACGCTGTGTAAGGAATTGGGGTCGATCGGATGAAAAGGCGCCCCATTCAACAGGGCACCCCCCTCCCCCGGCCCACTAGTGGTCTCCCCGCGGATCTATTCCGGGGCTTGTTTTTACGAAAATTCCTTTACTTTTATACGCTGGCGTTACTACGAGTGGGGAGTTCATTCATGGAACAGGTCGTTCATCCTGGCCGAAAGAGATTAAATGAATCGGCAAAGGAAATTGCGTTAAAAGATTAAAGGCAGGAGATTGAACTAATTCTAGTCATCATGTTTCTACTATTTCAATTAACCAAAACTTTCATCAATGACTTTAACTGAAACGTAATATTGTTATGAATTTCAGGGCCAGAAGTACCTAATAACGAACACCACCAAAACCCACCAAATTCATCGGCAGTAATGGACGTTTGTTAAAAAAAAAAAAAACGGTTTTGGTGAGCAAATATTATTGATAAAGTAAAAAAAATTACTTGCAATACATCATTATTAATACAATCTTTATGTAGGAACAGGAATAGTGTCTTAATCAGCAATATAAATTTTACACACCGCTCATTTCAAAGTTTGGTTGACATTTCTTAGCCTTTGGGGGAAGTTTATTCTTTATTGCTCTGATTTTCATTAAATCTTTTTATAATAAAATAGAATCTCCAACGCATCTACCAATTTTGAGTAGCCTATATACATGTTGTTTGCTTAAAGCATATTTCATTAAGTATTCTATTAACACAACAATAATGTATCGTACGTGGTTCATTATGCTTTTTATTATTTTTAATCTATACTTATTTAATACGCAAGCAGGATTTTTGTGACAATTACTCCTCCGAAACTACTGAACCGATTGACATGTTTTTGGACTCATTGGAAAGAGCAACGTGAAGTTGTGCAGGAAACTTTCTTTTTAGGGAAATAATTAGAGAGTGAGGCCCTGGGGCCCTTTAAAGTTTCATATTTCTCCATAAGATTAACATGGGAAACAAAAATTGTTATGAAACTCCAGCTGTTGTCAGAAATTAAAAGTGAGAAGAAGAACATATGTTGTAAATCGTTAATAAGTTTGCTAATTTAAAAGTTTGCTACAAACATTTACTGACTTGGTTGAAATGAAATGTTTACTATTTGAATTTGGGTTGGCGTAAATATTACAATGGAAAAAAGTGAGAGAGCCTGGATAAATTGATATCTTAAAAAGAAAACTGAATTAACACTGTGCTGCATTTCTTATTAATCATTGAAAGAGCCCATTTGCAAACTATGGAACCAAAGGAAAGTCATAGAACACCACCAAGGAGAAGAAATAGAATTTTTTTTTTATATTTTAATGTTATTATGGGTAACCTAATGCGGCTACGAGTAAGGCTATTTGTAGAAAACGCTAAAAAACAAGATCAGCTTTAAAAAAAATGATAAGATATTTGTGATTTTTGTGATATTGTGATTTTGTGATATTTATGTGTCAGATAAGATATCTGACAAGAAATTGTGATTATATCGATCTGTTATGTACCTACATCATGAGTATTTCCAAAATCTTTGAGTTGAATCTTTTAAAGTCATCAGAAATTATGACTGTTATTCATTTTAATATAACGCCTTTAATACTTAGCAATTGCTCGAATTCGAGCAACAGGGACACTAGTACTATAAAATACATAATTCATTAGGAAACTAAAAGTCCGGCACACATCTTAGAAGCTGTTCCCAAGCCCCGACTAATTCCCCAAATAACACAACTCCTCCCAAAGTCGCGACGTACAATGTCCTCGTATTACGCGTTCCCGAAATCCAAATTGCAGAGGAAAAGAACAATTTAAAAAGCAAATTCGTAAAAGCCGTCTGTCGCCGGCGGTGTCATTAAGGAGGTCTGAAGGTGTAATTTGGGGCAATAAAACATTATAAGGATACGGTGGGTGCTTCGATGTCGAATTAGACCGACCCTGTTTGCTTTAATGAATCTCACAAGAGCATCCGAGCCCGAGTACCCGGCAATTGGGCTCCGAACCACGGTACCCCGCCACCATCCTCACCGGCTCCAGTATCTCATCCTGATCACTTTATTATCAAGTCCGTCATCGACCTTCTTTGTTTGGAGTGGATTTCTCAACAACTACGGAGGAAGCTGAAGTCTTGAGAAAACAAGTATTGAATATGTTGTTTTTCAATTTTGATTTAGATTCAGACTCACTATTTCAAAGTTTTAAAATTAAGATGATTCCTAATAATAAAACTAGTTCATCATGTTCTGTAGTTAATGTTTTTGTAAGAATTATATCGCGTGACCTGGGTCAAATCGTTGGAAGGACAAATATAACTCATTTCCATTCTGTGTATTGCACGTAGCGGGTAGACAACTTAAATGAGTATAAATACTCAACTGTCAAATATGATTGATTTCACATGGACTATATTGCGTATAGATATTGACAACAAATCGTTAGAATGTTTTACGACATTCTTATTTTAATTAGGGGGAGATTCGTCGTCACAATTGACAGCCCATATACACCAACCGATCTAATAACATAAACATCACGTTGGCTCAACTGGCGCTTCGGATGAATCAATCGAGGAAATAAAAACCGATGTAGATGTATCAAATGGAGCAGAACTGTAAATCTGTCCGTCAGCGTCGCTTTTTGGCGGTAAAAACGGGAGGGAAGCGCAATCCGTCAATGGAATGAAGTTTCGATAGAGTATCTGCCCATCAATGTAGAGAAATGGCTCTATAAATCCATCAAGGTATATCTGTGACGCAGTGACTGCGATGTTTTACTAGGCCGACTGCCACCTGCGAAAAATACGCGCCAATGCAACGTACCTTTGTGCGGGCCTACAGCTTTTAATCCTCCTAGTACAGTAGACTATACAATACACGCACTGCATTAGGTTGCGTAGATTTTATGAAATTTAGTATATTATTAATATGTTAATATTTCGAATAAATGTTGGATCCATTTGATTTTTTTTTATTCGTGATACTGTACAATGTATTTGTTTACGTAAAATGATGTACAGTACTAATGTACAGTAACTACGTTTTATCACAATTAACTAGTCGTTATTTATGTTCTCACTCCCACCATTCCGAAGACGTTAAAATGAAGCACTTCTCAACGAAAATAACTTGATTATAACAAACTGTGAACAAATTTGATTCAAGACGACCCTGATATTTCTCTCCCTAAGTCTGGAATTTTTTACCCGTTTTCCCGTCAAGCCACCTAAGTAGCCATTCATTCTGAGTATCAGCTAATTGGCAGTTTCGGTCCAGATTGATCGCCAGGGCTAAATGTAGTTTCGATGTTGTCGTGAAGAAGTGAGTGATAGCGCGTCCGAAACGTGGCAGCTAAAGAGTTATTTACGAGGCGCGATACCATCGTGTACTCTCCTCGCTTTTTATCGACCTATAACTCCCGGAGATGGGGGGGGGTAATTAATTCTAATTACCCGACCATAATTCGGTGACCCGAAAAGGAAAAGGCATTGGAAGCGTCGGGGGGAATCATAAAACCTTCGCTTAACTGCTTCTTTTAATTGTCCGCCGCACGTAAACAAATTCCGTTTTGACGGCCAGATCACATGGTGGATTCAAAATCTCGCAATTGATAGTCCCTTGCGCCCACACGCCGCCGCCGCTCCCATGCTTTTATCGATTTGGAAATTTCGCGTCCGAGGATCAAAATGGGAGTTTATGTGCGGCGGTGCGTTGTGACAAGACTAGTGGGCATTAACTAGACAAACATATTCCCTGTAGAAATCCCTCGCGTTCAGATAGTGGGGAGTGGAATGCTCTTTGAAAAGGCGTTTTGTTCAGTGTCAAGTAGTCGTACAGGCTATGTTGGTTACTTAACTGTCTTCAAGATAACGCAACGATATGTGTGTCGTGGAAATGAGTGTGTAAAACAGTCGGACGATCGATGGTTAAAATAAATTATTGAACTGCTGTATACACACTTAATGATAGCAGCAAACATCGTGAACTCAACTTAACGGCAATCCTGCCTGAATAGCATATAGGCTTTCCCTTTTCAAAAGTTTTTAAAAAAACAATCGATTATACTGTACCAGTTTGCAAGTAAGGTATGTCAACAAAACAAAAATGTATATACTTTCTCGTGTGAGTAATTGCAATGTTTTTAAGATATGTAGCAACTCAATAAACATATTTTGGAAAAATAAAAATTAAAAATTAAACTACCAAGCTGTAAAATTGTTATTGCGTCTTATATCACATCCTATCCCAGATTTTCTCCTTTTAATCCGCCTCTTCCACATCACCCACATTTACCTTGGCTTTGATTCCTTATTCATATAATTTCGCATTCTCCTTTCCCTGACAGATCCTCGGGCCTCTCCTAATTATTTCTGGCCGTCGCTTGTCACTCCATGTTGACAGCTGAGCTAATAGGCTGGGCTGTATCAATCATTCCATCTCACTTATAATTGCAAATACCCTCTCTCGCTCGCCCAAGTTGCGTAAGATTCCTGTTATTTATGCACTTGTGTCGGTGGATACTTATTAGTTGTGATTTATGTCTGATTTGAGCGCTCAGCTGATTTAAAGATATTATTGTGATTTGTTTGTCGGATTTCCTTGACACCACGTGGATGTGCAAGACCCAGAGTTAGTCGCGTGGGGTTCGCATATTGATATTGTTTTGTTGTGTTGTCCTTTTCTGCAGTAATTTGTCTGGTTTGTTCTGCATGATGGCCCCTGTCCAATTGGACCTACTACTGTGCTTCTCTCCTACCGTACTGTCTGATCAAAAATCTTTTATTTTGTATTCTCTAATGTATAATATACGTAAGAGAATAATACTTGTAACTGATAATAATTTAAGTAATCTGTTCATATCAAATTAATTAAAAACATTTCTAAAGTGTCTAAAATAAGAGACAATATAGCTATCAATTTTGGATAAACAAACAAATTCCCTACCTTTTCTCAGTTCTGATAGTTTTTTTTTTCAAATCTGCCAAACTGAAGTAAAGGTTCTGTCTAAGAAAGATTTTTAAACTTACATTTTACACTTGAAATTGGTTTTTATTAGAAAACCTGTACACCACTCAAAGTAACCAAAGCAAAAAAGATATCTTAAAATCTTGTGTGTTTTAAATCTTAACACACGTATAATAAATAAATGTTGTTTACTTTATCATCAATTACGATATACAACTATAACTACAGTAGAGACTAAACTATATAGCCTAAAACTATTCAGACTAAAATCTCGCTCGTGTTTTACAGCAGCATGTTAAAATTAATTATCACCAAACACATTAAAATGGTTGACAATCGGATGACACAATCTCCACTATGACAATGACACTGACAGCGGATGACGGATTTATAATAATTAATTACATCCAGCTGATAACAAACACATGTTTACAATATGGCCATTGTTATTTATTGTTGATTGTCGAGCGGACTTGTAAAATAAGTCAATGGCTTTTCACTGATAACATTTTGATTAATTGATATTTCATTAGTAAAGATAAGCGATGTCACTCGGATTCAGCTTCCGCGGCTGGTTGTATCGCAGAAACTATGTCGCTATTTGATGAATCATGTCGACATTATCTGGCGTTTGGTCGAGTATTTATAGAAATTATGTGCGATCATTATTATATAGCTGGCGCTTGTTTTTTAAATTTATATTTAACTATAATAACTACATAACAAACCTAATTGTGATTGTTTTTTTTCAGGTAAGTGTGGACATTCTCTTTCAACACCACGACTGCAAAACCAAACGTGTGAGTTTAACGTTACAATATTCTTTTACTCGTTATGGAATCTGAAAGGGAACAACATAGTATAGTACTGTAATACATAGGCCTAGTCAGGGAAGTATTTCTACATTCATCAATATGAAGAGTTGCTATAGCCTAACTTGTAGTTAGTTTTTCAAATTAAGGCGTGTGTGCTGTGGTGACGTTAAACGAACCATTATTTTGGTAAATACCTTTCGTGTTCTTTAATTGATTAATTTTAATACTAATTTTTGTGTTACCTTGCACAAAAAATGCACTATTTAGTATCCGGAATAAAATGCTTAGTTTCCTCTTCTTATAGTATTTCATATAGTTTTATAAAATTACGTTTCAAGAGTAGTCTTGCATTTGGAAATAGAATAGACTGTATTTTAGAAAATTGCTTTGCCGTTTTTTTTTTCAATGTAAAAACTTTAGAAATTGCAAGCTATATGAGTGAATGAACTAATAAAAACATTTCTAAATTTATACTTAAGCAAACAAAACTCTGAATGTTGAGCTCAAAATCACACTCAAATCTGTATGAGTAGGTGCATTATAGCTTACATTCGTTTCTCCGCAATAGTAAAGTGTAAGTAACTCAGTAAGTAAGTGACTTGTTTCTCTACTCGGTGACTCCGTGGTTGACATTATTTGTGTCTGCCTTCCTAAAACATTAACATCTTCCCATAAACCAAGCCTAATAGACAAGAGGGCGGCGATTACCACATAAATAAAACATTATTCGACGTTGGATTAGTCGAAGCAAACAAGTTATTACAGTTTAAATTTCAATCAGGAGCGGTTAACTTTCTGTGGAATAGCCTCGAGCAGGGCTCATCCGAGGGCAGGTGGTGACTGGTGAGAGGCCATAATATACGCGAATTACCGTCCCCTGAGACAGAAGTATCGTTTTTATAAACGCGACGAACAGGTTTGAAATTAGGCTGTTGAAGGCGAGGCGACCTTGCTTGATAGATACGGTTTTGGTTTGGATCCAGAAGGCTTTTACACATGAGTGGCTATCGACGGATTTTGGATGCTTCAGAGTGACGAGGATCTGTGATATCGGCCTGTCATTAGGACTAGTTTCTCTTGTTTTTATTTGTCTTCATTTATTTTTTGTCCGGACAAGGAATGTTTATATTTGTATCTAAATGTTTGCTAATCATTCGTTTTCATGACAACATAGTTATATAATGAAGAACGTCATTATATAGCTGTTTAACTTTTTACTAATAATTACATTTACCACCCTCTTCCATACTTATTGTTATTTTTGTATTGTCTATTGAACTTAAACTTTTTTATTGCTTATTACGTTAGCAGGTAGATTGCTTAGAAGTTATCATCAGTTATTTTGAACCACGGACTGGCTGCGTACATTGGTTACGTACTAAACTTAATGTTTATTTTAACTGATATTAGTTGCGATTTATACATTTTGAGAAAATAACCATTGATGTAAACGTAAACAAAACACGTAATCACTAACGTGAACACAAATAATCTACCAATTTATTGTGTTAAGTGTGTTTCAGTTTTTGGGGGAAAATACAGAAAACTTGACAAGGGGCTCCTTATTGGTGGGTAGGGCCTAGTTATTTTCAGTAAAGTATTGTTGACAAAAATACCAACCATGTATTTATTAATTATATTTTTTGACATTCACATGTTCTGTGTTATGTGCATTCCATATATAAATAATAAATGAACTATTTTTCTAATACTACTTTTTACCATATACAGTGTGTAAATTAAGTATTGAAACAAACCCTTTAAAATGAGGGGTCACTCAATAGGGTTTGTAATTTGAAAAAAGTCACCCCCACCCCCTACCCTGTTAGGGGGCTTAAAACATATTTTTGATGTAAATAGGTGCGGATCTTTTATTAAAAACTAATGCCACAAACAGAATATCTCTATCTATTTCGGTTCAAAAAATACAGATTTGTTCCAATACTTAATATACACACTTTATAACAACCAATTACCGGTCTATAGCCGGATGGATTGGTCCACATCCGGCTGACGCTGCGTCTTCTGCTCGCCGCACATTGCATGGACGGACGACGGACGATCCGTTGAGCCCCGCCAAGCTCAAATGTCACCTCTAGTAAGAGTCACGCACATCCAAATCCTCTCTGGATCGAATTTCGGTCTTAAAAGATCGATTTTTCTCGTCCATCAAGCTTCAAGGAAGCCGACTTCTTATTTTATCCTATATAAATCTAGTTTTTACATACAGTAATCATACATGTATTATTTGAATGTCTAGTTTATGCCATTGAAATGAATTAAAACGCTTAGTTTATGTAATTTACCACGCAAAGAATTGATTATTTTTACGTCAATGTCCACTTTTAAGTTATTACATTCCATCTACAGTATGCATAATCCCAATTGGAAATAACGTTCTCCAAGTATGGTTGTGCCTTTGACTATTAGTTTTACCTTTTCCAAAAGCCAATGATTTTTATGTAACCTTTCTCAAAAGTATTAAGATCAATCTATTTCCAAGAACAAATGACGTGGCAAAGAGACAGTCATTCGTCGATTACCTAGCTAAGAAGTCCGCGGTTTTGGAACTTTGCCACTCATTTTGGAAACGTTCCAATTTTTTCTACAACTCTGCACCACAAACAGAAGATTCTACGTTCATTCTTAAACCCTCCGTAGAAATTGGCCTGACTCTATCAACGAACAATAGTTCTACTAAGTTTTATTAACTTATGAACGTTGTTTGACCGTTTGAAAGCTGTCGCTAGTCACTATCCACCCATACATCTTCTGAAATTAATTTAGTGACTTTATATTTAATGAGAGCCATCGAGTACGCTCAGCAATGTTTATACTGTTATGAAGGAAGCGTTGACTCCGTGATCTCACATTATTTCGTTACATCCCCACCTACTCCATTAATTTCGTCATATATTTGCAGCAAGAACATTTCTCGGGATGTGTATGTGGTTCTGGATTCGCAGATAAACCCATTCGGTTCACCATCCTGCGGAATGTTGTCCTGGGGGCCTAGGGGATGTTTTGGCCCTACGGTTCATTTTGTGACCATGTTGGCCCTTGCAGTGGAGGTTACTACGATGGAGTTCATTACTAAAACTAATAGAACAATTCTGAAATTAACTAGTATTTACTCTTGATAAAAATAAATAATAATTGTACTTGTATGGAAATAACCACTTTGGATTTTGAAGCAATGATATCTGCAAAGGTACGTTAGGTAGAAGTATTGGTTCTTGTGAGATGTAACTGCTTTGGTACTTGTGGCAAATATATGCCTTACTGCATTGGTAGTCATCAATGCGGTGGAGAATCTGACCAGTTGCATATGGTTTGTTGTGAGGCTGACGCAAATAGAGTGTATTACTGGCGTTTAACACTTTTTTGAGCGATAAATTTGGAAGCTTTTCATGTAAACTGCCGGTGTAGCTCTGCACGTTCTTTTTATACACTTTTTTCTTACTTGCTATTTCTATACACTACACGCAGTAGATTTGCCCATTCCAACGTCTCATAAAGACATTCTTTGCTGGATCTTCCTTGATTCTACACTAGGAATGGATTCTATATCAGTAAAACAGCGTATATTTATTCTGTTTCTGCACTCGGTTTTTTCAACCTTGCATTGTCATCCACTAATCATCTTTGTCACGTCAACGGGCGTCTGAATACATCAGTGCATCAGTGCAGTACATGCGCGGGGAGACATTACAACAATAGTAGTATATTTACCTGCCAGCGAGCAGATTCAGTAGCTCACGACGGAGGTGCCATCCATTGCTGGAGACATCTACCTCCACCGTCTGTACCTACTGGACAAAGGCCGGGGTCGCGAGTCGCGACGTATGGAAATCACTAACCCTGCGTAACTGCAAATAAATGTTGACTATTATGAATACAATCGGTCCTCGTTCCCCATTGGTGCGACATTTTTCGATTTTCGATCGGATTCCGTATTGTACCGATGTTTTTGTTTTAGCAACGTCAGTGTCTAGAGTATTTTATAGTCGCTTCGCCTTATTGTTCGGAGTTGAATTGTAATCAGAGGAAAGCGATGTATGCGTCTGACTCGGACGAAGGCATATCGCTCCAGCCATTCAGGTACTCCGACTGGAGCTGTATCCAACCGCAATAATCTTTTGCTACAGTAACATGTTTCCTGGCTCTTTCGGGGTTGAACTCTGCCTTTTTAATGCATATTCAATATTAATTATTTTAATACTTAGTTGTAAAAATAATGAAATACACTTTCAAAAAGAGGTTTTCTTTGGATGATAGTGATTTGCCCTAACATATTTGGAAAACATTTCCAAACTATAAGACACTTCTGTACAGCCTATATTTTGTGTTATCATTATTAAGTTTCTGTGCACAGTTTTCCCTGGCCAAATAAATACGGGTATGAATCGACTTACAGTAAATCGTAGGGCATTGTACTGTATCGGACAATGTAATCAGAGCAAAAATCCCGTAATACTATACAGTTTCTGTGTCAGATATATTCGTCTGCTCCAACACTGTAGGGTTGGTCAACTCATATCATAATTCCCTCCGTACCACGTTCCCACCTTATCTCTTTCACCATCTGATATGTTTATTGCTGAAAATAATTAGGACCTTGTTTTTCGCACCGCTTGTGCAAAACCGATCGCACTTTCTAGTTATAAATGGAAATAAGATCGCATATTACGAGGGGGCGGGTCGGTTTGTCTGTTTCCGTTCATTATTTGGGTAACCGCGCGAGCAATTAGTTTGAAATATAGTGTTCGGCTACAATGACACCTCGGGTGTGAAAACTGCGTTATTAATGTGTTCAATTATGTATGTTTCCTTGGCTGGCCGTGGCGCCACGATCGCGGAATCTGCTAATGAAGTTGTCCGGCCGCTAAATTAGGACTGGACTTGGATTGTTCGGATTTCTCCATTTCACCTGTCTCCCGCTCCCGTTAATTCTGCCCAAAGGCTGGGCCTGATTTGGACTTAGCCGGTGGATGAGTGAGATAATCCTGACGCTTCAAATGGTTATGATAGGTGATAACCTGACAGTTGGTGGAAACGTAGGAACCGTCTCATTGAAGCCTTTACATTTAGCTGTTTGCGGATTACAGCAAAAACATTTAATTTTGTTATAAATAATTTGTTTAGATTTACTACTGCTTGTGTTAACATTAAATTGTTAGTGTTAACATCAACTCATGCACTAAATAAATCTATAAGAGTTCACGTCTGTAAAAAGGCTTACAATCACTATTATTATTCAATACTAACTGCATTTCAGCGTATTATCTTCAGCATAACATATTTTTTCTAAAGATGTATCTTTTGAAGAAACATATTCGCAGACGAGACAGTGACGTGTTGTTTTGCTGTCGTCGAGATTGTCGTTATTGGACTTGTGACGAGCGGTTGTCACATACTGATCTCTCGCCTTGTCACAGCTTGTCATACTTCTTCAATTCACTTAAGAGTCCAACATGTATGATGCTAGACTAGTGACGAGCTGTTGTCACATACTGATCTCTCGCCTTGTCACAGCTTGTCATACTTCTTCAATTCACTTAGGAGTCCAGCATGTATGATGCTAGACTAGTGACGAGCTGTTGTCACATCCTGATCTCTTGCCTTGTCACAGCTTGTCATGTTACTTCTTCAATTCACTTAAGAGTAAAGCATGTATGATGCTAGACTAGTGACGAGCTGTTGTCACATACTGATCTCTTGCCTTGTCACAGCTTGTCATGTTACTTCTTCAATTCACTTAAGAGTCCAACATGTATGATGCTAGACTAGTGACGAGCTGTTGTCACATACTGATCTCTTGCCTTGTCACAGCTTGTCATGTTACTTCTTCAATTCACTTAAGAGTCCAACATGTATGATGCTAGACTAGTGACGAGCTGTTGTCACATACTGATCTCTTGCCTTGTCACAGCTTGTCATGTTACTTCTTCAATTCACTTAAGAGTCCAACATGTATGATGCTAGCCTAGTGACGAGCTGTTGTCACATACTGATCTCTTGCCTTGTCACAGCTTGTCATGTTACTTCTTCAATTCACTTAGGAGTCCAGCATGTATGATGCTAGACTAGTGACGAGCTGTTGTCACATACTGATCTCTTGCCTTGTCACAGCTTGTCATGTTACTTCTTCAATTCACTTAAGAGTCCAACATGTATGATGCTAGACTAGTGACGAGCTGTTGTCACATACTGATCTCTTGCCTTGTCACAGCTTGTCATGTTACTTCTTCAATTCACTTAAGAGTCCAACATGTATGATGCTAAACTAGTGACGAGCTGTTGTCACATACTGATCTCTTGCCTTGTCACAGCTTGTCATGTTACTTCTTCAATTCACTTAAGAGTCCAACATGTATGATGCTAAACTAGTGACGAGCTGTTGTCACATACTGATCTCTTGCCTTGTCACAGCTTGTCATGTTACTTCTTCAATTCACTTAAGAGTCCAACATTTATGATGCTAGACTAGTGACGAGCTGTTGTCACATACTGATCTCTTGCCTTGTCACAGCTTGTCATGTTACTTCTTCAATTCACTTAAGAGTCCAGCATGTATGATGCTAGACTAGTGACGAGCTGTTGTCACATACTGATCTCTTGCTTTGTCCCAGCTTGTCACGTTACTTCTTTAATTCAAGGAGTCCAGCATGTATGCTACTAGCGGCGACGAGCTGTTGTCACATACTGATCTCTCGCCTTGTCACAGCTTGTCATGTTACTTTTTCAATTCACATAAGAGTCCAGCATGTATGCTATAGCGGCGACGAGCTGTCGTTATATACTTGTGTTTCGTTATTGTCATCGGTGCCACAGTATATGACGGTTACTGGACCAATATCAATATCAATAATAAATGACGTCATCACATTCATCCACTGAACCTCCTCGTCGTAGCTGTGGTCGGTGGGTGGCGGAAACTCGGTCATAGACTGACCTTTGCGGAGGAGAGTGGAGAGCCAGAGAGCCCGAGGGCCCGTCATGGCTATGAGTCACAGCATATGGGCACCTGCGGCAGCTGTATACTATATACTTGATTTCAATATCTAGGGGGTCGCGGGGGAGGACAGCTAAATCATAAACAAGTATCCGTACCGGCTAGACCCCAGACATTTCACGAATCCCATATATAAACACGTAAGGTTCATTGTCTGGGCAAATTAATCGGTGACAACGTAGGTAATCGAGCCTTACGAACGCGATTAGAGTTATTTAGCGGGATCTACGTTATCAGAGATAAGCCTAGCGAGGTGTCTCTTGTCTCGCCCCCGCGCGTGTGTGTGTGCGTGCGAGTGCGCGTGCGTGGGGACGAAAGGCGCCGCGGTAAATAAATTACGACCGTGGAAACTGGTAAGTGAGAATCGTACAAGACCGAAAACCTGGCGTCGCGCAGTAAAGTGTCCCACGTTACGAACTGTCGGGAGGGAGCGAACAAATCTGAACGCGCCATGGAAATGCACTCGGCGCTCGGCGCTCGGCGCCCACCGACTAATGCGGTTGCATTTCCTGCAGATAATGGGATTGTGTGTTATTCAACTATTGTCCAATTGTAATTGGAAAAATGCAAGGGGTTTGACTCTCATTACGAGTATATTGATCTTGCTAAGATCATTTTCTACATAAAATACAATACCCTTGTTTATCTGTACGACCTTACCAATGCAGTGTTGTATTCAGTTCCAATAATTTATTTCGATAGTTAATGACTGATAACAAATATTAGTGACTTACCCATAGTTTAAGAAACCCGGTGATAAGATCATTCTGAAGGATTTAAAAGTAAATGTTCTCGTCAAAAATTTACGTCTTGGTTCCCCTTTCAAACATACTTTAGCTATACTCAGTATTTACACTTGTATAATTCCCGAACACCCGTTCAATTAGATTAATCTGTTATACTGTTAATCAGATAGCGAACAAATCTTATCTACAGGATCCCTCTCTCGCACCTGTCCTGAAAAAGGTTCAATTTAAAACATTACTACTTCCTGCGAGATACGAGGAATCAAATGTGTGGGCAGATATATGGCGCGTATATCAGGTGATAAGCAAACGTGTCGGATGGTTATCAGTGGTAAATCAGGCGCATCGCAGGCTCTCGGAGACGTTGTATGCGCTCAGCGCACCTGTCATCGTTGTGGCAGGTGCTAGAAAACAGTTGCGAAATTGTTTCAACTAATTCATAAGAAATAGCATATTCGTATGTTAGGTCCCAGCTTGAACTTAAAGCGGATGTTTTTATGTTTATTATGACATGGTAAAGCGAATTTAACTCCAGTGTTTTGTATTTGTGTTTACAAATGTAAAATCTTTAGTTATTTATCCTTGTATTTGCCATCGAAATTTCATGTCCTTTAGGTATTAGCCAACCTGTGGGTCACCAAACTGTAATGTAGTGTTTATTGTATTTTAAAACGTTTTGATATTTGATAATTATAATAAATGTAAGTACACAAATCCTCTACATTACCTTCAATACCTCAGTGGAAATAGTTCCCTCGGTTTGTTTGACTCAGTTTACAAGTCTTGTTAAACATGTTACTTGTTAATCACTACATTTGTAATCACAGATAATTGTAAATACGTGTCGCAACTATGTATTCCATTTAGTAAGGAGAAGAAAACAAATCTTACATGAATTAATTTTTGAAGGGTTCCATTTTCATCAATTAATCGGACGAAGCCGGTGGGATTTGTGAAATTGTAATTGACGGAAGTTTATTAAAATGAATCCATTTGAAACGTCAGCGAAGAAAGCATTTTAATATATTTTTGTGAGTTGATTAGAAATTAATGAATAAACTAAGCCGCTAATAAGCTGTATTGACAGGAATTGTGGATTAACGTCTTTATTGTCCCTGACTGATTTGGCTTGTGGAATGAGAGGTTTTTAATTGAGTTGTCATCTTTTGAGGGTGCGAGGGAGAAAAGTAGGTAAAGCGAATCGTCAAGTAATCTCAAGATTAAATTGTAGGATTATATTATATTACGTTAAATATTTATACAGCTTACTCCCTCGTTGTTTATTACAGAACTGTCTTTAAGATACAGTAATTTACAGCATTGTTGATAATGAACCATTAATTATTACATTCGTATTCACGGAAATAGGCAAGACAATTCCTTTTAACGTGTTTGATATGTTACTTGATTATTGTTTTTATTTTTATTTTTAAGACTTTTGTACTTAACTTGAAACGTCTAATGAAATATTTGATGAACTCTTGGGATTTTCCAATATTATACCACCCAAATAGCAACGATGGCAATGCTACTGCATTGCACTAGAAAAATTTGCTGTTAACACTTATTAAAGCTAATTTGTATTTTTTTCCACCCATAAGGAAGGAGGCCTACTTTGTGTCAAACTTTTGATATTGATCTTATATTCCTTCTCCCTGTTAACATCGTCAACCGCATGTAACGCATTTACAGCATAATGTATGCTGTAAATGCAATATTTATTGTTAAACTGTATTTTTTTGTAATACGTGTTTCCAACTGTCGTATATAGACAGATCAGTACAGTATACCCCTATAAAGGTACGGCTCTTTTAGTCAAAAGCTCCCAACGCAGAATAACAAACGTATCCTTCAGTAAGCAATCAGTTATTGGATACTAATCACCTGTGTCTGAGTCTTGTTGTTCAAAGGAAGACTCATATCAGCTGTTTTGTTTTTAATTGGCCTGTCATTGTCGTCGCTGTGGAGGGGGGTAGAGGGGTATTGTCAGGGGGAGGGGGTTGTTGTCCATCAGACCTCGCAATGAGCATCTTTCTATGCAGCGCCCGTCCTCCCCCCCATCACTTCACTATAATTTATATCCCCTCTACCCTATTCTTTTACCCCTCCCTGGGACCCAAAACGCCCGATCTGTTTTATTTTGCGGACCAAAGTCGGTGTAAATTCTCCACGTTTTCCGGTCACCCAGACTTTTCTAATCATTACCATTGTACAGTCACGCGGTTAGGGTTGGGTTTGCGGTCAAAAAAAACATTGTTTCTATGAAATATATTTTTATTTGCTCGAATCAAATGAGAAGGATTAAAATCGTGCATTTTTGAGTTAAATGTTACAATTTGATAATTTTAAGAACAATGATTGATTATTACGTAAGTTTATAACTTTTGGCATCGGTTGCCAATGTTTACGCTATAAATTTATAAACATTATTTTTTAAATAATTGGTTTGGACGTTGATTTTATCGTTCTCTGTATCACATCTAAGCCTAGCAATATAAACTCCTTAAATTGATTGTTTTGAAATTTGTAATTTACACATCTTTTAAATACGAGTAGTTATTTCATTTTAAACGTTCTTACAGAAATAAACAAGCGATTGGTTTACAATTTATCTTTGGCTCTTTAATTAAATCAACCCAATTAATTGTTACGACAATTATATAACTGAGAGCGAATGAAATAAGTAACCATTCCGATACTACTGTTGCCATTTGTAAATAATTCAATGTATTTAAACGTGCGTCGTTGAAGATCTTCTGTTTTCAAAGTGTACAGCATATGTTGTTTACTTATGGAAACACCTTGTTACTTTATAGCAATGAAGGTTTTATTTCCTATACAATAATTCAAAACTTCATCTGAAGTGGATATTCACTGCCCAATTAATACTTGGGCCACCCTAGAGACCATAACGAGTAACGCTTCCCGTCGTCTTGGTTCTCTCGTCAGGCAGCGCCACCGTCGACCCGTCACAACTGTTATGATGTATCTGTCTTCTTTTTAGGTCATAAATATTTCTACAAAATGATAAACACTCGCAGCGTTTCTCTAGTTAATCTTCTGTCTTGTAATTCTGGTGCTGCGGGAGTTATTTATTGTAGTTTTGAAACGACTTTTATGGAATTTGTGCAATTTGTTGTGAGAGGCTTGCGACCGTGTGTGTCATATTTCCTTTGTAGATTTCATATAATGTGTGAGGAGTATGATATAAATGTTATACTTATATATTAGTACAAGTAGGCCTACACACATTTTTAAGACTTAGTTGTTTATTGTTTTTGTTTTGAAATTTAAAGAAATTGTTGGGTACGAAATAATAAAGTGATTAAGTATCGCAGTAAGACCTTTTGTCGTAAAGCATTGCCAATTATTATCATTTATTGTTTTTCTAATATTCTATTGTTTCACTCGATTACAGAAAAGTTATATTATTTCAAATCGTTGTAAATTCTCAACCTTTTTGCTTGTATGCTTTAAAACTACAAGCAGTTTGATCTATAGTTCCATCCAACCCACTAAACCCATGGTAACTAAATGTAGATTCTTCAATTAGACCCATTTATAAGCATGAAGTTTTTGTCGTAGTAATTAATATGAATAAGCCAAAGGTGATTTACGTAAGTTAACTAACGTTAAGTAGTCGACATTTAAGTGGAACTTGCACCACAGCACTGTGTTTCTTTCAGCGACTCACAGGCATAGCTTAGGCCAGGCGCACACAGGCGATTTTGAGTCGCGCAACAGTTGCCCGACTAAAATGTTCAACATTGTTTTAAATTGGAGTGCGCACACGAAGGAAACAGTCTGGGGACAGTCGCGCAACTGTTGCAACCGATGTTCCCGGACCCAATTTGCCAGCGACTGCTCTGCGACTGAATTGTTGCGGGACTGTCGCTCCAGGTTTGGTATCCATTGAAACAAGTGTAGATGCGCACACATGCAACTAAATAGTTGCTGTGTCGCTCAGTCTCACCCCAGGAATTCAACTACTCGTGGCCAGAACTGTCACTAGTGTTTGCTCTCTTGTTGTGTGAAGATTTTAGAAAATTGCAAGTATGAGTGTGCGTGGTGAGGATGTCGAACAATTAATTGATGAAGTTGAGAAGAGGCCGACTATATTTAAAGTCATTGACTCTGTCCTTTCACAAGTCGCTCACTATATATATGGGATGAACCCAGTATCTTCTCTTTTTCTTTCGCGCGCGAAACTTCAGCAACAAAGCACATACTACGGCTGTATCATTGAAATCCATTCGGAACGCTGTAACGAATGTATTTCCAACACGTCTCAAGACTAGATCCGCGACTAAAAAGTTGCCTGTGTGCGCACTCCAGATCAACTGTCGCTAGACTTCAGAGTCTCCGAGAGAGTTGCGCAACAGTCCCCCGATTAGTCGGGCAACTGTTGCGCAACTCAAAATCGCCTGTGTGCGCCTGGCCTACCAATTGTGCTTGTGACATCAATGATAAAAGCTCTACAAACAGCACATGTGGTATAGAGCCGGCGCTAGCCTCAGACTCGGCCTCTATGTAGAACATTTTAGCACCTCCCCCACTCCAACTAATGACACAGCTGTTTATAGCCTACCCTACTCTTCAGCGAGTGTCATAAGTGGTCTGTTGAAGAAAACTATCCAGCTTTCGCATTAGTTGATATTTGACTTGGATTTTCGAGGATGTTAAAGAACTTTGGCGTGCTGGTTTGCTTTAAGCTGTTTATTGTTTTTGTTTTCCCGTGTTATTATTATGCTTATTATGATTATTATGTGTTGTTATTGTGCTGACAGGTCGTGTTTTGGCGTTTCTTTGTTTTATGATAGTGCCATATTGAAATGTTTCAAATCAAATTTTCTTTATAGTTTTCGTTAAACAATCTTCAGTCAATATTCGCATTTTATATCTTGTATTTTTTCATATACTTGTGCTTTGCAAGTCACTGTAATTTTTTACCGCAAATATTATAAACTTTTTTAACTAGTTTATAATTTAAAGGCTGCTATAAATTCAGGTTTGTACCATTAAACCAATGATCCTGTAGATTACATGAATGCTATTGTCATTTGCTGATCAATTATTGTAGTTGTACATTTTTAGTCATGTTCCTCGCTTTGTTTTACTAAGTACATTAGGTTTAACTAGAGATCGTGGTGAGTATGAGATAGTCAACGAGTAGTGTGTAAGGGAGTGAGTAAGTGAAGGAATGATCTAAATTGTCGTCAGCCTTGAGATGTAGCTCTCGCTCACTCAGTGACTCACAAGCTTTATTTTATGGAGTTCACAAATTGGTAAATTACAGATCCGGATAACTGGTCGTCAGTCTAGTTGATTTAACGACAAAACCAATCGACAACCAACCGTGAGTGATATAAGTCACTGTAAATTCTGTAAACTTTACAAGCCGCTGTAACTTCTCTGAGGACATAGAAATTCATGTTGCCACTAGAGCACCATAGCACTATTAAATGTAACTAAGTGTGTTGCTGCAGGTTGGCTCTGTTAATAGTTATACAGTTATAGTTATAGTTATATAACTTCTGTGACCTTCCCAAGTAAACATCGATAACATATGGTGCTAAATTTTTATATCTTTTGTCGTTAGTTGTGCAGTTTTATTTGTGGTGTTGTGTAACTGTTTTAAGGACCAGTGTCTAAAGCTGCAGATTCCAGGCTCCAATATTGAACGGATATTTTAACATCCCAACTATAAAGGAATCTGCTACTATTCTTTAAGTTGCAGAACTTAATTGTGTACAAACACCGACCTATATATTAGGTTCTAACCACTTTATTACCAAACCAGTTAAATTGGTGGGGTGTAATCGTTATACAGGGTGTCCCGGAACTCTCTACCAATATTTTAGGGCATTGCTCCTGGGTAAGAAACATACCTAAATATCATATTTAAATTGTCCGGAAGTCCTTAGTTATTCACACAGCCGCCATTTTGTTTTTTTCAGTTATTAATTTTTTTCTAAAGAATGGTTAAACATACGAAATGGAAACTTTGCATACACATTACTGACAACTAGACAAAGCTACAAAAAAATTATGACGATTTTTCAAATTCATAAAACAAAATGGCGGCCATTTAAAATGTTTATAAAATCAACGGGTTTTTAGCTATTTAAGAAACAACATTTTAAATGGTCGCCATTTTGTTTTATGATTTTGAAAAATCTTCATAATTTTTTGGTAGCTTTGTCTAGTTGTCATTAATGTTTGTGCAAAGTTTCCATTTCGTATGTTTAACCATTCTTTAGGAAAAAATTAATAACTAGAAAAAACAAAATGGCGGCTGTGTGAGTAACTAAGGACTTCCGGACAATTTAAATATGATATTTAGGTATGTTTCTTACCCAGGAGCAATGCCCTAAAATATTGGTAGAGAGTTCCGGGACACCCTGTATAGTAGTTAAATCTAAGAGGAGCCTTACGTGACATATCTTTTTAAATGCTGATTAGTTTTGTTTACATCACCATTGCCGTTTCATTTTTAATTTAGATTTTGACAACCAATCTAATGTTAGAACTAATGTAGTCCAAGCTCGGTCCTCACCCAAAGACCACCCTGTCTTGTTCGTCCTCGCCCTGTGTTGATTTTCTCCCATTAATCTGCCAGTCTTTGTCCGAGTGTCGGCGACGGACACGCTCGCTGTTCGACACATTCGACCACAAAACATTCGCACATCTCCAGATAACGCCAGGTATTGTCTCCGCCAAGGGCAAGGACGACTGGTGATTTAGAACAAGGACGTGCGACGTGAGAATTCCCAGACACATTGGGTTAGTAAAGATCACAGTCTCCCGTGGTCATGTCAAATAAGCTTACAGTCTTATATTTAATTTGTTGATAGGGTCCACGTATAACTAACACTAAATTATGCTCACACACTAACTATATATAGCTTTCGAGTTTGAATAAATAAATCTAGACGCTTAAAGTTGATTGTTTGCTGTATTGGTTTAAATATAAAAACAATTAATGTATGACGATTTAAAGTACGATTTTGATCTGGCTAACATATACATTCCTATGTCTCGTGTTCAAAACCGTTGGTGTCTACAGGACACTTCTTATAATCACTGTCAATAATAATTCACATCAGTCTAATTTAGAAAGCTCTTGGACGAGTTGTCATTACTAACTCTCTAATCTATTTACGAGCCTCGAGGACCAGATTTGACATTGATCCGGTCGAGACCGTCGCCACACAGTAGTAGTCCGGACACCCGGATGCCCGGATGCCCTGGATGATCTACAGGGCGTTCCAGGTCCAGAAGCCCGCCGAGCCGTGCATCTCTCTATCTCTTTCTCTCTCGCACGCTAGCGATTAATTGGTCGAGATCACGAATTTAGCCACTCACGAAATCCACCTATTAGATTATAAACAACTTGTACGCCTTTAATTTTATTCCAGCCATAATCCCAATAATAATGCTCGCGCAGGATGAGTTAATGAGATGAATAAACTGAGCCGGATTTACATTTCAACTCGGTTATGTCGATCCCTGGTGTGAATGCGATCGCGAGCCTGTTTGGCTGGTGTGATGACGTAAGCTATGTCGCTGTGGATGTAGTAGTGAGTAGACACGGTCGAACAATACCATACAAGTGTATGGTGTTTGACAAACTACCTATATATACACACGCGCATTTTACGGAGTAAATTAATTATAAAACCCATCTCCGATGGGCGTAGTCCTGCTTCTCGGCCTTTTTCTGTTAGAAACGTTCGTTTGTTCGCTTTTGAAATTTCCAGATTCATAGTTGAACATTATAACAGCATATTTGATCATGGATAAAAGACATGTTAAGTCCAACATTTTTGCCTTCGCCCACCATAGTCTGCTTGTGTTTTATCATGTGATCATTTTAATTCGGGTTCGTTTCAAAAGTGTCTACACCGTCCTCGATAAGATAATCTGAAAACCATCAGGAGTCATCTGTGTCGCGTCTGGGAGCAAATAGTCTGAAGCAGGAAACAATTTGGGGCAAATACCCCTTGATTTGAGAACACGTCGCCGCTACATATGTAAAACACGGGTTATTGAATCCGTAACAGCAGTGGTCCCAGTAGCCGGCCCTGTGGCACTCCCATCTCGCTGTTTATAGCGTTTAGCAGCGATCCTATCGACTTCTTTGTCTCCCGATGGATCTCGACTTGTCCCATCTGCTCGGTTGTGAGACTCGGCCTCATCTACCGTCCATTTGATTACGAGTCGTCTAAATCTCGAGGTTTAGGGCCGCTGTCGACCTCCGGCAGGTTTATTTTTCCGGCGCCCAATGTATTCTCCCCGACTTTTTGGTTGCGTGTTCCCTCTGATTTAGACCTACTCCGTGAGAAATGTCATAATATCTCGGTCTTACTCGGGATTCTTTTACGTTTTTGACACTTTGTGGTGTTTATCGCTTTTCTTCGAGTTGTTTCGTGAAGGGTTTATGCTTTTCGGGTCGCGTTCTAGCTTGATAACACCTGGAAAGTGTCTTGTAGCAGAATAAACTCTTGTTATTATGCTCTTAACAGTTTGTGTCAGCTTCATATTTGTAATGCGATCGATCTTACTGGTTGATATTTATGTTTGGCTTTCAGCTATAAAGCGAATACATGTAATTTGTCTAATAGCATTTCCTCGTAAATGACTTTAGGCCTACATATCACATAAAATTTAACTCTATAATTGAATGCTAGAACAAATATATAATCTCGAAGACATTATAATTAGCTATTAATGGGTATGCCTACTGATGTTTTCTACAAACTATTCTGAAAATTAAGTCTAAATCAGCAGACACTTTAAGCCCTGGAGACTCGTGAGTCCCTGGCAACAATGTTATGTTTGTGGAGGCAATGTTTTGATTGGTCGACTCGTCGGCTAATTTCACCGCCACGTGTGTTGTGGGTTATGAGTGACTTTTATGCCCTCTTGAGCGCGAGCAGATGAGGCTACAAACAATATCTCACGCCCTTGTTGATGACCTAAACACCTAAACACTTTGTTTAGGCTGTTATTGTAAAGTAACGCCATAAAAGTTTATAAATATGGTTATTTAAGGAATATATATTTTTTAACCAATTTAAATGGTTTCGTCTATTCTTCACGATCTAGGAATACTGTAATTACACTGTTTTGACCAAGGTTATTATGGTACACTAACTTTTAAAAACATAAAATACTCCGCTATATAATTATTATGCCCATAAATATTATATTGGTAAATCTAGAGGTTATGTTGGGGTTTGGAACATTAATTTGGATGTGCAGACTTTATAGGTGTCAAAATATATGTTTTGGGTGTGTAGAGTTGGAAAATATGCTTTCTTATCACATATTGTAATGCAGTACTGTACTCAAAATTATTAGTAATTATTAAATAGACCATCGCCTGAGACTTAATATTGAGATAGTAACGCAGCCTTGTGGAGTGCCGTATCTTGCGAAACCCAATCACAAATCAATCAGGAGAGGTTAAGGGCGTGGCAGACTTTAACGGAGGAATGATTGAAGGAAAGAACTAGGCTATAAAACATAACGATAAACTGGCTGAGAGAGAGCAATCAGAAGAAGACGAAGTAAAGAGAGGAAGAATGATGGAACGGGAGGTGTGTAAATCTATCAGCACTCGCGGGCGGACTCCTAAATAACCTGTGACGGGAAACAGAACAACACGTGGAATGCCGGGAAATCTCATTGTTGATATTGAAGTTGAAACTGAGAAACAGACGCAGGGGTGGGGTGTAAAATATGCTCATGTGATGAGCAAAGTGTATTGAAGTGATGCATTCTCCAGTCTGTGTTGTTGTAGTACGACACAATTATATGATGAACACAGTGCTACTGAGCGCTCTCTACTGACACTCACTGAACATGAGTTTGTACACGTGTATAGTCAATGACATAAAATATGCTCATGTGATGAGCAAAGTGTATTGTATTGAAGTGATACCATTTTATACGGAAGACACAATTAATTATATTATGAACATGCCCAGCCTTTATCTACAGAGGTGATGTATATCAACTGCATAACTGTTAGGTTTACTGAAATATGTCCATAAGAATAACGTGGTGTTTCTTACGCTGTCATCGATTGGTACGATCGAATCTAGCAATTCCCATGTTACTGCTGAGTCTTTCGTGCTATGAACCCGGCGAACGACAAGTGGTATTGTTAAATATTGATCTTACAGCTCAAGTAATGAAGTCCCCTTCCTACAGTAATTACCGATACTGCTCCGTCTTCCACGACAAGACTCCTGCCTCAGCCCAGACTCCTGGACCCAGACTATTGTTCTCCCGATACCCATCTAGCTGCCACCGTGTCCTGGCGAAGACCTAAATCGTATTGTCCTGTCCATGGCGATGGCATCTGGTGTACCACTGTACCGGACAGTGGACGGGCCTGTGCGGGTTTCATGAATTTTAAACGACCTCTTTCAACCGATGCATCATATTGCACGTTCCGTGATCTGAGTTATGCTACCCCATAGCGAGAGCTAAAATATGTATAGGTTTGAACAGGATTTAAACGGACTTTGATGAAAATGGCCATTGCAACATGCGTTAATTTGTAATACAGTTCTTTTACTCTTACCTTTGCCAAACTCACCTCCTCGGGAAAAAAATAATTTAGCAACACATTTATGTCGTAGCCTTGTTCTGCAATTACAGTATGATGAAATACAAATCAATGCGCCGTTCTTATCCTGAAGTGTAGGGATTGCTGTTGACATGGAAGCACGTAAATAAAATCAAAGTAGCAAACTTGAATGAGTATTAAGAAAGAAAATATTTGCATAAGAACGTTTGTTCATATTATGAGGCCTTGAACATTTACCATTCAAGCAATAAAATGTAATTGACCTGTCCAACTCGTCTCGGGTGAAACATCTTGGAGGGAAAACATTGCCGCAGTTTTCCAAACCGTTTAACAATACGGGACGTCTTAACCTTTATCTGCGACAATGTAAACAGATAACTCGCGACTCTAGAAACTTGGCTGGTAACGTATTGGAGAAACTAGACGTGTAAAACGGCTACGTCAAAACATTTCTAACGGTAAAGCGCCTGGGTTTAAAATTAGTTTTAGTGACCCAACTGCTTCGATTAAATCATTTTAATAACTTAAAGTAAAATGTATTCAATTTATCTCCTGAACCAAATTCAGGCTTTTATGGATTTAAAATTAGCTTCACTAATTTCTCTCACAGGTTTAAATCTGGCAAAATCGTAGATGAAATGTGCACAGACTACTTAATGGTCGTACTCTAACAGACTACAAAACCAATCCCATTCTCCGTGAATTTAAACGAAAGGCTCTCACAATTTGCACAGATTTTGATTTTAAAGTTGTAAAATTGCCAAAACGACGAACAATTAACTGCAGTGTTTGAAGAGTAGCAGCGAGGACCAAGTGCCTTATAAACAATCCCTTTTTACAAAGCTGGCGGTATTATCTAAGTATTAAACAGATCGCAGCGAGTGTGCCAAGTTAGGAGGGGCAAAACCACCCCTAGCTACCGACCAATCTCTGTTTATCCCATATCAACTAATTTAATACCTGTCCCCAACAAACAATCTCCGAATATGTTCCTGGACCAATTATCTTTTTTCCTTCGTTTCCGCCCAAAATTTATCACCCACATCCGACTTTAATCTCCCCAGGTCCCCTTCAATATCGTTTATCGAAGGTTTCGGAGTGGTCCAGAGGACGTGTTGAAATGTGGACGTATTTTTAGATTGGAAATTTTATACGATTTCAGTTTTAGAAAGGTTTTAGGGAAGTTTTGTTTTATTTGAACTCGTTCAGTTAACAATTTTATTACCAATTAATTGTTAGACACTAGGGCTTCTGGAGTTAGTAGATTCGATGAAATTTAATTTCAAATGATTTGCTTCTAAGTATTTACTGTATGAAGTGTTTTGTTCCTCTCTTAAGAGCAGAACTATGGACCTTCCTCGTTGACTGATTTCTAATCTCAACTATCCACGATTATTCCTCACACACAATATCCTCAACAAGGAGATATGAGCGACGTGTCCATCCAAGAGAGGTCAATTACTGGACCAATCTCCAATAATTACCCTCAAGACCTCGACCAATTACTGGAAATGTAATTCCTCAACATAAACAGGCGGGTAACGATCTACCGCCACAACTCGGTCGGAATTGCTAGCAAGGAGACTATAAAAGTTCATCCCAATCACGGACGAGGTTAGTGACTCCGGCAAAAACAGGACATCCACCATTCCCTAGTCGATATCCACAGATAATTACAAAGCCGCCGCGAAAGTAAAAGCAAATTGCGACGTTCGATGGTACAATTACACATGTAATTATTGAAATATTAATGTTCGTATTTGATAGTGTCGAGGGGTAATCGGTGATGGGGGCGTGGTCTGAAATCGTCGTGGGATCGTGGCAGCCTTCAATCAAGCTCTACGGTTGATGGATGCCTGGGACGTTGCAGTCATCTTCGATAGCGCGGTCCCCTCGAGTGAGTATACCTTGGGGTGTCCTCAGCTCGTCATGATCCACCTTAGCGTTGTTGGACATCGTTCTGGAACCGTAACAGGCTTCATCAAACTACCAAACAGTTGACGGATGCCTGGGACGTTGCAGTCATCTTCGTTAGTACGGTCTCCTCGAGCGAGTATACCTTGGGGTGTCCTCAGCTCGTCATGATCCACCTTAGCGTTGTTGGACATCGTTCTGGAACCGTAACAGGCTTCATCAAACTACCAAACAGTTGACGGATGCCTGGGACGTTGCAGTCATCTTCGTTAGTACGGTCTCCTCGAGCGAGTATACCTTGGGGTGTCCTCAGCTCGTCATGATCCACCTTAGCGTTGTTGGACATCGTTCTGGAACCGTAACAGGCTTCATCAAACTACCAAACAGTTGACGGATGCCTGGGACGTTGCAGTCATCTTCGTTAGTACGGTCTCCTCGAGCGAGTATACCTTGGGGTGTCCTCAACTCGTTACGTTCGATCTTAGCGTTGTTAGGCAGCATCCTGGAATCGTAACAGGCTTCAATCAAACTAAACAGTTGATTGATGCCTGGAACGTTGCAGTCATCTTCGATTGCGCGGTCCCTTCGAGCGAGCATACCTTGGGGTGTCCTCAACTCGTTATGTTCCATCTTAGCGTTGTTAGGCAGCATCCTGGAATCGTAACAGGCTTTAATCAAACTAAACAGTTGATTGATGCCTGGAACGTTGCAGTCATCTTCGATTGCGCGGTCCCTTCGAGCGAGCATACCTTGGGATGTCCTCAACTCGTTATGTTCAATCTTAGCGTTGTTAGGCAGCATCCTGGAATCGTAACAGGCTTCAATCAAACTAAACAGTTGATTGATGCCTGGAACGTTGCAGTCATCTTCGATTGCGCGGTCCCCTCGAGCGAGCATACCTTGGGGTGTCCTCAACTCGGCATGCTCCATCTTAGCGTTGTTAGGCAGTGTCCTGGAATCGTAAAATGCTTCGATAAATCTCAGTTGATTGGCATTCGTGACGTTGCATTCATCTTCGTAGACAGACTTTTCGCTAATGTAAACATTATCTCTACATCACAAGATTCTCATTTTTAGCTTGTTGGATCGCATATAGCCTTTAAAGATATAATATGTAACCTGTTACTTGTGTGAGTGTGAGTGTGGTACATAAAGCACCGTAAAAACAACATACATTTTAAAACTGCTTACAGACTGATAAAGTATGTATGGCCCACATATGCTATACAATTACATTTTATTGAGTAAGCTACAAATCCAATTTTCATTGTTCGGTATTTCGAAACAGTTGTGAACACATTGTACGAACAATGCCACACATTCAAGCATCAAATTGACAACGCTAATAGTCTCAAATTGGTGATAATTATTGATAAGTGATGCCACCATGACAAAACACCTGTCCAATCGTCGAAAATTCACGAAAAATAAAATGTTTACGATCTCGTTGTCAAGTGTTCGGAGTGTAATTGTGGAGTGAAGCAACGCGAATTATCATCACGATATTTTGACAATTGTTCCGATCAGAAACAATGTTTGTGTTGTAGACGTTGATACGCAGCTAGGTGGGCTATGTTCACAGATGTTCCTACACCTGTGGTCGTCTGAGGAGCTTCAGATCGTACCGACATGTGTCAGTCGCCACGGTGGTCCCCGTGGGTTGACTCTGGGTAATCGACCATAGGGTGTAAAGGAAACCGCACTTGCAACAACTGAGTAACACAAAATGTCAACAGTTGTATTTGTCGGACCAAATTTTGTATATATTTATCATGTCATGGCCACAATTATTTTGCTGACGAATACTTTAATCAAACATCCTATCCTAACTGAATGATCAATGTATATTATTCAAGCTGCATTTCGTATGATGAGCATCACAGCATTTTTCGTATCAGCGGTAAACTGCTCAAAGGAGACTTAGGTCCCTTGTGAACAAAAGCCGAACCGACCATTGACTCCGAGCGAAAAATCATCTTTTCACAGGTAAGGGCAAACAAGAAGGTCCATCAGCAACGAAAGACGGACGAACATAAATTACCTGTCACCTTTGTGGCCCTGCGTCCTGCGCCCTCTACCAACACATAAATCAGTCATCTGGAGGCATCTGCATACACCAGATTTGCGCCATTTTTTGCGCCCCCAAAGCCAAAATCGCCCAAGTATCTCGTAACTCACGGCATCCAGCGCCCTGAGCTCCGCCTTCACCTTTCCTCCCTTTTAATTACTCTTCTTGCGCTGACGGCCGGTGCCATAATTCTTGTTTTATTGTTAACCGCTAGAATGGACCACCCCGTAATGGGTTCTCTCGTTAGTTCTACAATTAGGGATGAAGGACTTTCCTTTATTTATATTTTTAATGATACTAAAGGTTTTATTTTACTAAATTATTTTCATTTTTGGGTTAATTATTTGCCATATTTTTTGTGGAACTTATTTATAATTTTGATTCATAAACAGTTATCGATGCTTATCTCCTTGTGAACAATGTAACTCATTGATACGTATATAATTCCGAACCTTCTGTCACAAGAAATTAATCAACATTTATCTGGTAGGCCTATCAGTTTCTTTTGGCAAGAAATTGAAGATGTTTAATCTGACGTAACAATAACCCGTACCTACCATATTACCTACATCACTTTGTAATATTCAGGCTTGCTACCAAAATCAATTTTTGCTTTATTTACACATTTAAACTTTTTTGAAAGCATACTCATCACCAATATAATGAATACCATTTAGATACTGCATGAAGTTTAACACGTATGCCATACCGAGCTATAATGTGTTAAATGTAGACGATTAAATTCAAAATTACATGGCGGTGTGATAATGAGTGACAAAATCCGTGACGGAGTTGACACATTTTATGCTGACCCGCGGAACCTGTAGGCTACTGTGATGAGTGTCATTTTAATAAACGTCCGCGGTGAAATGCAGTAAAATGGCAGTATCTGTTGGTAACACTGTCAGGTATCCGATCAGCTGATCAGCTACAACAATCACATGTTACATTGATATGATATGACGACAGTTAGTTAGTTACCTTGTTCGACTAATCCATCTGTTTAAATACTTGCGGATCTTATCACTTCCACATGATGGCTGTCATTTAGAGATCTACAACATTGAACTTACTGCCAAATGTATGTTGAATTGTCATTATCTAACGGTTTGGGGTTTTTTTTAACTGGCACTTGCTTATTTAGGTAAGAAGGGCTAGTAAAATGACAAGTAATTTAATATATGGCATATAAAATAATTTGATTTTCCAAATCTGAATGTCAACCTTTCTAGATAGACCTACATTGCTATATTTTCCATTTTTTATTTAACAAAATACAACGTGGATTACCCGAAAAAAATATTTCGTCGTTGAAAATTAAAGTAGATTTGTTTGCACATGATAAGATATCTTAGTGACAATGGACAACCAATTAAAAATTAGACTAGTCAGCACTATTACTTTTGTTGTTGTTTATAATATTATAATTTAATTTGGTTAATATGCCTTTGTCATATTTAAGCACAAGGACTCGAGGAGACTAAACAAACCTGTACCAATGACTGCAAAACTCTAACTTTGTTACAAGTACATAACCTCCCCTCCTACCACCTTCGCGACAAACTTAGCTCGTAAACCCCCTTTAGTGGGGGGGGGGGGGGCTGCAGGGGGGCAAGACGCTCGCTTGTCGAACACATCTGCGACAAAAGACGGATCAATACGTTTTAAAAAAATGACAGTTTGTTATTTGTTCGTACAATGCACTTGTTGACAGCACCATAAGATAAATGGCACGCACGCCACCGCCCGCTCCGGCTGACAATTTTCCATCCATCACAAATGAAAGAAACCTACCTGGCTTTCCCCACTTTCCTTTCGTTTGGGAAAATCTCCGAAGCGGGAAATTAATGGCAGTTGTCGAGGCCGATACAGAAGGCTGCGGAGTCGCTGTTTTTGCAAATTGTTTGCTCTGTGCGACACCTTGCAACTTTTCTACCCTTACCTTTCAGATTTATGAAGGCATTTGCTCGTAGATTGTTTCTCCGGATTTGATTGTCGGGTTTCAGTTTTCTCTTCGGTTTCTTCGATGGATCGACGGTCGTAACACCCTATCGAGGTACAAATTACTCAATCATCCGATTCAATATCAAATAGTATTGTATTAGTTAGCTGTAAGTTGGGAATTAGGTAAATTATATTAGTTAGTTTATTGTTTGGTGTTACAGCTCTTACGTGTTTTTACAACGCAATCATAAACCCCCGGACTTATACTCTTGCTATTTGTCCATCCATAACATATCAAAGCGCACAAAAGAAACATATACTCACGTACAGTACAACATTTTTAATACCTACCGCATATAGTAAATTGGATTGAATTTTGTAACTTAATCCACAAACGTGTGTTTGAAATTAATTTCGCGGATGCATAAAAATAACGTCAATACAAAGTCCACTGTGCCACACAAAGTACAACTGAATGACACTAAGTATTATTATTTTAATTACGTTGTTCAGTACATCACACACGAGGCATTATACAACAAACAACCGTTGATAAAATAACTTTTGATACGTGTGTCAAATGATCAATTATGATAATATTCAAATATTAATATTATGTTTAAAACTTCAACTATAATTCTCTTTGGTCTTTACTGGGCTTTGAAGGACATTAGGGCGTGTTAGGGACAAAGAATAGCTGGGATGTTGAAATTAATTGTGTTTGACTAATAATAATCACCAAAGTTTATTAATCATATTTATAAGAGGAAATGGTTATAGGCAGTGCTTGCTTTTGAGCAAAGGGTCTTTGATCTTCCGTTTTAGTATACCATTGTGTGTGATAACAACAAAATATGTTACAGAGATAATCATGTAAGAACAATAAATTCGTGAAACATTTGTATGAATACACTACTAAAAATTATCCATGTTTTACAAATTTAACTTTAAAAAATTTATATCCAAAAAGTTTTAGGACGGAGTTATATTAGGAACCAACAATGTTTAATGTTTCCCCTTATCTTTGCTAATATCTAGTTTATAAAGACTCATGGTAATATTGCATACTATTCTTTTATTAAGAAATATAGCCTATGTTTTGATTGAATGAAATCAATTAGCTGGTTCTGCATGTATTATGTAAATTTGAAGGTCACACCTTTAATCCATGCTCAAGGTAACTTACAAAGGTATAGGTTTAGGTGACTGCCTACCTCAGATATACATTTCAGTATTTTGCACGGTAAAAATTGTTTCGATACGATTACCGAAAAGAAACCTGCTTAATAAGCAAATGTCTTACACAAAACAGGAATTTTATTTGTAAATGCTTCTACTACTGTTTGGCCCGTAGCACGGGTAGGACTGTATCATGCTGCGCGATGTCATTAAAACTAAAATCAAGTGTTTATTTATTGCCTTCACACATTAGATCAAATAATTTACGATAAGTAAAGTGGATCCTAGGTTGAGTTTATTTTCCATAATCCCACAAGATTTGTTACTGTTTCATTCTGGCTCCAATTCCCGAATTTATAAATGATTTATTCGAATCCAGAAAAACGAAAAAACCTGATTTTTGCATTGGGGGGAAACTTTGTTTATGAGGATGTTGATATTTTGTATATTGCTAATTAGCTAAATAAATAACTTAACTGCTCTGTCAATAGTATGACGCTTTCTTATTGCTTACCTACACGAATGAGTGAGGATCTTGGTGTGAGTACTGTCCTGAGGTATCCTCCGCTATGACTCTACATTAAATATAAGTATACAAAACGTATAATTTCACGTCTCTTGTTGTAAAAGGAGCCAAGTGTAAACCACATTTAGCCTGTACTGTTGTGGTTGTGTGTGTTGGTTTGAAGGGGGAGTTGGGGGATGAAAGCCTTCAACGCCGCGGCAGATGCCATCTCATCAGCGAACAGAACCTAACAGTAAATCAAGTCAAAAGCTCAGCCCAGATCAGGATGCCGTGAATTATGTCCCTCCAGAGGTGGATCTGGATTTTCAAAACTTTTTTGAGCCCCTCTCTCTCCCCCCCCTCGACAATACCATCTCCTGCTGTAGTACAAACAGACATCACTCGTGTTGCGGTTGGAGAATATCGAGGTTTGCTTGTGTTGGTAAACACTAATGTATTCTTGACTCTACTTTCTGATTAATATTTATAAATTTTGTATTTTATCGCATGTTTGTAATGTTATTGATGTCGTGTGCTCATATTACTTTGTTTGTGTAACTAATGTGCCAAACTATAATTAAGCATAACCTAGAGTTTTTTTTTAACCTGAAAAGTGATTTTGAATGCAAAAAAACAGATAATAAATACAGGAATACATAAATGTGTAACCAATGTGCAAAACTATGGTCGTGTCCACAAACTGTTTAACCTTAAGAACAGTTTCACCCTCCAGCTAAGGCAGTAGTTACGCCAGTACAAGTCCAGACCCTCGCTCGTGGGGTCCTCACTCCCCCATACGTCTCCACACTCCTCGTACCTCGCATACCACGTCACAGCAACGACAGCTTTACGAATATGGTCAGATCGTCGTCCGCTCCTAATTTCCATACCTTTGAATAACATCATATGAGACGTCGTGATCGGAATTGCTATCAGTTAATTCCTCGCCACAGAGTTGTAAGTTGCGACCGCGAGTAAATTTCCTTCACCACAACGTCCTTATATATCTGCGGCCGGGAAACTCCCTACGTTTACTTGACTTTTTATTACTACAGGAAATCTCTCTAACATTTATTTATATCCTGGTTATATTAGTGTCATAACCCTTAGGCTGATATATTATATTTGGGACAGTACAACTCGCTCCCTTAACTCCTAAATGCCATAAACATGTTAGTCTCGTTAATTTGAGGTCGTATTTCCGTTCCTAGTATGTACAATAGCATTGTTTTTTTAGTACGGCAGGTTCAATGTAAGGTTTTTGCAACCGTAACAATTAACTAGAACATAACATTTGTCTTAAGGTCTTGGGACCTAAAATAAAACAAAAAGCACAGTGTTCACGAACCTAGGTTCCATACGGCAACAGCTTTAGTATTGGGAAATAATAATAAAAATAAAAAATAAAAAAATAAACTGATAAAATCCTACACTTGTCTGTGTTTGTAATGCGAGAATTGTCACACTGTGACTAAATGTTATTTCTTTGCTCCATTATTTTCTTATTAACTTCAATTTATTGATAATATAGTCAAACATCATAAAAGTTAATAACACATAGGTGTAGCAATTAAATTGTAGGTGTCAAATCGTTATATCATATTCTGGCACTGCCTATGCGGCATGCCGTATTATCATGAACATGAGACATGCACTATGAGACCATGCCGCAGACCTGTCGCAAGAGACATGAGACCATGTCGCAAGATTGATGCCAGTCGAAGCATTAACACGTCAATTTAAGCTAGCCTAATCCCTCGTCAACCGTCCCTCCGGTAAGTCCGCCTGTCCCTCAAGAATACTTCGAATTGGATTTACTCCCAGAGTTTTCGATTGGTTTCTTAATCTGAAATGTTGTTTGTGAATTAAATAAAATACTCTTCACAGAGTTTTGTATTATTTAATGTTAGGAAGGTTTCGATACGGCAAGTCTCACTTTTGGTGGAACTAGGCGTCAAATAGCTGTAGGCGGATCTTACAATAGCAAATTAAATAGTAAAATGTTACCAGGGGAAAAGATGTGTTAACAGATTTATAGTTTCAGCATGATTTTTCTACTGATTCTACCCGCTAAGGTTAGTTTTAAACCCTATTAAATTTCTTTAAAATGTATAATTAAAAGAGGACCTATAGAGGATTACAAGGTAGGTACCAATTGAGGTATCCAAAAGGTTAGGCATTTTAATTGTAGCAGACGATGTATGGACTACGACTAAGTTTACACAATCGTAGTAAGTCCCTCAAGGATTTTATTTTATTTTATTTTTACATGTGTGTTGCTGATTTCAAATGCCACATAGATTAGATTAATAAAATAATAAAAACAAAACAAAAACTGGGAGTTTTGTATATATTTTTTTAATAAGTTGTAAATATTCCCCACCATCAGCAGTTTGATACAAATATAAAACAACACGTTTTACCTACAAGTTCGTGTTTTGCTCTTCAACACATGTATTGATTTCCCACAGAGTGGAGTATTCAAGTGTAAAACAGGAACAGTTTAGACAGAGTAAGAAGTTGCACGAGCAGTGGCAGCGACGCGGTGGCTATAAAGAAGTCAATCACACTGGGATAATAAGAGCTTGGGGGGGGGGGGATGGGGGAGTGACGGATTTATGAAGGCATTGCGTCTGCCTGACTGATGGGACGCCAGCTCCTCCGGGACCTCCCTTAGCTTAGACAAACCCTAAAAATATCACGGGACGACAGAGCGATGAAATAATTCGAAAACTGAAGAGTCCGAAATAACAGTCATAATCTAGGCGCTGGAAGACGAAATGCGGTCTGTGACAAGTATTGGAGGAGTTTCAAAAGAGGTGGCGACTGAGGAGTTGTTATCATTGCGAGCTGGCCAGCTGTATTGCAGCAATTAATATGCGAGTGTTTAGACTGGGCTCAGCTGTTTTGAGGGATATACTGCAGTTGGGTTAGTAGCAATGAGCAATTGGTCTTGAAACGTCAAATCAATAAGAAGCTCAGTTGCTTTGGCCAGCGCAGTTATACTGCAACAAATAATATCTGAAAACACCTGTTTTGATAATTAAAAAACTTTAGCCATTGGTAGGCATACACCAACACTCTGTAGTAATTGTGTTGCATATAAAATCCCAAAATGGTAATTCATAATTTCAAGTAAAATGTCCATCAATATATCCAAAGTGTTTAAGTTTTCAAGGTATTAATAAAAATAGACGTTTTAATAGTCAGTAACATAATATTCAGTCAGCGATTGTGTTAACTTATTAATTGTGAATCATTTTTAAAAATCCTGAATGTACTGGGTCAAATATTTTTTAATAGGCCTAACTGAACAATCAATGTACAACAATTTCTTCGTAGTATTCTGAGACTGTGTAGTGAAAAAAACGTTGAACAGTTGTACATAACCTATGTATATTAATCAGCATTTAATATTACGACTCAAGAAGTAAATCTATCGATAGGCTGGACTAATTTAAAGCTAGCCGAAATACCTCACTTTAAGTCCCCGGGGAACGGAGACAAATGTTTCGTCATTTCTCATCGCAAAAGATCGTACGTCAACGATGAACCATCGCTCTCGTTAGTGAATAATTTAAATAAATATGCGTTTTTCTAAACTGCAAGTTGACGAGAGAAGTAGGGGCGGGAGAGAAGAGAGAATGAAGAATGGGACTTCTCCGTCAGTGCCAACCAAATACAGAACCAGGCGATATATTCGCGTCAGATCCCAGTAGCGATATCATTCATTAGAGTTGGCAGTAGAAGGACCAATCGCGTGGCTGCTTACAACAATTAAACCTCAGACACACAGGTGACGCTTCTATTTAGGAGTTTGGCGAGCGGCCCAGTTGGTCCATTGTTGTCGAAATGCATCGCGAGTATTGTAAGTGGCGAATAGCGATCGAATGTCGAACGCGACTCAGCGATCGAATGTTTTGTGTTTTCCTCCAAGAAAGTTAAAGTTGACTCTTATCGATACGCTCAGTTATCTTTTGTTTAGCGTCGAGACAGTAACTACAACCTCGAATGGTGTCACGTGAAAAACATCAATAATGTCATCACCAAATGTCACTAAACATTTTTGTACTGTTGTAGCTTGTAAAAAAACAATAGTATGCAAGTTTAAATGGTTTCGTTAAGAATTATACAATTGTGTCAAAATAGAGATGTATCCTTCATTCGTAAAACCATAACTCTATTAATCAGAGATGTTTAAAAAAATGTATGTGTAACTTGAGTGCTAAAATATTTTAAATATTCCAGATGGATGAAGTCTAAGTGCCATTTATGGTTATGTAAACTGATATTCGTTTTACACATTTTCCGTCTTACCATTCATTTTATTGTACACTATAAAAGATTAGTGAAAATTATACGCTTGCAAAGGTTTTGTCTACTATACGCCCCAATATAATGGCAGCCATACAATACGCCGCAAGCAGAAGATGGAGAATAATTAACATTTGAAAGTCGTATCGACGAGCGATACATTGATTATCACATTGCGTGTGGACGTTGGCAGTTGTGTTATGTTCGTGGGCGAAGGCTTATTTGTTGTTACTGGAACGTTTTACTTCTTTTTATTTTGATGTCAGCTTGTACTAACTTATTGCGTAAGCTCTCAAAACAGAGGCACCATTCTACATTGTAATGGGATAATTTTTAAATATCTGCCTGCAGGGAATTTGGTTGATCTTATTCTCCCTCTAACTTGTAGTTTTTAGTTCAAGGGCTGCTTGAAAAATACAGATAATGATTCTTTGGATAATGCCATCCAACAAAATAGAAAAATAAGGATAAACCACATGTACTGTAGGTGCTATCATTTAAATGCAAAATCGCTGTACATTCAATGAATACCGAATAGTTGTACACCACTAGTTTGACAATTCTTATTAAAACATAGTCATTAATAATGCTAAGACATATATTCAGAAGCAGTGTTTTTACCTATACTGTACTTTGTATCCATACTGTACTTTGTTCTTTTTCAAAATGTTATTATTCATTTTGCCATCCCTAAGGTACTTTTGCAATCCCATGGTGACTTGTAAGCCTGACCCTCTGTTAAAAAAAGGTACTTCTACTAAGCATCCAAACCTTGTTTGCTTATGATTGCCCACCTTTTGTCAAAGTGTGTACTTACGAATGCTCATAATACAGTTATAAACTAATACATATAACTAACGCTATTATAACTAATGCTATACTGTGATACATTTTGTCATTAACATTCAACGTAACTGTTATGCTGTAAGGTGTATAAACGTCGTATAGCTCATGAGATACAACACTTGTCACCTGTATGTGTGTGTGTGTGTGTGTGTGTGTGTGTGTGTGTGAGAGAGAGAGAGGGAGAGAGAGTTCTATTATCTGGTCACTTATGCGGCTATACGCTCGTCCTGAAGTATACTTGTGGGGCTATTGGTCCTTGTGGGGATATCCCCATAAGGACCAGGTCTTTTTTTTGGCTGGAATGGATTATTCGTTCAAAATAATGCGTAAATTGCCCACTTTCAGCGCAAAACTAAAATATCCCCACATGGCACCTTATGATCCTTACACTTAGTTCGCTTTTGCGGCCACCAGAGCTGCGCTGATGCCGGTTTTCTCTCTCCGAAAAGAGAGTAAAGCTTTGGTCCTTATGGGGATACGAGGCCTGATTGGTCCTTTTTGAATTTAGAGAGAGAACTATACCTCATGATCAACTGTGGGGATATAAGAGAATATCTGCGGTCCCTATGAGGATGTCAATTCTGATTGGTTCGTTTAAATTTTAGAGAGAGAATTTTACCAAATGGTACATTGTGGGGATGGTTTGTGTCTTCAGTGATAGACATGACATTCTTTGAGGAGCACGAGGTTGTAATTTTGTACAGTTATTGTTCTCTGAGTCCGTTGTGCTGCTGCTGAACAGACATCATGAAGCGTGGCGTGGCGTAAAAATCCAAATTTTTACGCATAATTACTATTTCAGAAATCAGAAAATCTTTATTGTTTCATATTTATTTACAGGCTTATACACAGATTAACTTAAGAATAACTTAGAATAACTAACTCACACACTTATTTAACTATGAAACAATTCATCCCTAGGTCAAAAACCTGTTTGGGATGTTCTATTACGTATATACACATATAAAAACAGCTCAAAAGATATTTTATTAAACCTTTTATAAAACTGAAAAACTGAATGGATAGTATATTTCTGTCCCTTAAAATCATTATTGGTATATACTTAGAGTTTAAAGAATAACGTCCAATCTATCTAAAATCCATATAAAAGATTCGAGTTTTGTCTGTACATTGCACATAATAATATATTTTTAGGTTGTTTTTAAGTTTTATACATTATGAAATGAAAAACTAAATAAAAAACTTTTATTTATCCCAAGAATAATAAACTAAAACAGAGAGTAGCTATACAACATTAGAGTACAACATTTTTAAGATAAAATTTGCCTTACTTTGCCTAAATTTGACTAATGGGCAGGTGCCTGTGCGTAAGCCTGGCTGTTATCAGTCTAAAGAAATTGAGGGAACACACTAAAATTTGGAAGATTAAAGAAGCAGAAACGAGTCTTATCTCTTTATTTCTGTCCGTCTGTCTGTCTGCTGTCCGTCTGTAACACTCAAGATGGCATTTTACGCTATCTTTTCCAGGAAAACGAGAGTACCTATCAAGATCCAAGTCATTTTAATGTATTCACTGGATTGGCGAGAGTGTTTTTAGTCATTAATATATGGCCTCACTACTTTGTAAATACAATTACTGACGTTCAAAAATGCAGTTTTGTGCGATTTTTGTTAAGTTTTCGTCCAATTTTTATCACATAATCATCTATGAAATAACGAACAGCTGTTCGGATCAAGGTAATTTTTTCTAGGTGTCACTAATATGTTTACAAATGTTGTTTACAAATACCGTAACCATTTTCGATTACATTTTAAAAGCAAATCCCAACCAAGTGAGATTAAAAACGTTTTTCTTGCATATCGGATTTAATTAATCGCAAGTGCAATAAAATAGTGTAACCACTTAAATGAAATTAAATAACTAGGCATCATCCAGGTCAGGAACCAGAGATTAGTTGTGTATAAGATTGTTCTTGAGTTTTGATAACCAGAAAGAAGACCTTGAATCAGTTTTGTATACGGCTGGGAAACTTAAATTTATTAATGATCGACACCAATAAATTAGAAACAAGGTTTCCACTCATTGACGGCGCTTCAATAAGTGTAAAGTAAAAAATCACAACTGCAGTTGGTGATTGTAACTGAGGTTTACGGATGATGCTAAACTCGATTTTTTAATGTGTCACTTTTTGTTCCTATACCATTGACTTTAATAGTCAATAGTTCATACTCACCGTGTGATGCAATCGCTGGACCATACAGCCAATAGGCCCATAGCCCATCCTTTGGGTACGTACGCCTACCCAATTATTCATAACAAACTTTTTGACGACAATCCGTGATAACCGGTACTTTTCCCTAGAATACACGGCCTACCTCCTACCTACTTAAGAAATAAAATTACAAACGTCCAAAAACCCAACGTTGTGTGATTTTTGTCACGTTTCCTTCTATACCAATCATTGTTTATAGAATACGTAATCTATTAAATGACAAAAAGTTGTTTGTATAAGGTTGTTTTTTTTTTTCAAACTGACACTGATAAGTTTACATTAAAAGTTGTTTACAAATAAAGCAATTAATGTGAAATAACATTGATTGCCGATAACTTTTTACGAGAAAATCCAAAACCAATAAGAGATCAATAAACTTGATTAACGCATATAATTGGTCTATTTACTTTAATTTTTTTTGCTGTAAACGTTAGTTTTTGGTTCTGGTTCTTTTGCCTTAGACGAGTTGGTAGCTGAATTATGCAAATATTTGTTATGCAGATATCTGAAACTATGCAAACCAACTGCTGTTCTTAAGGTTTCAACTGACTAAGATAAGATCCCCGTACGTAGAACGGACACAAAGCTAGTAAAACATAAACGGAGCAATGTTTTTATTTTTAAAAGTATTTGAACTCCATTGAATCTCCAACACAACACCATTTTACAAGCTACATTTTACGTTGGGACAAGAGTTTTATATGTATGGTATTTTTTGCCACAAGCACGAGGCCTCTTTCAGGCCTCGATCAGTCGTAGCCTATTGTAGTAAACAAAAACCAGCATTAAATTACTTCTAATGCTATTCTTATGGAGAACAATTTACTTCATATGTAATTTTGTGTTAAAATTTTGGGAATTTCACTATTTTTTCCGTCGTCTCGGTATTGTGACCTTTCCCTTTAATTTGAGCCCTCTCCCGTCATTCTAGGACTTCTCAGTCGCCTACAATTTTGACGCAAATAATCGGCTTACGTAGTAATAGCTATTTACATTACAAGTGTAGTAAGAGCGTTTTTACATCACGCAGGTGAATGTTGTGCAACGAGCGAAGGCGAGTTGCATAATTCACCGAAGTGATGTAAACACGCTCTTGCGTAACTTGTAACGTACAAAATTTTACCTGACCCGACAATATTAAGGAGGTTACGAGCAATATACTTCATTATCAATTTCACTCATCTTCTAACAGTAACGTCCATTTACAAACAAAAGCTAGGTTAGGAAAATTCTTCAACGCATAACAATAAAATTCAAACACACAGCTGATTTCTAGCGTTGAACGTCGTTGGCTCCATGGAGGTATATATTTTAAGTTATCCACTCAATGTTATTTAAATGGGTTTCATTACATCACCGAGTGAGTTTTTTTCAACTTTACATCACTCGAGAAGTAAGGAAGTTGTATACATCACGCTTGGGATAGGGAAGTTTAACATGGCGGGTTAGGTAAATATATTGACTAGAGCATTTTTCAATAGGCACAACCATTGTAATGTTGATATTTGTTTAACGTCATATTTTTGTTATTTTCGTTATCAAATTTGTTATGTAATGTACACTGCAATCGGAGTGTCGTTATTACCGCGAGTCACGACGGACGATGTAATGACAATTCGGAATTTGGTCAACTCGAGTCGTGAACATCATTGTGCGCTGTGATCGGTGGGCGGGGGAGGAATGACCTTCACAGACCGCGCACCTGCTTAACTGGCCACACCCCAGCGCAATGGGTCCAAATCATCGATATGTCCAAATGTATGTAATAAACATAAAGGAATCAGCTTTGAAACGTCAAAAAAACTCACACAGAATATTTTGATTTGTTTTTTGCTGAAGAAATAATACTGGGCAGACCTCCAACCAAAAAAAAGGTGCGAAGAACGTTTAAAGAGATTTCCTGAGCTGCAAGGAATAGGAAATTACCTGAAGATCAAATGAAAGGTAAACGCAATAGTACAGGAACGAACACAGAAAAGCCTGAACAAATTATCACATTAGTTGTTTTTACTGTGTTGTATCATTTTTAACTTATCCATAATGCCAGTTTAAACATGTTGGTATTATCTGTCGTTTTTCATAGTCCTCCAATGTATGATTCGTTTATGAATTTAAACACCAACAGTAATGTTTAAACTATCACATTAGTTGTTTTTTCTGTGTTGTTTTATTTGTAATGCCAGTTTTAAAATGTTGGTATTATCTGTCGTTTTTCGTGGTGCTGCATTGTATGAGTTGAATTTGTTTATGAATTTAAACACCCAATGTAATGTTTACTGTTATTTACAAAGGTTTTCAATGGCTTATAAGCCTTAGGGTTTTATGATTGATATGTTTTATGTTTGTACGACCATTTTCTACCACTACCATTTTAGGTTTTATTCTAAACGTGTCTTTTAGAGGAGAGAATTATTTTCTTCTTACATTAAGCAATAATTGCCTCGGTCCTTAAGATGTTTTTGGGGCTTGTCAAACGATGAAATATACAAACAGTTCACAACAAACATGCGTAACGTTTTACTAACCCCAAAAGACATCTGAATAATTAATGTGAGCGTTGCAATACAGACAAGAAACACTACGTTATTAAAATTATTGTTTTGTGCCCTTAGATCTTTTGAAAGTTATTATTTATACAGTTTAATAGTTGAAACTTAATACTTCTGTTAAATTTCTACCGGTACATTCTATAGTTACTTTCTGAAGGGCTACACTGAAAATTTTTACTTATTTTTACTATAGTAAGATGATTATACTTTATTCCCAATTTTTAGGTTAAGTTCAATTTACATTACTGTATTGTTTGTCAGTATATTTTTATGCCACAGTGTTTTAGCAATTTATTTAATAATTATACTACACTATTTGTATATATTATACTTAATTAATAATGTACCTAATAAAAAAAAAAAAAAATAATGATTTTTGAAAGAAAATGTTTTATTTTAATCCTTAGAGAGTAATCTGGTAATATCTCAAACATTATTAACATGTTTTCAGACGGTTTGAATAAACAGTCTAGTTACCTTGTATTTTTCATGATGTCGTATTTGTCCATGCAGTTTAACAAATTACTTCAATAACAAAAGAATTTAACGACATAAACCAGTAAATTACATAAGTATAAAAAGTAGTTGATGATAATTATTTTAATATTAAAAACGTAATTATATTCCAAAATATGACATAAAATATGAAAAATGTATGACGTAGTATAAATATTTATTATTAAATCCAGTTTTTTTATGTTTATTGAATGTTGCAATATTAATTATAAAAACTGTTATAACTCTAGTTACAACTACTACTATACACTCCAGTAATAAAAAAAGGTCATTCTTTGCTATACTGGAAAAAATAGACACTTACATTGATTAGAAACAAGAATAGATAAATCAAGTAATGTTACTTTTGAAGCCATAACAAATGGACTTTTAGGCTTTCACGCCATCTAGAATTAGCAACACCACAAAAGTTTTTTTGGCTGGTTCGATGTGAGTTTCCTGCAAAAATATCTACAGAAATATGGGTTGCAGAAAAAAGCACCTGATGGTGTCATGATGGGGTGACTGGGATTGCAGTATTGCAAGCTCAAAGACCACATTGCCTTCTTTGGAGGCGGCCATGCTTGAATGCAAGCCTATTGTAATCGTTTAATTACAACAAGTTAAGCTCAACACCACAATGAATGATAACACTATGTTGCGGTATCAACTTGAAGTGACGACTTTTATGAATAGCATTATAACACTATCTGAGACAGGGATCTCAGATGGTGCGTATTTAACCTGCATATGAAATTATATAATATCAACATAAAAATGATGAAAATACTGTATGTTACTATTGAAAAAATTGTATGCACATTAAAATACATTTATCCGAAATTTTATAAAACTTATAATTAAATCTTCAGTTATAACGTTGTCTAAGGAATATAAGAATATATTCCAGGTAAAGTGGTGTCAACATTTGCCTCACATACATAATATTTTCACTGAGGAGTTTTTCGAAATTTGATTTCACATACAATAAACATTTAAGAATATACAAATTAGGGACGGTTAGAATTTTTAGTTCTTTAAAAAGTTGTTTGCATGAATGTTTTACGGGTTTGAAAACATTATTCTAAGTATTATTTTTTGAAGTTTAAAAAGTTGATAAGAACCAGAGGTGACGCCCCAAAGCTTGAATTTTTCCATACTGTTCCATACTGTAAAATTGATGAAAATAAAGCGTGATAAATCATTAGTCTAGTGTTTAAATCATTTCTTAAGACCATTCAATTCATTATATTACCCTTAAACATTTAGCATGAACTGTTTTTATGTGTCCTCCTAATTTCATTCTCATACCTCCACAAAACCCTCTGAGATATCGCCGTAAAGTCCGCTCTTACAGTCCCACAAATCCCTCTCTTATAGTATATCCATTGAAAGTATTATATGGATATTACTTGGTATCCTATTTCACCGTCTAACATTCTCAAAAACTATTTATAGGCCTACATAACCCCACAAATATCTATCTTGTATATCTCCACAAGATCCGCACTCATATCCTCATAACGCCCTCTCTTGTGTCTCCTGGATAATCACCATCGCACAAACCCAAGTAACTGTAGAACTATCAACTCTTTTCTCATATCGCCATAAAGTCCTCTCTTATATTCCCACAAGTCCCCCTCATATATCCTCACAAAACCCTCTCATTTATCCCCACATGCCCCTCTCTCATATCCTTATAAATTCCTCTCTTATATCCCCACATGCTCCTCTCTTATATCCTTATAAATTCCTCTCTTATATCCCCACATATCCCTCTCACATATCCTCACTATGCCCTCTCTTACAATGACCGTTATATCCTCTGAATGTTCTCTCTTATATCCCCACTAATTCCTCTCACATATCCTCGTAAATCCCTCTCTCATAGTGACCGTTATAGCCCCACAAGGACAAAAATCGGCACTTGGTAAATGGACGAATTTTTGAGAGAGGGCCACAAAAAACAACTGCTAAAATTTTATCTAACAATCTTCTCTCACTAGATTCTTTCTAACACTAAAAATGGCAGAGTTCCCACAAGTGACCATACAAACAAGTATCCCCGCAAAGCACCAGATGCTGGACGGAGAGAGAGAGAGAGAGAGAGAGGCAGAGTATTGCGTGTCGGTCAGGCATCACAGGTCGTCGTGTCACATTCATTAAATGCTCGACCAACACTCTTGCCCTTTTTGCTTCACCTCCTTCTTTATCACTCCTCTTGCGAGTCTTCTTTATTCGCCAATCTAAACTTGTTTTTTAAGGAGACTACTATGTGTTTATCACCACTGCCTCGCTCTATCTCTCTCACTCTCTCTCACTAGTCTCTTGATACACTCACAGTTGTATACTCTCCATTTTATTGACTCGCCGGACGTCGCGTTATTGATGCTTACTAGTCCAGGAATGCTTTAAGGCGTTGAGTGTTTGGGCTTATCCTCGGCGTGAGTTACGTCCGTGAGATCATCTGTAAGTAAATCGCCGTGCGTTTAATGGCGACAAGCGGGCCTAGAAAATATATTGTATTGTGCGCAATAAATATAAATTTTAGCTATCTATTTTTTAATATATTGGTGATACATAAACTATAAACATTTACAATAGCAAGCTTTTTTGAAATCCATCAATATTGGTTCTACTACTCCTCTAGTCTCCCTTCTCGGAAACCTTTCTTACGAATCACGCCACAAGCCGAGATGCATATCAAACCTCGACTTTCCACCCGATCGAATCTCAACCGCCAGAATGCAAATCACTCATTCATCAAAGCTAACCCGGTATTAATGTAATCGCGCTCACAAAACCTATCTATCACGGGGGCAAAATGGCGGATGACGAAACTTATCATCCACGGACGGCGTATCTTACCTGGCCGGGGAGCCAATTAAAAGCCCGGACGTTGTGTTAATTATGGGGGATAATGTGATAATTGTGGCTCGAGACTGAGCCCCGCGTAAATCAGTCAGGGGAGCCGTCACGACGTCCGCGTCCGCGTCCGACTCTGATTGAAATTCTGACCGCTGAGGCAATTAACAACTTATATATGTTACCATAAATAACATCCGAGATGTAATTTGGACCGTCCTGCCACAGGGAGATTTACTGCTCAGATAAGTCAGATATTGGTTTTAAGATATAAATTATTATTCGTATTTTTGTTGCCGGTCTCTTTGTATCAGTCGGGCGCAAGGTGCAAGCGGAATTGATGGTATGCGAGCGGTGCGATCTTGTAGCGGTGGTGTACCACAGGGACATGCGTGGGTCCTCTGTTGGCCGAAAACTTTCAATTTATTGCCAGTTAATATGTGTTCTGAAATTGTCACTGCCGTGTGTCCAAAAACAATCAAACCCTAATACACTACGACACAGAAAATGTTATAAATATATTTTGCAAGTAAATTATTAATGATCATTCTATAATCTATCTTCAACGTACAAAACTGTGCTCCTTTAAACCCAACCATCACATCTGGACGAAACTCCAGCCTCTAACTAACCAAAGCTCGAATGTACTCAGCTAAAAGTCTTAATACCGTGTTTAACCAATAAATATAGTTAAGATCGCCAACAGTTCGCTGCTCAGGCTCTAACGCTATCAACGTCGGCACCAACGGTCGTTAATTAACTTCATGAATGTTAACGTTACTTCTGTGTCGTTACGTTAATTTATTATCCGTTAAGTGTCGGTAGTAAACCCCCGCCGCTCCTACAAGTCGCGCCAACCGTAACTACTAAATGTTTTGTTTGCTAAACTCAAGCGTAGTGACTTGGCCAGTCCCAGCTTGTGGAAGTGTCATAGAGGAACATCAAACGATATTGTTAATGATCACTGAGTGTAATGACGCTTGACTTGTCATTTGCTCTTGTAAACGATCGATGAATGTTATCGGTTGAGTGTCAGCGTACTGTGGACATATATTTTGTATATTAATGGTGTTTTTTGGTTTGGTTCCTTAAGGCCTACCTTTACAGTTTATTAGCGATTTCATAGTTTTTATTTGCTGTTCATTCTTAAATGTTATTGTCAAAGACCTGTGTGGAAGGTATCTGTGCAGTAATGTCAGTAGTTGTAAGTCTCTAGCATGTAAGTCATTTCATAATTTACCCATCATCCCCTCATAGTTACATGATGGGTAATTTGTAAAGTCACGCCACATTACCAAGTCGCCCTCGTTGCAGCAACCCCTGTTGTATACAGATCGCTTAGTTGTACACACAACTCCGTCACTCCCTTCGAGCAGCGATTTGTCTGCATTTTCAGCTCATTGCCCGTTGAAATATCAATTTGTCGACAAAAAGGCGACTCGCTGGTCGAGCTCCGGCTCAGGCTCCCCCCAGAGTCGAGTTCACACAAGACATTGCCTAACAATGGCTCACGACAGTGCGGATTGTCAAAATACTGTTGGGGCACCCTTTCATACCTACAGATGTCCGTACTTAAGTAGGTTTAGCCCGGCCAATGGGGGATGTCGTATGTCGTACGCCGTTTCGAATCGGTGACACCGCATTAGTGTTGTGGCGCAACCGGAGTTGGAAATCGGTGCGACATTATAGTACTACGTAGGGCTCGAGGTTGGGCGTGAGGCTGCGATTGTGTTTGTCTAGGTCAGGTAGACTGCGGTGTTTGCTTCGATGGGGTTGTTTGTTTGTTTTATTGTGTCGGTTACAATCAAAGACACTTCGATCAAAAACACATCCAACAACAACTACAAATTTAGGGATTTCAATACAGTACTTCAAAAATCAACATATGTGAAAATAGCTGTGTTTGAGTTTAAAAATAGATAGTATAGTAATTAGCCAATTTCAAAATTATTTTGATACTGCCAATTGCACCACATCTAAGATATTGTTTTGATTCATAATGACCAATAGTTAATTACCTTTGCGAAACCAATGGGCCTTTTATCGCCCCTAGATCGTACCCCAGCTATTTACCTCCGTTTAGTGAGGTTATTCTGTAAGCCGTACAATAGCGCGGGTAAGGTATGTTTTTGGCGGGTTCTATCTCGCTTTTGTCTCAGCTTATATCTCTATCTGATCCTACGTCACTTGTCAGGTGGTCTCTGAGTGGCAGGACAAAACGCGCAATTTTCTACACGATGAACACGGACCAGAGCAGATGGTTAGGTACGTGCGATCTATCGATATCAATATCGATGACAACCGTGTAAGACAGATGGTTACAGGTTAGGTACTGTAAGTGCAATGTTTTGACGTCGTAACAATTCGCTGAACTGATCGGTAATGATGCAATTAATCTGAATTTATCATAAGACATTTTTAATTAGTGTTTAGCTAAAAAAAAGATTTCATATGTATCTATCATATAGGACTACCTCATTTGATTTATTAACCTACAAAACAAAGGTACAACTAACATACCTCATGCTTATCTCATCATTTATTGGAGAACGATTAGATCTCCAAGTGTTGATCATTTTGTGTGTAAGGGGTATAAGTATACCTTTTTTAGTGTTTCATAATTGTAAAAAGTTTACTGAGCAAAAATTGGAAGTTTTTTAAACACTTGATCAATTTTTAATAATAGCGAAATCTTGGAATGATTGCTGTTCGTGAGCACTAGGCACTACTGTAGTCAGCACTATTGATGTTTTAGATAATATTTAAAGTCTCAGATATATATAATTTATTGCTGGCATTTTTATCAATCGTAAAGCATATTGTGAATGTTTTGTTTGAGAATTGAGGATCAAATGAATACGGTTCTAAAGTGAAATGTTCAATACCACTGGACAGTCCATAAATATTTATAATTCATTAAGTAGGAAACTGATTATGTGATCCATATTGAATTGGTTAAGTGTATTGATATAGTAAGTATTTTTTTTATAAAGCCTAATTAATCTCTCTTTGTTGCAGGTATGTATGCGAATATTCCTAAGCTTCTCAATGTTTTTAACGTGTAAGTAGAATATAGGGTAAGCAAATGTAGTATAAGATATATATCTCAAAGTGATGAATTCTGTAATCTGTAAAGTAATAAAACTATTGCCGATATTATTACTTCCTCGACCCATTGGGCACTGAACCCCCCACCTGAAGGCGACGTACCGTGAGTAAACACCCCGCAACAATTCTTCCCCTTCGACACTTTTCTCACCTACTAATCACTAGTTCAATTACAAGATGCAAATGCGCGTCGCAGGGTCTCTACGCTGTTTGTATTTCCTAATTCGCGCCGGTTCACTGCGCTAAGCTCTCCGGCTGTTTTTCCATTTCGTGTGAGGTAAGATGCCCTACACCTCTATGTAGATTAGACCTTTTGTCGCTGACTTGTTCTCAGGGACAGGATCGCCCAACAATACCCCTTTATTCACTTTATCGTCGTTTAATTTTACAACAACGTATTTAAGGGGTAATTAAATGTTTTGAGAATTAATTGCCGTTATGATGTACTGTTAAATCAGGTCCTAGGGGTAGTCGCATAAGGCTAGAGCTTTATACAACTTAAAGTGCATTTTAAACGGCTGATTATTTATTTTTTATTGTCCTGTAAGATTAACAGCAAGTTAGAGTCAAATTAACACAAATTGTAGTTTTAAATTACTTAAGGTATGCAACTTATTTTGCTATGATTAATAAAAAAATAATCCAAAGAGTTTTAAAAATAGCTATGTACCCATATTTTTTTAATGTACACAGTATCTTTTATTCACCACAGTACTAATTGACTCTGTAATTAATTACCTTTGTGAATTTTTTACCGTCGTTAGAATGTATTTTTCAATCAATTGTTGCATTTTACTTGGTAAAAACCTTCTAAAACAAATAGGAATATATAACATTCAGCATGTAATTGGATTTCATATGTTTTGCTTTCGATGTGGTCATCAGTTAAAAAATAATGCCCAATAGTTATATATATATTTAGATCGAAATGGTATTCCTACAAGATATACATTTCAAAACAAGGAATTTTACAATCTTGCGTTCTAAAATGTTTCTAGAAGATAATTTCAATATTTAAAAGCTGTAATTACGTGTATGCCGACGCCAGTGATATTTTTTGTTGTTAGGTGAGTTAAAAAATTATATTTAATAATTTAGGTAAGGTACTGATTTAGGTAAAATACATAAATTAAGTTGGAATGAAATTGCACTACGAAATAACACTATTATTCTACTATATTCGACTCTGAGCTCGAATAAAGAATTCAGGTAGCCTTTGGGATTGTATTATTTATTAATAATAATAATAATAACAACCGGGATGAGAATACGTTATAGTTAAAGTGAAAAGTCTTCAGCGTTTCTATTGTAATTCTAGACCCTGTGCTTGACTGTATGTTTACAAATAGCCGGACCAAGTTAGCGTACAGCATATGATAAGCTGATGGCCTTGAACTGGTCTTATAAACTTGGTTGTTTGACTTAGTTCTGCAAGTTGATGGTCGTGAAGTTTCTTTGTACATTCTGATTAGTTGTTTGTACTCGTGAGATATTTTCAACACTATCGCCGACCAATTACTGAGATAGATTATTTAGGCCTATAGTACTTACACAGAACTGACTGACTGGCCTACTAGACCTTTGTATCAATTATATTTGCTAATAATACCCTTGTTAGTTTATGCTCATGAATAATTAAAATACGGAATTTTTAATTTGTGTTTCCAACATCTAATAAAATTTTTTTAAATTAATATTAGGTTAAACTAAGTTTGCAGTATTTTTATCATCACAAAAAAACATGAAAATTTGTAATGGAAGTTTCTGAGTGCCCCTGTGCTATACACTAAATTAATAATACCATAGACTAATACAAGGAATGAATTTTCTACGCTAAGAGTTGGGTATTTTTTATGATAATAATCGTGTTTGAATTGTAATCAAATTCAATTTAATTCTGAAGTCAAAATCTGGTAAATTTTAAAAATATGTTCACGAAAAGGTCTTGGAATTAAATCAGTTCGTGATTATTAGCATCAGACGAACAACAGCAAATAACAACTTATGTCAACGTCAAAGTCATCCCCTTGCAATCCATCGCTTAAAATCACTCACGGAATACATTAAACATTAAACCCGAAAATCCCGTTGAAACGGAGAAGACGGAGTACCGGTCCAGGCCCAGTAAACAATAGCTGTACTTTAACGGCCTATTTGACCGACGCCGATCGCCAAAAAACTAGTTTGTAGGCCTCCCGTCCGAGCTGCCGAGTTTTCGAGAGATATCGGATGGCAAATTAGCATGGGGAGGGGCCTAAGTAAACATCAAGTCATATTAATATTTTGGGCTACATTAATACAGTTACTCCCTCGCCCCTCGCTTTGACCTGTCAGTCATAATTAGACACAAAGAGGTTCGCCACACAATACGCTCCTACCCTTCGGCGTACATTTCTTTTTAATTGAGAGGGCCGGGTCAAGGGGTGTCGTGCCGAGGTTCGTCATGTGCTTTACAGATTGCTCATATCCTCAAGATCCTCCTTGATTTTCCCAACCCCCCCCCCCCCCACCACTACAACAGATGCTACTTGCAGGCGGGTATATTGGTAGTGTACGTGAGATCACAGAGATTTGATTTTCGAAGCGTGTTGTTTTTGTCGGTAAATTCTTTGTTATTAAGGCTCAGGAATCAGTTTTTTTGGTGAGCGAGAACCATAAGTCTACAGTATTATTCAGCGTATAAGCGAGTAAGTAGAACTATTACGCATAAGAGAAATTACATTTCTTTATCAAATTGGTTTTGATCCAGCCAAACATTTGGTTATCGTAAAACTGTAACTTTGTTCCATATTCTACTATTAGAAAAGTAAATCAAAATTAGTATTAGCCTACATATTTACAATCATCCCAATATTGCAATTATCAAATTAAAGGAGATCAAACCGAAGGTAATTTTATTTGCGTTATTTGGTAATATTGAAAGAGATAAAACCAAGCGATAAACTGAGCTAGTTTATAACTTTCAAGTGTTAAACTCGAAAACTCCGAATGCAAATTATTCCACAATAATCCCTAGCTGGGTTTATTTTCAACTTCATTCGCCTTTAGTGACATAAGTCCCCCAAACATATTGCGCCTAAGTGAGCAGAAAGCCTTCAAATTGGTCTCTAATCAAGGAAAACCTTTCGTCGCTAATCCTCAGGTAAGTCTATAATCCCATTTTCCTTATCTCCAGTCTCTTCTTTTAAATAAACAATATCGAATCGAAATGATCACAGGCAAAAGAAGCTCTTTTTCAAAGTAATTAGACTAATTAAGATTATTTTCTAAAATGTCTGCCTCCGTCTTCGATGGCCTTCGACAGTTTATAATAATAACTAATAATTAGTATTTAGTAATAAATAAAATTGCCAATAAAAATTTTGTTTTATTGTTTGTGGTTATGAGTGTTTCCATTTTAGAAAGCTTAATCTTCAGCGGGAAAAGGTTTACCCAATGGACTTTAAAGATATTTAAATTGTGCATAAGAATACACAATTTAGTGTTCTTGCTACCGTCTTAGTATTCAACTTGCTTAATATTCAACTACCAATAATTCAGTTCTGGTACACACAACCATCACACAACGAAGTCGAAAACCATTAAAAAGCTAACACCTTTAAAACCCATTATCTCAAATACCATGGCATTTTTTTATACTAAACCAATGTTGAATTGTTTATAAAACCAAATTTGATTCATATATACTTCTGCATGTAAGAGTTAAAAGTACATCGGTTTAGTTATATGCATCTATGGTTATAGGTAAGCAGATTGTTTGTCTAGACTCTATCTTCCACATTTTAAAGCTCTATGTCGTTATACTTGTTGTAACCTCAACATTACAACATTACCCCCTCCCTTGGCACCGAGGAATGGCTAGGAAGGGTGGGGGAAGGATATCCATCACACAGTCACAGAGGTCCTCGTGTCCTTAGCTGAGGTGTCCTTCAATCCTGAGGGAACCTCATCCATTCTGCATCCAGCCTATTATATCTGCTTCAATACCTGTACTGACTGCAGGTTACAGGTATATATTTATATTACTTGTTTACCCGTATGATTATTTTCTTGATAACAATTTAAAAGTAAGAGTTAAACGCTTAATAGTTATGGAGAAACATCCAAAAACTGTAAATTTAAGATTCCCATGTTATTACTATGGAGAATAAGTAAACTGTTGCAAGTTTGCTAGTTTATGAACTCATTTTGATCAAATTTGGAAAGTATTTATTTCATTTTAAACGACAATAGTATTTACCAGATAAAAATAAAAAAACACATGATTACCTTGCCTTTAGCAGCGAACTTAGGTACACTTTCAACAAATTCTATTTAAATAGAGAATAGAAGTGAATTTTTAAAGGAGATATTTAAGTAAAAATTTAATTAGGCAAATGAAAATTAGCTAGACTTATAATTTCCATTATTAAATTTTTTTTACGAAAAACTTTGCTATTTTATCTACGTGATAATTTTAACTAAATTTTGTTGTTTAGATAATATATTGTGCATTTGTTTGAATTTAGAGCCTTCTTATTTAATAGCAAAGCGAAATTGTATAACAATTCATCGTGTATTTATAACTTATTATACTGTCCTATCATATATTTATTTTATTTTCTGTTTTACCATGATATAAAACTAATAATTATATCGGCTATTACATATCTCAAGAATGGATACATTGTGTGGGCGATATGTTAATACAAGAGCATCATTTGTTTTAGTAAAAGAGAAACGTAAATAAAGTTATAATATTACATAGCGGTAGCTGAACACCCTCAAACCTTCCTGTAAAAAAATAAGCTTTAAATATGATTGATTATAGTATTTAAAGTATTATACAGGGTGGACTGAAGTTAGTGTCAACGATTTTACGTGTTAAACAATTAAGTGTTAGTGACAAAATGGCACCAAATTATTTTTCTATACCCTTTTGCCCCATTCAAACATAATTTTTAATGAAGGTTTTGTCATATTATATAATCAAATCATGTTATTTGAAAGGAAATGCATCTTAAGCCGTTCCGTGTTTTTGAAGAGAAACTCTTAGCTGTAGGTTTCTATACATTATTTTGAAGCTTTTTAATTAAGGAAGTTTTTAGTCATATTTGACACTCCCTACAGTCCAATGTAGAATAGAAAACCCTACGTTAAAGTTAATGAATATTTCTCAATAATCACAAATTCAAACTTTTTATCAAAGCAAATAAAAATATTTTGAAAAATCTTATTTTGTACCTGTGAGGGAATGGAAACTTAAATTGGTGCCTTTTTGTCACTAACACCTCAGAGTAATAAAACAAAATTTTGTTTTATTACTCTGAGCTAACACTTAGAAGATTAACACATAATATTATTCAACACTAACTTCGTTTCATCCTGTACATTTATTTGGGTATTTTAAATGACGTGTTTTGGTATCGCTTAGTTTGGATCTTATTGGGTTTTAGCTTAGTTTTGATATATTATGCCCATTTGTAATCTTGATGGTATAATAATACGTATAATGGCTTAAAACAGATGTTTAGATTTATATCAAAGTGCATATTTTTTTAAAGGCTAACTAACCATCTTCTGTAAAACCGTGCCTATGTTGATATCGCTTCTCAACAGTGTGTACAACATGATTGACACAGGAAGCTGTATTGTTAATACTGCACACTAGCTCATGCATACTAAACGTATATATACAGTACACCTTTATCCACCTCCTACACTACGCTATTCCACAGCCAGGCGCAGTTACGTTTCCGTCAACAATGAGTTATACACCGACGTGACGTTTGCCCTGTGACGTTTAGTCTTACAGCTGATTTATAGTTTCCCTCTACCCCTTCCCTAGTTTACCCCATCCACATTTCCCCCTTCCCCAATAAGTAATTCCCTAATCCCATGTGCTAATTAGTTTTGCCGAGTAGTTTATTAATAGTTCCAATAGTTTCAATCGGCCAGTGTTTGCGTTTTCAGCGTAATTTCATTAAATCCACATTATGACGAGGTCCACATTTGTTTGTCAATTATTCGCTGGTAGAGTGCAGTGTGTGTATATACGATATGTAATTGTGTTGTTTTAATGTAATCGCATGTAAAAAAAATATTAGTGATTACTAAATGTACTGGATCTTTCGTTTCTTTATGTTTTAAAGATATGAAATGTTAGCTGTGCAGTTATTTTTTTAGTTTGGTTGATTTCGGAGATTTACAATATTACCAATAAAAGTTTTATCGAAAATTCTTGTAATGTTATCATCAATTTGTTACTAATCAAATTTGATTTAATAACGTTATGAATAATAATGAGATTTAAGAGTCCTAATTTTAACGTCTTGAACATTTAAATGCCACAATAGTTTTCCGATCTTCGTAAATTTTTGCTAACAAACGATTTTTACTATGTTGTTTGGCATCCTGTGATTCTTAGCACTTTTTCTGTATGGCTGTTTTCTTTTTCAATATTTTTACTGGTAGCCATAAAAATTTGAAAATCCAACGGAGTTTTTAATTGCCGCGTGCCTAATTATTTCAAGTTAAACATACAATAAAATAGTAACCCTACAGTAAGCTAATACACTGCTAATTGTATACAAATCCATCATTTTTTTCGAATCTGATTCGTGTCAATTTCACAATTTCCCATCAGATCGCTGAACAGCCCGTGTCTCCGAGGTCAGTAATGTGACGAGATTACTTCAAGGTTTTTTTATAATTGACACACCCGCACTCGCCCATTACCTGTGTTTTATTTGCACCAAATGATGAATGTTTCGCATAGTCGTCTAATTAGATTAAGCTTTATAATTAATGTGGACAGCGTTGTTATTTATGTGTTGACTTTTCGTTACGCCGTGTGAGTTTGTCTACTGTTTATTCCACACATTGTTGGCAACGGTAGTGTACAAAAACATTCCTTACTTCTTAGTGAAACAACCCCTGTATCTAACAACCTTTCAACTGAACCCTCAACAATATATAAGTTGTTCGTCCCCGCAGTTGTAATTTGATAGGAGATGAACGAATAATAAGTAAGACACCGAGGGAATCACTGTATCAGGTTGTTCAGGACCAGCCAGGTCTAGCCCTAGAACCATGCAGTTTTGTTGTCCAAGTTTAACGTACCTCGGTAACGGAAATTCTATGAACCAATAGAATAATCGGACAGAATAATTAATTAGGACGATACGCGCGCGCATCCGTTCAATATGTTTAAAATTACTGCAATGTACTTGACAATGCATTATGCTGGTAATGTGCCAGACTAGTTGTCTTAAACGAGTTGCCGAAAGTGGTACAGGATAGGATATTTTCAATTCTTACCACGCTAATTCATGTTTTTTAAATTTATTCAGTTTTGTAGTGGATCAGTTAAATAAACTAGTATTATTCATCGACAATTCAGTAAACAAGATGACATAAGTTATCAACATACAGAACCGCAAACCCGTTTCCCAGGCTCGTCGCACCTACCATCAAACTAATTGAACGGGGAGCTATTGATATACCCACAAAATTATAAGAGAACACCACAAAAACTATACTAAATTACCAATTTTACTGTCCAAGCGATGTTAATTGACAAAGCAAAAGGAAAGGAGACTCGATTCCGTAAACGGAGTGAGAACTCGTAAGAGAGTGTGTAAATCCGAGATTGACGAATGAGAAGACATAATGGACAGCAGACTGCGTTGTTTTGCGAAGAAACGCAAAAGGAATGTGGAAGGCAGGAAAGATGGATGGGGACCCGGAGCACAATAATACTGAACTCAACTGAACGTCTGATTGAAAACTGCCACTGATGGATAGCTGACGTTAACCGTTGACGTTGGGGGCGAGGGGGCAGAGGCAGGGGGGCATTGACGTATTTGTATTGGACAACTGCTTTTGCTCTCTGTTAACCCTGAGATGGAAATGGACTTGTTCGCAAAGAGAACTGTCTTTTGTATCTGTTCGATAGAACGGGGTGCACCAAGGGATTATTTTAGGTCCCATATTGTTTAAACGAAAATGTGTTATTTTTGTGTGATCTCTCTTCGGGTTTAAGTAATCTAAATATGTATATTCATTACGTTTCAAATATTATTTGCTTATTTGTTTCGCATTCGCACTTTTCAAAGACTATATGCCTACATCAGTTAGAAGTAGACCATGTGTATGTAATTTATATGTAGGCTTTTCGATAAACTGTTGAAAAATGTAAAGTTACACTTATACACTATAAAAAGTACGCAAGGTTACTTCGGATATTAAATCTTTTAAGTGTAACTCAAAGTGCTCACTATGAATGATCATATTCTCTTAATGCCCGCTTCTGAGAAACGGAATAATCAAACTGTCTCATCACCCGAGAGAGGGTATGTAACACACGATAAACCTTAACAGCACTTGACGAGAAAATCTACAGATCAACTCGTAGAGGAGGGAAATGAGTGGAAACGGTTGATGAGTTATTGCAAAATTCAGTGTCAAAGCGAGCGCTTGACGAAGGAATCTCTCGTCGGAGAAATATCTTCGCGTGAAAGTACGAGTAATGAGATGGTTCATGATACAAAGAGTGGCATGGAGCTGCCCCGGGCGTCACAAACGGAATCTTAATTCACAGACAGTCTTACACGCGGGTGTACAGGACAGTAGCTTCGGGGCGGGATCAGCCGCTAATATCATTATCTACTTGTCAAACATCAAAGAACAACATAACCTATTTTAATATCTGTGTGTCACTTTTGTCAATACCGCTCGCGCTGTCTCGGGTAGATGGGTTCTTTGAGCAGAAATCGTTTATCGTGGTTTAATTCCGTATCTGATTGTTGATGCTATTATTCTAACGTTTTACGCACAGTACTTTGGTTATCAACTCTACCTGTAGCAAGTATGGATAGTGATAAATTTCTTATAGAAAATAGTTCTTTATGCTTTTGGGTGCTAGTTATACATTTTGGGGGCTTTGGGGGGGGGGGGGGTTATACATTTTAGAAACACTACACTTTTTATTTGTTTATAGTTGCAAACTTAATTACAACTCCAATTCTCATTTCTTTAGTTGACATTGTATAAACAGAGAAAGTTTGGTCGGCAACGCGGTTCCAATGTAGTGGCATAACCATAAAACCTCTAACGACACAGTTTAAAACCCCGTGTTCAAAGTTTGCATGCTTCAGATTTGTAATCACTTATATTATTCAACAAAAATATTCTTTTTATACCTTATTTTATTCCTCATCATTGAACAAGACCCTTTCAACACATTATCATATTTTACGTTTGCAAGAGGTAAGCGTAAAGTTTATTGTTTCTTGGCTTGGATGAACAAATAACGTTGTTTTAACATCCACGTTGATTTTCTTTTCCAACGTATGAGGGGATAACTTTTTCATTCTGAGTATCCCCAAAGATCTTTGTCCGGGAAGTAGAGTAAGTAAACAAATGCTTCCAGGGGGTGGGGGTGGGAGTGAGTTATAGGGTTGTTCATCGGGGAATGAGTGAGGGGGATTTATCTACTGAGTTATGTTGCGTCCGTCACTGGACGCCGGACCAACTCCTTCACTTCTGATCCTTCCTTATCCTTATAAATAAGACTGCGATCCGGGATATTGGATTTGTGTGATTTACTCGCCTAGGGCGAAAATATGCCTAGTACTTTATAGCCTTAGATAATACAACCCGAGGGGAAAATATGTAGAAAGTAAAACATTCTAGAAACTATCCTGTTTAAAAATATTCTAGAAAATGTATAAGTTGGTTATAGTTTTAATTATATTAAGCTACCGCTGATTACATTTTAAGGAGGATGAACTTTTATAAGCTTCAAAACACATGTGTCATCTGACACACAAATGTTTAAAGTTTCATGAGTTTTTCAGGTAACACTTTATCAGTTGCCAACCATATTCACAGAAAATATTATATGTGGCAGGTTATGCCAATTCTTTAAAATTCAATAAGATAGCAATAATTTAACAATTAATGAAACCACTAAAAAAACACTACTTCGCCGCACAATATTATGTTAGTAAAGATATGCCGCTAAATATAGTCTACTGCAGACTATATTTCATTGTAATTTACTCAATTTATCAATATTATAATTACTCTGAACATATGCCCTGAAAACAATGCAATTTAATCATCAAACAATATGCTTTTAACATTATCACATCAGACAAACGAGGGGTAAAACATACTCAATATTTGTACCAAAAACCAGACGCCACACGCAGATGTGCAATTGCAACATATTAATCAAAAAGGAATAGGCGGGCGGCACGAGCGTAGCGCATACAGACGGACAAACCTATGTAATGCACTTCAGCAGCACACTCGCCGCCATCATTAACAAAAACACTACGACTGGAAATTCCATCAACAAACTAGAATTGATTCTGGATCAAAGCGTTCAATCACACACCAGTCCCGGGGCCTCACGTTATCGTTGTGTTATGCAATGTAACGTGTAACGTGGCCGACTGTCCAGTGCACGTAGTCATCGCCCGCAGATCATCTCCGTTTCACCACTTTTGAACAGTTTTGCCATTTTAAAGTGCATTATTTAGCGGCTGTTTAGGTTATTCAATGTTTAAATACTGATTTAATTGAGTTTAGTTTGTTGTGAACTACAGTACTTAACTCCATCAATTTATGATGATGTAACTACGCCGTTTTTCTTTGTGAAATTAAAATGTCACATCGCTATGTTGTCCCTTTGGATATAGCTTGGAATATTTTAGCTCATTGATTTCTCTTCACTGGGTTTATTGAGATAAAAAAACAAATACACTAATATTTTTAATGAATAATTGTATGCTTTGATGTATACAGTAAAAAAGATTAAAAATTAGGTTTAAACTGTATGTAGTTCACTTTTTTTATAAATTATTTTCATAAATAAAAGAAGTATATTTTTTGGTGTGAGATACTAGTATCGGAGGAAATATTCAGTATATGAAAATAATATGCTCTTTATTTTATGGGTGAAGTACATTTAATTTTGAAACACTGTGAGTGTACCACACCAATTATGCTAATAAGGTTTATTTCATCCGTTTGTTTGGCCATGTTGCACCAATCACAATGTATTTGTTCAGAAGAATATGTTTCCCACTCCAACAACTACCGTCCAATGGCGGAGCTGTTTCTTTCGACAATCGACCTGTGTATTTGCTCAGTCTGTTTGCATATTGCCTTACGATACTCAATTAAACATAATTTATGATAAAAGCGGTGGAATTGTCAACAGCAGCCTCCTCTACTGTCAATGTTTGTCCGAACATCAGCTAATAATAATTAGTTATTGAATTATAAATTGGTGAAATAATATCGCGCGAAGCAAATAAAGGCGAACCGCGATAAAGGTAATGGAAGCTCGTTATTAGATGATATTTGCCGAGCGATGTTTTCAAATGTCTAATGAGTCGCGAAATTGCATAAGCTAAATAAAGCCCAGGGGGGAAATTATTTTGCGATTTTGATAGTTTTAATTTTGCGAGTGGCATTCGCAGGTGCAGCCCGCGGACTTTTTTGCAAGTGTTGTTTATATTGGTGTAAAATTCGCTTACACGCATCATCAGATAGCGCGCAAAAAACCTGTTGAATGCGAGGGGCATCCCGGACTGATTTGATTTCCACTGTTAACCAAATGAGGTCGTGTGTTTTATCTTAACAAATTGTATTGTGTCAAATTTTTTATACTGTATAGCTCAGAATCTGTTACCACTAGGTATGTATAGTAAATGCTATAACTAATTCATATGTTTAACTTTAAGAACTAGTTTTCATTAGTTCATTCATGAGCAAACGTCTAGTTGGCTGCGTTATTGGCTGTATAAAAGTTAGGTAATGTGACTTAAATTACAATTGTTTTGTTATTGCTCGGATAGATTTTAAACCAGGGTGTGAAAATATTATTGCAAAAAATGACAATAAAATGTAAATATGTTTGTTGCAGGTGCGTATATGAAAATGACGATTCTTGGTTTAAACATGAAAGGTGTAAGTTATTAACTTAGCTTTTAAAAAAATATTGAAATCTTTATAATTATTCCATTCTTAGTCAATAGAAACATACTAAACTCGTAACCATAATTTTCAAATACCGTATGTCAATTTACAATCTCCTCCTCAAAGACGATTAAAGATTGTACCTGTAAAGTGATCCATATTGATATTGATCAGATTTTTACATGTTTTGTCACAATAAAATAAATAATAAAAAATACAATTGTAGAAAGAAGATGAATGCTGGAGACATGGGAACGGTCAGCCGGTCGCTGCATTGATGTGATGCGGACGAGACAAGTTATTTCTGTCAGATGACATTTGTGACATTTCTTGTCTCGTGACATTTCTCGCAGTTCATCTTCCATTGTGTCACGTCTGATATCCACTGTTGTGTTTCTTTGTCTTGTCTCTGCAGTAATTGACGTGTCTTTATCATCAGACAACCTCATAGATTACTTTTTTGTATATGGATGCAATGCCAGTTCATACAATGAAACATGTCATTGTAATTCCTTCAAGCATATAAAACTTAGTTTGCTATTATGTTTGTTGATAACAACCAAACCGAAGACTAGAGGTAGTTCTAGAGGTAGTTTATCGTATGCAACTGTGTATTCACAATAATTATGTAATTGACAGATATTATCGATATAAGGTGGTTTCATGTATACATCGTATCACTATATTACAACTTAATGTTAGCTCTTCGTCTTATCAGTAGAATACCATACATTGAATATAAATAGTTAGATAAACTTTTATTACAAATCCCTTGTACGTATTTTGGTTCTGGTTTGTACTTACAGTACATATATTACATAGGGTTTTGTTCCGTGGTGGATGCTTAATTATTCGTCATTTTTGTCTTGTACAGTAATTGTTGAGTTATACTTTGTTATATGGCCAGGTATGCTATTGACGGCTATTTGCCGTATCACGATTGATGATGATTTTTCAAATGTAAGTAGTTGCAGAAAGTTTCCGTACATTTTGTTCACCTATATTTCACAGACTCGGCCGGTGCTGAGTCTCGTCCGCCATCGCTAGGTGTAACCATCAAGGACTCATTAATTGATCACCTCGGGCCACAAATAGCACATTAATGAGTCTACAGAAGGACGGATGGCCGACCAACTAATAGCGCTCATCTGCCAAATCTCGTCACTAACTTTGTGCGACGATCGCCTCGGTGTTCCAATTAATTTTGGGTCACCTGCCCCCCCCCCTCCCCCCGGTCGACAAATCCCCTTGTCTTTTATCACCATCGGTTCCGTATCACTCCTCATGATGGCCCCAGTTTGTCAGGACCTCGCCGTAGATGGATGCCCAGCTTACAGGGATTAGTAGCGAATTGAGGATTAGAAGGTTCTGGAAAAATGTATCGCGTGATTGTTAAGTGTGATGGAGGATTTGTTGCGATGTGTTTCTTGTATCTAAATCTAAATGATTGATCTTGGATAATTATTGCTTTTTCAGTCTATATCACTTTAAAGACGAAATGTCTCCAATTTCTTCTCAGATAGTTTGTTTCTTGTGGTTTAGTCTACGGATTATGATGTAAGTTAATCGTAAGTTTCATTACACCGTATTCACTTGCAATCAGAGTACTTGTGGCTAAGAGTCGGTTGTATCCGGTTGTATCAATGTAATGTTTGCGGCGTCACAACGCAAACATCTAACTACTAACAATTATAATATATTGTGTATTAAAATCACGTGTTTTATTTGTCAATTTGCAATAAGATGTGTAATCTGTGTAATTTTATATTTCAGTTATCTGTTTTTTAAACTGTTAAACAAGAAGTGCAATTTTAAACTATATAGATTTGCGTTTTACTAATAAAAAAAAAATGCATTCAACCAACCTCTCACTTTGTAAAAAGTAATCTATGAGGTTGTCTGATGATAAAGACACGTCAATTACTGCAGATACAAGACAAAGAAACACAACAGTGGATGTCAGACGTGACACAATGGAAGACGAACTGCGAGAAATGTCACGAGACAAGAAATGTCACAAATGTCATCTGACAGAAATAACTTGTCTCGTCCGCATCACATCAATGCAGCAGGTTGACCGTTTCCTTGTCTCGCCATTTTTCTCGTCGACTTTGTGATATAAAAAATTCCCTCAGCGAAACATTTTGAGGAACGATTTTAATAGTGTAGGCCTACGTAGCTTAAGTTATTTTGGTTAGTGTGTTTCTTGGGCGGTGCCACAGAGGAAATTATCTTAATAAGATGCAATCAAAATAGTTGATTCCTCTATACGTATTACTGAACGACAGTGGTCCGACTGTCACACTTCTGATCTCTCACACACCTGTTATAACTTGCTACATAAAGCCACAGAATACGTAGCCTATACGTAGGCTACTCTTTATTCTGTGATCAAATAATATACGAGTTGACATACCTTGCAGGATAATTATATAATAGGTTTTATCTCATGGTTTGTCTTCTTTTCCCAACTGGTGTTTAAGGGGGAAACGTATCGACACCAGTGATATAGCACACTAACATATTTGAATATTTGAACAAACTTTATATTTTGAAACAAATCGATCAGTTCAATCATATACGATGTTCGTTGAAGATGTATCACGCTTATCCTGATTTTGTCCTATTCTGGTACACCTGTGGGTATGCGTATTTCATTAATAATTTGTCATAAGCAATTGGTAGTTAATATACTTTTATATTACGTACAGCAGATAACTCTTTTAGGGTTTTGAACGATTTGTTAAAATTCATAAATGTCAAGCCTACGTGGTATATTTTCTACACGTGGTTTGTTTAGCTGCATTTCTAACATTCCGAGCCCGCGAACCGCGAACACTCTCTACCCTATGAGTTTATGCAAGAGCGTATGAAGCTCCGTAACTCAGGCTGAGTTAGGGGGGTGTTGGCCGAAAGTAAAAATGCGCGTATTTTACGTCGACATGCGCTGTCGGACCCGAGTAGGAAGTGGCGGAATACACGCCTACATCCGCACTGCAATTGCGCGCTGCGCCTGCCGCCTAGACCAAGTCCTTTTTGCATCTACAACTTATGCACGGAGATAGTTCTTCAGAGACGTATCTCTGTAATTAAACATATTATGGTATCCGTCACAGCTGTTATTCCATTTTTAGAGTTTATATATAGGAAGGTTTAATTAATGGTGTAATTGCTAGTAATTTGCAGCCGGTTTAATGATAGTTTTAGTCGGTTGGCACGTTTAATTGTCGGTTACGTTGCTCTGCCAGTCGGTGAACGTGTTGCAGTTATTGACGTGTCAGGTGGCCGGTTGCATTTGTCTGTTGCATTTTGTATTACAGTAATCTACATTGTTATAAGAATACTGCAAAACCGCTTAAGTCTAAATCAAATACAGTTAGACAGAAATATAAGTATACAGTAAATCGTGTTCAATTGATTCGCGTGGCACATACGCTAGCGCATTTTTAATAGTATGATTCCCATTTCGAATGCATAAACAAACACGTCAATACTTCTATCATTAACAAAATGCCTTGACGAATATTTACGCACAATTCACCATTAAACAAAACACCATATTAATGCTCAACATAATTTATGTCCAAGGGTTGCCAGACTTCAATTCCTGCCATTTAACACAATTCATACGCAATAGTAGAAACATAAACATTTAATTATAAAGAGTGTTCTCTCCACAATCTTGTTGACGACTGTAGTAGACCTAATCTGTTGGTCGGTTCGTCGCCAAGACAGAGCTATATAGCTAGGCTAGGTGAAGGGTGGATCTGATGTGACATGCTGGGTACAAAGCATAGCCTCGGTCACAAAGGCCTTATCACGACAGGGACAGCTGTCTGACAGAGAGAAGAACTGTGAACTGTGCTGACATGACAGGACGCTTGTGACACAAACACCCCGAAAATGACGTGTACAGCTACGACACTCTCAGTACCTCAACAGTGTAAGCCTACACGTCAAGAATCGGTAGAACCACAACGAATAAACTAATCATACACAGGTTCTACTAGAGTATCGCTAATTGATTTAGAGCCTAACGTAAGTGTGTTAAAAAACAGAAAATCTTTTCACACAAAATATGTTATTTTTTCATCTCATGATTCAGCTCTTGATATTTTTATTCAGGTTTTATTTTTAGTTGCTAGCCTTAACTAATTAATAGGTACTTATGATAGTTTAATTGATTCGTGACATTGATGTATATCCATAACAAGTTTAGCTGTTCGTTGTCCGTTGTCCGCGACGGCGACGGTCAGTCGTACGATCAATACGGCTTGATTGATAGAGACGTATGGCCGCAATAAGGTCACCATTATAACGTGTTGTCATAGCAACTACGACCGGCGACCGGCGACACTTGACAGGTGAAATGTCCTTCTTAGATGCGACGTTTGATTAGCAGATGATTGAGCACTGGCCAGCGAGCTCCCCTGAATAATGGATCGGTCTCGACGGATTGGCCAAGTTTAATTATCGCTTCGCATGACGATGACGAGTCGTATAAAGGGTTGACCACTAGACCTCTCGCTTATTGATCGGAGACGATTCTCTCCAAGGCTCGACTAACTCATTTGCTTTTGTTAAGGTCCAAACATAAACCACGTCATAAACTCTGCATACTTGGGTAAATGTTGTTGGAAGAACGAAGCATAAAGGTATTTTTGTTTAATAATACACTTGAGGATAAAACTTAAGATAAAAATTACGAGATATTGTGGAAATTCGTTTATAAAATAATGATGAGGTATGTTAACTTATATTGCTGTAATACATTTAAAAAATTCACCAAAATACGAATTTTCCGATAAATATATACAGTAACTGTACCTATCACTCAAATGGGTTGTAATGTAAAGTGTTGGCCTCTAGTATATAGATAAAGTTAGGAAACATTACACTATCTGTGGCGTTCAGTATACGAACGACGCACACGATAACAATATTTCAGTTACTTACATTGTTTTAAGTTTTTTTTTTTTTTTTACTATTAAGTTTAGATAGCTTAATTTACTATTAGTAATTTGTTCTGACAATGAACTTTACTTAGACACTGTAGGCTACAAAGCGACAATAATAATAATCTTAAAATATTATTATTGTCATAAATATTATTATTTTAATTGCATTGAGCCAATTTTCTAACAACGGCCTGTGGTTTCCAGTGTCATATCCACATTCAGGAAAATGACACAAACATTTTGCGTCAATTCGTACCAAAAACCACTAAACAGAGGCTCCGAACGCAACCCCACAAAAATGCAAATAGCCGCTCCTCCCTCAAAGACTAATCCAGTTTATTTACAAAGCAACACCACTCGACACTCACTGCCACTTGTTGACTCGACTCAGATCAATTAATCAACTCCAACCGGCCAATAAATTTAATAACCGGTCAATCTATCACGTGGAATAAAAGCGCTGTAAAACCCGTCTAAACACGGCCCTAGCCTCGATGGACTGCCGTTGTATTGTTAATTGAATCATTTTGTACAGTATATCGCAATGTCATTCTGGACCTCTGGGCAGGATACTGATTCTTTTCAAGCACGTTTCATCCTTCATGTTTGGGGTTTGATTTGTGTGTTTGTGTTTTTGCGGAATGTGATTTTGTTGCTGCTTAATTTGTTGTGTCAACGTAGAAGTGGGGAATTAGTACTGAAATGGATACATACGAGCTGTATTTATATGACAACTAGCTGTGTGCATAATACAAGTAATCAACGCTTTTCTGTGTAAGCAGTTTATGTAACAAGAATGCAACTTATAAATGATTGCAATGCATTAAAAATATTGTCGTTGTGTCGATAATTAATATAAATTTTTCTTAAAATCTAGTATTAAAAAAAGTTTTGTTGAGAAATCTGTAGTTTTAATGCAGAATTTGTCGAACGAGGTAAATGCTGCATTTTTAGTTCTTATTTCACGACGTTGAACCAGTTTCTTAGCGGCACAAATCTATAATTAAAACACTTTCATCAATTACTTTTGAAGCACGTAACAAAGGTCGGAAGTTTTCCCACAACCAGTCTAGACTCCAGACATTGTAGTAGGTAATAGGCGCGCCCCGGCCTGCAACCAGCTCTCTCATGTTAAGGTTAATGCTCATCAGATTATATCCATCAGCTGTTCAATAATTGCATATGATTGTTCGACATAACTGCCCCACGCCACAACATCCTGCGATCATGGAGTAATAAAATATGAATACAACTGAGCCGTAACCACAATGATTAGCTCCTGGTCCACCACGTGCTGTAGACCTATCTACCATTTTCTGTTCTGTATTGGCGAGGTCAGCAACAGCACTCAGCACTGGTAGCGACCATGGCAAATATGCGCCTATATCTATCTACGTGCTGCACTGAGGCTGGGGTCACAATGATTAGCTCCTGGTCCACCACGTGCTGTAGACCTATCTACCATCTTCTGTTCTGTATTGGCGAGGTCAGCATCAGCAGCACTCAGCACTGGTAGCGACCATGGCAAATATATCACCGATATCTATCTACCTGCTGCACTGAGTCTGGGGTCACAGTGATTAGCTCCTGGTCCACCACGTGCTGTAGACCTATCTACCATCTTCTGTTCTGTATTGGCGAGGTCAGCATCAGCAGCACTCAGCACTGGTAGCGACCATGGCAAATATGCACCGATATCTATCTACGTGCTGCACTGAGGCTGGGGTCACAGTGATTAGCTCCTGGTCCATCACGTGCTGTAGAACTATCTACCATCTTCTGTTCTGTATTGGCGAGGTCAGCACTCAGCAATGGTAGCGACCATGGCAAATATGCACCGATATCTATCTACGTGCTGCACTGAGGCTGGGGTCACAGTGATTAGCTCCTGGTCCACCACGTGCTGTAGACCTATCTACCATCTTCTGTTCTGTATTGGCGAGGTCAGCATCAGCAGCACTCAGCACTGGTAGCGACCATGGCAAATATGCACCGATATCTATCTACCTGCTGCACTGAGGCTGGGGTCACAATGATAAGCTCCTGGTCCACCACGTGCTGTAGACCTATCTACCATCTTCTGTTCTGTATTGGCGAGGTCAGCATCAGCAGCACTCAGCACTGGTAGCGACCATGGCAAATATGCACCGATATCTATCTACCTGCTGCACTGAGGCTGGGGTCACAATGATAAGCTCCTGGTCCACCACGTGCTGTAAACCTATCTACCATCTTCTGTTCTGTGTTGGCGAGGTCAGCAATCAGCACTGGTAGCGACCAGGTCAAATATGTACCTATATCTATCTACGTGCTGCACTGAGGCTGGAGTCACAGTGATTAGCTCCTAGTCCACCACGTGCTGTAGACCTATCTACCATCTTCTGTTCTGTGTTGGCGAGGTCAGCATCAGCACTGGTTGGTGACCATGGCAAATATGCACCGATATCTATCTACGTGCTGCATTGAGGCTGAAGTCACAGTGATTAGCTCCTGGTCCACCACGTGCTGTAGACCTATCTACCATCTTCGGTTCTGTATTGGCGAGGTCAGCACTCAGCAATGGTAGCGACCATGTCAAATATGCACCGATATCTATCTACGTGCTGCACTGAGGCTGGGGTCACAGTGATTAGCTCCTAGTCCACCACGTGCTGTAGACCTATCTACCATCTTCTGTTCTGTATTGGCGAGGTCAGCACACAGCACTGGTTGGTGACCATGGCAAATATGCACCTATATCTATCTACGTGCTGCATTGAAGCTGAAGTCACAGTGATTAGCTCCTGGTCCACCACGTGCTGTAGACCTATCTACCATCTTCTGTTCTGTGTTGGCGAGGTCAGCAATCAGCACTGGTAGCGACCATGGCAAATATGCACCTATATCTGTCTACGTGCTGCACTGAGGGTTTTCACTAGTGTCCAACTCTTATAAAAGAAATCCTTCATGGAAGTACTGATCATGTGTTAAGTTAAATACCTTTACAGAATCATTAAATCATTACCTTTACAGTTTTAATTTAAAATAGGTTAATCATTTCGGAATTGAATTAAAATCAAGATAAATTAAATACCCGGCTTATGATTTTGTATCGTGAATTCAATCAGAGAATCCGATATTTACGAGAGACTAATCTAAAACAATTTAACAATCACCCCGAAACAAATAGCTCCATCATAAAGCGGTGTATCCAATTAAAACAACGCAATAAAACGGATGCAGTAAAATAATGAAAAGTGTTTATCAATAACTTTTCAAATGAGCAAATTCATCAGGCTCATTATAACTTATTTTACCTCGATTTATTTTATCACGGCTATCGACAAATTTCGCGAACCAGTGGGCACTGTATTAATTTATTTATTCCGGTTGTTCATTTTTCGGCCGGATATTGTTATTTAGCGCATTACCAGAGGCGCTAGTATCGATCGCTGGGAGGGGAGTATAGTTTTAATTCGTCCCTTAATGAATGGATGCAATTACAATAAAACAATGTAGCCGGGTGGATTGAGTGATATAGTGGCCGCTGCATTACCTACAGCCATAATTGTTTGGTCGCAGACAAACTGTTTAATTCCAATCTCCCCGAGAAATATTGGATACGGTTTGGAGTAATTGGAAATATTTTGATTGGATCAAGCTTTGGACGAGTGTACCATACAAAAATGTATACATGTATAGGAATAATCATATTTTTAGAGATGAAAGGATCGTGCTACATGGAAAGGATGATGTCTACAAAGGATCGTTTTGACAGTAACAAGGTAATTTAAACCAATATATAGAAATGAAAGGTTCAACTGTTTTAAACTCAATATGTTGTTAGAAAGTGTAACTAGAAAAAGAAAGGCCTCTTTTCCTGCACACATTTTCCTACATATATTTTCAATATTTCCTGTCAACGATTATACATTTTTTATGATTGAAAACTGCTGAAATCATTCTATTAGTAAATTACCACTTGTAAGTAACCATTCAAATAGTTAACTTTGATTGAGGCCAGGTCCACTTATCAGTCTCAGCCAAGAAGGGTTCCTTTAATTAAACTAGACCTGCAGGATTTGTAATTGTTATCGTTCCAGGACCGCTGTTACCGTTAGAACACACTCGGGCGTTACTTTCTTTTATCTCAGTCCTTAAGTCGGCCCTGGCTCTTCCCCAATTGACTTTTATCCCGGACAGGACTTACTGGAAATGTCGGGACTCTCTCCTAACGCCCCATTACCTATGTACTTCACCCTTGACTGGGTCTCGGGTCTCCTATAGCTATACTGTATACTGTATAGTATACTGTGTACTGTATACTGTAGTTGTTTAACTAGGAATCGCGCTGCCCCGGGCTTTTGCGTTGTTTATTTTCTAACACATTGTTTTGCTGTTGTTACGACTGCCCAGTTTGTTTTTCACTATTTGCCGTTTCGTTTTGTTAGTTTTGCGTCTATTTATTGTCAACAATGTTCGTTATAGTTGTTTGTCATAAATTATACTTTGTTTTCAGTTCCTTTTCGTCTTTTATTTAATTATTTAGTTCGTCAAATAGTGGGCATTTGTATTTGTTCAGCTAGTTTTTAGTCGGACATGTCGGATGTTATTTAAACACGCGAAACTAATTACTTTTCTGCCTACTAATTAAATGTTTATGCGGCCTGCCAAAAAGTAGCTTAGTTTCAAATATGGCGGTAAACAGAACGCAATTTCCATTATATGCTTTTAATTCTTTCCATTTTTTATTTGTCCCCGTTGCATTATTATATTGCAACCAACTACCGTTAATGTTAATTGGTAATATAAATTTGAAATAAAAACTTCACCAATATTTATGAATTTTTAATTTTATGAGGCCTTTCGCCAGCTATGCTGGCATCATCAGTTAAATTAATTGGTAATGTTTTGTGACAAATTTACTCAAAGAGCAAAGATACATTTGGAGCTTATTTTAGTCATTACAAAATACATACATACATATAACTTATACCATTGACTGTATATACTTATCTTATACCCACTGTCCGAGCATCTACAATAATGCAAACCCACAGAACAGAAACAACCCCGAGTAAAACATCCGGAATTTGTCGTGGAACCTTTTTAAATCCAATTCAGACAAACAACTGCCATCGAAAACAATCGGACCGACGGAAAGAAACGACAATTCCATTCGAGAGGAACAGAAGGAGCGAGACAATCCAATCAAATTCGGTCCAGAAAGTCGCATGAATATTTAACTGGTCACCAGCAGGCGAGCTCGCAAGTTTTTCGTTTAGCGATTATCGCCCTTCTTGGGTCGGATTGAAGGCAGTCCCGCAACTATTCCGTTCGGACGCTTTGCTAATGTGGATTGCTGGGGTTTTACACGACCCAGGTGGGTAGTGGACATCTATGAGGGGGGGGGGCACTTCCATTACCACGACCTTTCAGCGTTCATTACTTTCCTGGGGAATAAACAGTGGACCCCCCCACCAACACCATCACCCTACATCTACAATACTTCGTCTCCACCTTTGTAGCTCTGGTATCAGTCGATGGTAATCATGATGCATTTCAATGTTACTTAACGAATATACTGATTCAGTGAGGAATTTGCTCATATGTTTATAAACTAAAAACAAGAAGTGATTTACATGTAACACTCAATATTGTTTTATTTAATTAAGAGTGAAATGCAAACCAAACGCCAATAATTTGTATACAAAATATTTATTGCTGATTAAAATTTGATATCAAAATCTTTAATTGAGTAAACGTGGTAGTAGCCAAAATCGTCTTATTTTAATTTTTGAGCAAATCAGATTAAATACTGACGAATATAATTTAATTTAAACCTCCAGGGTATACGTGTTATTATCCAGTATCATAGGTGACAGTTTTAATTTGTATCTGGAGCTGCTACTATCCCAGACCACCGCCTCCGCCACCACCACCGCCGCGCCGGTAGCGGTAGCCAGGGCCGTGGGAGTACGTCCCATGGAGCCTTGGACTACCTGGAGTGTTTCACACTTATCCCTCTAATTCAATAATCCCGCGTGGTAAAAATCAATCATCCAGCAACCACTTGACAGGCTCTTAACATCGTTTTTTGTCTGGAGTTGTTAAGTTTTGGTGTTTGTAGCTACAGTAAAGTGTGAGTTTAAAAATTTGTAATTCAAAAACACTATATTAATAAAGTTAGTTTAGACCAAGTTAATCTTAAGTAAGAGTGACTTACTTAAAAAGGGTTTAATACAAATTTGTGATATGCTAATATGGTTCCACTGTTGTATACGCATTGCAAGGTTTTTTCTTTCAAATATTTGGGAAACGTATTCCTGAAAGGTTAACAATTAATAACATGGCATTATTCTTTTACGATCTATTCACAGTTACGAATATAGTTTTTAATGTTTTATAAGATTCTCTCATCGATGGTGATTTGTTGACAAACAAGTTCGTCATTGATAATGCAAACAGATGACTCTGTGTTATGATTTAGTCCAAACAATTTGCTTAACAACTCAACCCAACTCTACCCTCAAGATGGGTTGATGGTGTGAGGGGAGGGGGAGGGTGATTCGTCTCAAGGAAATTAGCGCCTTTGCTTTGCTGACACTTTGAGCTCACTCGAGGGCTGCTCAGACGCCCTAATCATTAATTTATTTTTGCCCGCACACAGTTTGTGTTAATTGAATTCGATCCCTCCATTCATAGCTGCAATTGATCATTGAGTAGCGGCGCTATTTTTGTTTACGTTTCTGACGAATTACTTGCAAATATATTCCTTACTTTCCTCAGACATTCCTGACTTTCCCTGCCTTTGATGTGCTCTGCCACGTGAAGCTGATTGTAAAGTTACCGATATTTCCCAAAAGCAAATGTTAGGACAACGTTAGGTTTCTATGTATTACTTATTATAAATAATAATTAGCAACTGGTCAGTTTACTCTGTATAGTTCGGCATAGCTGATCCTAAACAGTGGTACACTGGTGACACAGTGGTAACATATCATACTTACTTTTAACACCATTCAAATATATACGTTACTCCAGTGTAATCATTGAATAAACGTGATTGCAGGAAAAGATGGTTAATGTGAAAACGTGTAACATTTTTTCCAAAACTGCTAGTTATTTTAAAGTAGGTACGGTACTTACATGGTAAAAAAACTATTTTGAGCATTCCTTCATATTAGATTCCTTCATATCCTTCTATAATAGTTTAAACAGCAGTTAACCTAACAAATCATGGGTATCTTCATAAAAACAAACTGGTAATAATGGCTTCAATACAATTTAAAATAAACACTTCACTAATATTTTATTAATTTTGATTTAAAAAAATATTAGTGATGTTTTTCTTTAAAATTATAATCATGGATAGTTGTTTTTTCCTTTACGATAATAATAAAAAATCCTGTTAGAACAAGGTGGTCCAAATTATCTAGATATTGGTGATATTATAATCTAGATACTTTTTTGAGTTTTACCTAAAACAAAATTAATATTGTAGTAAATAGAAATTTGTATAGAAATGTATATAGCATCGCATAGTGTGAATGAGTATACGAGACAGTCCTCTACCCTGTGACTAAGGTGAGGTGATGTGACGTAGTACAATTTATATGCTATATATTATATATTTATAAAACGTATCCAGTAATAGATAACAATTAATCTTCCCGGCGGGCGGCGTAGAATAACAGGAGACATATAATGTTTACTGCACTTAGAAATATTATTATCCCTGTATCCAATGGCCGAATAATAAATAAGTAATCTATACAATTGTTTGACTTTATAGCCGCTTTAAAATGAGAATTCTCATCATGTTTTAAACATCTAAAGATTATTATTCACACAGTTCTAGATGTTTTATAGGGACCCTAAAGAAAGAAGTCCAGTGGATCCACATCTACGTCAGAACTACTTTATAAAGAACAAATCACTGGAATAATGGCGGCAATTTTTTTTTTACCGTCTGCATTACTCTTTTTACTTTGAGGTTACTTGATATGGTAAACAAACCAATTAAATGTCTATAGACAGGATTGTTAAACAACTTAACCCCCCTTAACGGAAGATTCGATCTCGATGGGGATATTATTAAGAAGGCTCAAAGGTGCGCTGATTGCATCTAGTTAATTACAATCGTACTGAAGAACCTGCGGAAGTCAAAACACAGTTTGGGTTGAACACGGCGTAGATAAGCCCCCAGTAGGAGGGGGCGGCGGCTCCCCCGTTTTATGGCTCCCAGTTCTAATAAATCCTGTCAAAATTGTCGCAAGAGGCGCGCGGTGCGACTACAGTCCTCAGTATCGACTAAACCTTGCGAATTTAGCTTTCAGAAACGCAATTCTATTTCTTCGTAAAAAATAATTTTTCAAATTGGGGGGTTTGTTATTGCAATTGTGCATTTCTAGGGAAGAATTAACTGCCTAAAGGTCTACTAATGCACAACAGTTTGTCAGTAATTGTTAAACGTAAAACATAAAATAATCATATTATTGACATTTTGCCTCTGAGGTGGGAATTGTTCTGTACTTAAATTTAACAAAAGGTTGCACTAAATTACCGTTAGGTATTTTTATCAAATAATTTAGGCTTACAAAATCATATCATTTCATGTTATATTTTTCCCAAAGAACCGTTTGCATTTCGTCTTGAAATAGCTTTTTACAGAACCACTTGGCGTGAACCTAATAAAACCACAAACAAAACAACCGCTACAGATAAACAGTTCACGGAGTCGCCATAAACCTGTAAAGCCCCGTAATCCACATTAGATACAGGAGGTAAGAAATAATTAGCTTCCTGAATTATGTAAGGGGAGGTAGAGTTCCGAATCTTGTCACGGATACGGCCGCCTGGAGATAAGGCGCGATTTATAAACGAGGAGCATTCGCAGGATCCGGGGCATTATCCGCTACAATTACAGGTCCTGGAGGACCTGCGGAATGACAATCAGCGCCAGGATCGCAATCGGGGATAATTGATCCTATAAACTTCCTCCGGGACTTTAACTCCCGGGACTTCTCTCCGGGACTCGGGATAATACTACATTCCGATGCTCCCACTCACCTGGCGACCGTATCGATAACAAAACGGCCGGCTCTTCCGAATGAGATTTCTTTTGTTCGCTTCCAATTTTGCGACACCCTTTTCTCCGATGAGATTTTCTCGAGTGACGCCAGACGACGCGATGAAACGTTTTACATTTTTTACTCCCAGACTCGATCAGGATCCGGTCTCGAGACGATGATTTTGATAAGAATAAAAAGAGCGAGGTGAAGTTCCCTTTTGTCAGGAGTGGAAAGGTCGCAGTCTGCGCCGTTTTGGAAAATGAGGTCTGTGGAAACTGTGAAAGAAAATACACCCGTGCGCTCGGATAGGAGTTGCAACAAATGAAATCTAGACCGGGACTTGAGAGGATTCGCTTATTGAGCCGGATATGAAAAGTGTTGATGCGATTGAGGTGCTCGATTATCTTATACCCTTCTACTGTTGTTCTAGTGCACTTCTAAATAAATTTGAATAAACTAAGCCTAACTGTTCATCGAAATATCAGTCACCAGTTCCCTTCGTCAACTAGCCAAACAATGTATGTACATGTAATTATTCATTATTTAGTTATGCTTAAACTGGCAATTGATTTACAGTTCGTATTGGCTCATCTCTTTAAAAACCATCTCTTAATGGTGTCCTGTAAGAAGCTTTGCACTGGGATGTGATACTCACTTAACATTAATTACAAACCTCAAAAATGTATTATAACCCAAATATCTCTAGTTGCTTTCACGTTTGTTCTTTTTTCTGGGCATTATGGTTTTGAACGATTAAAATTATCCTAGCAATATCTTGGCATCAATATATCCACCTACAAAGTTTTGAAGTGAAAATTAAAACCACGGAACGCCAAGTTGTGTGGGGGAGGGGGATATTTTATGTTGTGCTGGTAGACTACGTAAGATACGTAAGTTACATGTTCGATTGTAAGGACGTCACATGTCTCACACGCATTGCATGTCCTCGGCCCTTCGTCCTGCGCCGAGTTTGCAACTACGTACATCAACTGGCGAATATTAAGACGATATATTCACCGTTGATTTATACCTCTGTGTCGTGCTGCTTATAACACGAGTGAGTTACGGATTGCTTGGGGAAGTTGGCGAATATAAGGGTTGGTCTGCAGTTGTGATGTTTAGAGTACAGTAAAGCACTCATTCGCAAAACATTCTTGTTTTGTCTTTAGCATTAGGTTTTATAGCACCAAGGTTATGAAACTATTCATTAGTTCATAACCCTGTAATGCGACATTCTAATTCTTTCCATTTTATGTATTAAAAAAATGACTCAGTAATATCATTTTTACGAGGTCTAATCATAATGGTACGTTTATAAGAAATACTTGTTTTACTGCAAAATACTAATGGTTATAAGGAATAACGTTACATAAGATGAAATTTTGCTTATCGTCCTAAATGCGGGAAGTTGTTGAACTTGATTTCAAACGGAAGCTGCATGTATAAAATAAAAACACTGTGTAAAAAAACAAGTCTTTACCTTTCGATCATAATGTCCAATCAAACGTATTGTTTTTACACGTGATATATTGTTGTACGGCACTCTACTACCGAGTACTCATGGTGTAACGACCTGATTTTGCGTCAGCTGAGTTGAAGGCTCGCTCACAGTGATACAGGTTAAAAGGTTGTATGGAATTCATATGTTTACAACGTGCTGTGGTCAGAAACACTCAACCTCCGTGTGCAACTTAATATCCATCTCGATGTATTGTAGTTTGGGCTCTATTAGATCACGTGCAACGGACCCATACAATATATTTGTTCCGATTGTACTCGTACTTAGCACTCCTGGTCTAATCTTCAGACGTGTATGTAACTCTACCCGGTGGCTGTGGGTTTGGACCGCGTCCCCTGTCGTGTCGTCGGCGGGTTGAAAGACCTGTCCGTCAATGTCGCGTCTTCTCTGGAGCGAGAAGATGATTTGAAACTTAATACAAAAAGAAAAAAAGTCCGTCCAGCGCCAGCGGTCCGACCTGTGTCCGTCACCCTCCCAGCTTCTCCGGATTAAAACATCAGTCAGTCCGAGCTCATTCAATGGAAATTGATGTCGGAGCCGGGTGTGTAGTCCGACGTAAAGTGCTTTATTGTCAGCATTGTTTTCCGTGGTTCGATCATTCCCTACGGCCTGTTTTGGTCTGTTTTTCGATTTGTGCTTTTGTGTCTCGTCTGTCGAGCGGTGGATGTCGTGGAGTGATTTGTGATCCCCGGGGCTATGAGAGCTGTACTCCGGTCTGAGGCAATATTACAGGTAATTAAACTGTTCATCAAGTTTTCTTATATTATATGTACAGGGAGAATAGAATTACAGTAAATTCCAGCCAGAACTGTTCGCAACTGTCAAAAGTGTGCATAGGTAAATTAACATACACTATTATTATTTGTATATTAACCTAGAATTATATTAAATGTGACTATCAACATGTTTAATCGTATATCTTTCTATTTCAATTCTGCAATAAGTATATATCGTGAGCAGTTCCGGTGATCCTCTACCTACATCAATTCTTTAGTTATGTTCTAGATAAATCCTTTTGTCCAGCAGTGACATTGAACACTAATCAATACTGTTTCTGATTCTGGCCGAAACCGGTCCTATCGATTAACGTTTCCTGCAAACAGAATTAATAATGACTAACTCGCAGAACGCTAAAGACGCACAAATCATTGCGAGGTGCCCTTAAAAGCGAAGCGGAGCCTGTAAATCAAGCCTCGGTGATTTAACCAACAGACTGCGCAGCGGTCGGATCATTTTTAAAAATCTTCCCGATGGCCATAAATTGCAAAATGGAGACAAGTCAATTTCGTCCGATTACTCAGACCGCGTGATGGAGAGAACTCGTACATCGGGAGAATGAGAGTTTCAATCAATCCTGTATCCTGCACCGTATCAATCCCGTAGGATATATCCTGTATGTATGAGGAACGGCAGGTGCTCAGTGCTGTTTAGGTACGACCGCAGACTTAGGCCCCGTTTATGCACCAAGTGCGGGAGCGGTGCGATAGCGGGCCCGCTCCCGCTGTAAATGAGTCTGTTTATGCACGAAGAGCGATAGCGGTAGCGGTTGGTTAAAGGAGAATGGAAGGGGGACACAGTCTTGCCAACTCAAACTCAGCCAAATAATTAACACAACTATTTGTCCTAAGTGCACGTGCGCGTGGGTCAAGTTGGCAACCCTGGCTTCAGCCCAAGCAACCGCTGCGATTCCTAACTACACAGCGGGCGAATTAGAAATCGCAGCGGGAGGTCAACCGCTATCGCTATCGCTCTTGGTGCATAAACAGCCCCATTTAACTCAATGGTGTTAGAAATCGCTCCCGCTGTCGCTACCGCTACCGCACTTGGTGCATAAACGGGGCCTTTGACTGATTTATTTCACTACCTCTCCCTCTCTACCAGTCTCTCTTTACCCCCCCCCCCCCCAACCACCTCCAACTTTTACATACGTATATTTGTATTCTTTCACTTTTTAGGTTTGGATATTTATTTTGTTTTTTTGTTTTATTATATTCCTAATTTAACGAGTATTAATGCGTTCGCAACTGTCGCAAAGTCAAATTTTATTAATTAGCTTGCAATATAATAAAGAGTTAATTTAATAATGAAATATCCTTACTGTCGAATGAATTTTACTATTTTAGGGTAAGCGAATGTATTTGGGACAGTATTGATACAAAGGGGTCCTGTATTGATTTATACGTAGGCTATGCAGACCTATTTGGCGTTTTGCAAAAAAAAAATCATTAATACCCCCGCAGCAGAAAACCTGCGGTCTAAGCAAATGTCCAATTGCCTAGTTGAATTTTACAGTAGCTAAAATATTTCATTAAAATTGTCAGATTTATTTCCTATTTAGATAGCATTAAGTTTTATGAGTACTTGGGTTTGCTGCTACAGGGAAGGCAATAAAGTTTGTTGATAATTTAAACGTTAATAGCTATCTATGAAATACATTTGTAAAATGTAATCGAAATATGTCGATAAACAGATAAACGACAAATTTTTTTTTATTTAAACTGCGTCCAAACTTAATAAGAGCTCCAAAAGAATAACGTAAACATTTTAAAAGTTAAGTTTTATTCTTAATATCCCACGTAAATATTAGATGTACGAAAACACTAGAGCATACTAAATCGTTAGGGTTTTAAGCTCTACAAAATGGTTTAGAAAGAAATTGCATAATTGCATGTTTTGGTTCGTGGATTCGTTCAAATTGACGAAGGTTTACACTTTTGTAAAAATTTTCATCAAAATCGGATGGTTTTGCTTGATTATCGTGCTAACAGACACATATATAAATGTATATGCACATTTTCGGATGGTGATTTTGGCCTCTGGGGACATCAAAATGAAAAAGTAAATAGGTCCCGGGTCTAGGTCTTACCATTAGACCTAGTATAATAGCTAATTCCATTTATAGGAAATTCATCAAAACAGGAAATTATGGTACGGTGATATTGTTCAACAAAACATTGTTAAAAATTGCAAAATAAGCGCCTAAAGTTGGAGGGAGTAACACAGATTCTCATCAGCTGCGTTGTATCTTCTCGTTTACTTTTCATAAAGTTGTAATTCGGCAAAGTATAGATTAACGGAGGCGAAACTATAAGCAGTACGTTCCAATGTAATGAACAGAACGGGATAGCGCCGCCGCTCCGAGGGAATTAAGATAAAGAGTTTCCTACTTTGAAATGTTTATGGGGAATATTAAGTCTTCGGTTAAAGCGAAAGAAATATAAAACCGAGATTGTTTAAGGAGAAGAAACTGCTTCGGCGTTTCTTGTCGCCGGGCGGAGGGTGGAATTAACCCCGTTTTGTACTCCACAATATAACAGGGGAGATATGGGCGAATCGGTGCCGAACCCCGATCATTCCTATGCGACCGGACTCTCAGCTCGACTTCAATTTATTCAAATATCAAATTGACTCGGAGACTTTGCCGAATACCAAAACAATCTTATGGCCAAACTCTTGGTTTGTGTTTATTCTTTCTTGTTTCCATCTTATCCGCGGTCGATCGACTTTTTATCGGTTCCGTCGAATCCGACGTCATTCAATTATTTTGTAGAGAATTTGTATTCAGTCGGAGTATTGGATACTTGCATGTGGTTGTGTGTAGTTTAATAAGAGGCCAGAAAACATATCTACTGGTTTTTCAAATATGTAGCATTTATATTAACTTTTTGATCCAATTTTTTCTTATTGATGGATAGTTAATTTTGTTGGCAATAAAATGTATATACAGTGCAAAAGATAACTAAATGAATTTAAACTGTATAAAATTTGTTTGAACAAAAAACATTAAAATGCAACTTAAGTATTACATTGACAGAATGACTAATCTCATGGATATGTACTACCATTAATTCTTATACCTTAATGCTCCTTCAATTTGTTTATGTTTATTATATTGCATATGTATGGTAAAAACAACTATTATTTGTACTATTCCGTTGTAATTATTTAAATAGGTAGTTCTATTGCATTATAACTTGACTTCTCGTGGTAAAATTTACGAGTATTAAGTTTACGAACTCAAACATAACGTCGCAGTGAAAGTATACGATGTATTGGAGTGATAATACGAATATTGAAATATTCGTCACAAAACATTGTAATTTTGGATTGGTTACTGCCTACAACTATATGTCTGTACGTCATAGCTCTGTCAAGAAAAGAGGTTTACAGTTTTTCCATTGAACCGCCTTGGTAGATTATAAACACGGTAAGATCTGGCTATGCATTATAGCCATATACAGTATAAACACAGTATGCCCTGACCGTGCTGTATGACTATACACTACAGTATAGCTATAGAGTGGTCTCTTGGAAATACCCCTGTACAGTACAGTATAAACACAGTATGCCCTGACTGTGCTGTATGACTGTACAGTATAGCTATAGAGCGGTCAAGGAGACAGGTTTACTTCCCGCGTGTTTTATGGTCTGTTCGCACTTCACCTGCCACTAAAGCAGCGGTAGTAACGCACTTATACCGTCGTAATACTAATACTTATACGTATCATTTCACACTTTAGAAACAATATACATTATATAGATTCGGAAAAACGTGTAATATCATTGCTATTCTTTTTCTTTGATAGCAGCAGAAAGTTTCTCTGCCATAATCAAGGATTGATGTATTTGACGTCATTTGATAGCTGTTTTCATTATTAAAGTAAAATCCAAATTAAAATTAAACTGACGACACATTACAAACATAATAAAATCATACAAAATTACTTAGTTCGAATCAATGGCGACGTTTGTTTCTTGAAAGAGAACCAGCTACAAAGTCAATGTTTATGCAGTATAACCCGATTTATTAAGCAGATGGCAAAGCCTGGTTTGTCACCCTACATCATTGTGTGGAGTTTTGCGTTTAGCATTTAGGTTCAAACTTATCACTTTCACTACCTGTTTTCTGTGTATTACTGTAGAACGTAGCTGTGTCCAGCATTTCTCCATCGACTGTGTGAAGGACTGATGGTGAAGTATTCCCCTCACGCGCACAGATTCAAGTGAACATTTCTCTGTTTTTCCACCTCTCCCACAGGTGACTCGGTGACTGATGGACGCGGTCTGGACCAATCAGCGATCTTGTCGCTCTAATTGCGATCTGACTCACTCCACTCCAGTCCAGTCCAGTCCGTTTCCATCACCACAAAAACACGACCAGCCACTGTCGCTGATTGATTCTTTAAACCCGGTCACTGATTTGTCGCCTCGATTGTTGCCATTATTTCTCCAGTTTTGGCTCGTCGTTTGATCCCCCTTTTTTACTTGACGATGTTGTTACTCGGCGGGTATGTACTACATTTAGTAAATATTAAGACGTTTTTATATTTTGTTGCAATTTGATTTTATGTATCCAATGTATACATAAAATTAACTACACACCGGGGGGTTCTGTGTGTTTTGGATTAAATAACTTGCTTAAAGTTTAACAACCTATATACTTGGGTGTCCATTCTTATTATTGCAAAGAGATTTTATATTATATTTATGTACTCGCTCAAAGTGCCATCTACTAAACTTTTAATAGTGCTAATAAACTTTTTAAATTCCAATCATACAAATACAATTGTACGATGCAACGTAATTATAATTCAATTATTTATACTCACAATTGTATAAATTACATCTGAGTAAACAATATCCATGCCTTGTTTTCCTCTTGAACAAATAAAATGAACCCCTTTGCTGGAGATTACACCAACCTCTTAGACAGAATGAGATAAAACAATGAAGATCATAAAGTGCCCCTCCCGTTAAGTAAAGTTCCTGGAGTAAATATCAGCTATCTGCAGGGCGGAGTACTTAAAACAAATTATGTCTGGTATAGAAACGGACATTTGTTAGGAATGAAGGTTCCTAATTACGAAAAGCGGGTCAGAAAACGTAGAGTCGTCTGAGGGACGTAAATACTTGGACTCCTTAATGGAAATATAATTGCATCAAACCGCCCTTCTAGCTGCAGCTCCGTCTGTTGGTGCTAATGATGGCGACGTCGCAGAGTCGTTAAAGTGCGAACTCCTACAAACACTATACATATATACTTTATACTAACGGTACAGTGTACAATGGTAGTCGATAAACACGGTACTATCGTGATGGTCTCCTAATGTAACACATTACTTTCAAGAGTTTCAAGAAACGGAATTTTTTTCTTTTTCAATAATTCTTCTACAGATTTTTTATCTCAATATGATAATTGTTTTTAAATGACATAAAGCCCCAATACCGTATTGCATCTACATTAAATACAAATTTTATCGATTATGTCATTATTTTGGTGGGTGAATGTGCAGCCAACATAGAGTAGTTGTTTTCTTTAACCAAAAAACTGCATTTACGATGCTAATACCATAGAATAAATAAACATATATTCTAACCTGGAAACCCTAAAAATTATAAGTAGTTTACAGCGGCTTTCGGTTTTTCCGAGATAGTACTTAAGCCAGTACTCCGGTTCAGTCGTGTTCAGTAGCATCAGCGGTGTTCTCCAAAACATTCCAGTACAAACACTGAAGGATACGTGCTGTATATACGAAAAGTGACTATCAAATCAAGAACGTACAGTAAAGACAAGCAGTGACTGCCAAATCAAGAACGTGCAGTGCAGACAGATCGGTCGACAGATATGAGTGACGTGCAGGCCAGGTGTCACTCCAATTAGTGACGTCATAGTGGACTCATTTAATTAAAAATTATATCGATCCTTGTCTGGAAATGACAGACTGGTAGAGTGATGGTCGCGGTCGAGATGGATGGTTAGATAGAAGAGAAACACGCGGAGTTGGCTGCTGCTGCTGCTGCTGCTCCCCTGTGTTTGTCTCAAAACTGTGTTGGACAGTCGCATGTAACAAACCGTATTAAAATAATTAGCTTTACACATGGATATTGTTTATGTGACAATGTTGACGAAGTATTACAAGGTAGTGTCAGGTTTCAAGGTCGACATACGCACATTATTTTCAGAATCTTGCTCTTATAAAGCGCCAAATTAAATGATTTTTTTTAAATACAGTACCTACGGTTAATATGTAGAAGACAAATCGATTAATACGAGGTACAATATTTTCTTGGAGTATTTAACTAAATGTTATTGATAAACTAGTAAATTTCATTAATCAGATGAACTATGTATCTCGACGTTTATCTGATTAGCCTCAAAGTATTTATCGTCCAGTACTAAAGAAAAACAGCGTTGACAAATGTTGAGGTGGCATTAATAAATATTAATAAGGTGCCAACTCGAGTCCATACAACCCTCATCACGAAAAGGAGTTATGGGAACAAAAGCAATTAGAAACTCGGTTAAAAATGAATTTTACCGGACAAAAGGATCGGGGGTGAAATTTCAATTGAATATGCGATGTCGGCCATTACAAATTACAATGTGGGTAATAAGCATACATGAATGCGAATGTCCGGGACCGGTGGGGGTAGGTGTTGGACGTTGTAATGCCGTGTTATAAATTGTTCATGTCAAGAAAAAAGTAAATACACCGTCGGTGAGCGCTGAGCGGTGTACACTGTACAGTAGAGGTCCGAGCTTTGTTTGAGAGTGTTGATGAAGGCCAGGGGTTATTCAGAACCCTCGTCACGTGACATTCAAGATGACAACCCCTCTTTCATTAGCATCCATCAAGCTTTGAAACAAAGAGACCACAATGGACTCGCCTCGCTTGCGACACTTTGGAAAACCTAATATGTCAAATTACTTCCTTTGGCCAGCCTTTTCACCCCTCCGCTACACGCTAGACGTGGAACGCCGATAATGTGACCCGGAAAATGGAAAAGGGTTGATCGGTTTGGTGAAAAAGCTTAAGTGGAGAGGGAGGGGTGAATCTGTGTTTAAGTTTGTTGGACGGAAGTAGGGGATAAGTATTTAACAACTCGTCGAGATTTGTATTTTTCATGTTTTTTTATTGCATTTGACCTGACCTATATTTTAAATAAGCCTACTATAAGATTAAATTCATAAAATAACATTTCATTAAATTAAATTGTCCAGATTTTTGGGTTTTATGTTGTAAAAACAACAAAATAGGTAGCTCTCAATGTTGAAAATCTCTTTAACTACGAATGGATTTTTAATTTATATTACATAATTTTCCCTTGCCAATGATAATATCAGTCATTACCAAAGCAAAACGGTCATGTTACCCCAACATTGTATCAGACATTACCTCAACTCTGGTTTACCGCAGTCTCCAGATGGCAGTGAAGCCTTTGTGTTGTAATTATTCGCATCCTGGGTCCTGACAGATGTATGAAGGACATGTGCCGTCCTAATCCTCTATCTGTACCTCACACACACGCAACACCCCCTCGTCTAATTAGGCCTTGTCCAGCTATAATCTTGTCCGAACCCCAATTTCAATCAAAGCGCCGACGCGATTCCTTCTGGAATTCAGTGTTTAGGGTTTTTATATCGTCTGTGGTCTCAAGTGTGAAAACGTTCTGCTCTGTTTGGCCGGTCACGCAATATACTTCTCGTTTTGTTCTGCGCGGTCACAAAAAATTAATTGTAGGCTATGGTTGTTTTGAGTGATGTGTGGTCGTGTTGACTTTTAACACGAGAAGTGTGCTATTAATTTTAATTTGTGTGTATTTCGATTTTAGATTGCTAACGCTGTACTGGTGAACGTCAGTGCAATTTTTAAAACTCCCAAAACATTAACATTTTAAAGTGTTACTCATAGTAGTACAGAGAACATAATTGTTTATAAAATTTAGATTTGCATCAGAAGCTATGATTGCAGTATGATAGTAATCAGGAATTAAACCTTCAATAATATAAGTTTGAAGAATGCATGCATGATACAATAACTAATATATCGTAGAAAAAATATCGATGTTTTTATTAGAAAGATCGTCGAGACCACAGAACCGCAAATATTCCGATAAATACGACCGCATTAAAATAAATTACCTAATAAAGGGCGACATACACGTAACAATATCAATCGGAGACGAGGTAGCAAGGAGGGCGAGGAGGGGGAAAGGCCATTCGGGGAGAAATACAAGTGGATAAATTGTGTCACTCGGACGGTTGTATGGTTGAGATAAGTCGGGCCCATGGCTGCCAAGAACACCGTAAATTGTATCGTCCAAAGTTTTATAGGTTTGTTTTCCAGTTCCACTCGCATGATCAAGGAGTTAAATCATCTCCGAACACTTGTAAATAGAGACGCGTCACTCCGCTTTAATGGGCCGTGCCACCTACATTTCCTACTGTCCCCCGCGCCCCATATCTCCGAGGATCCCCGCACCGCAAGAAGCGCTGCACCAAGCGCCACCAAATGATGATTTGCGATTGACATTTCATTTTCTCCGGGTCTTCCTTTTCCTCGTTTTTCTCCTCGCTCCGGACACTTCCCCCTCCCCACTGGGTTTGGAAATTAGAACTTTTTGTCCACAACGGGTCTGTGGTGGCGGTGAGATAGTGGCAATAGCCTTCACGTGTTATCGCCTGTGATAGGGTTTTATAAGAACACATATTACCAATGTAGCGTAATTATAGCTTTTTGACCTAATTGGGTCTTTGCGGTTTATGTATTAATTTTTGCCTATACTAACCAACACTTATTTTAAGAATGTAAAAAATGTGTTAACGGGTATTTAAAAGATCTAAATGTTCATATAATAATGTTTTGGTACTTAAACATTTGTAAAATACTGTCTTGAAAACTAAATAAAATGTCTAAAACAGTTACAAATGAGAACACGTTTTCACAACACGAAGCAGATGCGCCACAAACTAGACATCACCGCTAGAGACATAGACGGAGCGTAAAACGGTTACAGTTGGGAAGTGTATTTGTCAGAGTTGAACAAGTCTAAACTAATTTGAGCAGGACTTGTCCCCCCCCCCACCCACAACGCGGGTGACGTGCCCCTGACGTCCCTTATGCTGTCCCTGACACGACGGACACACTTCACTTCCTTCGTCTCTCTGTCCCTGTCTTAATCCGACAAGGGTACTGACACTGTCACCAGCACAGACACAGACATAGACCTCCGACACCGACATGCAAATTACTCTTACAACGAGTAGGTTTATGTGGCCAAACGTTGGCACATTTAAACTCTGTCACTTGATGCAGAGCAAGTTTTTAATAACCTAACTTTTTAGCTAACAAAGAGTAATCTAATATTAGCGTTACTTACGAGAGGGGTTCTTTCGGGTGTACTACTGTTGATAATGTTACCTGGTAGATATCAGATATGTAGTATGATCTGGTGGGATCAGTTTATTTTGTGATTATCATATCTGGAGCATGTCCTCGAGTTCTACGGTATATGCTCTATCATATACTTTCTATTCTGTTGTCTTCACACACAGTTGCAAGACAACCACTCTCTTGAATTATCGTCCGATACTCGACCAACCACACCCGGTAAATCACAGTTCTTCGCTCTCACATGTCTACAGTTGAAACAATCGCCAATCACCGCGATGCTAGTCGTGTTGTAGGTGCAACATGTGACCTTATTAGAGCGATCCGGCGCCCGAGGCCACGATATATCAATATCCGGAAGTGTTAATCACCGGCTCAGTTCGGGAACGCCCCAGAACCAGAGACGAGCGACGAGCGACGAGAGAGTGGGTTTATGTAAATGTTGAAGGATTTACGCGAGGACTCGAGATGGTCCGATATTGTAGGAGCAGTTGTCGTCTGCTGTCGACTGCGGTGGCACCGGTGGCAGTGGTGGCAGTGGCGTGGAGTCTTGAGACGAGGGCTACTTGTACTGCGTGGGTATCGACACCTATTTGCACACATTAATTTTGTATCCTTGTTTTTGTAAGAAAATCTTGTCAGTAAAATCCATTCTAGATTAAAGGAATGTTCTCATCCAGCTTTTCGAAGGTGATCGACTTAAAAAGTTACTTACTAAATTAACATTCTTGATTATATCTTAGTAAAATTACAGCCCACACATAATCCAATTAGCTCTTCAACGTAATGGTGGACATGTGGTAAAATTCTTATACTTCAATATTTTTGCTAAATACATTGTTCCATGTTATGTTAGATATAAAAAATTTACCCTCACATTCGGACACTCAGTTTTTAGAATAATAGTTCGTACATTATTTATGTAATCTATTCGTTTTTCAAACTGTATTATTATTAGTATTTACTGTACTATAAGCCATACACAACTTCTCAACAACAAGGGCTTCACACACAAAGTCAAGAAGGAAATTTCTTTTTGATTCAAACCTTTTTTGCAGTTTTTCATCAAAATTACCTGAAGGTCTAAACTAGGCTATAGAACCCCGTTGTAGATACCAAACCATCAGCTAGCTTACATTCTTCGGTAGACGCGGACCCGAGACACGCGACCTTTTAGCTGATAGATGGAGTCCTCTAACCATCTATCAGTAAGTAACAGAGACACACGTGTGCTGGTGAAGCTGCGAGATTGCTGCGAAACGTCGCAAGAAACCTGTATGTTGATATGAACAGTTTCTATGGCAACTGAACATTTGATTTTGCTTCATAAAATTATTGAATTTTAAGGGATGCCAAGTACAGTAATTCGTTTTAATAATTAATTACGGACATGCAGTGGAATCTCAAAAACAAGACCCTCGATAACCAGTGTCTCTTGATAACAAGTGCCATTTTTAAATGCCCTTAAATAAAAATTGTATTGTTTTACTTTCAACGGTGTAAATATGTTATCAAGGGTCTGCCAATTGAAGCTCAGTATCACAGCTATCCACGATAAACCGTCCCCGTCATATTGATATCTGAGATCGGTTACAGTCGCAGCCAGGATGCCCCAAGGACGGTGACTTTCTGTTTGGACAGTCGTCGGGAGCTCCGCCCATACCAGCGGCCGCGCCGTGCCTATGATATCAGGACCTGTGATATCAGCACAGATAGATCGTGGGTGATAAACAATATTTCCAACTACTATCACGAGTTGGTATTTTACATGACATACTTGTTGGGTTCCTGTGCATTAAATTAAATTTCCCTCGCATTCATGTTGATTTGCATAAAATGCAACTTTTTTTCGTAGACTTCAAAGTATACCTTGTAACTTACTTCTCAATTTGACAACTGCTCTGCATGAAAAATGTTTTGACTCTTCCAATGCATTTGTAATATGTCTACTGGAAATAAACATGTCTTATGTCTTATTTAAATTATTTATCGCCACTTTACATAGTTAAGTCATTGTAGAATTACTATATACTTTATTAAAAATAAATAAAATTGGTACAACGAGTTGATTTTCACACCATCAAAACGTCGAAATGACTCCTCTATATTTGTAGTATAGGGACATGCACATGCGTAGTTGGCGACACTCAAGCATTGTCATATCTCCCTGAAACTTAGATACAAAATAAAACGTTACCACGAAACCACTTAATTACCGACTTATCTGGAAGAAACAAGAAATGGGAGTTGGATTCGTGAAAATTACCTTTTCATCGGCCGACATAAAAACTAAACCGAGTCAAATAAGCTAAGAAACATACCTGAAACACTTAGCTGATAAGCCTAAAACAAACGTAGTGGCGTATAAATCTGCGCGATTATATCATCAGAGTACTCGGTAGCTTGTAATACCGGTTAATTGGGAGAACCAATGAATAATTTAGTCGTATAGAACTGCGATACTTCCGCTGGCCGTTGCGGTTGTAATGTAGTATTTATTTTACCTTGTGTCCCCGATGTGCCCCTTAGATACTGGCCGGACTGAACTGTCCAGGTGGTATATATATGGCGGGGGGCGGGGCACGGACGGCAGGTGTTATATATGTAATGATTCTTGTGCTGTCTACTGCCGCGCCGTGCCGTGCCACGCGAGACCGTGCACACTGTGACAGTACTGCGGCCGGTATACCACGTACAGCACACATTACAAGATGTGCCGCATTCATACAAGAGAAACATTTAGTTACCAATGTTGGCCATCACAAACTGTACTATAGCTTGGATATATTATGATCAACGTAGAGTAGACCAATACGTGTGCTAGTACATCCCCACACGCCTCACGGTTAGTTGACATAGTCTACCTCAGCCGTCACACGTTGTATAGTAGGACGACACAAGTAAAGCTGCCCCTGACAAGCGCCACAGGCAAAAACCCTTCACACGGCGCTCCTGGAGTACAAAAAACACGGGGTCTTAAATTAAAACCGCATTAAGCGACCGGCCGCCGCGAGCGTACTGTCCTCTGTCGCTGCTTTAATTATTTCCATTTATTCGCCTTTGTACCGTAAGAATGCTTAATTACATTTATTACGTCCGCCCTGCGGACATGGGCTCCTTTAAAGTGTCATTTTGAAATCCATGGCCCTGGGGTTTGGGGTTCCGAGTAAGAAATACGGTTTGTTAAATAAATTAGCCGCGTTAATCGTAATCGCTTTAAATTAAAGTGTTTCTAGATGAAAACGTTAAACACTGTAAGTGAATTAGGTTGTAGTACCGCGATGGGGGCGGTTCCTCAGAAACAAACATCGAATTATATTACACAATACCAATTAATTGTTTTCTTGGCTTGATTTGGAAAAGTGTTTTTAACTAGGAGCCTCTACAATACTCATTTTCCTTATGAAAGTTCAAATGGTCAAACTATAGAAATGGCAATTGCAATTAAGTATTTAATTAGAACATATGCAGCCGCAAGTGGCTGTTGAGTAGTAGTTACCGTTGTTATACAAAGTTACAATAATATTTCGATTCTCCTAGTAATTAAGTATAGAGGGTTGTATTTCATAAAGTATAAAAGTACCATTCAAAATACCGTTCTTGCAAGCAAATTTCATCGCGATAGATGGATACGAATAGTGATTTTTTTTCTTCAACTAATCATTACTATTACGTTGGGCTTTGCTAAATTTAACTTTTACATTCGACGTCGTATTTGTTTTTAGACGTCCACGGTACCGTGTCACGGTCTATCGACGCTCCTGGACTTAGACCATACTTGACTTTTCCATTTGACGTCGTATTTGTTTGTAGACGTCGACGTTGCCATAACACGGTGTAGGACTTCAACCATACTTGACTTTAACGTTTAATAGCGTATTTGTTTGTAGACGTTGACGTTGCCGTAACACGGTGTAGGGACGCCCCTGGACTTCAACCATACTTGAATTTTACGTTTTATAGCGTATTTGTTTGTAGACGTTGACGTTGCCGTAACACGGTGTAGGGACGCCCCTGGACTTCAACCATACTTGACTTTTACGTTTTATAGCGTATTTGTTTGTAGACGTTGACGTTGCCGTAACACGGTGTAGGGACGCCCCTGGACTTCAACCATACTTGACTTTTACGTTTTATAGCGTATTTGTTTGTAGACGTTGACGTTGCCGTGACACGGTGTAGGGATGTCCTGGACTTCAACCATACTTGACTTTTACGTTTTATAGCGTATTTGTTTGTAGACGTTGACGTTGCCGTAACACGGTGTAGGGACGCCCCTGGACTTCAACCATACTTGACTTTTACGTTTTATAGCGTATTTGTTTGTAGACGTTGACGTTGCCGTAACACGGTGTAGGGACGCCCCTGGACTTCAACCATACTTGACTTTTCCATTTTACGTTGTATTTGTTTGTAGACGTCGACGTTGCCGTGACACAGTGTAGGAACGCCCCTGGACTTCAACCATACTTGACTTTTCCATTTTACGTCGTATTTGTTTGTAGACGTCGACGGTGCCGTGACACGGTGTAAGGGACGCCCCTGGACTTCAACCATACTTGACTTTTCCATTTTACGTCGTATTTGTTTGTAGACGTCGACGTTGCCGTGACACAGTGTAGGAACGCCCCTGGACTTCAACCATGCTTGACTTTAACGTTTTATAGCGTATTTGTTTGTAGACGTCGACGTTGCCGTGACACGGTGTAGGGACGCCCCTGGACTTCAACCATACTTGACTTTTACGTTTTATAGCGTATTTGTTTGTAGACGTCGACGTTGCCGTGACACAGTGTAGGAACGCCCCTGGACTTCAACCATGCTTGACTTTAACGTTTTATAGCGTATTTGTTTGTAGACGTCGACGTTGCCGTGACACGGTGTAGGGACGCCCCTGGACTTCAACCATACTTGACTTTAACGTTTTATAGCGTATTTGTTTGTAGACGTCGACGTTGCCGTGACACGGTGTAGGGACGCTCCTGGACTTCAACCATACTTGACTTTAACGTTTTATAGCGTATTTGTTTGTAGACGTCGACGTTGCCGTAACACGGTGTAGGGACGCCCCTGGACTTCAACCATACTTGACTTTTACGTTTTATAGCGTATTTGTTTGTAGACGTTGACGTTGCCGTAACACGGTGTAGGGACGCCCCTGGACTTCAACCATACTTGACTTTTACGTTTTATAGCGTATTTGTTTGTAGACGTTGACGTTGCCGTGACACGGTGTAGGGATGTCCTGGACTTCAACCATACTTGACTTTTACGTTTTATAGCGTATTTGTTTGTAGACGTTGACGTTGCCGTAACACGGTGTAGGGACGCCCCTGGACTTCAACCATACTTGACTTTTCCATTTTACGTCGTATTTGTTTGTAGACATGGACGTTGCCGTGACACGGTGTAGGGACGCCCCTGGACTTCAACCATACTTGACTTTTCCATTTTACGTCGTATTTGTTTGTAGACGTGGACGTTGCCGTGACACGGTGTAGGGACGCCCCTGGACTTCAACCATACTTGACTTTTCCATTTTACGTCGTATTTGTTTGTAGACGTGGACGTTGCCGTGACAAGGTGTAGGGACGCCCCTGGACTTCAACCATACTTGACTTTTACGTTTTATAGCGTATTTGTTTGTAGACGTGGACGTTGCCGTGACACGGTGTAGGGACGCCCCTGGCTTCGCAACTGCTTGACGGTTGGTGTAATGAGAAAAACAAACCTTGTCATTTTAACATTAACATAAAACATCGTTATGACTTGTCAGACGGTTGTGACGCGTGTTTCGTCCCTTTCTCTCTTTTTATTTGTTCCATTACTGTCTTCACATAATGTAGAGAATTATGAATTAATTCTAATTACTTTAGTATTTTAAAATATTTTTGATGTTTTTATTATATTTTGTCATTTATTTTTCAGTTTGGATATAAGTCAGTATTGTCAATTATTTAATAAGCTGACCATTTGATTTTTTTCCAATTCCAGCAATACATTCTGACAATATTTGTATACTTAATTGAATTTGTTTATTACTGTAATTTGTAGTTAAAAAAATTTTTATACATTGGATGATTATTAAATTTATTTATAAAATACCCACATTTGTTTTGTATAACGTTAATACATTTGGGGAAAACTCCATAGAATTTTCTCAGATAATAATACACTCCATTCTGTTTCATTTCCGGTAATATTTCAATGGTCAATAAATTCAGCACATTAGTTGTTACTTTTGAAGGATTTATGATACAGATTGGCAATGCATTATCATAAACCACGCCCAATGAAAACCCCTTCCATAATACTGATACCCTCAAACCCATCGAAGAGATCTTAACTGGACCATAACAGTAAAAGGCTATATTTTACCGCAAAGAAACATCACGGACTATAGAATCGTACATGGAAGAGCGATAAAGGGTATAACTCAACGTATCGAAACTGGACGTCGACTAAAATATTCATAAAATGTTATGAAGCCAATCCTCGGTCAATGATGGCTACGTCATCAATAGACGGCGCGAGACGTGAGGCTGAGACGTCTATTGGACGTTTGGGAAATCTCCCCTTTTTAGTGTCGGCTTGAATGGTCCACGGGGTGGGGCTGGGGTTATAGTACTCTATATTTGCCTTCTCGTCGATATCCACACCCTCCGTTCTCGCTCTACGCTTTGTTAACATTTGGCCAACTTGTTTTGTTAACCCTCTCCCCCTCCCCCTCCCCCTCCATCCTTACCTCTCATTACCTTCGCGAGCGTCGTGTTAAATATACATGTCTGCACTTGCTCCTCCAAGATTCTCAGTTTGATTAAGAAAGTTGATTTTCAGTTTTCGTTGCTTCTCTGCGTCTTACTATGTTACTTGTTCTTGTGGATGGGAAAAAGTTGGATCAACACTTTGCCACGCGAGGGAAAGGTTTTTCAGTTTATTCTCAAGTAATTGGACAGTAAGTATGGGAATCTGTTGGAAACACTGTTTTTGATGACGCCACTATGTCTAAAAACTACTATCATACTATTATTTGTATTTAGATCACACTACACAAATATATTTTGGAATAGCATGTTTATATTTCTTGTTTATCTTCAGGGTGATTTTCTTCAAGGGTTTAAAGTACGTTTGACTTTTCGTTTCTTATCTTCCATTACACAACGTACAGTGCATACCAACTTTTAGACCATTATATAGTGTTCTAATGTATTCCATGTAAGTTTTCATGTTCATAACACACTGTTACACTCGGACATTTTAAAGTGTTGTTGCAGTCAAAAATTGTTATAGTTTTTTAAGATTAGTCCGTGTTATGTCAGTTTTATTACAGATCATATTATATTATTTTTTGACCTTTACATATTTGAAGGAGTGTCTTGTTCAATATAAGACAGGAGATCCAACGAAAGCGCACTAATAGTCGCTTAACACCGTCACTACACGGGTGTTTAGACAAAACCGCCGGCGGGCGAAGTTAGTGAGAACGATCAGATGCCGTAAAACACGCAGATAGAATCTCTACAATCCGGGTCTCTGCGGCTCCTCGAGTAATTACGCGATAATAATCGAGAAATCCGACCACATTTCATAACTCCGGTAATTATTAGAGCGCTCAATCATCCTCAACGAGCGCGATAGACTCCCGGTCTGGAGCGTGGAGCGACGTGCGGGACCGGACTGGAGCGACTACCTGACCGTAACCGTAAACAAGCCGGTCAGCCTGTCCGATAACACGGGCTGTAATGAGTCATGGAGATTAATGGGTGGTCTTCGAGCATCAGGTTTGAAACCGATTTTGCCCATTATCAATAAGCAAAGTTTAATTTAGAACATTTCTTCCTTTAACGTATCGTGATCCGAATCTTTAATGTCATCAGCTAGTAATAGTATTAAGGTTCCCTCGTCCCTTGGCCTCTTCTCGCGTTTCAGTCTTCTAATACATGTCTTCCTGTCAAGGTGACTACTATATTAAGTCCTCAGCCAATAAAAAGACACGAGCACCTCGGAAAGCTTCTATCGACGAGACCGCGATCTAGAAAACGCCACTGGCCGATAAGATAGTCCAGCTCGTCCCATTACTTATCAGTTATCAACGCGACTGCGGCATCAAGAAGCGAGGAACCGGGCCTATAAAACTCGACCGGCTCTTCTCTCAAATCATTAAAGCCATTTCATTACTCGAGGTCCGATTTATTCACACGCTGAGCTGAAAAAGCTCATTCTTCTACAGTCGAGATGCGTTGCAATTAGAAAAGCCGAGTTTATAAACGCGTTAGAAGATAGGATTTACAAGACTTCTCCCTGGCTCGCCTGATTCTCTGGAGTAGTCGTTAAGTGTGTAAGATGTGAGAGGGACGCCGTGAACTATGGCACAGTCCGTGGAGTTGCTACAAGACTACGTCAGGAATTCCAACTACCTGCCAGGGCAGTTGACGTGATCAACTCTTCTTGCCTTGGGTTCTGTTACCAGAGAAGCGTATGCTTATCTAGGATTGATGCCACTTATCAGAGTACAATACAAGTCCCCGAGCTCGTATCAAACCAGTTCAAGTGACACACAAAACTTCATCTTTACCTTTGGCAGAATATTTGTCTATACTTCTCTCAGATTCAGTGGAAGTGGTTGGACCCAGGACGTTTCTCACTGATTTACATAAGTGTTTTATGAAACTAGACGGAATGCCTACTTTCTTCGAAAAACCAGAAACCTTGTTATGTCCTTCAATGCCTTTTATTCATTTAATTTAGCATTGATAGTGAGTGACCTGTTGAAGGATTGATCGAGTGGACAAATTCTATGATTAGGCTTATTAATTACATGGCTTATTAATTACTTGTTGTGAAAAGGTTTTTTACCGAATTAGTATTGGACTTGATTAAGTTTAATTTATGTTATTTTATGACTCAGTGTATAATTTTGATTCCTAAAACAGTTTTTCAGCAGTAGGCCCACTGAGCCCATTGTCAATTACAATAATTCCCCCGATTAACATTGAAGCGACGGCCATGCCGCCAATTTCCCGCGGGCCTGTTAAGCGCGGTAATAAACGGGTAGTTACACGGGTAATGTCGGTGGATCTGATGCAAGATGGGGTCTACAGCATGCAAGTGGGCTAATTAAAGTGGGAATTTATATATTTAGCAGTGGCAACACTGGGCGCCATAACATTTCCCGCACATAAGATAATACAATTACTGCAGTACCGTCCGGACATCTTTATACCCCTTTTCTTTCTTCTTTCTAATCTAATTTACCATTACGTTCCCTCCGCCTGTATAATTTGATAGATAAATTCCGGCTCAACGGGATTAAAACTTTTCTCGTCTTTGTTGGCCAGAATGAAGGCGCGCCCAGGCTTTTCTTTGATATGTGTGACACGGTGCGCCCGCCGACTTTAAATGTCCGACTTTGTTGTTTATTTTGCGTTCTACTCTGTTGCTTTTATAAGTTTTCCCTCCGCTAATTACTGCACTGTTTGTATTCGTTGACGCCTTTTATGATATCTCTCTGTGTGGCGAGCTAGAATGAGTCCGCGGGACTCGGAACAATACAGTGCACATTTTATACAAGGAGAACAGTGTTCCTCGCTTTTAAAACATACTCGACGTTATAATGTTAACGCTCTTTGAAACATACTTTCTCATAATGCTTAAATTCGTAAAATATTCCTGAATACTTAACGTTAACTCTGGTGATCATTAATGTTCAACTACCCTCTTTATACTTTTACGTACATAATGCCTATAAATATGACTGTTTAGTTCCGAAATACTGTAGTCACTAAACCATAACACCGTAACCGTCGAATGCGGCTGTTATGGCAACAAGCCGAGACACTGGACTGTACAATTAGCAGAAAAGTGTTGAACAAATGGGGACACATCACGCTAGCCTGACGTATGGTGGTATTATGGTGAGTTATGGGGACACCGACACCATACCGCACCATACACCATACACCATGCTGCGGCATTAGTGTATTGGACAGTTGATGGCAGAGTGGCAGGCAAGCTAGACTGATGTACCTTCAAGTGTACTGTGACGCAGTATCATGTTGGGCTTTATAATACACTATAGCGATTAAACACTGATAGCTAACCATAAATATATAGTTACCCGCTGACTTATTACCCAATCCTTGATTTTAGTAATTTATTATGGTGTGGAATTTATTGTGTTAGAAAGGAGCTTGCAATTATAATATGGATTGTATGTTTGTAATTAGGTACTGTTATAATGCAATGCATTATACTAATGTAGTGACTATAACTGATTGTAATTTATTGTTTTGATTACAGGTAAGTTAACAGCAGGATTCGTTTAACGACATGTCTTAACCATCTGTGAGTAGTCTATATAAATTAGTAATAGTCACAAGAAAACATAGCAAAATTACGATTCTTCTCCTCAATCGTTAATAACGAATAAATGTAAATTCGAGACTTTAAATTTTTAATGCAATTGATAAACTTTATATTTACGCTTATAACAGTCGTGTAATGCAAAATAACATATTCTATTGTTTAAATAAGTTACATCATGTAGAATATTGTCACGGAAAGGAATAAAACGCCAAGATATAATTAACCCTTACCACCCGAACTCCTTGTGAATATTTGAAGGAATAATTAATAAAACCCTTTGTCCGTAGAAGCAGGGACTAACTGAGTTATCCGAGGAAAATTAAAGCTTCCGACGGGTCCGATAATCGAATGAGACGAAGCAAAGGAATCGGAGATTTTGAAAACGTCTGTGAGAATGGGAATGGGATGCATCTGCGCCTAACGTTAACGCGCTGGGAGCCCCCCGCGCATACAAATGGACTATAAGCAGTGTTACAATTACTAAATAAGCTTAAGCCGGTCGTATATTCGAGGGCTGTGATACGAGTCACGTGGTAAATAACAAGGGCGAGAATTAATTCTGGACAGAGGGGTCGATTGACATGAGCGGATTAGTTGAAGAGTTTGTAGTAAGAGGAATACGAAGTCAATAAAATGCTGTGCAAAGTATTAATGGGTTAACGATAACACGCCTTGCAGGTTCTATTCATTAGAAAATATCTTATATCTTTTCTTGAAATGTTGAGAGTCAATGTTTGACTTTCTTATTAACATCCACCTCGTAAAGCTGGAACCGAATAGTTTTCTATATACAGTACTAAATTTACTATGGGTTACCAAAAACACCTAAACATGATCCAAACTGTACGGGGTACATGGTTTTTGGTCATATCTCGAAAGTAAAGTCCTAAAAGTAACATTAACCTCAAAATCAAATGTAAAGTGAAAAAAATATTTCAAAAAAATATAAAACATGAAATTTTATCATGACCAGAATAATTTTGCGAGTACCTAATAAAAGTGGCTTTGCTCCTAAAACCTAACCCACCCAACTCTACGCTCGCGTCCCAACTCCATTCTCACTCACTGCAGTCAGCCTGAGCGATCCTCCGTACCCTATCCCTACCCCTAGCAGATCCCGCAGGACCATAAACATCGGGGGCGAGGGGGTTTCATCCCCCCCAAAGTCTGCACCCGCATCGACCGGTGTATGCAGACTCGTCGGAATTGTAGGGATAAGCAAGCACATAAAAGTTTACAGCACCCTTTCGAATTGGCCGTCTATAACAACAACTTCCCTCCTCCCTTAATCATCCGGCATCACGTCTCATCCCGTCTAATATCGCACATCTCTTTTATGGTCGCCTCGCTAACTCGTCCCGTTCCCTCCATGTCTTTCCCCTTTATCTTGCTGCTTTACCGCCTAAAACGCGACTGAGGGCGCACTTTCATGTATAACTTAGTTTCCGGTTTAGGCGATAGGATGGAATTGTTCGTTGACGATTTTATGTTATGTCTGTTTTTGGCGTTCGGCTATGGGTTTTAGCTTTAATTGTATAAATAAATAGGGTTGTTTGAATACTAAGTGTGTCTTCCGACATATTTCAATACTGTATTGCTTAACGTTTGAAAATTACTTACGTTTTCAGTTTAGTACGGTGCTGTAGTATTTTTTATTAAAAATCATAACTAGACATCATTGTCATTTGTAAATTAAACAGAAAACTATCAATTTTATCATAACCTAAAATTCTGTTATTTCTACTACTAATGTCAGATTTTGAGAGAAGGAAATAAAATATCGAAACAAACGGCTTGCACAAATAGTTCCAAAGCCTCGGCGAGGGACAGCGGCATTCGCTATGTCAGGCGGTATTGCTCACTGTGGACAGCGGTATTCGCTGAATATGCAATGACTCCACCCTCGGACGTCCAAGTCTGGAGGATATTGCGGCTGCCAGGAAATGAACTCCGTATCAATCCGTCCGTCCGGCAGCCTTTTACTCTTCTTAACGCCGACGTCGGGGTTCGGAGAGGGTGCGGGAGGAGGGTTGTATATTTCTCTGCTCGTTTAAAGGATTTGTATCGACAGGCGAGACGCTGCTAGCAGCATTTAAGGTGGTTTAGGGCCCGAGAATTCCTTACAAGAAAAGGGTTTTCTTCAAGGCGATTTATGTTAGTCACTAATGCCACATGAAGCTGGGAATTGATGTCTGCATCTGAGTCGAAAAGTTGTATGTTTGTGGTGGGTTAGCGAATGCGAATCATGTGTTTTGTAAAATACAGTTTGTGTGTTATAAATTAAGTACAGTACAACTGTGCGGGAACGATTCTAACTTATAATGTAATTAACGATGATTCGATTGTATGAACACGTACACGGAAATCATAGAATATATTAAAATCAATAATATTCGAGAAACTTTTTTTTACTGTATTGGAAAAGAAAAACTGGCATACTTATGTGCGCTTAAGAGGTTAACATGTGAGTAGTCGTGTTGTTGGTTGTTGCCCCCCTCTTCCTCGGTAGGTAATGACTAATGTCCCTCCCCCTCCCTCCCTTACCCAACACGACATGTCGCAAGTCGCAAGTTGGAGACAGTTTGACGGGGACGGGGGTCAGTTGCTCCGGGGCAGTTACTCACAATTATCCCAAGAAGATCCGTACACATTAACATTACCCTAATTGAAACATTCATCCACATTACGCGCATAACTTGGCTTTTAGCGACTTGGAGGATCCTTAGGTGATATCAATTATAATTACGACGCGTATATCTTAATGTGGGAGCAATTTATGCGGTCCGGGTCGGACCATCCGTTTTAATGACGCCGCCCCCGACCGAGTCTACTGCTGAGTCGAGTTTCGCCCCCAAATTAATCTTCACTTCTCGCAAGTGGAGTGGTCAGCACTAAACCGGCCTTAAATCTCACCTAGTTTATGGATTAATTAAATCTCAAAATGACCTCCTCTATATGGTATTTGTGCGATAATAATGGTGTCTTGTCCCGTCGTAGTGCTGAGTGCTGACCGATAAGGAGGCAGGCATGTTGAGGAACGGGTCGTCGCTGTAGGCTTACTGCGGAGTGGTTAACTGCAAATAACTTCGAAGACAATTTGGTAGATAATTGTGACATTTGTTGTTTAAATAATAAAACAATCTGAATCAACTCTTACACGTGTGAAAAGGTATAATTGCATTACTTTTTTGTTCATTATAGTTAGTTGTATTACTTCATATTGAGCATTTGGAAGTTTAAGCATACAATAATTTATGGTAAAAAACCTGCTTAACCCAATCGTGTTATTTTATTCGTTAACCTACACAATGTACAAATTCTGTGTAGCCTATATGATTGCAACATACTATGCGTACATGGGAATATATAAGATCAAATAGGAATAGTGATAAGTAAAAAGCATATAGCATACTGCATTATTCTCGTAAAAAATTACAAGTTGACACTTTTATCTTCGAGTGTAATTGTTCAAACATTTCTCCTTGTGTAATCTACTTCGATAAGAAACGATGTAGTTATGATTAAAACATGCTTGGAGAGGACATTTAATAGTAGAAACATTTAATAAGTTTCTTTATACATTTTCTAAACATATAACTTGTGGTCCTCTTGAACGGAAATTTAACAAACTCTTTGCCCTTCTCTCTCACTATTAGTGGGGTACAATAAACAGCTTTAGTAGAACAAAACCCATAGATATTTAAGTGTGAAGCAAGTTGCTTACAAAGGACTTTGTATTCAAGGCAAGCAAATACGCCCCACAAGAGTATCCAACCAACAATTAATTGATTTAAATTGAAGTCAATAAACCAAGACCATCTCATTTTCCGACCGATAAAATCTAATGGGAGCGATTGTAGACTGGAGACTGGAGACTGGAGACGGTGCAGTTGCATTGCCTACTGAAGCAACGTGATGCATTTAAACTACACATTGGCCGTCGTCACTTGTTATTGGCGGAATATTCCGTCGACAGCCAATAGCGGGCGAGCGTTTGTGCATTGTTGGAAAAATACACCAATCCCCTGCCACCGTTTGTATCTTTGTTCCAACCGTGATAGTGTGATTATCGGCGCAATCGGTTCTCCACGACCAGCGCTTGTGACCAAGACTTGTTTCTGGTAAGATTTTAAAACGTTCTCGGAATTATAATTGGTTTGTCCTATCAAACCTATGTTGTTGTGGTTCATTCCCTGCAAAATGTTGTGCACAAATTTAATGTCTACACACTCAGCCACAATTGCAAAACATTTTGTAAACAGTATTATGTATTACTTTTATATAGCTACTTATACTTTTATACAGATACTTAACTGTTTTATAAAACAGTTCTATGTAAGGAAAAATAGGCTACACTGTAAATATACATTTATCCGTATGAATAAATTGGTTTAATAACATTTATTTAAATATCATTATGAAATATATGAATAGTTTATAAATCGTTCTGACCAAAACAATAATATTCAACATAAGTAACCTTTTTTCTTATCTCACCTCCAAATTTTGGTAATCAAATTAAGTATTAAAATCACTTTTTTGAAAAATGTAAAGCTGCTTAAATTTACAGTTAGCTTGATGGACTTAACCATTGAATAAATGGACAGCTTTTATTCTAAGGTATACGTATATACTCTGTGAAGTTTTCAGTTGAGTTGTCCGTTGTAATCAATATATCTTTTGATTGCGGTTGTCTAAATATGTTTGATGATGTCACGCATTGCCTTGTATCGCTTATACGAGAAATTTGTCATAAACATTTCCTGAACAAGATTAACTATAGTTATTAATCCTCAACCTGTTTATTTTAATTCTCTACATTCCATAACAGTCTAGGTTGGTTGCCTTTGCCATTGTCTCTGTCAACGTCCCATGTTGGACTTGCCAGGTCCATGTAGCCTTCTGTCTGATACTATCGTAGTATTCAAGTCAAATCTTCATGTACTGCTGTCACTAACGCACTGTTTACACTGCAGTGCATGTTATGTGTCCTGTACTACAGACCTTGTAGCAGTTAACCTTTCAATAATACCACACAAGATTATAATTGTAAGAATGTATGATTGAATATAGAATACTGTTCCAACAAACGCATTTAATTTACGATGGAGATGGAGGCTGTACAAATTACTGGTAACTATAGGTTTAGTGTCAAATACAGTTTTTATAAATTTAGTATTTTTTCTACATATTGATTCAAATGCTGAAACATACTCCATCAAACTCTGCCAAGTCTAAGGGAAATGCTTCCCATTGTACATTTACAAATTGCAATAAATTTAGATTGTAAATTGATATAATTCGCTATTTATACGTAATATATTTTAGGTGTGTCCTTGATAGGTATAACCTCTGTTACGTTGCCCTAGTTTATACTCTGTATTGGCCCAGTGTATCGCTGATCATGAACACATAACATGTTATCATACCTCGTACACATACCAGTGAGATGTCCGGTTGTATGACTTGCCTCTGACGCCTCTGACCAGTTAGAGACAGGAATCACGTACCGGCACAGTACTGTAGGAGTGAGGAACGGTCGAAACCCTAGGTTTATTTAGGATTTTGTATTCCCAACACTCACACACGTACACACGAACTGACGGACGCGAGCGGCATTCCGCGATAGCTGTGCGGCCTCTGTCTCTGTAGTAGCAGTACAGTACAGTAGTATACTGAATCCTGAACATAGATTTGTAGTTATGGAAATATATTTGAAGTTCGCTGCCGAGATAAGTCACTGGCTTTTTGATGGCTTCAAACTGGACTCAGTTGTCTGTGATCATAGGGATTTTAATCCTTTTTTTGTCTTAAACAGAAGCAGCTGATCTCAGTCATGTCAGTAACAAAGCTGTAATTTCAATAACTCAGCACAAAATAATTCCACGACACGTAGCTTTAAATGACACAAAAAGTCGTTAAATCGACTCGATTTTGGAAAATAAAACTGTGAAAGCTTAATTATATCATCAAAACTTTAATCGTACCTAAAATGCTGTCGTCTTTATTTATTTGTGTTTGAAATCCATTTGGTTGTAGCGTTGACTGTAAATCCTTTTAAGGATTTACAGTCAACGGTTGTAGGCTATAAACTCATCAATCTTTAAGTAAAGAACCAGTATTGTGGTAAAAATAACATTAGCCTTTCTATTTATAGCTCTTTGAAAGCTATTTGGAAGTATAAAGTTGTCGACATAAATTCGAGGAAACAACAACAAGAAACACGAATCTCTACATATATATTGTGATCCGCCAAAGAAACAAATCAAGAACGTATAACTGCGGAGCGTAGTTCAGTTATCGACGAATTTATGTCTGCTAATGTGACTGATGTTGAACATTACTAAGAGTTATTAGTTGGTGCAGTTTCTGGGTTAACCGTCGCAGAATACTTCTTTATATTTCTACCGTCAACTTTTAACAGCTATAAATAAACTATGACTATTCATAATTGTGACTTAATGCCATGTTATGGCTCTTTTCAAAGAGGGTTATAGAGCTATTATTTTTATCGGTCGATATTTATAATGTATTTTAAAGAATCATGTTTTACTCTAGCTATGATGCTCTGAACATATTATTTGTATAAATGGCAATGTTTTGTTTGTATAGTTCTAAATAATTACTAGTGTACATGTTGCTCGAATTCGAGCGCAATTGCAAAGTATTACAGGAGTTATTTCAAAACGAATAACAGTCATATTTACAAATTAGTTTTAAAGAGTCAACTCAAAGATTACCGGTGTGTAACTCAGACCATGTTTATCTTCGTTATTGATAAACCTAAAGCATTCCGGCCGGTTTTCTCCTTCTCAAAATGCCTCGCTGTACAGGCAACACAGGTCATTGATAGAGGGCCAATTGAGAACGAAAAGTCGTTTTGGGATAGTGTTAGGGCGCATTTGTAACCTAATAGTTGAGATTGTCCAGGGTCAGGTGCTGACTGTGATGAGTTAAGCCTATTAGGCCCCTATTACACGAGGTAGCCTGGCGACGTCGCCAGCGGCAGTAGCTGGCGACGCACTGGCCACCAAACCTATAACCAGTTGAGTAGCCAGTTGAGTAGCCAGAATTTTACCTCCGTGGCGCCGTTGTTGTGAGTGCTTGTCTTGCACTTGTACTTGTTATGAGCGGTGTTTACAGTGAATAATGATTGATTATAAGTATCTTCTCCTTCTGTTACTTCTGAAGAAAAGGAGGCAAAGGAAGAGAAAAATGTACGTTCATCCAATGCTTAGTGCAAGAGAATCAAAAGGGTTATATTACACCCTTTTTAATGAGCTCTGTGCGGACAATAAAAAATGTTTAAATTATTTTCGTATGTCACAATCTAGTTTCTTCGAGTCATAAAGGATGATATAGACATTTTATCAACTGAAGTGGACAATTCACACACTCACAACACAACAGAACGCAACACAACAGTGTGCAAGTACCCCCGTGATATGAACTAACCGAGTGGCGACGTGATACTGGCGACCTAGTGTAATAAGCTCCATATGCTACAACGCAGCGTCGCCAATATGGGTAGCCAGTGGCTACCACAGTGGCGACGGGGCTCGGTAGCCAGTCGGTCGCCAAAGTGTGGCTGCGTCGCTGGCTACCCTCGTGTAATAACATCCATAAGAATCAATGCCCCATGACAAGCTGAGTAGCCAGTTTGGTCGCTGGCGACGTCGCCAGGCTACCTCGTGTAATAGGGGCCTTACGCGCCACTGTTCTGTAGCTGCGGTCGTTATCACGATTACACCTCCTGTCTATATATGAGTCGTTTTCGTCGCGTCGGGAGGCATTTAAAAGAATAAAACAACAAATAAACAAATTATAGCTACACAAAACAACGATAAATGCACAAATTCAAGTTACAATCATGCTAACACGATCCGTCATAGCCACACAAAACAACGATAAATACACAAATTTAAGATACAACCATACTAACACGATCCGTCTTTGGTGTTATGTTTACACAAACTAAAATAGTAAATAGTTGTACTCAATGCGTTTCATTGAATTGAAAAATAAATAACAGCAATTAAACTATACAGCTGATCAAAACGTAAACAATTATGTTCTTCATAAGGATAACATGGGAACTTTTAAAGCCACTGGGGCAGAGCCCAAGGGACTTTTTCAAAAATGTAAGGCCAGTTTGCAAATCTACGCGACACGCTCTTTCCAATGAGACGTCGATAGATAAAATCGGTTAAGAAATGGCGGAGGAGTTCAACCGACAAAGTTTCATGTAGCGTATTAATTATATAGATGCTTTATTAAAACTATTATAGAAATCAATAATAAATCAAATGCATGAAAAAGAATCAACTGTAGGCTCTGAGGAGGGAGTATTCAACTTTCAACAATCAACTTTTTAATATAGCTTACTGTGGTTTGTTTTTATATACTGGCAATTACCTAAAATATGAAAACTATTTTTATGACACTTTTCGTACACGTTTAAATTGGAGTGATTACCCTACGTAGGCCTACTGTAATTCTTTATTAGGCACATCAAGGGTAAATTCTTCTAATATATAAAATTCTCGTGTCACAGTGTTTGTCTGCAAACTCCTCCGGAACGACTTCACCGATCGTTATGAAATTTGGTGTGTAAATTCTGTGGGAGACGGTCAGAGGGTCCCAGCCTCAAAATCTACCTAAAAATCCTTTGCCTGCTTTGGTGAGCGCTGCCACAGGGTCCCGGGCCGACCCCTCATTAATCCTGGGACCCTCAGACCGCAGTCGCCTGGAAAGGATTAGGTTCGGGTTTGATAAATGTTGACAAGGGGCAGCGTATTTCTATCTTTCACGATCAACTTAGTAAATTTAGTCACTAATTATTTAACAAAGAATTGTCACTTAAAATTTTAAAACGTCCCATATCTGTTGTTTGCACTTGTTATGTTCTCATTACTCCCTAATTCTGCCATGCCGAATTCAATACAATTATTTTCAATACAGAAAAATGGACCAAAAAGGCCCAATTCGTACAGGCGCTTTTTGAAAGGTATTCAAATGCATATGTGTAGTGTGATATATTCATTTAAAGATCTAATCACCCTAATAATTTTGGTGCTAATGAAAATAAATTGTCTCTAACAGTATTTACAGGGTGGGCCAAAACGTTTATAAAAGGACTTTGAAGTCAAATGCCGTATACTGAACGAAACAGCGCCAAATTTATTATAAAGCATATTTTTAGCTACTCTTTAAGACAACTTGCAGTAAGGGCATTTTGTGTTAATTTTTAATTTTGAAAAATCCCCAACTATAAGATTAAAAAGGGGTTGAACACTCTACATTCTCAAATACCAAGGTATGACAAATTTTATAGTTAAAGGCCTTTAAAAAAATATTTTTATTCAAGCAGTTTTTGTAATATTAACTACTACCTAATTTACTTTTTAGTATAAATGCGTGTATAATAAATCTACGTAAGCAAGCTAAGTTGTAGGCCTACCCATAAATTAGGTTATAGCAATTATAACTTTTAACACATCTTTTAAATATAATTAACTATACGAACATTGAAAAATAACTGAATTATTTCTTTTGACTGTATTCAAACAATAAATCCGGTAGCCTTAATGTGTATTCAGGAAAATGCCATCAATAGCTAGTACTGGGAAAGGTGATGGAAATGCCTATTGTAGAATGTTGTTTGGTCCGTTTATAACAAAGTATTCGACTTATTGTTGAATTCAAGCTAATTCAGAAACATAGGTCAGCACTTGGAAAGGAAAATGGAATATGAGTGAACAATGCAAAAACAAGCTCCGTTAATCCGTTCGAATTTCTTAGATTCCAGTAATTAGGTGACAAGTCACTCGGCGTTCCATTTTTAGGCATATGATCGTGTTTAACCTCAAAATATAGAAGTGTTCTATTCATTTAGTATGTGAGTAGGTGACACATTAAAATCCTACATCCGGGGCCGATATACTTTTAACGGTGTCCGTGAACACGAGAACTTGGGTAATTTTGGTCCGATTATGATGGCATTTGGCTTGAAGGTGTAAGGTGGGATGAACGGGCGTGAGTTAAAAACAATTTTCATGATATAAAAAAACACACTTTATTGCCCTCCCTGTAGCAGCTAACCTAGGTACTTGTTGTATAATGCTAAAGGTAACGAAGAAAGCTTGAAAATAAAAAAGACGACATTTAAAATATCTTTGTTATTGTTGTGGAGATGTAGTTTACATGTTTCTCATTTTACCTTCGTAGCAGCAAAACTAAACACTCTTTAAAACTAACTTTATTTACGCTATTATTTTGCCCTTGCCGAGGGTAGAATATAAACATAAATTCCACAAGGATGTATATTTCTAGTTTTACTGTTTGATGTATTTTATTTGTTCGTGGTAATATTAATTTAACTTAGCTGGGGATTACACTATGTAAATAGCTTTCTAATATATTATATGATTAACAGTTTTGCCAAATAACTTTAAACAGTATAAACTCTCGTATAATGTTAATTCCAAAACATTCTAGTTTTTTAAGACATGCAGCAGTTTAGAACTTCACATGTAGGCCCTATACATACTTCACATATAGTTAAATTGTTTTAATATAGTTATGCAAGTGTCATCAAAACGGGTTGACACTGATAATTATTATTCATATCCTTATACCGTTAAAAATAAATAGAATTTCCTTCAAATCTTCATTATTTGTTTACAAACAGTATATCAGTAGTTTTTTTCTCTGTTTTCATGTCAATAACTGTAAATAGTTGTATTTTTTAGTTTACTGTTTGACGTCTTTTTATGATTATTAAGTGGTACTAATAATCCATCTAAACTTATGTAATCATTATATATTTTTTAATAAATTAGGCTTTCACGACTTTATTATTGTACTCTATATGATCTAAACGTTTTATGTAGAGGTTAATGCACCCGAGTAAACAATAAAAAAGTCAATGGTTTTATACATAACAGTGTTTACCCGAACATTAGTATTTTAGATAGATAGATGGATAAAAAACTAAATAAATATTTCATTAACAATCAGCAAGCAAAGCCATCGGACGATATCGAAGCATGAACAGTCCTAAATAGATCCGAGGTATGGTAATTTTATTTTTGTTAGTTTTTACGTACTTGATTAGCATACCCACAGCAGACCCCTTTAGATTTTTGTATGATATTATTGCGTAGTACAGTGTGTCAGTTGTTACATTGGTCTTTTATTTATAGTTGATTGTTTATTTTTCTCTTTTGCATTTTTCCATTTGTTTAATACATTTTCATTGGAAAATAGAGTTAAATCTCAATGAAGTTATTAATTATGATATTTCAACAAGGCTGATTAAAATACATAAACCAGAGCTATATTCCTTGAAACTAGTAGTACATCGAGTTTTACCTCCATAGTAAATTGAGCATATAATAAAGGTTGTAATGCAACTGAAACGCAAAATAATTTATTTCCAACAGTAACCCCACATGTGGGATATTTCAGTGACTTGCGCGTTAATCCTCTCTTGGCTGGCGTTGCCAGAGAGTCCCATCGCTAATGAGGGGTAACCCTGGGACCCTCTGACCGCACTCGCTCAAATATTTTACGACCGACCCTTGTCTGGGTAACCCTGGGACCCTCTGACCTACAACCAAATTCTGTAGGTATGCGAATCGGACGTAAACTATTTCCCGTTTCGAAATTCTTAAAAGGGCTCCGCCCAATGGAATTAATGAATCTTAACAGCTGTTTCAATTAAACAAGTTGGTTCTGTTCTATGATGTTCAATAGCATTAAAGTTACAAGGATTACCAACAGGGTGCAGCACTATTATTTCTTTTACATTTATGACAACAGCTAATTTGCAACCAAAAGGTGAGTGAGCGTAGCGAACGAACTTCAACCTGGAGGCGAGTTAGCGTAGCGAACGAGCTAACCTGAAGGCAAGTGAGCGCAGCGAACGAGCTCCAACCTAAAGGTGAGTGAGCGTAGCGAACGAGGTCCAACCCAAAGGTGAGTGAGCGTAGCGAACGAACTTCAACCCGGAGGCGAGTTAGCGTAGCGAACGAGCTAACCTGAAGGCAAGTGAGCGCAGCGAACGAGCTCCAACCTAAAGGTGAGTGAGCGTAGCGAACGAGCTCCAACCCAAAGGTGAGTGAGCGTAGCGAACGAACTTCAACCAGGACGTGATTGAGCGATGCGAACGAGATCATCTTGAAAATTAAACGTAACGGTACTTAAATTATAAATAGTCAAAGGCAAGACAACGTCTGCCGGGTCGGTCTGTCTTAGGGGAAACCTATAACTTAGGCGATACGAAGTTCGCCGGGTCAGCTAGTGTTTCTATATAAATTATCGTTATTAATATAACGTAACGTTAATACATACGTAACTTTATATTAATTCAAGTATAATTTTATAATTACTAAGTGTGGTACTAATAATTACTTTCTATGATAATCCCTAATTATTATTAAAAAGTAAATTCTCTCAAGTTTTCAATAAAACAGATTTTATTACACTTGTTGTATTCCTTCATAACACTATTTTACTTATATTTTGCCTGAAAGTACAAAAATGCGTCTAATAACACTTCAAATAATTTATTTACACTCATTCTGTTGACTCACATGAAGGATAAATTCATATACAAGATACATATAAAGATACACATATATGAATAGATCCTTTATATTTATTTACTCCGTGTGAGTCAACAGTATAAGTGTAAATATATTATTACAAGTGTTATTAGACATATTTTTGTACTTTCAGGTAATTTAATAACACGTACGATGCTGATCAAGAGGTTACTTATAATTTGCTTGATGACTGAACCACAACCTACAGGGTGACAAATCAATATTTTGGTGGAGATCTGAAAGCATTGTGCGATGTTTCCAGGTTGGGTAGTAGCGCAGCATTTTCATATGTATTATAATTGACATGGCCGTCACATGTAATTATGTAGGAATATTCATGATTGACACAGGTACTCGCATTTTGTGACGGCTAACACCGGGGGATGATAATTCGCAAAACTATTTCACCGTTCACAGACAACACCAACTCAGTTGACGGCTACATAATTATTACGACATGGCTTTGAACAGAATATCAATTCCGTTACAATTTATGGATTACACGTGAATTATTAATCTCCTGTGAACGAGATGTTATGTTATGTACCTGAAACGTGGAAACACGTATTTTAACGTGGTGTCTATATGTTATCTGACATCAGCAAATAAACATAATGTTGGTTTGGGAAATAGTTTGTAGTGGCTTGTCCCAAGGTTATGTTCATGTTCATACATTTTCATATAATGTAATGTTTAAAAATGTGGGTATGTTTTAAATTGTTTGAAAAACATATTTAAGTCAGTTGAACAATTGACTATTCAACCAAGTAAGGTGTTAATATTTTGTCTCTGGACCTGTAACGAGTTATAAAAAAGCATAGAGTTGTAATTTTTCTAAACCAATTATTCAAGATTTTGCTCAGCACTACTCACCACATCCGATTAAATGTGTTTGCCTCTTTTCATACACTAAAGGAGTACAGACTCAACTGTCAGTTGATGGACCATCACTAGTGGCATATGACGAACGTTGACACCAGTTAATTAATTCTCGTGATGTTATCTAAACGTGTAGTACAGAAAGAATCGAAATCCACTGACTTTCATTCAGAGTTGACAAGCTGACATCGAGAAACTATAAGTCTGAGACAAATTGTCAATTAATTGATTGCCGGACGTGGGTGGTGGTGGGTGACGATGTTTTCAGGACGGACTTGTGCTTGTCCAGTGACGAACGTCGCCTAAGGTTGACAAGACGTCACCTGTGCAAGGCAGCCCAGGGACCCCCCCACCCCCCCTACCCTTCAAAGTGCTCCTGACATCCCTTCAGCTCAAGGCATGCCACTGTCCGACTACAATGCCGCCCCCCCTCCTCAACCCTTCTCACTCTTTAATTACGAGTACGTGTTAACTTCTCTATATTCGTTGGTCCAATTTTGGCTGAGTTGTTGATGTAAAAATCTTAACATCGTGAATCAAGTATTAAGGATTAATAGTTAGACCTACACTCAAACGTGTGCATATTTAATTATTTTATGGCTGTGTGTGTTCGTGTGAAATATTATACTGGAATTAAAATTAACGCCCATACAACATAATTATTTTGTATATAAATTACTGAGGAGTAAGAAAAAAAATCTATTATTAAGTGGTTTATCCCGTTACATTCTTCAATAGAGACCTATCTATAAAAAAACGTTATGTGTCAAATGAAGCATTTTATGAAAGTATTTTTGTAGAAAAAGCCTCAAATAATACCCTGTGAGTTAGCTTAAAATCTCATGTCAGTCTGTCTGTAATCACAAGCTGTTCCTGCAGCAAGTCCATGTCCACTGTCCAGTTACCGGGCAGAAGTGAAGCAGTGAGCGCGTGTGTACGCGTGTGTGAGGAATACAAAACTGTTACAAGCTAGTTTACAACTTCCTCCACCAGGCGAGCCAAGGCCACATGCCGAGGTGTCTAGAATGTGTTAGAATATGACAGTTGAAACCTACTTATAATATCAACATACCGCAACGTTTGTTAATAAACGATTAAAAACCATTTCATGAACTGGAGTGTGCAACTTTTATTCTGTACATTACTTCTCATCTTCAGAATACGCTTTTCATTGTATCTCTGCTTCATCCTAACTATATCTTGCTTCGAATACACTGTCTCACAAACATCATAATATAAAGTGATTGCAACCTCATAACCACAATTACAATTTGAATACGAGCGTCGCGTGCGGTAGCTGTGACGTCATCGGCGGTGACCAATCCAATCATGCCACGTCAGTCACGTGACCTACGTCAGCCAATGAGCGCTCGTCACTGTCAGTCACGTGACCCCAGACACGCACAGACCTGTCTGTCTGACGCTGATGTATCTTGACAGTTACTCCGCGTACTTTTGATAATGGAACATGTCACTCTTCGAAGATTACTTTGTCCCGTTTCAAGAAATAGAAAAGATCTCGTTCTCGTCCAAGTAAAACTGCGTTGTTTTGTAATATTTTTTAGATTGATGAAGATCAATAATGTCTGAGACTTTGGATAGTAAGCACACCAGCTCATATTAAATAATATCATAAATAGCCCGTTTACCTTAGTTGATACAGTAATATTTTCACTATTATTAATTCAATACCTACTGTAATTAATTATTATTGAAATACAAATGTACAAAATTTAAGATACTTACACGTTTAGATGTTTGGCAAAAGATTTCCATATAGGTGACATTATAGACATTTAAACTCTATAAACACTTTTTTTTATTTTCAGCATATTCCACCAATAAGTTCCTACTTTTTGTCAGAGAGACCAAACCATCAAAACCTGTCGGAGACCACTTTCACGCGACCATTCAAATAATGCAGTTCCATTGTCGTGGTGTTGTAGCCAACCATCAGTCAAGACGCACAATATCATTGACGTGGGCTGACGGACGTGTGAGTTGCCACCTGGCTCTAATGCACTTCCTAATGTTGTCGGTCCATCATACTCCCTGCTATCCATCATGTCCACGTATTGATTCCTTGGCTTTGTCGTTGCTGCTCCTGCTACCCATCTGCTTCTGATACTGCCCATTGGTCATTGGTCATTGGTCATCTGTTTCAGACACACACTTAGACAACCGTCTCGTTACGTCAACCGTTAATAAGTAATAATTTGTTTGTATTTTTTTGTTTTGTTAAGGAAATACATATTTGTATATACAGAGTGGTTACAGAAAGCTTTGATTAAATCTTCTCCACGAGATGATGACTCAGCAATGTAAGTGTACATGTGAAAAAAAGGTTGAACGGGGATATTTAGGGTTTGCAATGTTTTGAACTGAATTTTCCGTTCCTTAAAGGGTAAAATCTGGAAAGGTAGTTAGTTATACAACGTTTTTGAGTGAAGTTATGGATTTACTTTAAAGATTATTAACATTATTAAATTGTCATAGTACGAATAGGATCAATGACTCTCTCGGGCACAAATGTCATTCATGTTGTAACGCTTTGAACTACTGTTAATATAATGATGACAACACAGCACATGTTTGCTATTTAGAATGTTCCACCCATAATATCTTGTGGATTACTCACTAAAGGGCCCATGTAGAGTTGTAGGACACTGTCCAGTGATTCATGTCACTGAAGTAGTTGATAACAGTAAAGCCACTGTCGCAGCATCACTACGTTACAACATTGAAGCTATACTTAGCTTTGTTAATCCGCGGAGATGATTTAAGTTGGCGTTCCTCAGAAAATCCAAAACAGAACTCTTCAAAGGAGGATAATCAGGTAGACACGCGAAGTGGGTCGAGAACTAACCTGCAGAGATGGGGAGCGAAAATAGCGACTTGATGAACCAGAGTATGACACAGACACACACATAATGGCAGAGTAGATGCCAAGAGTGTAGCAACCGCTTGATAAATCCCCGACCACTTAGTTATAATTATTTCACCTTTGAGTGTGTGAACAGCTGATTATACTTTGGGACATTTGTAAAACTCTTGCGCGAAGCTTCGACTGTCAACGACACATACAGTACGACTAGGATTGTCAGAGAAGTCCCTTTCGAGAGGCAGCTTATTTACAAGCACATTCTGTTGTAACAGTAAATTACTTATTGTTACAAGAAAAAAAGTTAATAAATAAATAATAAACAGGCTACTTTATTGTCTTGACAATATAAATTGTATCGACAGTACAATTAGGTATGCTATTAAATTATAAATTTTGATGCATTTTTCATTGAAGTCTTCAAAAGAGTAGATTGGATTTAATATTAGTTGGTAGTTTGTTAAATAATTTTCTTCCGTTGTAATAAACATGTTTTTCATAAAACTTTGGTGGAAAGTAGAATAAATGTTTGTAATTTTCTCAAATCATTATTCTTCTCTCATAATTCATCATTTTTCCAGAATTTCTCAAAATTGTTCTTAAAAAATAGTAATGTTTCATAAATATAAATTGAGTAAAAGGTCATAAATTGGTAATTTTAAAATAATTTTTTTACAGGATTGGCGTGGTTCTAATTTAAAAATAATTCTTAATGCAGACTTTTGCAATTTACATATTTGTTTAGTTTTTGATGAAGTTGAGCCCCATATAGGTACCTGCATATCTAATATTGGAAATAATTAGCGAATGATATACAGTGAGTACCGCGTCTTCACTACAGAACATAGACAATCTTCTTAGTATAAAAATAATTTGGGAAAAATGTTTTACATAAGTGTTCAATATGTGAGTTGAAATTTAAATTTTGGTCTATTATAAGTCCTAGGAGAAGACAAAAACTGTTCCATTCCAAAAACGACAATTGTTACCGTACATTAGCTCTTCTCCATTAGTATATCGCCTAGTATTTTAAGCATAATTACTGACAAAATTTGTCATGCATGTGACTTTGTTTAACTCACGTTTCTGTCACTAAATGGACTAAATTTGCGGGTTATTAATATATATATATATATATATATATTTATTTATTTATTTGTTATAAATAAATATTACTAAAACGTGCGATTTATTTTTAGTTAGGAGTTAATTATAGGCTACTAAAACCTAGTCTTTCATGTGGACAATAATACCTTATTTTATAACTGTTGTAACGTAATGTAACTTAGCTGCAAAACTTTGCAGCTACACAACCCAAATATTATAGTATTCTGCAACCTCTTATGTTCTATTATAACCCTTCTATTTAACAGTCGTAGATCCTAATTAGAAACACCTAAAAGTGTACAAACGCGTTACAGTCTGTTTTACTTGTCAAAATACGAGGTACATTTTCCGCGTGTCACTTTTCGCAGACAGTAAAACATGTCAAACGAGATATGAAGAACATAAAAATGTCTCCGTGACAACTTTTTGCTGCAACTTACAACACTCGTAATTCTGTAGAGTTGTGCGACGTGTCAGTGTGTGTGTAGCTCGCTCGCGGTCCAAACGTACAATGGATTAGCCTCAGTAGCATACTCTCATGTAATTATATCTCACATTGTAATTTGTTTAGTCAACAAACACTGCAATCCTGCTTTATACTGGTCTATTATTATTTAAACATTTAAGTGTCTAGAAAATGTTTTTTTTTTTATTCTGTATTGTATTAGTTCTTATTATAAATCTGTACCTAAGTCGTTTGACGTTAAAGTACATTTATTGGCTAGTTGAGTTAAAAATGTATAGTACACACCACGAATACTAGAAAAATACTTTGTACACACCATTTGGGTTATTTAATAATTGTCACGAAACAAATACGTTCCGTTAGGTATATTATGCCATGTCCCTTGGGAACATAACAGAAGTCTCAAACACATTCACATCATTAGGTATAATATGCCATTGAACATTACAGATTGCATCTTTCACCACTCTTAATTATTCGAATACATTCCATTGACATAAATACATCGGTCCATATTTTGTTTCCAAACGGGCTAAATGTTTTTCAATACCCTACTGTAGCCTACTTTGTTGGATTTTTAAATCTTTTGGGTTACTACTAAAACCATGCACCACTGTCTCTCGATGTAGGCCTATATTATAAATACTAGAATTGATTAAAGGAGTCTATTCCTTTAAATGCTAATTAATACAAATAATTCTACTCCTTTATTCTAATAGTAGTATAGGGCTAGCTTATACCAGGATTCCTATCTACTGTATACAACTGCAGTTACCTGCTTCCCTGGTCTGTGGTAGCCCTTGGTTCTGTAGACCCTCTCTAGATCCGCGAGCTGATCAATAGTTGTCCACGATGGACGTGATTTACACCACGACTTCCAAGGGTCCAAGGGCGGATGGCCGCGGATCACCCGGGGGTGAGGAGATTTATAGATATGGAACTCGCGCCAGTGACATCGGCCTAGCTCGTTTAATTATAATACTTTATAGCGCTATAAATCAGGAAGGGCGCATTATCTCGAACCCCAGAAAACATTTTTGAGGGAAGCTGTTGACTCAGTGACGTACGTGCGTAGTTTATGAGCGTATTACGCATTCCCCAACCCCCCACCCTGTAAGTTTGTTTGTCGGAAGATCCCCGGAGATCTGCCCCTTCATGGTTCTCTCGGAGGGTTTATGCGCTTCTCAAGGTTGTTTACACCTCTCTCTCTCTCTCTCTGCTTTAGACGTTTCCCGATTTCCCCCGCTTCGAGTAGTTTCCTTTGTTATTTACTTTTATATTCGATTGGAACCGCATAAGTTACACGTTTTGTTTTACTTTTCAGCATCCCCTTTGCTTACTTGGCATTACTTTTAATGAATTATTTATTTGTGAAATGTAAAAATGGTTTTTCGGACTGCCATTATCAGGCTGCATTGCCATGCAATTGAAAGATGGAACGTATAATTAACAAGTTATCCTTTCTCACATTAATTATGATTCCTATTTTGTAATACAGTATCTAGTTTTAGTAAAAATCTTATACTCAATTAGGTTTACCATTTATTTCTTGTAAATCATTTGAAAATACTTCACCACATTTCATATTATTTAAATATTTGTTGGATCAAAGCTTTAATTTATCTGACATATAACCAAATCTCCTACTTAACTGTTGTCCCAGCGTTGATTCTCGCTATTTCATCCCCTAATGATGAGTTCTTATTCAAATGGCTTGATTTAAAATGACACCACTTTTCTTCACATGTTGCCCTTGTCAATGTAAGGCTTCTAAATTTAATTGTTCATGTTAGTAAAATAAAACGTGTGAAATATTTCCCTCGATTTTCTTAATCCTTCCAAGAACGGAATCTGTATCTCTAAACGCTTTTATCGAACGGAAATTGGCAAGTAAGGTCCAGAGGCGGATTGAAGAGGCGAATACATGATTAACTGACAATTCAAGATGGCGGCCAGTCCGGCTATGACATGTGTCACTACCAACTCGCCAATACCCGTCCGCGTTTCTCACTTTTCTCAAATATTTCTCACTTTTCTCCGTCATTATTCGACAGAGGTGATTGTGTTAGTGCCCTTCGTCCTGTCCGTTGTCAAATTATATCGTCAGCTTCAGAAACTGTCTGAATCCGGACCGGGGTGGGGATTGTTTTACGATTTTTTGACCTCTTGTTTTATGTCTTGGATTCTGTTTATCGTTGGCCAACGTCACTTTCATTTTACATTACTTTATAATACATATTATATTTAACTTTGAAGGGAATGTTTATTTGTACATTCTTGCGAATAATTTTAAAGAACGTTAGAAGGCATAATTAATCAACAAAGAGATAACTAATCAAGGAAAAATGTTGAGATTCGGAGCTAACGCCTGACAACTTAGGCTAAAATTTTTTCAAAGCTATTATGGTGTCTGGCCTTGTTACACTCGTTGCCTTAATATTAGGCCTATTGTTATGTTTTCATCAGCATGCTCCTGCGTTGTTCAATGTTGAGTCGCCTTATCTCATGGACAAGTTCTGCCAACACACAAATTGAATCTCGCAAGACGGTACCGTCAACGTTGTCGGTTGTCGGTTGTGAGGGATGATGAGTGAACCATTAGTCGGACATTGAGTAATGCAGGACATGCTTGACGACACCGGCTATCTTCGTCTCTCTCGCACTCACGGCAGCACCTATAGCTCCCTCTCTGTCTCTCTCTTTGTTCCCATCAGTCCATCATCTATCATCGGCAGCTGCGTCCGATTAGTCAGGCTCGGTATCGACTGGCCGATTTTCGACCATTGAAAGCGCCCTGAAAAATACAAGACAGATGCCGCCCGGTGACATAACTCACTCAAACTCGACAGCCCGAATTGTCGCGGGCCATTAAAATTATTAATTGCGGAACAGCGGGCCCGCTCGCGTTTCTTTTGTGTCCCCCGTAAGATTAATGCGTGACACTATTTAAGTATTATTTATAGACCTTGTGCCGATTACGTTGTGTGACGGTGATATAAATCATGCGATTGATTTTTTGTCCTCCCGCGCTCTGAGAGGCGTGGACGCGCATGTGCGAGTAGTTGCGTTCTCGGCCGCTAGAACGCGCCGCGGTTTGTTTACACCGCAACAATGAACGTGACCAACTTCCGCCGGCAACAATCGATAGCACATTGTTGCACCCCATTGATAAGAGAGGGGCGATGCTCCCTGCAAAGTTGGCTGTTTGGTTTTGATTCAGTAACTTGTGCCCGAGTGTTATTTATAGTGTAAACTGAACAAATGAAAATATTGAATTTAACTCCATATTATGAATGTATTTAATATCAACTTGATGTACCTACCAAACAAACTTAAAGCTTATTATAGTTTCATTTATAAAATGTATAATTATACATTAATTCGTTGAATATTATTCTTGATTCATTGAGATTGTGAATGCATTAGCATTAGAGAAGACTCATATTACCCCATAATCATAATATGCTTTTTTGAACAAATCACAATCGTAGAATTTACCGAACATACTTCGTCGTTCCATAATAAACTTTATACATTTCTTTAATGTTCTGTACTAATTTATACATTATATATTCCCAAATGCATCCATGATTGACGGTTGAAACACTGAATCCACCCGAAGCTAACCGAAAACTAGGACACTGGGGCGATTTTTTAGCCCAAAATCATCTCTAACGGCATCTCCCAGGGTGACAGATATCTTGACACAGTGAATAGAAGATGTTCTGGTTGTTGACATATGAACAATAGGTGGCGTTCAGTGTTCAGTGTTCACCTAGTGACTGTGACTGGGGGAGGGGTGGTAGGTAGGGGTAGTTCCCCCTCCACCACCCTCCATCCCTCCTCTCCTGACCTCTAGACGTATTGCCTCAGTTGACGGCTATCCCTCAACCGTCTCTGACGCTAGTGGCGCTATCGCTGTTATCATGTGTTTACCGCTCCGCTACCCCACGGATCAGCTGTTCCTAGGTAAGTCGACCAACTGTCACGTGTCACTCACTGCTCTTGTCCACTCCAACTCACTTGTTATTGATTCAATCACTCGTTTCTGGGAAACCCCCAATGAGTTTGTTGTGTTTACACCTTATTGCTGTAAGTTTTAATTCAGAGCTGTTGTTTGTAGTTTGGTCCTACAAATGCCACCTTATAAGATGCGTAAATACGTCAGACCTATTTACGATATGACAAAAGATTATTTATGTTGTAATTATTACTTAAGATGAACTGTCTGTGGTATTACTGAATAGGTCTGTGGTTCAGTGATAACAGAGCGAGTATTCTCTTAAGCAATTTTTCACGTTTCCTTCTCTTCATTTTGATCTATTGTATTTAGGCCAATTTATAAAAGAAATAGGTACTACTGTATCACATTTAAATGACGAAGGGGAGAATGTAATTACAGTTATTGTTGTTGATAAGGATGAAATCACATTATTTTCAGAATTTGAAATAACATAATAAATGACACAATAACAGTTAACCATAAACGTTATTTTTATTAATTTTTTTCAGTATAGTAATATTTTATCTGTTCCTCATCATCTAATATATTATTACTTACTAATATATTACTTTATCGATTAAAAGATTGCCCTAGTTGCATTAGAGGAATACACTAATTTACATGTTTTCTAAATGTTAAAGAAATTAAATTTCAAGCGAACCCGCTCGGATTTGACTTTGAAGTGATACAAAAGGTGGAGACGTGTTTCTAAAAGAAGATGGAAGAAAGAATCGTTTCCTCGAGCAGTGAAGACTTTTGTACCTCCAGTTTGACACACATAACTCATTGGCGGCTCTTAGCGTGGGGTAGCGGCCACAAAAACTCGTGATTTATCCTCAGACACGAGTTATTTTGGCGAGTTTCCAGCGGCTGGGGACTTGAGGGATGTGAAGATTTGAAGATGACCTTCTTCCGGCGTTCACTAGTGACGTCATGCATGTCTGTCACAGCGCGTGCGTGGGAGAGCGTCTTCGCGGGAAACTTGGCAACTTCGAATATCAGATGACATATTGTTTTTCATTGATAATACTCCAAGGCTGTTTGGTTTTTTAAGCCAAAATTTTTATCAATCAATATTTTTAATAACATTAACTACTGCTTAACCCGCTAAGCACTAATATAAGCTAAAACGTACAATAACATAAAACATACTTTTCGAATTAATATAGTTATGGTAAAACAAAAAAAAACATCTTTTTAAAGCAAAAGATTTTTTTCTTTTACCTGTACAGTATTACACATTCGATATACTCTATATTTAAATTTAATTAAAATTCGAGGAGTCAATTAATTACCTATACTTATACTCATATCGTTGCAAGCTCACCCCTAACGATCAGTTTGACGAGACATTTAACGACTCAACAAATTAACCGATTTAATAAGGAAACAAAACGCCACACCTTTTGAATGTTGATGCGCTCATTTACATGAAGCGCCGCCAGCATGTTTATTCTGTCGGATGGAGAAAGCTGCGTTTTGACAAGGTTTGTGGAATGTACGATGCGGATTGCCTGTGTGTAACGGGTGACCACTTGTGTGTGTGTGTGGGGGGGGGGGAGAAAGTTCATCACTTACGCCTCATTATGGGCCGCGCCATCGCGGGTTTATGTTATTGTTATGGGTGTCCCGCAGGGGCGACTCGTAGTTCCCCTCTTCTTTTCAAATTCCTCCTGACTCTGGAAATCGAATTCCGCCGCAATAGCCTCAGTAGTAACGTAACGATGCAGTAAACCCTGTTAATGCTCAGGTGGGAGTGTTTGGGGACGTTTATAGCTTTCGATTCAGCAGAAATAATTTCGTTAACCACTACGAAACAAATATTTTATCATAGCTGTTACTCTTTCAATATTTTATGTGCATTTCAAAGTCAATTACTCTAATTAGATACATATTGTTTGGGCATCCCACCTTGTTTAAGTAAGGAAAACACAGTTTTTGTCACCACACGTCCATTTCACATGCAAAACCATATACATTAAAAAATAAATAAAAAAATAAAAATAACAAACTAAAGTCCTCTCTCTCCGACGATCCACCGCGCCAATATCTACGTGCGGCGTTTTCAAGGTTACACTATTTTTCTCGTATACATTTACAAAACTGATTAGGTTGCTCCCAAAACTCTGTCCTCATAATGTTAAAATTTGCACCAATGAAGTTAAACACACGAGCTTATTCAACCTTAACCATGTAGGCCTAATGTAAAAACTATCGTCATTGACAAGACAAAATGCAAACGCCCAAGTCCAGTTAATAAAAGTAACTAAACATTTAAAAAAATGTAACCTTATAAAGTGCCAAATGAAAGTTATCTGGATCTTATACCGTATCACCTTAGTTTATAAATATCATATTCAAATCTGGTTTGAGGTTGTCTATACCGAATTAATATTATTTCCCCACTAAATAAATTTGAATAACAAATTTATTAAATTACCTAAATACTCATCCATTACCAATTTTATCATTTACATAAATATATCAATCATAGTTTCATGTGTGAAAACAAGATTTTCCAACATCTGCGCAAAATCCAATTTACAATAGTAAATTGTATATGATTTTGATTTACCATTCCCTGTCACTCTAAGCTATGAGGCGGGTGTTTTGTTGGTTATACCTAAACAAGTAGAAAGCAGGACAAAATTGCTGCTTAATGATTATTGACGTTGGCCACCTGAGGAGGTCCTGCGGGGTCAGAGTTGAGGAGTCTGCCGTCTGACTGATGGGATGTTGCCTACATGGTGGTCATTTAGAGTTGGGCTTCTTATCAAATTGATTAGAAATCGTTGGTTATTTGCTACCATTTAAATAAATTTTTATTGAATGACAAAAATGACCTTTAGTGAAAGTTGACACATTCATTATATATCCACATGAAAACATTACTTTCTGTTTTGTTTGATCCCTTTATACTTTGAGCACTTATTCTAATATTTTAAACAATTGGAACTTGATAACTAAGGTATACTACTTAACAATAATTACAATCTAGCTCCAAACCAAGAGTTCTATTCGACACTGTATGGCTTTTTAAGTCCTATTTGATGAAACCTCATTCGCAACATGTCTAGGGTATGTCTTCTCTAATCGCAATTGTAAGCCTGAAAGTCTGGGCTATCTGGCAGCGCTGCAAGTGCGTTAGACAGGCATCAGTCATGAGTTAGTCGCGCTTGACAATTATTCTGAGAGCTCTTCCTTGCGCTGACCTTTGTCTAAAGCTTCTCTTCTTCGTAGTGACATTTGGAAAGGCTGTGAAACAAACGTGAAATGGTCAACTAAACGGTGCTTGTGGAACTGTTAGAGGGAAATGAGTTGTCTCTACGGCTGTTAGGGCTTTGATTGCTACACACACACATGAATTGACTGTTTCTGCCGGTATCCAGTGTAAAATTACGTGAACTACGGTAGCAATCCATTATATATTTTAATATTTTATTTATTTATTGTTTATATTATATTGCATTTAATAGTCTTCTTCGGAGGCATGGTTTAGATAGAAACTAATTATAAAGTGCGATTTAATTCCAATTTGATTGGGGAGTGATGGACAGCAGATAATTTAATTAATTTGACGTCAGTTAGAAAACATTCAAAAATAATTAACTATATCTAACATATTAAATAAAGATTGTCACCGAAATCGTAGTTTGATACCTAATTTAGTTTGTAACATATAGTTAATAGTTAATAGTTAATAGTTATAGTTGTAACGACGTGGTAGTACTTGGCAAGTTCTGTATATTGTAATCGCACGTATCGGTATCTCACTGAGCTTGATTCATTCCTGTACATGACTTGACTCCGCTCACACACGACTACAGAGCGCGCCGGGCCCAGAGGCGACACTAAACTTGGCCAGCACAGAAAACAATTCTCACAGATCGTCAGCCAACCTCGTTTTGGAATTAAGTCATAAAAATGCAGCGTTGCGAGGCGAAACAGGTTCGATGTATCGATAGTCCCGTCATTATCGATCTTGTCGCGACTGTCGGTCGGTAATAAGCGGTTTGATGTGGCTTGATGGTCCCAAATTTGGGGGTAGAGAAGCCAACGAATTAGGATATTCCCCGTATAATAAGGTCGTGCCCATTACATTGGACTTACGTGAACCCTTTACTAATAAGACGATTACAGTCTGTCCATACGCTGGCCAGCGTGCGAACAGATGTTGATTGACGTGGCAATTCAGGCGGCAACTCATGTAGCCAATCTGGTATCTGAGCTGGTCATAAGCATTGACGTTGCGTTTTCTATTATTTGTGAAGATTTTCGCGGTCATTTTGATATAATTTACCGTTAAAATGTCAGATCTGATGATCATAAATCTTTAAACGTCGTCTTAATTATTTGCAAACATCTAAAACTCCTGTAGACTATAGGTATTTTTTTATCTTATGAGCTCATATCTAACCTCCGACTATAAAAATTGTTTCGGTTTACGATTACCAATTTGTCTATCATCAACCAAATAATAGATATCCTAAACATAGTTTAGTTTAATCAGTTAATCCCTTGGGTGGATGCCATTAGGTGGGTAAAGTAAAGAAAACTTACTAAATAAACCAATAGTAAATGTCATGTGTGTTAATACTCCTTCCCAAACGTGCGTACAGTACTCGGTCAAAAATACAAACACCAAAGACCACCAAACACTGAAGAGAACAAGCTAATTACCACACAACAAAGGAAGACAAACCCACAATAAGGTACACCTTTGACAAACAACCATTGTATTTTATGGTCTATTCAAGAAATGGTCCATAAACAGACAAAGTGCCGCTCCCGAGATAACCCCGTGTTTCCTTAACGCGGTTGTAAAGTCGTCTTTGTCAAATATTTGTGCTCGTGTCGATCTTGCGGCTCAGCAATGATGGTTGAAAATTTAATAGGGATAAAGTTAACCCCAGGATTTCATATTCTCAACTATTGCAAAGTATAAATAGAAAGGTATAATTTGATGAAAGCATAAATGTTAAATGCGCCGAAGCTGTTGTAATCGTTACATGTTGACTTATTTGTGTACATGCGCGTAGCGTGTGTGAGTTAAAACAAACACATCTAATAATTAAAGGAAACTGGTTCCAACAAGTCTTTATATTTGCTCGTTGCACTCCACTCTATATATTTGCCATCGTACTCGCCTCTCGCCTCTGTTGGCTCATGTAACATTATTAATGGAATTCAAGAGGGCAAAAAAACGTTTCATTATGGTGTCGTCCATTTGGCCACTTTTGTTAATCAAATCGAGTAATTAATAATTACTCTTTATTTGTCCGCAATGTTATTAGCGGTGCAGGGTTACTGTAAGCAATGCAGGAAAAACATGCATTATTGTAATTAACAATTTAACCCTGTCTTCATTACGTTATGGGTTTGTTACTGGGACTTTGAGGACGCGAATCCCCGGGTGACGGGTGTTTCATAATATGTATCAAAGACCGGTCGTTATAATTTTGTTTATCTAAATGTCTTTTGGCTTATTTTATAATGTAACATGACACAAATAATCACTGGTGCGTACGTTCACTTTTACTAGACGAATTTATTAAATTAAAATTTTAACATCAATGCTTTTCGATATTGAATCAGTTTTTAAATTTTGATCCGCGTTACTATTTACTTAACATTTATTAACACACGATTTGTTATACTCAATTCAATAGTTTACTTACAGTGCAACTTGTCCCTAGTTCTTAATTCACAGGATGCCTCTCGATGTTAGCTTACAAGATGTTAAATGACAACTTGCCACAAGACCACTAGTTATTATTCACATTCTACACAGATAACAAAAGTTGCTTATGTAAACATGCTCTCACATCCACTACTACAATCTTCCGTCTCATTTGCAGTAATCCACTCGGACGCTGGAGCACTCTTGCCTAATGTTTTACAAAACAATAAACTGTAAGAGGGGGACATACTACCCCTGTATGTCACACCCCACTGACATACAACTGACCCGCGCTGCTTGATGACTCAGAAACTGCCGTGATGGACGCGTATGTCTTGACATTAAACGAAATTGCATGTTGTTTTGCCTAATGGCACAAATCCGCCTGAGTTATATCGTCTCTATCTATATTCGTCCGTTGTCGCTCGTCCACTTGTTCAGTTCGCGATGGCTGATGTGTCTATGACTGCAGTGTTTTTGTGTTTAATTCCAACAACCTTTACCTAGCTAAGCAATAGATATGTAAATTCTACAATTAAAGTAGACTGATGGACTATTTAGAACGTCGTAGTTAACGTTTTGTCGTGTTCATCAAGTTTTAATAACGATTTATGATACAATATTGGTCAAGTAATTGGTCAGTGTGGTATTTCAGCGTCGTGCATTGTGGGACGTATTTTGTATTAGCGTATTATTTTTGTATTATTTTGTATTAGTATATTATGTTTGACCTAGTGTAGACTCTTATCATGAATAATATAACTATGCAATGTTTTCCTAAGAGTTGTTTATACTGATTTTCTCACTTTTTCTTTTCTTTTGCAGGTAGGTGTTTCGTTCATGTGTGCCAACTCTTCGTAAGTCTTAAGAATATTAGCTAACACAATAGACGATACAGTAGAAAGAACTACTAAAGTAAGTAACTTTATTTTGAGAAAGTTATTTGATTATTAATTACTTCATTGTATCTTTCCAATCTAAATATTCCAATCTAACCCGTTTCTGACGAGAGAACAAAGCTCACTTAAAATCTTATAGTACACGCGCTGCATAACATTGAAGACTGTCCGCCTAAAACAAAAGTATTGTGATTTGAAAGCTTATTCTATGAAAATGATTGTTTCAAGGAGTAAGCTGCGTAGCACCTCGTGACGCAGGTAATGTGCACATCCTGTGGCCAGATAACCGGGCTTCCGGTGTCTAGTTCTCATTGTCAACACTTCTCCGAGGAAATATGACACGTTATCGCGCGTCCCGGGGTGAAAGGGTGCGATTTATACCCTGTAAATCACAACACAAGACGTTCGTTTCCCGCTACGCCGCTTCAGGCGAGGCAGCGTCTCGTTATTTTGATCAACTGCCGTCGCTGGGAGCTAAAGTGCAAAGGCGTGGGCAGTGAGATCAATGTGGGACCAATACGCAACTGAACACGTGTAATGTGATAGTCAACCTATGTTGCCATTGCCAAACAGTGGACGAGACCGTACACCTAATAAATATTGTCCTCAAACTATGGTCACAGACAATATAATACTTTAATGGTTTACTCCATTGTCTGTGCTATGGTAGTAAGAGGAATTACAGTAATGCCATGACACTCAACATCGGCAACCTAGGTCTACATTGTGTACTCTGTTGAAGTAGTTTTCCCACACAACTCTTAGCCTAATTTAGCCTCACTACAACTGCCGTTGAACATAAAACGCACTAGCGCTATTAATCAAACATATCATTTCCATGCTATAAAAACAATTGTCACCCCCTTTGAAATTTTACTCGTATTATTCCCCGGACGATTAATCTAGCCGGGCGGCGAGTGGACCAATTCTAATTAAAATTTAAAGCCCATTAAATCAAGTGAGACGTCAGGGCGGGCCATAACGGCCCTAACGTTCCCTGTAAGACAATAGGCCGATGTAGCAGTAGATAGTGAAGAGCAAGGGACCCTCGCGATCTCTTCAGACAAAGGCCAGGAAGCTAGAGGCGCATGAAATTGTAACATCCCCGGGGGTAATTGCTTCACAATAACCTCTCCTAGTGATGGACACTTTTTGTCAGCTGCCGGTCATGTTAATGCGCAGTTTATAGCGGCTCAAGTGGTCGGGAGGATCCGCACTTGTAAATAGATACCCTTTCACGACCCCAGCGAGGGCAACGTTTAACCCGATGGTTAAAGTTAATGTGAGGAATTTAAAATAAGGGTGTGTTTTTATGTTTTCAAAGAGGGTGAAATTATATACTTTGTCTGGTTGAATTTGGTTTTAATTTGTATACAATTTTAATACTTTATAACGACTGTACGAACAGTTAAATTTAATTGATTCTAGTCATTTTAGATTTTTTTGATATATTTCAAACCTTAATGAAAACTAAGAACACAACATCAAATCCTAAGTAGTTTATTTTAATGTATCTGAAATACTTTTTTCTCAGGTACTGTAATAACAAGTTCTCTCAGGTAATAATATCAAATGTGAGAAATATTTCCTATTGTTAAAACAGTGACACCAATTTCAGGTCCTATACCCACAATGATCGTCTCCCCGTCACAAGACAATGTACAATCAAGTCGGACCAACGGTTTTTAATCTGCAAGTTCATCGGATTAGTCTCACCGAGGAAACGCTGATTCTGTGTGTGCAGAAGACACGTTAGTGTAGAGGAGGGCGTATTCAAAGACACCTCGAGAGGTGGTCACAATCAAGGGCTATTGAAGGTCCGGGGGCGAATTTCGCTGAGTCGCCCCGGTCTCGGTTTTGTCCTATCTTATCACATCTTCGGTCGCTGAAAAGCGCAAAAAACATAATTAATGTGGATCGGGGCGTACGCAGTCATCAATCTGACAGGTAATAACCGAATACCTCACCACCATTAATCTACCGGAGATTCCTGCCTTCAGGAATAACAAATCGTCTTTGCTGGACAATTCATCAGGCGTTTTGTGAAACTTTGCAAAGGCGGCTTCAGACTTCAGGTGGCCGGTGAAAAGACGGTCCAATATTAGTTTGGGATGAGTCGCCGGTTTGCCACGGTCTGATCACAGGCGATGCGGTATATTGTCGCTTTCTCACATCGAGATCGTACTGAATAGACAGACATTGTTATTTGGAAACTGGGAATCAATCATTAAATTGTCTCAAAGTAAAATACGATTCATTTCATGGAGGTGGGATCTTGTAATTTTAATTACAATTAGCCGTAAAATTAAGTGACATTTTAGACATAAATTGAACCAGGATATACAAACGTAACATTAGCGTCATCCCGACGTCTACGATATTAATGTAACGGTGTAAACATTGACAACACGCTCGTTTGTAACCCCTCTGGAAATCGGCGTTTTGTCAAAAAGAAAAATGTCGTTTTAAACATGCCACAGGAGTCTATTTAAACACAAACCGCACTCGTTGAAGATTAATGGAAAAAAGTTCAGCAAGACAAATAATGAAGGGATGATAAAAGGTGAGAAAACTCGGTGATGCGGGGGTAGTTGGGGGGTGGGTGGGGGGCGAGGTAAAGTGACATGTATTAATGATAACCAATAGCACTCCGTTCCAAACTTTAGATTACTCCGACCGACAACTGTTCAATTGAAACGACTGATTTCTGTTCCTGGCGACAATTAAAATGAAAAAGGCGAACAGCAGTTGGCTCGCGTTCGACAAGTTGAAAAATGCGCTTGGAAAAAACAGTCGCTATTGAAAAAGGCGCGGTGAACTGATTATTGATGGCGAACGGTTTACATACGTCTTTCCCGCCAAAACCCCAACAGACCGACGTCTTTGATTACTTCCTCCCTTCGAGAATTTTTCCCCGAGACGTTTCAATTATTGGACAATATTTCCGTGGAATATTTCTCTCCTTGTTTCGTGGCGGCGAATATAAACTAATCAATCGCGCCACAGCCGCGAAGCGCGACCCCGTCGTCTTCTTTTATCATCGTGAATTCACTTTCTTCTCCTGAGAAGTTTTGTTCGTTTTAATAAGCGCCTTTATTCTTTTGCTTTGACGAATTTTAATGTTTGATTTTCACTTCGCTTTAGAATTAAGGATTACCTCGTTCTTAGACAATTGAGGATTGTTACAGGGTTTTATCAATTTATTAACTATTTTATGTTTGAAACATTTAAATTGTTATGTAAATGTAAACTATATTTCAGCCATTCAGTATATAGAGAATATGTTAATCGACCATGTATAATCCAATGGTATTTTTTTACGCTTTCGTAATGTTTCCGACCTACATCACACCAGACGGTACACTGCAGCTGCCCAGTCGCCCATCAGTGACGATGATACGCTACCCTTCTTTGTCCCTGATTGAGTCGTCCGCAGATCATTGCTCCAGTCATCCAGCGTCCATCAATCTCCCTGGACATCTCCTCCAATGATACCTCAATCTCTACTTTCAGAGATTTCAATCATTTCGTTATGAGCCTTACCGTGTAAAAAACGAACGAAGGCCACATGATTTGGACAATCCCTTTTTCTACCTAAGGTCACTTGGTAATATATTCTTCGTTTTACCAATACATAAACATTCAAGGTACCTCACCTGACAAAATGATACAGGTTCTCAATTATTTACAGACGCGATTGTTAGCAATGTTATTGTTGTTCTATTACAAAATAGGGGGCAATGCAAATGATTTAATAGAGTATGGCTCTGTAAAAACTCTCTTTAAAACTCTGGGCAATCAAACTGTGTTCATCCCGTAATTAACAATTCTATCCAACAACCATTGGATTTTACAAACTACAATCGACCTACGTTTGTATATTTTTAACGAGTTTTACGGTTACTGTTTTGTACCAGTTGCATTGAGTTGTGAGTATTTACGTTTGGCAGTGAAGGGGTTAGATGAGTCGAGGGGGTTTATAAGTCAGTGACATGAGACAGCCCCAGGTGCAGGAAGTAGAGAGCCACAGCCAGAGCCAGAGCAGGTGATGTGTCCTAATGTATTGTTCTATATACACAGCTCTCCAGTGACCCGGTAGAAGCAGTTGACAGCCCTCGTCACTTAGTTGGAACAAAAAAGGACGAGCTCGAAAGATCGTCCGTAAATATACGTAATACGTTATGTATTTGGAATTAGAAAAGGAAAGCGTAATTACAACATATTAAACTATTTTGCCATCTTTCGGCATTGCATCCAATATACTCCATCAACTCAATCGTTCGAAATAGATTTTATCGTATTGAAGATTTAAAAATTAACAAAGATTTAAGTATTACTAATACATAGTTTTTTTTACTTTTTACTTTAGTTTTTACCTATTGTGTTATACAAATTAAGGTTATTGTCGTCTCTCTTCTTAGGAGGGACACTCTAGACATTTAAACGGGAATAGTTCCACGTTAAACTACATTCTTGGAAGGAGAAAATATATTGGCACCAAACGTGATGAAAATGTTAAAAGAGACACAATCACAGTCCTCTTACATTAATTTAAACACGTACAGATTTAATATCTCGCACACAACGATTAAATATGTTACTGAATATCTTCTATGTTTATGTCTGGAATCAATGCAAGAATCGAATCAACACACCGAACTGGTTTCCACTATACCGGACGGGTCACCCATCACGCCAGAACCAAACGATCCACAAGCGATTCGACGGGAAGGCAAACAATCGTGAAAATTGAGTAATAATGAAAAACAATGGGATGAATACCCGGGTCGATTCATCATCGGGAAACACGGCCTTAAAACATGTGAAGTAATCAATCTGGTGGACAAACACGATGCGTCAGTCGCTGATAGTGTAACATCAAATTAACATCAACCGTTGATTGATCAGTTTCATTTGGCCCCGCATTATCGCTTCTGTCTGGCGCGAAATCAACGCGACCTTTCTCGTCATATACAACGTGTAAAGTGCTAAGTACCACGGCCTTTACTCGTCATATCCAACGTGTAAAGTGCAAAGTACCACGGCCTGTACTCGTCATATGCAACGTGTAAAGTGCAAAGTACCACGGCCTTTACTCGTCATATGCAACGTGTAAAGTGCAAAGTACCACGGCCTTAGCTCGTCATATGCAACGTGTAAAGTGCAAAGTACCACGGCCTGTACTCGTCATATGCAACGTGTAAAGTGCAAAGTACCACGGCCTTTACTCGTCATATGCAACGTGTAAAGTGCAAAGTACCACGTCCTTTACTCGTCATATCCAACGTGTAAAGTGCAAAGTACCACGGCCTTTCCTCGTCATATGCAACGTGTAAAGTGTAAATCACCGCGATGAATGTGTTGTATACAGTATACAGTGTAGTACTGCGCTGAACTTGTGTGTAAGTTATACAGTATACAGTGTAGTGCTGTAGTTGTGTGAAGTGAGGGCGGTGTATACATTATAAAGTATACAGTGTAGTGCTGTAGTTGTGTGAAGTGAGGGCGGGGTTCCCACGTGAGATGATGCAGCGCACACTGCAGAGCAGAGAAGCGAGTTGATGATTCTTGTAATAATAACTGTCTGCCAAGCCTGACAGGCGTCACTCTTTGTTCTCACTCATTATTGTCCTCTCTCTCCGTCTTCCTTCATTCACTTCAACTTCACTCCCGATCCGCCCGCTGGCAATCAATCCGTCTTCACCAAACCCGACCTAATTCTTCCTCTGCTTCCTGCATCTCCTCTGGAAGGACTCTTCATTCGAGGACCTGTCCTGTTCTCCCCTCCCGTCCCTCCCAGAGGTAACGATGCCAATCCTCTGTAATTTCGATCATCGTTGGATTTGATGGCCTTTTGTCGGTTGGTCACGATATCAAGTGAGCGGTTGCGATTGTACCACCTGTGTTAGTCGGCTGCGAGGAAACACATGCATATAGGAACACATGCTGCTTTACAGAGCTTAATTTTACAAACCACTTTTAAAAATATTTAGTTCTAAATATTTGATTTAAAACACTTTAAAGATAATTAAAATTAAACCCGATTGTATATTGTGTGTCGTATAAACTTGATTTATCTGTAGCTAACTGTCGTTGATTAAATACGAAATTTTAAACCGGGATTATTTTCTTAATGTTGATAAGTTAAGTTATAGTGAAATGTAAATAATCATGGTTTAGAGATGTAGACGATGTTAAAAAATGGTCTAACATACTTATATTTTAATCAATTTTATATCCATACATGTACAAACGTGCGGTAAGATTCACAGGCAGGTGTTACTGTTGCACTCAACGTATTGTTACGGCTGCAACTACCTTTCTGTCGTCTACACACTGTACAAGGTGCGGCATACAGACTGTACATCACTGTACATCTGTATCCACCACATGTAAACTCTTCGCACGAGACGTACACAGGTAATTATCCCAGAGATAGCAGAGTCGTCGCACTGCGGCCCACTTAAGCTCTCTAGGGGGAAGGGTAGTTACAGGGGATGCTTCTTTGTTATTGTACTTTCACACCCTGCGCTGTCATTTTTCCCTTGATTAAACCCTTACGCCTGATAAGATTATTTTAGTCTCAAGCGGATATTTAGAATTTAACGTTTCTATTATTTCATGAAGATAATTTTCAAATCTTTGATCAAATCACAGACAATGGAAACGTCAATGATCAAATGAAAGGATTGATTAGTGTACTAAATCATAGTTAGTAATCATAAAGATAAATTTCATCGATTCTGTGTTGGCCGGGTTTTAAATTAAGGTTGTCCTCAAGTTTTCTGTCTATTTATAGAGCTTTTTACATCCATGGATCCATAATTGAATAAGAAGGTGTTTGTAGTGAACTTTATTAGAAACAAGGTAGTCATTTCAAACAGTCTGTAAAAGACGTGCATGCATAGTTTTACCGTGAATTTAGTAGTAAACTAAATACTTAATCGGCAAGTACAGTACACTCATTTGAGCAGTTACACTTACCGATATCACCACAAACGAAGTCATCTTAAAGTTCAGTGCTAAATATCCAAACATTTAATTAACTAAACTTCTATACTACCGCGCGTTGAGGGCGCGGGATTTAGAATTATGTAAACAACCTCCCAGAGGGAAAATGAAAAATAACGAGGACACAGAGGTCGGAGCTGCGGTGGCGAAAACAGAATACACCGCAAGACGGAATTATCATAGTCGTAAAAACAACGACTCGACCAAGAGAAACAATAGACGGTCGCGGCTGATGAGAAAACTTTTAATTAGGCGGGGGAAAATTGGGGAATCCGTGTCGATATCAGTAACCTGATTAGGGGAAATAAGATTTGGTCCTCACCCGGGGCTCCGGGCGACTTTTGGATTAATTGACGACCTGGAGCTCTGGACGAGCGAAATTGAATTATCGTAGAGCTCGCTCAGCGCGCAGTGGTCCAGGGTACAAATTAGGAAACGGACGTTACGAGTAATTCGGACTGTTAGTTATACGACAGGTTATGATGCTTTATGGGCGAAAAGTTGGAAATTAATGACTGTTAGTTTTGAATCCCGGTGATTTCCCTTTAATTGGATTGGTTCGCCGTTCTGGCCTGGAGAATGATTTCATCGCGTAGACATTTCGATGGCGCTTTTTATTAAATCGATTAGTTAAATTGATCGTACAATGCCAATCTTCTTGACAATTTGTTATATTTGTGATTTGTTTTTAAAATATTCTAACCATACTTCCATTATTTTAATCCCGTATACCATAAGGCTAGTAAAAATAACATCTGCATATTAAGTAGTATGGGAGTTCACCGGGTCTGAACATTGAGCAAATCAATTACCGAAACGGTCCCTAATCATTTACATCTACACGATCAAAAATGTAAAACACAGCGATAAAAATAAACGTTCTCATTTCTGCATGACGTGTTCAGCTAATGGGCAAACAAAAATCACATTATTTATATTTACCGATAAAAATCGGACGTGTTATTTATCCTCGGGATGACAAATGGATGCGACCCGTTCAAACACAAAACTATCGCAATTACGTTCGTTCCGGGAGCGAATTCGGACCGAATTAACGTTTATGTTTTGAAATTCAAATGTGACGCGTGGGAGGAGGGCGGACAATCGGCATATTGTGAGTGATCCGATGATTGATCGGCTCTGTTTAATTAATTATGATCGATTTCCGGCGATCGCCAATTCCGCGGCGGAAACGCTGTTTTACAAACCGTCCGCCATGTTGGTGCGATTCATTATCTGGCTCATTATTTAAACAAATGCGCCCATAATTGGTCGTTATTCTTTCCGATTTGTCGCTTCCCTCGCCCATTCGTCACCGATATTTCCACTGCGAACTGCAAACACGCGGCGATACGCGATTACGTCAAATCCGTCATGTCGGCGCCAAACCGTCACAAAGTCCGACGGTTTTTGAGTCATCGCTGCCTAAGTTGGATTTATTGCGTCCACTTTGAGTTATTGGCTGTAACGTTGAAATTTTGATCCGCACTAACGCCGCGTCAACGCTCGTTTCACCGACAATGCCCGGCGTTTATCTTTTTTAATCTTTGCCAGTCAAAAGTGAAAATCCACTGACGGGCTATTGGTCGGTATTTGGACACGGTGTGGGAAGTATTCAATAATGTGACAAGCGAGAGGTCGATGTGGTTTGACTATTGCATTTCACTGGGTTTACCAGTTTTAAATTTTATTTCGCTTTTGAGTAGCTAAAATTGTTTCGTGCAGCTAATTGTACTCGCGTAGAATAAATACTTATAAAAACGGCTATTTTGTTTATTTTTAACAACACAGTTTTTTGATTATATTAAAATTACGAAGCCTAAATTAAATCTATGTGAAAAACGAAAAATAAAACTAAAATTGCCAATACAAAAACGATGATTACTACTACTAATGCATAGGCCTACACAACAAAAGTTGCAAGTTCCAGCAATGTTAACCATTTGACCACATAACGCTTACGCAGGTAAATTTAAAATATGCATATCTATCACAGGCACTCATTATACCAGGAATATTTACATTTAAACCAGCCTGGTACCTCATGCCTCCATAAAGAGGCAAAACACGCGTAAAGGCTCACAATAAATAAGTGTAACGAAGATGGCAGCGACATCAAAGTGATGCACAACTCATTAGTAAGAAGAGAGGTCCGAACGTGCAGCCTTGTGGGACTCCGCTGTCTCGGTGTCTCGCTGTCGTGTCTCCCGTGTTTTACGGCGATGGCTTTTACGGCCCGGGGATTGGCTTCTGGCTGTAGCGCAGCAATTCAATATTATCTTTTCACTCATAATCTTCGTCAATGGCCATAAAGGTGTCGGAGCCGTAGCGTGAAATATCGTACGGCCGGCAGACTTATTCACAGATAAACAACTGCCTCCAGCTATTTTTATGGTGATGGTGTTAATCCCGGACGCCGTGGAATGTAGAAAGTCCGCGGTTCGATTGAATTACGCAGTTAATCTACGAGTCCCGAAGGATAATAGAAGTCCTATCCAATTAAATTGGAGGTTTAACCGCGTTACTCTCTTTGGACGAACGTTAAGATACAGCGGTATCATTAACTTACGTGTGTATTGGGCCGGGTTTTAGGCTCAGGATAGTAAACAAGCTGAAGGTCGTATATAGGTCCGACATTCAGACGTTGATGGGACATGGAGTAACACGATCCGGTGAGCCGCAGAGATTAGGTTACTCACAGGGAAACGCTGCTACCTGATGTCTACAGAGAAGCCGTACACGAGTTGTAAATAAGAAAATATTGCGTTGATTATGTCAACATAAGTTGTAACAAACACGTTTTCGAGTTAAAATTATAAAGAAATAAGTTTATAAATGTTTCTTTATTGCGAATACATTTGAATAATTGTTTAACAGCACTAGTATCTGATACGCATTTTACTCTTCATTCAATTAATAAACTTTTTTCATATGAATCGAATATTCATGAACTATGTTTTGCTAAAAACTAAGCAAAATTATAAACTTAAGCTGCTGGATGTGCGCTGGCCGACAGTTAGTTATCAAGGTCGGGTAAAAGCTAGCCGTGCCCGTAGGTCAGCCTGTTAACGACAACCAAGTTGAGCGGACAAGCTGTAATTGGAAGAGTTATGGTGCGAGCATGCAGCCTTGTGGAGGCTACCGTCAACCTTTTCTTCAACAGTGCAGGAGTATGTACTGCAACGGCAAGTGAGCTGTACAACATATCGCAGTATTGTTAGTGTGAACATTGCACCCTTGTGGAGGCTACCGTCAACCTTTTCTTCAACAGTGCAGGAGTATGTACTGCAACGGCAAGTGAGCTGTACAACATATCGCAGTATTGTTAGTGTGAACATTGCAGCCTTGTGGAGGCTACCGTCAACCTTTTCTTCAACAGTGCAGGAGTATGTACTGCAACGGCAAGTGAGCTGTACAACATATCGCAGTATTGTTAGTGTGAACATTGCAGCCTTTTGGAGGCTACCGTCAACCTTTTCTTCAACAGTGCAGGAGTATGTACCGCAGCAGCAAGTGAGCTGTACAAAATATCGCAGTATTGTTAGTGTGAACTGAACATTGCAGCCTTGTGGAGGCTACCGTCAACCTTTTCTTCAACAGTGCAGGGGTATGTGCTGCAACAGCAAGTGAGCTGTACAACATACCGCAGTATTGTTAGTGTGAACATTGGAGCCTTGTGGAGCCTACCGTCAACCTTTTCTTCAACAGTGCAGGAGTATGTACTGCAACAGCAAGTGAGCTGTACAACATATCACAGTATTGTTAGTGCGAGCATTGCAGCCTTGTGGAGGCTACCGTCAACCTTTTCTTCAACAGTGCAGGAGTATGTACCGCAGCAGCAAGTGAGCTGTACAACATACCGCAGTATTGTTAGTGTGAACATTGCAGCCTTGTGGAGCCTACCGTCAACCTTTTCTTCAACAGTGCAGGAGTATGTACTGCAACGGCAAGTGAGCTGTACAACATATCGCAGTATTGTTAGTGTGAACATTGCACCCTTGTGGAGGCTACCGTCAACCTTTTCTTCAACAGTGCAGGAGTATGTACTGCAACGGCAAGTGAGCTGTACAACATATCGCAGTATTGTTAGTGTGAACATTGCAGCCTTGTGGAGGCTACCGTCAACCTTTTCTTCAACAGTGCAGGAGTATGTACTGCAACGGCAAGTGAGCTGTACAACATATCGCAGTATTGTTAGTGTGAACATTGCAGCCTTTTGGAGGCTACCGTCAACCTTTTCTTCAACAGTGCAGGAGTATGTACCGCAGCAGCAAGTGAGCTGTACAAAATATCGCAGTATTGTTAGTGTGAACTGAACATTGCAGCCTTGTGGAGGCTACCGTCAACCTTTTCTTCAACAGTGCAGGAGTATGTACTGCAACGGCAAGTGAGCTGTACAACATATCGCAGTATTGTTAGTGTGAACATTGGAGCCTTGTGGAGGCTACCGTCAACCTTTTCTTCAACAGTGCAGGGCTATGTACTGCAACAGCAAGTGAGCTGTACAACATATCGCAGTATTGTTAGTGTGAACATTGCAGCCTTTTGGAGGCTACCGTCAACCTTTTCTTCAACAGTGCAGCGGTATGTACTGCAACAGCAAGTAAGCTGTACAAAATATCGCAGTATTGTTAGTGTGAACATTGGAGCCTTGTGGAGGCTACCGTCAACCTTTTCTTCAACAGTGCAGGAGTATGTACTGCAACGGCAAGTGAGCTGTACAACATATCGCAGTATTGTTAGTGTGAACATTGGAGCCTTGTGGAGGCTACCGTCAACCTTTTCTTCAACAGTGCAGGAGTATGTACTGCAACGGCAAGTGAGCTGTACAACATATCACAGTATTGTTAGTGTGAACATTGGAGCCTTGTGGAGGCTACCGTCAACCTTTTCTTCAACAGTGCAGGGCTATGTACTGCAACAGCAAGTGAGCTGTACAACATATCGCAGTATTGTTAGTGTGAACATTGCAGCCTTTTGGAGGCTACCGTCAACCTTTTCTTCAACAGTGCAGGGGTATGTACTGCAACAGCAAGTAAGCTGTACAAAATATCGCAGTATTGTTAGTGCGAGCATTGCAGCCTTGTGGAGGCTACCGTCAACCTTTTCTTCAACAGTGCAGGGGTATGTACTGCAACAGCAAGTAAGCTGTACAAAATATCGCAGTATTGTTAGTGCGAGCATTGCAGCCTTGTGGAGGCTACCGTCAACCTTTTCTTCAACAGTGCAGGGGTATGTACTGCAACAGCAAGTAAGCTGTACAAAATATCGCAGTATTGTTAGTGCGAGCATTGCAGCCTTGTGGAGGCTACCGTCAACCTTTTCTTCAACAGTGCAGGGGTATGTACTGCAACAGCAAGTAAGCTGTACAACATATCGCAGTATTGTTAGTGCGAGCATTGCAGCCTTGTGGAGGCTACCGTCAACCTTTTCTTCAACAGTGCAGGGGTATGTACTGCAACAGCAAGTAAGCTGTACAACATATCGCAGTATTGTTAGGCCGGCCGCACACCTGATACAGCACGGCACGGCAAGGCGAGGCGAGACGTCTTTGCCTCGCCTTGCCGTGCCCGATGGAGATTTGAGATGCATACGGCACGGCACGGCAAGGCGACTTGAGCACCCATATGGTCTATCCCATGGTTTCAGTAAAGTGAGATACTGTGTGTTATGAGGTTGTTTGTACATTTTGTGACACTTTGTACTACACATTTGTGAGAATGGGTGCAGAAGGCGAAGAAGAGGCTGCTGCCACGCTGCTATATGGTACCATTGACTGTTGTGTTTATATAGTCAATGATGGTACCTAATGAATGTAAAATGGATGATCTCCCTAACAGAGAATCGTGGGTGCATCCTATCAACCAAAAAAGGAACTTGAAACCATTCATTGCAGAACTAAGAGCAGATCAGGAAAAAATCATAATTACTAATCGTTGGAATTGCACACTGATTTTGACAGGGGCTGACACTGCGCTGAACGTGGTGTCGATCCTGGCGCATGCGCACATCGTTTTGCCTCAAGCGTTTTGCCCGAAAGACGAAAATTGAAAAGGCAGTACAAAGCGCCGTGCGGCGCTGTTTTGCCTTGCCTTGCCGTGCCCGATGATGTGTGCGGCACCCCCATTTGAAATAATAGAAATCTAGTCGCATAAGGCGCCTTAAGACAAAACGTCGCGCCGTGCCGTGCCGTGCCGCATCAGGTGTGCGCCCGGCCTTAGTGCGAGCATTGCAGCCTTGCGGAGGCTGCTATCAACCTGGCTTTAACACTGCAGGTGTATGTTCTGGAAAATCGGGGGAGACTAAAAGATATACCATAATCGTTTGTGTAAATAGTGCAGCCAATCAGAGGCTTATGTCATCATTGCTGCAATATCAAATGCATAATACAGTAGTTAGCTATCTGCAATAAGTAGCAGGTACTACAAACACCCCAGTATTGTTGAGGGAGCACGCAGCATTGTAGAGGCTATTGGTTAAACTTGCTAAACTAAAGTTGAAACAATATTTTAAAATGTTAAGCTTTTAGGCATATCTTTATGTGTTTGTCATGACAATCAGTGTGGGGTCCTACAACAATGGGATGCGACCGTTTACTTTAATATCAATGGGTTTGAAGTGATCTTATATTATGAGGCTAGGTTATCGTTGATATTTCTGTCAGGATCATAATTAAAGCTTATACTGATGAGTAAACATGTTGTACCCGAGGCAATATTTACATTTTCCATAATAATGCTACTTAAGAATTTTAATATTTTTTGTTATAAGATTAAGTAAACGAATATCTTGTACAAACACATTGACCTTACTGTGAGGAATGTTTCTACCTTCGTGATTCAAAGATGATTGTCTCATATGTTCGTATTATGTATTTTCAGCAAATAGGCCTACCCTCTTAACTAGTTTGAGTAACATAGTAAAAATGTCCCTAATTGTAGTAAGAGGGACGGCAGTAAATCATAATAAAACATATCTTCCACACGCAAACCAAGATAAAAACAACCGTACTCCCATTATATCCGAGTTGTGTATGATTCTACACCTTTTATTTCGCCTAGTCAAGCTAGTTCTGGGTAATTTCACCTCATAAATCAATCAGTTCTACAGTCAATTTCATAGCTACTATTTTCTTGAACGTTATAATAAGTCTTGTCATAGCGTGTAATCAAGTGTAATATAAAGTTTATAGGATTCGGCAAGTACCCGTCTTAAAATATGATTGATAGTAATTTCTCAGCATGGGACGCGATCGCACAAAGAGGGAAAGAAAATCAATAACTCCAACAATCGCTATGACCTTTGGTGAATAATAATGGGACATAAAAGTTCATGGAGTGCTAGATGGATCGTCGCTATAAAGAAATATTGCGTGTTTAAGGACGGATATTATTCTTCAAGTAAATTGCTGGTTTAGAACTGCCGTCGTTATGAATATTGATTGTGAAGGCGGTCCCATAGAATATTTTGTACTACAGCATATTGATTTTTCCATCCAAATAAATTGTGGGTTTATTCTGTATGGCCAAAAATTATGGATGGGCTAGTATTTTAAGTTTGAGAGCAATAGATAAAAGGCACAATTTACCATAATTTTATTCGTGTTGTGTTGTATAAAGATGCAGTTTGGGATTAAATTATTTCTATAAAATTACCCTTTTTAATTGGAATATTTTTAAATCTCTATACTATGGAGTATTCTTTAATATGTTTACCATATTAAAGAACATATATGTATTGTTTATATGTTCTTCAGTATGTATGTTGTACCTACTTTAGTTCACTTTTTATAGTTATATAGAGCTTTAAATCAATCTTTGTAATATAATAACGGTAGGTAACTTAAAACTCTAATTTTTGCTCAACGAATTTATGATCAACCTTATAACATTCGCGAGTAATGATATAAAAAGCAGTATTTTGTCCTAGCAATGTATCTACGTTCAGCAGTGCAGCCTAAGTTTTACTGTTATACTTGGTAAAATGTAGAATCCTTGTAACACAAAACAACTTGTTTCTTGTGTGTTTCGCGATAGGAACGGTGTCCTCTGCTGTAACGATATGTAGCTGTGTTTTTAAATGTTTCTCTCACCTGTGACATGTGTTTACGCCTCCTACTACAGTAAGTAGCCCATTGCGAGTAGCTCACCAGCTCAGACGCCCACCCACTCACCTACCATTACAATAAAGTGGCCGCTCGGATCTGCCATATTTATGAAAGTTTCCTTACAGGTCTAATTACCGTAACTCAGTCTCCGCGTTGTTTATTGGTCGCTATAAAAATGATATTTTATTCCGCGCGCGCTGAAACGCTCAAACACGGCTGGTTTATGCGCCTACTAATGCCTGCATGTCGCTATATATTGTGATCGGTGCGTGAGTTTTACAATTCCGAGGTTGGTCACACTGTCGCGGTGCTCGGCTTGGAGGGAGTTGTACTACACGGTACCTCCATACCACCTGCTATTTTGGCTGTTTAGTAACTAATTTTGCCAACTGGGGATGAGTTTAACTCTGTATTATGTGTTAAAGTTATTAAGTTACCATCTTATTTTGAGAAATTACTTGGTTTTTAAATGCACATTAGTGATAAGTTAACTGCACATTTAAGACATTAAATTTCGCTGGTATACGTCTTTAGAACACTAAAAATTTGTATGTAACAGATAATATGAAACCAACTAATGTCTTATTATCTTATTACCTGTGGATACCCTCGTACCGTCTCCGTCTCTTGACTGTCGTGCAGTTACAGTAAGGACCAGGTTTCAGCTTGTTGACGGCCGTGGACGAGTTGACGGGTTGACGGGTTGACAGGTTGACGTTGACAGACATGCGCCACGGCCGGCCGCATTGCCTCCGGTCCGGAAGCTCATTGTTGCCGGTGATGACAAATCGCAGAGGCAGTGGCGGCATTGTACCGGATGATATAGTGGGCCGAGCACCGACTTAATGATCAACTTAGCTCTGACAGTCCGTCAATTAATCACATCTTGCCTCCACCTTGTTTACACTGGTGCCTAATTAGTTTTAAACGCGTTCTAATTGAGATATCTTCGAGAGCTTACCGGAGATGTCTTCGGGAAACCGAGCCCTTCTAATCCCGCTAAGCCCGAGTATTGAGATCGAGACGTTCGCTTTGCATTTTGAGATTACAGCTGACTTCCCTCTCCCTCGTCTTAGCGATGACTTGATAATTCTTGTAGACGATTATTCCATGTTAATATTCATTTGGATTTTAGGTGTTCCCATCTTATGATGAGCTGTTTCCGCATACATTTGAATAAATTGACAAAGAAAAACGCTAAGTTAAGTCATCTAAGCTTCTAACTTTAAACCCTGAGGTAATGTGTTGCTGTAGGAAATAATTTTTAGGTATTTTCAGACAATATTTAATTGGTTTTATCATCTTGTTATAAAAACTTATTATCTTTTTTTTTCAATGTTGGAAAACGTAGGATGCATAACATGAACAAACCTTACTTTTAATGCATTATATAAGTACATTTTTACATTATTCATTTCCTTTAATATTATTTTAGATAGAAGGCACCGAGCAGCACCTTGATTCCCAAGTTCCAAGTCGCCTACCCTCTTCACTATGACCGATGCTGTCCCATAAGTCTCCGAAATGACGCACATCACTGCAGCCAGCGCAGATTCCCAGCCCAAATCGTGTGGCCACTGGCCTGGTCGTGCCCAGGAGGCGTCCACCTTCGTCACAATTGGACTGTCCGCTGTAATTTATCGTCCATTGTACGACCTGCCACTTCCTTGTCGCATTTTTCCCGTATAAAGATATTGCTGAGGCTGCTAAATACATCAATAGGTGTCGGACGGTCGATTTATGTGTCCGCGGGCGGAATTAATAGTTGGGCCGGAGTCTGCAAGCCGCTAGCTGCGAAATAAGTCATCGATTGTGATATAGCGCTCTGATAGGCCTTGTGTTCCTATATTATGTCTGACAGATGTTTTTGAAATGCTTAAGAATAAAGTTTGTCTTAAGAGTGTTGAATTTTGATTTGCAAATTAAATATGTACTTGCGTAACTTGGCTTTTATTGTGCCTTGTTGGCTGAAGTAATTACCATTTTCCAAAGATTTTCTCTGTGTAAGGAAACATTTTGTAAATTATTTCAGTGCTACAACCATTATTGATCGAACGAGTTTTAGATATTTGTCACCAATTTATTGTTTCGACTCACACCATACCCTAACACTTGTGGTAGAGTAAAAAAATGCGAAAGCTAAATCTACAATAAATACAAGAAATTCCTCATCAAATAGTCTCCTTTACATATCGTAGTTTTGTTGCCGTATACATCTTCTGCACCAGCATTTCACCTCATTGGTGGGCGCTCACACGCATTATTTCCAAATGGACGATTAAAATAAAAGTAAAAATGGAAATCGTCTCGATTACACAATTACCTCAAAACAAGTGGTGCGAGATTACCACGATTACGAGGCATTACCCGGGCAAACAACGCGCTTTGATAGATAGGTAATTGGACGGCAAATAAGGAGTGTTTTATAATTAGCGTCCGACTGATTCCCGCCAAACAAAGTATTCCCGACTGATTTGCGCGCGTCAAATTTACCGCGCGCGGGAGTTGTAATTTCGTCAATATTAATGTTGCAGCAGTTTCGATTCATTTCCCGCTAAAAATGATTAGTGAACTTGTTCGGAACGTTTTACGACTGGAAATTGGCCCACCGCGATTTTTCATTGTTAATCTATGCCTCTTGTGTCTGATTGAGTTGCTGTGTTTTTGTTTTGATTTTATTTAATTTGTACAGTTACCTCTTTGACATTAGGCCTAAACTTTGGCGATTTGTGACCTTGGTAATTTAGTTTCTAATAAATATGATTTAAGTTTTGGGATTGGAATTATTTAATTATACTGTATTTGTCTTTTCAAGAATATGCCTATACCTAGCCAGTGTAAGTTTGGTTTGCAACTTGGTATTAATAAATTATAGATTGGCCTGAATAGTGAATATGTTTGTTTTCCCCTCCATTCAATCTCGACATATCAAAAAGCGTCTCTACATATTTTGTTAGGGTTAGTATAAAAATCATTCGAATAATACTTGACTAACATTTGACAACAAACATATTAGCTGGAAATCCATTCTGTAATCTTGGTACATTTTAATAAAACAAATTCCGTATTGCATGCAGCCTATTCAACATTTAAGTTGTCCCCTATTTACTTAGTTTCTATCACCATTGATCAGGAAGACACCTTAGATAAAATTTTACTTACAAGTCTTACAATAAAAAATGGTCATGAAATAAAGTTAGATTATATGATTTTAAAGTATATAGCATATATAGCAAATGAATGATTTTGAAATAGGAATTGACGCTGTAGAGGATCAATGATGGTCGTGTCGCGATGAGAGAGCACTCTGATTCTCTCATTCCAGACGTATCACAACGCCGTTGTCAAACATGTTAAAAGCGCCACCCCAGAGTATTGTTAAGACATGTTTCATCTCGACAAACGAACAATGACTTGGATAACCAAACATGCCAGTGTCTCTGCGGAGAGCCTTATCACCTGCTGTGTGTGTGTGTGTATGTGTGTACTTGAACACACACACACACACACACAGCCTCTGTCGTGAGGACAGAGCTGTGAAGCAACATTGCTTGAAGAGTTTACAAACACTTCTCTCAGACACATAAATCTTGAACAATGTCTATCCTGAGTGGGTCCACCTGTGTTATGGGACACCCTGTACAGTGTACAACTCCGACAGTCCGATGTAACCAATCACCCTCCAGGGATGGCCTCCAACTTGTCGCGAGTTGTGGCCATACAATTGCTATATTGTATCGTATTACAAGAGTATATGACTTGAACGCTAATTGATTTCGGCAATGCCAGTCAGTAGATGTTGAAGTGAAATATCTGTGTAGACTGGTCGTGCCCCTCACTAATAAATGTACTAATGTATATTGTTTCATGCTCTGTAGGAATAAAACTAGATTTGAAGGTTGTATGTTGAGAAATAACCTCTGGCGTGTTTTGAAGAACTAAGCAGGGTTTAGTAATTTAGCCAATTTATGAGTTTATTGATAATGATATCAATGCAACATGGTGCATACGATCACTTACAATTTAAATACAGTTTAGCAAAAATATAGTTTATGCCAATGTTTGTCTTATTAATTTTTCGTTCCTACATCATGTTTTATTTAGCGAATTATAGTAAATTGCGTTGTACGATTCAATATAAAGTACCCACGTAGCATATTTATTGTATAAAATATAATGCAGTTGAATCTTGACCTTAAATCTATCACCCCTTGTCTATAGTAATTTGTTAGGATTTGTTAAATGAAATAACCTAGGTAGGTTTTTTTAATACACCATGCACTAACTAGTTGGTGAGATCCTCGGCGAAGTCCTAATAGATACAATATACCCGAGTACCCGAGGCACCTTTAGTAGACCTAAGGACTCGTCAAACGTCCAACTCAAACATCTCGGCCGTAACGACATACAATCGCTCACATCTCATCCGACAAGCGCGTCAAACTAAACGGTCTTCGCGAGGCCGAAATTCTGATTCATTAGGGAGGATGGATGGACGGCCAGATTGTTTTCACTCTGTCACTGGCAGAATTCCCTTATTAAGACGGATTTATGACGGCGAGTATCGAGCGCTGGATTTGTCTACGTCTCTCCAGGGGATCGTCGGTCATTTGGCTACTTGCGCTTCACCGGTAGTCACTGGTCGCGCCCGGCCCCTGCAGGGAGATGGTTTACTTTATGTTAATGACGTTGTGAACAGTAGCCTCCAGCTCTTGTCGTAAACATTATTGGTTCTATCTTAGGTTTGCTTGATAATTAATAACCGGAATGTTTTCTGTCGGATCATGAGAACGATGTTCGACTAAAAACTCGCAATGTTAGGTCTCGTATTATGTCAACTGTCGATTTAGGATGTTTTGCGCATCGTATTTATATTATTTCGTATCTATGCTTGTGTACCTGTTCTTAGCTTATCTATTATATGACTTTTAATTAAAATTTGAACTGAGCTCGCTACGAGTGTGACTGAGCCCTGCCAATATCCAGAACAATATTCGCAGATGATGCCAGAGCGTGGCACCTGCCAGCAGTAATGGCGACATTAGCATAGTCGCGATTGATGGCGTACTGTTTGCGAAGACTATTTGTGCCAAAATTCCCGCGAATCTACGGTCGAGCGAGACCGAGGAACAATTAAAAGGTGGAGACGCGATCAAAGGAAGCGCCGGACTAGCGACGTAATTACCAGGGAAAATGAAATTCCCCGAGGACGGAATGGACTCGTATCGCACGATATTGAGAGAGCGGAGCGAATTACGACGAGATCGTGGTGAGGAAGACGTCAGAGGAGACAAGCATGACATCGATGTCACAGCGTGAGCAAGGGGCAGCGCTGCGACGCCTCCCCCACCTGGCGGCGTATCTGGCAACTAGAACCGCCCCTGGCCGTCCACAGCACACCAACATCAACTTTCTATCTGCGAATCATATCAACTTACATCACATCATATGGACAATTATTATTTCGTTACGGTGGGTTTTATTGCTAGGATGCTAATAATATTCTTTTTTCTCTTACTAATCAAGAACTAATCAACATTTTTTTATTGGCCCTTATATCATACTGATATGTGTTACACAATAATTTGATATACAGTAGAACCCAAAACACAAGTACAATCATTACACCTGTTGAGGATATCTGTGGAAAGATGGCGAGTTCGCCCCCGCGCGGGGTTGGTATTGGTGTTGGTGTTGCCGCAAGATTTACAACATATACATATTCAGCGTCGCTCGAGGATCATTTACGGGCGGTGCGGACGATAACAATACGCGTACCCAGGGGTCACGGTACACCCACCTCCGTCAAATTAGAAATTTGAGAACGACGACCGCGCGGTCACGACGGCCCACCCCTCGTCCGTCGCCGGCGGCCGCGACCTCTTCCGGGTCCACGGTGCCAAAACCGTGAATTGTTAAACGGCTCGTTATATGTGATGTCTTGATCCCGGCAGACGTTTCCATATATTAGGGGAATTTTCACTTGGAGGTTTAGGTGATCCATTTAGAGATATGGGTTTATTTGGAACATTAGTATTTTTTTGTAACTAAATAAATACACACTAATGCCACTAACTCTAACGATAACATTAAGAAATTGCAAATAGGAAGAAAGCTGAACTAAAATACTCTCAATAATTATATGTACCCGTTAGTGTGGGTAATACTTTTTACGTGTCTTGTTGCAAGTTTTCACCAACATAGCCTACCTACTATAGCCTAACAGTGTAATTGAAGTTTATTGACCCTTGCCTACAACGTTTGCTTTAATACGATCGCGTAGTCCAATTCTACCAATTCTACGGCCCTCCATGCAAGCACATTTTTTTCTGTATTCATTTTTCAAGTTGCCAAGATTAAAGATGGGAGATAAAGCGTGTTATCCAATTACTCAAATCAATATTTTTTAGAGTTATATCCTGTTTACAGTTTACCAGGACGATCGGGTTTTAAGATACACGAAGATGTTGAAGATGCCATTTTTTAAATATTGTACACCAATCCTTTAATTGGATTACTCTTTTTACTGAAATATAGTTAAAGCCAGTGTATTTTTTCAAGAACAAATATGATTTGCCAACAGCTAAATTTTTATCTACCTTTCTCAAAATTAATATATTATACTGCATCTTCTTATTCTTATTATTACTACGTGAGTGTATACAAGTAAAGGTAGCTTCGAAATTGTACCTGGCGCTACAGACAATAGACCTTCTCTGTGCTGGCGCTTACATATACCTTCTACTCACAATTGTTATTTGCATAACTCTCAGTGAGAGAGAAACCAACTACATGAACAAAAAACTTGTCAAATCTCTCCACACACGCGCCGAATACTGGACAGTGGACACCTCCAAACTCCCACAGGTGGAGGAAATATAACGTCGAGTCCATGCAAATTCTAAAAGTGCAAAGTCCACTCGGCTTATCAGCCTGTGCTTCTGCAGCCACAAAACGAAGACCAACGGAGTGACAAGTGAAAAAAAGATATGGAACGGGACAATGCTCGATCGGATAAGGGGACTCGGACATAGCGCACAACCGATCTAATTGGCAGAATGAAATATGCGTCCTTGGACTCTGGCGTCTAATTAATGCTGCATCAGACACTAATTGTACCTGGAGACCTGTGAAATTCCTCCACTTGCTCAGGGTTTGTTGGAGAATTCGCACTTGAGTAATTGTTGCATTCGCAGGCGTGTTGCGTGCCGGCTCCAGGAATGCGTTCCACTAAAACATTCCTGTTTGCCTTCTTTTCGTGTGATGTTTGCAACGTTGATGGGTCTTCTCGCGGGTGGTTTGTGTCTCAAGAGATGGACACCTAACTCCTTTGGTTCAACTTGTGTCATTCTGTTCAGTTTATCTTGTCAGAAGGATCTTAGTAATTGTTGCATTTTACGAAAGAAACTTGTACTAGTATTTATATATGGTAGTATTGTTATGGTATTTTATATATGACGTTTTATAGTCATTTTGCTGTTATGGGGTTTCAAATTTGTAAACCCGTAAACGTCGATGGTTATTGAAAACAAATTTCAAACTTTAGTTTTAAGTGAAAAGCCAAGTTGTAAGGAAGGGCCTGTTGTATGAGTATTGGGGGATTGGGACAAAGTTGCCTATGTAGCTGAGCTGTCGCTGTGGTCTGTGACTTGACGGAAGTGAGCTTACTTGTTAGTTAGTGGTAAATAACACTTCCCAGATTTCACTCAGACATTGACTGGTTTCACAAATATTTATAGTTGCAATAAGGTTAATGAGGTTTTCATATCGACCTGTGGAGTGTTCGTGTAAAGATGATTGGTTAGTTGTCGTGAGCTGTCGACAGATAGCAGCCTCAGCGCTTGGCTGGTTACTGAGCATGCGGTTTTGCTCTCCACTCTGCTGCTGCTCACACTTCACATTTCTACATTCTACACTACACTATATATATAGTTTGTCAGTACAGTCATCTGTTGTTATTATCACAAATGTGTGATAATATCCTTGTATTTTAAGATAGATTGAATGCATCCGAGTTATTTTTCATGTTGAGCAGTACCACATGACTAATTTCCACACCACGGGAACCCCTTTACATTACCCAGCCAACTAGTGCTGACCTATGCAAATGTGTTAATAAACAGTAGCCGAAGAAACAAAACCTCGTAATACCCAACGACGTTATCGGTGTCCGTTTTTCTTCAGCGTCGCAGCTAGAGCCTCAATAATCCCACAATGTGCCATGCTAATGTTCCAACTAAGCAGGGCTCTATGGTATCGGATACTTTCCGTAACACCCACAATGGCGTTTAAATCCCAAGAACATCGATGGCCTAATGTCCTCCGGCTTAGCAGAGATATTAAAACGTCCCTTATTGTTATTGGGACACTAACACTAAGCACGACTCGCCGCCTATTATTGCGGTACCCGGTAAATTTCAATAATTCCCACCCTCCCTCTCTCCCTCCAAACTGCCCCCGGCTCCCGGACACTGGCCGCGATTCACGACTCCACCAAGGTGGCAATTAAGAGGTTTTGTTTTGAAAGTAATGTTTCACGCTTTGAGTGTATAGCTTTGCTGTTATATTAGTCAAGTTTATTTTAGGAGAGGGTTACAAAATAAGCCCCATACGCCCACACGAGCGATAATATTCAATATAGATCACACTGATTAGGCTATATTCTGTTTCCCATTAAACCAATGTAGATTGACAAATGAATGATAAATTTTTGGTTTAGTTTACTATTTTTATTTTACTATGATGGCGATGCAACTAAAACGGAGATTTAATCCTGTTATGTATGATGAAAGCTGTGTATGGGATGATTCCTAACCTTTTGTATATCATTCAAATGTTTACACTTATAAATAGGAATTAGACTGATTTAGGGCTGATTTAAGCCTATAGGTCACATTTAAGATTATATATACTGCATATTAGTTTGGGTTGAGAAGTTGAAAGTTCACACCTGTCGCAGGTAGCGCCACTGCTGCCTCTAAACGGAAGTGACGTCATGTATCACTTATCAAAAACCGGAAGCCGCTATTTGCCCGAGGCACTTCCACTGCCCATTGTCTACCTAGTCAAATATTTGTACCACAAATCTCACTTTCTGATTAGCCTATTTGCCCGGACAAACCCGCGGCGTAAACGGAAGTTGTGAATGGGCGTAGTAAAGCGTAGTGTGTGAATTTATTAATGGGATATTTTCTTGGCTAGTACTACGGCTGTAACAATGCATTTTGTTTACCACGTCTTGGTTGTTGTAACCTCAGTATTTATGGCATTTGTAAGTCGCTTATTGATTAATACTGTAACGTAGTTTCCTTGCTCGTGCTTAAATTTACTCCTTTCGTGTTAGCTAGACCCTCATGATACTTTTGAATGTACAAAAGCAATGTTAACTTTGTAACAGAATAAAAAAAAACGTGTTGTGATAAAATAATGATTGAGGTGTTAAAATTAAGGTTTAGATGTCTTCTAAGAAGTGAAGATTTTAGTTTTGCCATTTTCCCTCTTCTTAATAAGTTAATGGTCATTAATTAAGCCTTTAATGAAATAATTTATTAAGAAAAGACAAAAAATATTTGATATATCATTTCTTTTTTCCCCTAGTAGTCTTTGTTATAAACCTAATTAAAAATTTTAAAAACTTTATCTTTATAAATAACACCGGCATACTGCTTCAAATGATGGTATGTTCTGTCCAATTTAACATTGCTCTTACGGGACTAAAATCCAATATGGCTACCACTGATGATGAAGACTCTTAAGAGCAGACTTTTTAACTTATTTTCACTGCTTCGATTACAATAAGTCCGATGTTTTCCTCTTGGCCAGGAATGTGAGCTAGTGGTCCGACGATGATGAAGATGTTACCCACGATGTCAAAGCTCACACTCTGGGCTACAACCGGTCGTCCTCTGCAGGAGACATGCGTGTTCAGCAACAATCAGTAACCAGCAGCTGAGGCTGAGGAGGCTGAGGACCGCATACAGGCGAGCTCGTGACTAGTCCAGGGCTAGATAGGGCGTTACACTTGTCCCAGAGATGCACAGCGCAGTCAAACAATGGTTGCATAAATCAATGCAATTAGAGTTCTCGTCCCCCCGCGATCGGACGTACCATCGACTCCCGCAGCCCCATTGGCTGGCGATGTTTTTCTTGTTGCTGTTTACAAGATGGAGACCGTGGTCGTGCGACATTTTGTGCTACTGTTCTCTGTCCTCCCGAGGTGCATAAGGATTGCCTTGGAATTCTATGAATGTTATGAGAGCAAGGAATGTAATAAATAACCTACGGTTTTAAATTTATGCTGCTTATCGTGGTATGTTCCGTTTAACTTTTTAGATAAGTTAAAATTTTCAATATGCCCTACAATTTTCATGAGGAAGATATAGTTAGACGCACTCTATATACTGTAAAAAATTGATGGATGAAAACTAAGAGTAATTGAAATGGTTTTTCAAAACTGTATTATATGCTTATAATATTTAGAGCAAGTTTGTCAATAAACTTAAGACTTATTTTATAACCAATTTATTTCTAAACAAACATACACAATTTAAATCCATGTGTGTAGCCCCTGAGCTGTTGGACATAATGTAAGACTAAATTACTTACGTAATTCCCGTCACAGCTCAATAAAATATGTCAATTCAGGACATGTTTCATCTTTGTTAGAACAGGCCTGTTTTTTTTAATGTTTAATTGTTTTATGTATTTATTCGTGTCCGTACTGTGTTTATTTATTCTTCTGACGATGTTAACAACTGATCAACTCTACACTATGTACCTGAAGCTGACGATGGTGTTTTAACACCGAAACATGTCCTGAATTGACATATTTTATTGAGCTGTGACGGGAATTACGTAAGTAATTTAGTCTTACATTAAACATACACAAAAACTTTGTTTTATTATAATGTTAAGAAGCTTTACCTGTATTTAGTCGCAAATTTATGATCGATTTTTAGAGCTATTTATTTTTAACCTCAATCTATAGGAGAAGTTTAAAGGTATTCGATCACCTCTAGGGCGGTGAAGGGCCCGCGTTTTCTGCAATGTCAATCAAATCAAAAGTTCATTACCCAAAGTTTGCAGACAAAGCGAGCCCTTCATTGTTCTTTGATGATTAAAAGTGATAAATTAGGAAGTCGGCGAATGTCGTCAAAAGACGTCATTGTTTTCAAAGTCTTCAAAATGATGCCTTCTGATTTCATTTGGTGATAAACCCTTCCTCGCCTTTGTGTTCACATCGGGGCAGCCCACCTGATACCGCTCCTTAATTAACTTTGGTCATGTCTTTCATTTCGCACGCTCGTTCCTTTCGTTTTGGTTAACGGTTTGTCGTTTTACAGCACTTCCTTTTCTCGGTTTGTCCGTAGACACATCTCCCTTATCTCGTTTGTTAGGCATAGCAAGTTTATTCGGCTTGTCAATGTTTGATCGGAGAAATAGCAGCAAATATTGTTAAATTGAATGCATATATTGAGCATTTTCGGTTCTCGGACAATCTGCGGTGCTCCATTAGGCCCCGGCCACACGAGGCGGTTTAACCGCGCGAAGTTAAGCCGCGCGAAGTTAAGGGGTTCGACAACACATTGAATCAAATGAGAGTGGCCACACGAGGCGAAGTTTAGCCGCATGTACGGTTGAGCCGCGACATGTCGTCCTCCGACCGCGCGAAGTTAAGCCGCGTTGGAGGGGATGACACACTGAGTCTTATGAGAGTGGCCACACGATACGGTTCGACCGCGCGGCAGCCGCGCTTATTGGAGATAATCTTCGGACATTTCTAGTGGTTTTTTAGTTTGTTTTGTGTGTTTTTTACCTGTTGTGTGGTGTTCAAACAATGTTTGACACATACAAACTCCGAACTATGGTTTCGCATGTGCTCGTAAAGGGTTTGGAACAAAAAAAAATTGTTTTTCCGTTATGAAGGGATGGACCCAATGATTTATGTTAGGCCTAACATTTGGTTCCAGATCACCACACGCTTCTAATGCACAAACTAACATAAGAGTTTCGTCCATGACTAAAAATAGTGAACTGAACTATGTTTTAATAGAGTACTGATACTGGGAAACCCCAACAGGAAGCGGTTCAACCGCCCCGTGTGGCCGGGCACTTCGCGCGGCTTAACTTCGCGCGAAGATAAGCCGCGCGGCTTAAATTCGCCTCGTGTGGCCGGGGCCTTACCACGTATAAGTACTGTATAATCGCAGGGGCTATAAATAATCTTGGTGATATTCAAAAAAGTTCTATTCCATAGCAATGGTAAGCTTTAATTTTTTACATTTAATTAATTATACGTTTGCTGGCAAAAGTCACTCTTCTAGAAGATTCTAGTCAATCAATCATAACTCCATAAAACTACTAGCTTTTCCCCACATTAGCATATGTCAGGTTTTCATAATTTAATCTGTGTAATAAAATCGCATGATTTGTTTGATCGTAACTCATTATAAAATTTACCACTCCCTTAATCCTTCAAACTGGACTCATGCCACACCTACCCATCTCCTAAAACGGATTTCCACCTGGATTTATGATGATGAAACTCAAACTCGCCCGTCCGTCGCAGAGAAAAGTTGGAACTCCGAGAACGCATTCGCGATAAATCAACAGTTTACGTGGCCTCCTTGCCCTTTAGGAACCAGTCGGGGGATGCTGGATACTAACCACATCGACTACCGAACTGAAAATGCTATAGCTTGCAAAGGTGGAATTGAAAGAGACATGCTGTACTTATCTGTTTGAAACAGTTGGTTTCTCTTAAAAATTAAAACCTTGTAAACGAAATTTGATACCTAAAGCACAGACAAGTAATATAAATATTGATTTATAAGTATAAGTATTGTATAAGTACTTTATAAATCTCTGAACCCAAAACATAAAGATATAAAAGGGTTAGCAAAGGCTGTTTTTTGTTTCAATTCAATAATCACTTTTTAACTAATCATTCTTGCGTACATTTTAATAATAACGTTTGTGATTTTGTAGTTTAAATATATTTTTTTGTTATAAGAAAGATGTGTTAGATATATTTAAACCGATTCATTTGAATCACAACATAATTATGTGATGTCGCTGTTAAATTGTACACATTGCGTTGAATGTCAAACTACTGTATCTAGATACCATCCAGAAAGCTTAGTCCTGTAACCAGCCAGAAGTCCCCTCTATTGAACCTCTTCGAACACATAACATCGCCAAGTAATATTCCTGTAAACCCTTCTTCTGGCCTAGCAGCTCCTGTTTTCTGAGTTATCAGATGCAGTGTCCATTGTCGCGAGCTCTTCACGTTTTCTAATCTACTGTATTAACAATGGATGTAAATTGAAAGTCGGCCAGTTTGCTCGATAACGTCCCAGTACGAGTAAATCTGTACGATCGTCAGATAAGCCAGGTATTCGCGGACCATGGCGCGCGGCGTGGTGCAGTATTTCTACGGGACATCGGCATCCGACGGACGACACCGTGAATGCCGTAAATCGTACGTGCGGACTGCGCTGACGTTCGCAATTGTCCGTCGGGAGTTATGGATTTGGTTTTGTTTGAATTTTAGAACGTTTATCGAAAGAATAAAAGTTATCCTGATTATTTTTCAGGTAATTGTCACTTCTTGTATTCATCAACCTTAGGACAAGTGTACGCTGATTGGAAAAAGCAACGAAATAGATTATTTTTAATTAAATTCTTCATTATTGCAAATACGAAACAAGTTTGTTGTGAAAAAGACTATAAGTCAACTTAATTTATGAAGTTGCCGTGCTTTAGCATATTTAAAATTTGTAATGTAAAAATCATTCATGAACTTGCATTTTCTATTACGACGATTATTATTGATGTTTGCTATCTTCTTTTAACTTCTTACATCAATTAAGTTATGCAATCTTCCTAGTTATTGCTAACATAAAATCAAAAGTAGGGAACTTCTGCAAGTTAATAATTCATTTTGTCACATTAGCTAAGTTATTTCCCTTCTTGGAACAGTTCATTTCTGAAATGATTTGGAGTTTCTCCTGTCAGTAAGTTTTTGTTGATTGTTGCCACAGTTTAGTGAATACTGTAGCGACATAATGAGCACCGTTTACAGACTTGGCCGGGGATCACCTGTTCACCGTGTGCCAGTGCCAGTGCCAGTGCCAGCCTCCTGATAGATAGAACAAGTTAGCACTTCCAACAGCGGATTCTTCTCCATTACAGTTCTTGATTAGCGGCGTCTCTTTATTAATTGTTCCCACCTGTCGGACCATCCGTCTTAGTTCCTTTCTTCTTGCCGTCCGTTGTAGTCTATTTACCCCCATTACGTCTGTTTACCGTCTGTTCAACTACATTGCCGCGAATTATGCTATTTCAGTAGTGAGCGAGTGCTGAATATCCGTGTTAAAATAGGCTATGTACTTGTGTGGATTTATGTTGAATATTGTTGAAATACCAATTGTTTCTTTTGCTCTATTGATACCTTAGTCTAACTAATAACCGTATCCCTCAACTAGTAGGTATGATGTAAAGTTTTTCCTCCTTCCTCAAATTTATCAGTATAAAAGTAGGCTAGATAGTATTAATTCAAAATTATACAACTGAGATAAATCTAAATAAGTATATTTATAGAATACACCATAGATGTATACTCGTTTTCTTTGCAATGAGTAAGTAGTACAGATGTTATATTATGTGATCTTTTTTTATATTTTTATTGAGTTATTTTAGCTACATTGGACGCATTTCAAAATATTTTACTAGTGTGTTAAATTCCCTTCTGATATGGGGAAGAAGATGCTGCCCTAAATAGAAGTCTTAAAACACCAATTCAGTTGTAATTCTAGGGCAAACGTCCCCAAGGCCTTTGACGTCTACTAAGCCGTATTTTTGACTGTTGACAAGTAGAATATTCTTGGGCCGTCTCCAAACAATATCAACCGACGATACAATTTTGCTTCCCCCATTCCTTGATGTTGGCGCCAAGATGATCGCCTTCAATTTGCTAAACTATTCCTCGTTTGTAATTAAAGTCTGGGACAACTTAGTAAAGCTTTGATAACGACTTGTTCTACAACTTCGGTGACACAATTTTATGGCGGCTTGATACTAGCTCATTCGAATTATTGATACGACCGTGCTTTTAAGTTAAGGTTGCCAAATGAATTCCTCGGATTTTCAAACTTATTATTTTTTATATTTTACGTGTTTTGTTGCATATTGTTACACTGCACTTAATCTCTTTTCATTAAGTTTTAAAACTGTTAAAAATACAGTAGCCCACATATTATACAACTGTATAGATTTCTTATGTCTTTGACGACAGTCTGACTAAATAAGCTTTGGAAAGGTACGGCTCCAATCTGTTGAATCATCTTGCCCAATATCTTGTGAATGTGTTCGTCAAGCCAATTAATTGTTGTAAAATGTATATTTCAAGATTTAAATTTCATATTTCTTGTTTTCTCTGTGGTGTCCAAAATTATCATTGAATTGTGTGTGTTGCAGGGGAGGGAGGTGAAGGTGAACCACCCCCAGAAGGTTTAGGGGACGAAGCAACCCCTTCAGAGGACGAAGAAGAAGACTCAGTAGACTCGTCGGCGTCTCAGCCGTGTTCCCCCCAGCATCCTACCAACCCCTTGGAGCCGGAGACTGAGATTGTGCTCAGGTAAACAGATGTTATATCAGCAAACTCGTTAGGTTTAATAATATACTGCTGCTATGTACGTTTACCAATTACAATAGAAGATTATAGCTAACGAGGAAAGAATTAAATCTGTATACTTGCATTTATTTAAACTCAAGGAATGTAATACATTATCGGTTGAAGAAATAAGTGCCAAAAGCACAATGTTATAACAAAAATTGAACTAAATAAACTCCGCATCTTTAACTTTTTTATTTATTTTTTGTTGTGAAAACCCTAACCTTGATTGGTTCATGTTTTGAAACTGTTTTATATTTACACTAGTGGCTTGTAGGGACATAAGTCCCTAAAAAGCTCAATAATATAAAACAAATTATTCTAATATTTAAACAAACTAAGAAATACAACCATGTGTCAGAATAGATATCTCTGTACGCCATTACGCCATATCTTTTGTGTAAAAAACAGTTTGTTGTTTGTCTTTGTTTGCCTTTGTTGATGTTATTTTCAATAAATCATTCAAATCACTTTAAAGGTTTAACTCTGCTAAAGGCAGCAAAATTATAATTGTTTGTGAATAAATACTGGGTTTTTAAAGAAGCTTTGGTCTTGTGGTTAATGGTGATAAAAAAATACTTCCCTGATTGGAATTTTGGAAATTGTCATCGTCAAATATGAAAAGGCAAATAAAGGTGTGTTGAGGTAAGCTTAGTTCTTGGCCAAACCCGCTAGAAATTAACATCCCTACCCAGTTAATATTTCTAAGACTCCTTTTGTTGAGGTTTAACAACATTAGTGTAAAGTAAAGGCATCCTATTGACCAAACTCAACCTTAGATTTTTCTGATCAACATAAAAAAATACATTAAAATAAAGAAAGTGTAGAATAAATCTAGAACATGTTTTAAAATAAAAACAAAGCAGAAGTTTTCCATTTAATCTTGTATCGTTAATTATTTAGTCAATTTGGTTATTTCATGTTTAACGTTCAAAATAACCAAATTTTAAAAATTTCACAGTAAAATAATGTATACATTATACAGTATTATAACATTCTATAATATAACTAAAAAGTCTTAATTATTATAGGTTACGTTATCCCTGGTTTTATATAGTATACAGTACATTGCAGAATTGACTGGCAAATAAGTAATCCAAATGTTAATATTGCTCACTGGCTTGATGATAAATCACGGATCAGCTGTATTGAAGTAAACAAAAATCTGCAGTAAATGGCTTCTAATGCTATTCTTATGGAGAACATTTTACGTTATATCTCGTTTTCTGGTAGCTTTACGGCAATTCTGCTATTTTTCCCGAGTCCCTGGGGTCAAGACCTTTAATTTAAGACCCCTCCCACTTTTCTACGACTTACCAGACGTCCACAATTTTCTGGTAAAAATTTTGTCTTACAGAATTATATATAAGGATAATAAATGATTTTTGATTCGTTGTTGATACAGTGTCAAGACCATTCCCATTAAAACCCAGTAAAATCTTTTTGACGAAGCCACTCGATTAACCATTGTCCGTTACTATATTTTGTTTTTACTCTATAAACTCGCACACAATCAGATTCAGGCTTAAAGAGAGCTGCATTTTCCGCATGTTGGTTCATAATTACGTCATACATATGAATGAACAGTAAACAGTTGTCATACGTATACCAAGTTGTCCCCGGACTGCCGATTCACTGGTTCGTTTTAAAGTTAATATTTTAATTTAATTTGTTGCTTTTTAAGGTAAAAGCGTTTTATCAATTCAAAGGTTCGTTACTTCCGAGCTGATGGTTCGGATAATAATCCTGATGTCATAGGCAATGTTCTTGTTTAGCTCTGTTATAAATAATGTTAGTATGTATATCATTTTTAACGTGGTACACGTTGTGAAACATAAAGTCCAGTACTCGTAATAAACATAATATGTGTATTCTTCACTTTTTCAAAATTCGTTCACCTAGTGAGTTTATATTAAACTAGTCTTTTACGGAACAACAGTTCATCAGTGCGTTGTATTAGTATTACTGACCCTGTTTAAACAAATCTCAAACACTGAACTCTGCGCACATTCTCGTTGCCTTACAACTCACATTTGGCAAATAAGTGAACTACTATAGCACAACCCGAGCGAAGAGCTGTATTTATGAGAGCCTGACGTCAGAAAACTCCGAGAAACAAATAGGGATACTAAAAACTGTCCGGAATCAGAATAAATTATAATTATGCGAACAAAAGAAACAAAATAAAACAATTTGTACATAGGAAGACGTTGCTGTGATTAATGTTCAGTTGGAGGCGGCGAGCGCGGGTGAAAAACAACGTCCTCTCTTTTGTCAACTTTAAGATGAAATACTTACGTAAGCCTTAATCTACTTTAGAGTAGAGCTTGTTAGCCAAATGTAACCTTTTACGGCTAAGAATAATGGTCCTTACAATGAACATACATGAAGGCTACTTGAAATCAAAACAATAATGAAAACGTAAATGCTTTCCACTTTACGAGAATCATAATATCATATCATATTCACACACCTTTTTGCATATATATTTGTTTATCGATTTATTTTCAAAAGATGAACAAATGAAAACTATTTTGGATGTTTTTCTAATACAAGATTGTTCATATCCTCTTAAAAATGAAATAAACTTAACCATTACAGTATATTCCACTCAGTGTATAGCAGATGTGTATGAAGGGATAAGAATGAGAAGGTCTCTGAGCCGTTGGTTACAGTACATGATTCCAGTATATATAGCACATAGTGTATAGCAGATGTGTATGAAGGGATGAGAATGAGAAGGTCTCTGAGCCGTTGGTTACAGTCCTACATGATTCCAGTATATAGCACACAGTGTATAACAGATGTGTACGAAGGGATGAGAATAAGAAGGTCTCTGAGCCGTTGGTTACAGTACATGTTTTCAGTATACACCACACAGTGTAGCAGATGTGTATGAAGGGATGAGAATGAGAAGGTCTCTGAGCCGTTGGTTACAGTACATGATTCCAGTATATAGCACACAGTGTATAGCAGATGTGTATGAAGGGATGAGAATGAGAAGGTCTCTGAGCCGTTGGTTACAGTACGTGTTTTCAGTATACACCACACAGTGTATAGCAGATGTGTATGAAGGGATGAGAATGAGAAGGTCTCTGAGCCGTTGGTTACAGTACCTACGTGTTTTCAGTATTCCACACAGTGTATAGCAGATGAGTACGAAGGGATGAGAATAAGAAGGTCTCTGAGCCGTTGGTTACAGTACCTACGTTTTTTCAGTATATTCCACACAGTGTATAGCAGATGAGTACGAAGGGATGAGAATAAGAAGGTCTCTGAGCCGTTGGTTACAGTACCTACGTTTTTTCAGTATATTCCACACAGTGTATAGCAGATGAGTACGAAGGGTTGAGAATAAGAAGGTCTCTGAGCCGTTGGTGACAGTACCTACGTGTTTTCACTATATTCCACACTGTGTATAGCAGATGAGTATGAAGGGATGAGAATGAGAAGGTCTCTGAGCCGTTGACGCCAGTTTATCACGAGAGAGTCGCCTCTCCCTCACAACTCCTCGCTGCTGTAATTAAGGAACCAGCCGTAAATTTCAATAACCCGCCCAACTCCGCTGTTTTGATGTATTCTGAACGGATTAAATTCTTTGCTCAGACGTTTTTGCGATGTTACTCGATATTCGATTCGAAGCTTAGAGTGATTAATGTTGTTGTTAATTAGGGAGCCGGTTATTTAGGAGAAATGTTCGTTAGTGTATTGATTAGACGTATTCGGAAGCCATGTAAATTGTTCCATAGAAAGAATGAACAAAGTGCATACTAATTATCTATTATTATTATGAGATTTTGCTGTTGTACTCGTTTTATATATGCAACATCACCAAGAATTGATCGTACAAATGCCTGGTCCATACATTGTCATAATAGTTTATACTTTTTTTTTTAATTTTTTTACATTTTTTCAATGTTGGAAATACATTTTAACTGCAAGTTGTATACAAGGTTTTCATAGTATATTTAAAAGGGGTGATAATTTGTTTTTTAATAAAGGAAAAGGAACACCCTTAAATTTTCTAAGGATGAAATAAAATATTTGATTATTTACATTATATAATATATAATGTAATATAATAACAGAATTCTAAACAAAAATAGTGCAACCCGCAATTGCTGTAACAATTACGGTTCCAAAGTTATTGCAACTTTTGTGATTTATCCCTAAAGAATATCTTAGTTACTTCCACCGCTTACCCATGATAAAGGTTGTTTACAATCTTATGGGAGAAAGTGTGTGTCAGTTTGATGATACCGTTTATTTGTATAGCCTATTCTTTAAATTATTGACAATTAAAATAACATAGATTCTAAATAATGTTTTATCAAATTTCTCGAGGTGTTGAGTTGTGTAGCATTATACCAACACATTGTGCTCGGATCGATCTAAGGTCGTTTGACGCTCGGCAGGGGGCGCAGCGCCCGTCTTGCAGCGATATTTAGCACCGGTGCGCACCCATTATCGTAAATCAACAGCGCAAACATTTTTCCAAAGCGGTTCGCGACAAAAAGCCTTGCATAAAAACGAGGATGAAGGGGGAGTTGTATTTGCAAAGGGAGGTTAGAAACCGCATTTTGTTTCGGCATCTTAAACGAATAAGTATCAAGGTAAAGGATCATCTTTCTGGGAAACTTGACAAGAAGGAATTACACGGTCAATGACGAAGAGCTCGACACCGCTCTTAGTATGAGAACGTGGAGGAGATCTCCGCTTCTGTCGAACAATTTATGGTCCCCGCTTAATGGCTGTTTGGCCGCCGCGATTAGTTCCCGTCATTGGACATCAGCGCTCAGTGACACGCTATTTATAACCGGGGAATGTCGTCAGATCGTAGTTCACTTTAATGTCACCGTAAATAATACCGCCTTTTTAATTAGACTCTCCTGTTTCAGGGATCAGACGAGCCCGTCAAGAGACTCGAGATGTTCGTCCATTCCGCCGAGGTGCCCGTCCCGGGACTCTGAGGGCTCCGACAGAGCACTACCCATGGCTCCAGTCAGTCCTGTGTCGCTCATCCCACCTGCCTTTCTACCCGTGATGGCGCCTCACAGGCTTGTCATGACATCACCGCAGGGCTCTGTGTCTCCTCTGGTGTCTTCATCGTCTTCACCCCCGATGTTGATCCCAGCTACTTCGTTAGTTTCTCCGCGATCCCCTCCACCTCGATCGCCAAACGATACAGACGCTGCTGTATTAGATTTCAGCAAGAAACGGGGCTCTGATGAAGGTTCAGGTCTTGACTTAAGTAAAGCATCTCCGGTCCCTAATTCGGAATCGAGTCCTCTAGATCTATCAGTCTCAAGTAGAAAGAGAGGACAAGACGATTCTTCCTGTGGTTCGCAATCTCCGAGCCCGCAACCGAGAAAAACGCCAAGAGTCAATACCGATTTCAAGACCGTTGTATCTCCGTGGACATCTCCAGTAGTTGCCTCTCACTTCCCATACTTTGCTGCTGCCGTGGCTGCAGCAAATAGCTTGTCGCCAAAACTTAACGCGAGCCTCAACAGTCATTCAAGTAGTGATAGCTCATTGTGGAACGGAAAGATGAAGGATAAGCCAGCATTTACCCCAAGTGATGCGACAAAAGCTTTAGAAAAGATGAGTGAACTCAGTAAGCTTGGAGGGGACGAATTCAGGTCAATGGGAAATAGCGCAAGTTCTGGAGGAAGGCACAGCGCGTGGCAGTCACATTGGCTCAACAAAGGAGCTGATCAGGCGAAAGATGTGTTGAAATGTGTGTGGTGCAAACAGAGCTTTCCGACTTTGGCAGCTATGACGACGCATATGAAGGAAGCGAAGCACTGTGGAGTAAACGTTCCTGTCCCGAACATTCAGCCTCCTCCACCACCAATCCCCCCACCAACAACACCTACCTCATCTGTTCCTCCAGTTAGCTTGCCAAATCTTTCATCGTCAGGTAGTGGCAAACCCTCTCCAGCAGACCTCAATCTTCTAATTAAAGAGACGATGCCATTACCAAGAAAACTCGTTCGAGGACAGGACGTCTGGCTGGGTAAAGGTGCTGAGCAAACTAGGCAAATATTGAAATGTATGTGGTGCGGCCAAAGCTTCAGGTCATTGGCAGAGATGACAAGTCACATGCAGCAAACTCAGCATTATACAAACATTATCTCTCAAGAGCAAATTATTTCTTGGAAGTCGGCAGATGAAGGAAAATCTAGTGGGGGAAATGGTGGCAGTGGTGGAGGTGGGTCGTCTGGAAACGGTAGCAGTGGAACCGTAAGTTCAGCCGGAGGTGCAAGTGCAGCTAGCAGTCATGTAAGCGCAGTTCTCACTTGCAAAGTTTGTGATCAAGCATTTAGTTCTTTGAAAGAGCTTAGTAATCACATGGTTAAAAACTCACATTACAAAGAGCATATTATGAGATCCATTACAGAAAGCGGTGGACGAAGAAGGCAAACTCGAGAAAAAAGGAAAAAGTCCCTTCCTGTCAGAAAACTCTTAGAGCTAGAAAGAGCTCAAAATGAGTTAAAAAATGGCGAAGGAGGAATGATGATGATGGGTGGGAAAATCGGCCGTGAAATGCATTCGGCTGGGCGTATAACCTGCGAAAAATGTGGCGAGAAGATCGATATGGCTGTGTTTGTTGATCACATCAGAATGTGTATAGGAGGAGGACATATCAGTAGTGATCAGAGAAATCTCCTCAAGTCGGCATTATTATCCAGTAACATGATGCCTAGTGAACAACACGCCAGTGTCACACAAGCTCTTAGAGAAAGCAGAAAAATCAAAAAAGAAGATGCACAACTATCCCCGTCGGCCACTGATCTTTCAGTTCCCCCCACCAGTCCTGATAAGGATTCTGCTAAGCAAGATGGTAAAACATCTTCTCCTTCTGTTCTTAATGCAATAGAAAAGTTAATAGAAAAAAGTTTTGACTCAAGAGCAAGGCATGGAGCGTCTGGCTACGCTGGTCCTGGTGGTATGGGTCAAGGGGTTATCGGTTCCAGCATTCTGAAGAGGTTAGGTATTGACGAGAGTGTCGATTACACCAAACCTCTTGTCGATCCTCAAACAATGAATCTTCTTAGAAACTATCCTCACCATTCTCACGGCCATTTTGGTAGAAGAGAACGAAGCGGGAGTGAGTCCAGTTCAATGTCAGAACGTGGTCGCACCGAAGCTTCTACGCCCGATAGGAAGTTTGACCAAACGGACAGATTAATGAGTTCTACGCCGCGGACAACACCTGAGAAGAGGATACAAACTCCACCATCAGCAAAAAACTTGACCCACGATGATTCCACCGAAGAAGACGTCCGCATTAAGAAAGAAATTGAAGATGATGAGGTGCCCTTAGAGAGTAACATGAGACACGGTATAGTCGTAAAGAAAGAAGATCTGGAAAATGGAGACGATGAAGATGAAAGGAGGAGTTATCACAGTGACGGACTTAATTTACAACGAAGTGTAAAGGAGGAACCATTGCCGTCACCAAGGTTAACTCATGACGAACCCGAAGAAGACCGCCGGAGTCACAACAGCATGGTTAGCCCTGGACTTAGTCCTAGGCAACCTACCCCGATAAGACCATCGTCCAGTGAACCAGTCCCAAACAGTCCTTGCAGAAACAGTACTAGTAGTCCAGCAAGTAGTGACAGATCAGGAACCCCTCGAAGCACTATAGAGAAGAAGACCACCGGAAGCTTGGGGGCGCTATCGTCAATGTTTGATAATCTCTCTGGAGGAGCTTCAGGAGGAGGTGCGTCCTCTGAACCTACCGTCTCCAGTGGGAAAGGAACTAGCCACCCTTTAGCTGCTCTGCAGAAACTCTGTGATAAGACTGAAACACACCATCATTCGAGTAGCTCGGGTAGGCCATCATCCTCGAATCAGGGACCTTTATCAATGGGTGCCGGATCTTCACAGACACCACAGTCAGCGACTACTCCAGGAGCTATATTAGCTTTCAGCTGGGCCTGCAACGACGCCGTAGTTACCGCAGACTCCATCATGAAGTGCGCTTTCTGTGACACGCCCTTTATATCCAAAGGAGCGTACAGACACCATCTCAGCAAGATGCATTTCGTCAAAGACGGTGTCATTCCTGACCCGGTGGCTCTAAAAGCTCAAGCAGGCGTCAGTGGCGCCTCCCCCGGTCCTCATGGTGGTAAGTCCAACAACGCGGCCTCGACATCCTCAGGGAAAAGTCCCACTCAGCAAAACAGCTTCGAGGAGAGCCCGCACTCAAAGTTCCTCAAGTACACTGAACTCGCCAAGCAACTGTCAAGTAAATATGTATAGCCCGAGAAGTAATCGTGAGCGTAAATGTGTACATTAGAAAGTGTCATTCCTGTACAGATCGCGTTGTGATGATACCATATCTGGCCCCCGGGCCGTAGTTTAGGGACGTTGTGATCTCCCGGTCAGTTCGATCTGGTCAACTGTATACCTGGCCTTCGGCCCACAACTATGTATACTCTATCTTCTAAGAGATACGTGATATTTATCAATAATCTCGTTGTAATCTTTATTTATTATTGTACTGTTATTTAAAGGATTCTCCACGACTCCTAGGAGGTGTTGTTTCTTAAGTGTTTCAAGAAATTTCGTGTTGTAAACTATTTTCAGTAATACGCTTTATTTTAAAATATAGTTGTTAAAACGACGCCCCTGACTTAGCTCTTAAGTCCTGAAAGTAAACTCTACCGTATACGTACACTCGTGTTTGTTAACAGTTTTGCTAATATTAGAGTTTTTCGTATAGCGAAGTAATTTTTATCGAACCTCTTAGCCTAGCTGTACTGTAAGTAATATAGAAGATCGCGGTTTCCTTGTAACGTTACTATACGTATTATCGAATTATCTTCTACTCTTCCGGTATAATTGGGTGTTTGTAAATTATGTATACAAACATAATAGTCATTATTTTCTACTGTTATCATGTACAATGTGTATACGCTGCTGATTTTCAGTCACTTTTTGCATCGGGCTCAGTCCTAGGCTAGTTCTCGTGTATACCGACCCTCAGTATCGAGTGTACAATAACATAGAGTCTAAGTAGTCTATATGTTTTAAACCTGTGCTCGGGGACACGTTAAAATGCCCAATTCCTTACTTTGTGTGAGTTATATACCATTATAATTTCGTAAGTTGTTTTCCAAATTACAAAGATGTACGTTTTTATTTACTATAGATTTATTTATTTAGTTTTACACGGCTCTACACCGATATTCTAAATAACACCTTAACTTCAAATGTATACGAAACCTGTAGCAGTCCCCTCCGTCCATTTTAAAATGCCCATGTAATGAAAAATATATCTGGAAGGAAACTTGATAGATTTTGTCGATGAATTACTAGCAGAGATGATTTAATGTTTTAGTGGTGCTTTATTTATAATTATGTAAACAAAATTAAGTAGAACATGTATATTTCAATAACCATGCATTTCCAAGTCGCTCAGTTCTGCTGGGTCTAAAACGTTAGGGTTGAATCCTTGAACCTCGGTAGTATTTACTAGCGGTTTCGGTTTTGAAGCGATCTGAGTGTTATGTTGGTGTCCGTAGATGGAAAGTTCGCTGCAGGCTCGCGAGACAGTCACAGTCGTGTCACAGCCCACACACAACAACACAACCGGTTCTCTAATGATCAGCCTGTGCCTCTTATCCCGTGATTTACAGTAGACGAGAGAGTCCCTCCTCCCGACCAATAAGACAATCATTTTATCAAAGTCAACTGGAATGTACAGTCGCGTCGACGCCATGACACCGTCCGGGCTTCACATCCTGGTCATGGAGGTACGTCGATGCCAGATTGATCACTTCAATGTTGCCGTACAGAATGCGATAGCTAACCTAGACATTACTTGTATATAATCGTGAGTATTCCGAAAAACCTTATCAGAAATAATCTTTCACTCAGCAATAGGAAATCTCATCTAGATCGACCGTACATTTAAAAATATTATCTTAAATTCAAAATGAAATAACATTTTTTTGCAAATGAAGATTGGGAATACTTAGCCCAACTAAACTTGTGTTTAAATATTAGGAAACTCAGAATGAACATCCAAATGAATTAATAAATAGTAAGACAGTGAAGCAAGCGACGTGGCAACAATGCAGGCAGCTGGCAGCCGTTTATTAATTAGAGACGCCTTTGATGCGTCGTCGAAGGCATAAATAAGAGAGACATGTCAAATGTTTGTCCTTCACCGAGACGCGCTTGTCTCTTGTAAATCATTATTATGGCCGGGATATCCAATAAATCTCCACCATCTTGTCTTCTCTATTTCAAGATGTCTCCCGCCTCGCTGTGTCACTGTCTGACTCGTCTCTACGCCTTGCTTGGTCCTGAGAATAATTTCTAAACTCAGTTGCATCAATTGATTACCTTGTTTCAAAAACGTTACCTTAACCGACTTTGGCAAAGAATACGGGTATGCAAATTCTCTGTTTTTCACTGTTCTTTGGGATGATTTTTGACAGGGCGAAAAAGTGTTCTTATACTATACCTAAAGTCAATTAAAAAAGGTTATTATGTTTACATTTCTTAAAATGTAAATCTGACAAAGAAATTTAGTTTTCAAAACATTGCACTTTAAAACGTTTTGAAAAAAAAATACTATTAATATAAATAATCAGTCTTTTGCTGACTCAATGCTCAGTTTTTCCGCTAACAACGATTTAAACTCATTATTTTTTATGCTTTTTCTACTAAAGTTTGATAAATGCAGGTTAATAGTTGGCAATATACCAACTATTAATTTGCAATATATGCAAACGGTCTAATTAATTGCACTATATTCTTTTTCAATTAATAACTAAGATTAAAAAGCTGAGAATTATTTTGAAAATGTATGAACTAATTGGGACTGTATATTTCTGGTTGATGCAATACGGTTAACTACTTAAAATTTATTCGTTATCATGAGACCAGTTTTCAAATTGAACAGTACCAATAAAACAGTGATGGCTCCAAGAGACTACCTTGTGGCATCCCTTAGTGACGGCAGACAAGACGATGGCGATGGCTAGTAACCCATTTGGCTGGAGCCCCATAAAACATGCCAGGATGTGTTGTCTATGGTAGGCCAGACTTAGTCCCGAATAAATCCGTCAATATGACAATAAAGTAGTGAGGTTGTGTTCTATATCCGTTGCTCTCCCGGGCCTCTTGATGGATGGATAGACAGCTGTCGCCGCCACACGCTATTCTCATCTTCTCCCCCCACCCCTAGCACGACTAACACTAACTAACTACCGCGTTATGTGTCGTCGGACGTGATCATATTTCGTCAGAATGGACACGATTTAAAACGCACTCAGATCCGCTCGAGCAGATGTTCCTTTTAGCTTCCATAACTTAAAGTCGTTAGAGGCGATTCTGGGTTTAGTTTTAGTTATGGGACGAGGGGTAACGCTGCGTGTTGATTGAACACGAAGTAAATCGCAATCTAGTTCTACAGTATACTGCGAGACTTGCATATCAAACTGTGGTAAAACGAGGTTCATGGATCATTCCGTTTTAAGGGTCTTTGCCAAGACTTTGCAATATTTTACATTTTAAAGAGACTTATGGTTTTTATATTTTATTGTAGCTTATCTCTATAATTAATAATCAGGAAATATATTAGTTTGCCAATATGTGGTCAACGTGGCAACATTTCTTAACACTGCGTATATTAGTACTGTAATTGATTGGAACTAGACTTGAATTTAACCCAAGACGAAAATCTTCATGCAATCGACACATTCATACTGAGACAAGAATGTGCATTTAGACTATCCAAACTTGTCTTGCCTTTCTACTTGTTGTAGTAATACTGTTGTTACAACAGATCTCATTTAGTAAAAAATCAAATGTATTTATCATTTAGAGAAATTAAGCAAATGCTGGAATTTTTGGCACAAACATTATGTATTTTACAAGGATTTAGTTAGGATTAGATTTGTGAAATTTACAAAATCAAATACGCTAATGGTATGAACTATGTTTCATTACAAATACTTTAGTAATAAAAAAATATACAGAATGCGATAATTTTAATACATATTTCTTTCTCAAGTGTAATATTGTACACAGAATTGAATGGTTTTAATCTTTCTTCTTGTAATTCTGAGCTTTAATTGTATTCAGACACTGTTACCCTTATTTAACGTTAATGATAAAATTTAACCCATAGACATTTTAGAGGAGTTCATAAAATAGTTAAGTGATCCAGTTAGACTCTGTAGATACGATTTTGATAACGATGTAAGCTTTAAGATAACATTAATTTCTTAATGTTTTAGTATCTAGAGTAAACAGCTGATGATTATAATTACTCTTGCAATAAGTATGTATAAATAGTTTATTTATTATATGTGATATATAGTTAAAACATATAGACTACATCGTGTACAAAATATATTTATTGTTCATTTAAACTTCGTTGTGTTCTAGTACAAGTTATAATAATAACATTGGAGATTTTGCTGTGTAATTTTTGTGGGACATTTTGTGTAGTAGTTGTTATTCAAGTTCTGATCGTTCCTTTTCATTTGATGTTATTGCCAATATTCATATTTTCGTGTATTGCTCACTCTTTTTGTGTTTTCTAATGTTATTATTGTAGGTTGTACCCGAGTGGGCAAGAAGTACATTTCAGCTTATTTTTAATTTTTGTTCCATGTTATCAAGATTGTTTGTTATATTGTTCTATTTACCTCCTAACGTTCAAATCGCAGTGGAAGGTTTTACACAACCGGATGCCACAACTCTACTATATCCATTTCTCTTGCCCACTCGTTCATATAAGACTTATTCGCTCTTTTGACCAAATGCAAGTATACGATTGAAGCTGGTGAAGTGTTTTCCTTCTCTCAGTGATCAAATTTGATATTTTTTGCTCCAAATGTAAATGTAGGATTTTTTATTACGACAGAGTGCATGTGTTCATACCTCTAACGCGGTCCGGTGCTGGGCGCTCGAGGTGACCGGTGACCACTGTACACCGCGAGCGCCACTGTACCGGACCGCTCCAAACAAGATTGTATAGCGGCTGTATATTGGGATGTGTACAGATAGACTGGCGTGTAACAGCTGATTGGCCCATCGTCCTATCGTCATCATGACGTCAGGGTGTTGAGCCGGTCAGCTGGACCTCAGAAATGTTCTTATGAACGCCCTCAATGCTGTTGATGTTTCTTTTATTCTAATTATACTATTGATAGACAATTATTGATTTCAATAAAATAAGTCTTGCTGCAATTATGTTGGTTTTATTTTGTAACCTCTCTATAAAGGCTTTGGTGACTTGGTGCGTCTGAATGCGTTTACGTACGCATGTAAAGGAAAGTTGTTTTATAATATACTATTTATCATATACTTATCATATACTATTTTCCATAGAAAAACAATAATGGTTTTACAATTAGCTCTTCTAAATGAACCATTTTTATTTCCCTTTATTTAAGGGGACGTAAATTTGGCCGTGCTTTCAGTAACACCTCTTTTCTATTGATAATATTGTGATTATATTGGCCAGTTTATCCATTTAATAATTTATAGCTGATTAAAATAAATAAATTAGTATATCAAGACAATCATGACACAGGAAAATACCCCCGCCGCAGCAAACCTGCCGTCTAAGCAAATTTCCATTTGGCTGAATTGATTTTCAATCGATCTATTTAAATAACATTAGGTTTAACGAGTACCTAGGTTTGCTGCTACAAGGAAACTAATAAAGTCTGTGCTTTAAGTAAAATAATTATTGCCTAGTATAAAATGAATATATTTGCCAAGTTTGATCAAAAGATATCCATAAACAAGCAAAGTACAACATTTTACAATATTCTCTATAAGAATAACATGGGAATTTTAAATTTACAATTTTTTTAGTCTTCTCCGTAACCAATAACCGTACAAAAACACTTTGATATACTGAATTGTTTGTTTTTTTAAGCTCTTTAAGAAGGTTTAGAGAAAAATTGAAAAATTTTGTGTTTTGAGGGTCAAAAGTGAGAAAAACCAATTTTTACCCCATAAAACCCCCCATAAAACCCTGTTCCCATGGTCTGATCATGCTGGATCGCGAACTCATTCAAGTTTATCCCGCCTTACACCTTCAAACCGAATTTCATCAAAATCGGATAAAAATTACTCAAGTTATCGTGTTCACGGACACATATATATATAAATCTATATATATATATATATATATATATATATATACATATATAAAAATTTGAACGAATGGTGTTTTTGGCCTCTGGGGACATCAAAATGAAAAAGTAAATCGGTCCCGGGCCTAAGTCTTACCATGAGACCTACGGTAATAGCTACTTCCCTATAGGGAAATTCGCTAAAATGAAAAACAAATCATCTTAAGGAAAAAGATACACTTGTGCCTAATCATGCAATGGCAACAGCAAATAAACTTAGGTGGTTTGAGGCGCATAGGCCTCCCACTGCACTACTGTGCTACACAATAAAATAAATGCCTGAATGTTATAAAGCTGCCGCATTACTAAGTAGGAATGGAACTAAAGGAAGTTGATGCTTCATTGTTAATACTCAAAGAAAGTGTTGTTTGATAAACAACGTCACAGCAGCAATAATGAAAAGTCCAAACATTTTATACGAGAGCAATTAATTATGGATGACTTAAGATGTTCTAGGTCTTTTTGTCTATTTCGTAAAATCATTTAGAATATATGTTAAAATATATTTCTTTAGATAGTCTGTGTTTGACTGAAAGAAAGCCGTGACGTTACTTAAAAAATGTTGATGTATTGGTTTAAATTATTAATTTAGATTACTCTTGTGGTAGATTTCAATGAACGCAGATTATTTGAAAACTTAAACAACCTACCATATAGCATTTGAAAACTGATACATGTCACCAAGTGTGGAAAGCAAAAGAATGCCTATTATACAAAATGAATGATGGAGTAGCCGAATTACTGTATTTAGTACTTACTGCTTTCAAATAAATCAAAAAGAGCGCGAGTTAACAATGAAAGCGATCGATCCTGGCCCCAGTGTCTTTTTTCATTGAACCATCAATGGTAAATTTCTATATTATACTTGATATATACTTTATGTTCAGGTTAATTAAACAACTTTATTTTGTAAATTTGTTATTAAATATTTGGTCGAACTTTTATATTACGCTCTTGGTTCACATTTCTTGTCAAATTATGAAATAATTTATTATTTGTATTATTTATTCATATCAACTCATTACCCTGATAAATACATTCTGATATACCATTTAAATTGTAAAATGTGTATATATAGAATGCTCAGTGACTTGCCAGTTAATGAAAACCTTAGTTAATTAATATAAAAAACATTCAAGTTGGTTTACACGTTTGAAAAATGAAGATGTACACACAGTAGTTATTAAACAACAGAAACAAATACAGTTTCATCAATGTATAACAAATATAAATCGATTTCTTTAGAACCATAACCTACTATTAAACACTAGAGATATGCAATTAAGATTATTTATTGTCGAAAAAATACCAATCAGTATTCGACAAAAATGGGACAGATTGTCTACAGAGTGTGTAATGTTTGATGTAATGGTATATCATTGATTTGTATCCCATCCCTTATATCAATGGTGGATAGAGGTTTCTGCACCCACATTCACTCACACACACACACGCACGCTCAGAGCGTCAACTATAAATTAGCACAGTTTCCGCACGCTTCCATTTGACGTCCGATATCATATTTTACCGTAATTTAGTATCGGAACGTCGGTAGATACGGTCTTGTACGGCGGTGATACTCAGAGTGATTTGTATGCTTGCTAGTACCCTGGTCGGCACATCAAACGAGCTGGCTGAGCTGTTCTTATAATTCCTACACAGTGCTTCAAATCAGTCAATCAGTTCTGTACAAAATGGCTGTCAAGATAGTATTGATAGATTAATTTAAATTTAGTTTCCTACTTTAAACTTAAAATTAAGGGCTTTTTTACATTGATTGTTTTAGTTAGTTCTTCAGATACGCTGTTAATGGTGGTATTTTTAGTTAACATCAATTTACAACCATCAGCGTTAATATACATTTTTGTACTAAATAGTTTTTAAGTATAATCGTCGGAGTCATTTCTGTGTGCATATCTGTAAAGACATAAAGATACATACCATAAAAGTATATTCTCATACATATTAGAGACCACACCAGATAAAATATTTCCATTGAGTATCTCCAGGTTATTTTTTCATTTATTTGACTTTTTTATTTTTAGGTCGCTTGAACCAAATATTAATAAAAAATCATACTACTTCTTGTCAGTATCTAAAGGTCTGTTTTACTAATTGTATAGATATATTTTATCTAAAACAATGTCCCACATACTGAGTTTACATACAAATGGAGGTTCAGAAGCTATTTATTTAACTTTACACATATACACACTTGTAAAATAAGCAAATGTGTTGTGAACTAATAACATAGTATCACTTATAAGTCATTTTTAATGATATGTAGGATTTCATTTTACTTGTTTGCAAAGGACCGAACTGTAAAAAAAACCTTGTTCAGGCTCATTTTGGTTCGAAAAAGTTTTAATTGGTTTTACGATTCGAGGTTTCTATTTAATATTACACCAATGAATACAGACTATTTCAAAATAGAATTAAAATCTGTCATTTACAATAGCTTAATAGCTTTGTAATTTGTATTAATAAAATTGCATGAGGAAATAGTACCCTAAGTGTTATTGGTTTCTGATAAAGATTTTTTTTTCATTAACAGCGTCGTTAACAACTGCTGAGAAATAGTTCACGTAGTTACTTTCCAAAATTACCTTGATAATTACTCTTTTATAACGGTGGTAAAAACTGTGACCAAAATAGCAATTTTGGACAAACAAGATGTAAAATATGCAAACACAAAACAATTACCGTTACAAATGTCACTTTCTGATACTGAGTCGAGTTAAAACAGTAAACAAATAGTCTTTAATAAACCAAACACACTTACAATCAGCTAAATACTGCACTTTGGATTCTGTTAGTTAACGAAGATTCTACTTGACTGACGTCACATAATTACATCTGTCGTCACGTGACCTCTGGGAGTTGAGCTGATATGTCTTATCACCTGTTATCAGTGACAACTCTCGCCCTCCTGATTGGCTGACCTGGAGCGTGTCCCTAGGGATACGTCCTCGTTCAGGCAACTTGAGGAGGATATACATACTGTCACCTGGTGGAGATACTGGATAAAATGATGTACCAGTGGTAATGGAACGATGTATCAAATTATTTGAATATATTAAATACATTTTCAGAAATAAATTCACCTAGTAGTGTAAAATTAAAATAGGGTAACCTATGCATAAGTTGAAAATTTGCATACGTTGTAAAGTTTATTTTTATAACGTGTTGTTTTAAAGTTCAGGTGAAAAGGTTAAGTTTTATAACAAATTGTCTGTGTACAACAGATCTGAATTACTGGACGTATCCTGAATGAATCAGGATGGCCTTATGGATATTCTAATACATTTAAAAAGAATTCATAATGATTTCTCTATTGTAACTGGATACCCAAACGACATTTTGTAGAACAGAAATCACACACACGTACATGTTATCATAAACCGATATAAACCCACTAATTCAGGTAAATGGCATAGGCCATTTAATTGAGCGAGCCATACTAAAAGGATTACATACTTTAATGTCTAATTTTTTTTTCTGTCACATTGGCTAGGCATAGTTAAGTGCATAGGATGAGAGGAAAATGATAAATTAAAATCCACATAGACTTCATGTGCAGCCACCTTAGCAGATAATACTAACTGTACAATTGGCATAGGCAAAGATAATCAATACCTAATTAAAAACATGAATAGTGTATTTTAAGATTCAGTTAACACTTTAGACGCCGAGAATGTATAAACTAGGTGTTGTGTGTTGGTGTCAGTTTTGACTCCAGATATACTACCGTATCACCAACACCTTCGCTCAGCAGCAGATAAACTCTCACCCCGTCCTCGCATCTGTTGATGTTATCTTCGGAGGGACAGTTGAACAGTTGGAGGCAGTAAGTAGCATCTTACGACACACGCTGTACATAGCTCACGCTGACATCCGGTCTCACCACTTCCGGGGCATATCTCTGGCCCATCACACACATTACGGGATATCTGCAGTACCTCACTCTGTGTCTAATATGATCACTGAGGGGGTACAACTTATGGGAAATATCCGGTTACTTAAGGCAAGAGACTTTTATAACATGACCATACCAAAGTAGGGAAATTGAAGAATAATGTTATGCACATTATTAATGTTATAAACACTAGACAAGATAACTTATACCTTTTATATAACTGTGTTATAACTTTTACCAACGTTCGTTCTTTAAAGAAGCCGTTTCAGTTAAGTTCATAGAATGGAAAAGATTCTCAAAACAGCATTGTTTACTTCCACAACAGCATAGTTTTACCTCCTTTTATCTATGGTTTTACTCATAACAACACGAGTAACGGACCAAAGAGGTTCAATGATTAAGAGAGAAGAAGTAAAATTGTAATGATTCGAACTTCAACTAATCAGCTGTTCAGGCCAATTTAATTGTTGAGTGGTGCAATTAGTGTTTGATACGGTACAATGTTTCGTTGCATCACTGTAAGTGGCGATAAGAGGTTAAACGAAAACAGAACTTCTCAGGAAGTTATGAGTGGTGCACTGTCGTAGGTAAAGTAGTATACGCAGCTCGCGTAAATAGTGACACTATTTTTAAGCAATCGTTGCGTAAACTACTATATTGTATTTCAATTAATCAATTTAGCCTAATATTTACACACAGAAAATATAAAATTGTTAATTTTGAATAAGTACTGTTGTTCTTGTCATTAACTTTGACATATGTTTTAAAGTTTTTGCATTAAATCTCAAACTCTTTTTTATAATGTTTAGTTTCACAAGTCTAGAACGGTTGTCGTAATAAATTAATGGTAAATCAGGTAGTGCGTAAGTTTTGAATCGGGATCTTTTATTTATACTATTGTATCTTACACTTGATAAAAAGTGACTTAATAATGTCGTTCTGTTGTAAATAACCTAGGGTATAGCATGATGCGCATTATAATTCCACAGTATTTGGGTTCTAAGAAGTATAGTAGTTGGAATTAGGTTTCCGTTTACTTGCCGTGTAATAGTTTAATAACTAAAGAGAAGCACAATACCGCCTGAGTTGCGAGAATCGTTTCATTTCGGCTCAGAACATCGTTATGCGCAATGTGCACCGAATCCTACATCAGCTCTTTATATATTAAGATCTTATTGAAGAATCCCGCTTGTATTTTTCGTTATCGTCTCTTCCCCGTTGAGTATATCCCTCTGCTCCCCCAGCTGAAATTGGCGATCCTCACACAAAGAACTCTTCCATCTAACGACGCTGTCGTATCTTCGGCAGTTTATGGGGATTGCTAATGTTACCGCGCCACTTGCCAGATCAAACGTAACCATTAGACGCGCAACAGACGACTGTTAGAGAGGGAGTGGTTGTTTTGTTTTTCTAATATGTTAAGAATCTCAAAATCTATACTCTTACAAGAGAAATGTTTGCTTGTATCCTATACTCTTATATGAGTTATGTTTGCTTGTATGTATGCTTGTATGCTTGGTTGCTTACATAAAGATGTCGAAAACTGCTTCAAAAGTTCCTTCCAAATGTTGTAAATAATTCATTTTAGGCCTAAAACGTGTTTAATGCAGTTAAAACTGAAAAACAAATTTAATTACGTAAACCATTTAATTAAAAGTAGATTTTTTTAACATTAGCATTGTGGGTTTCCAAGTTATCATGTTGGTTAATGAAAATAACAAGAAAAAGTAATTTAAAAAACTCGTAACATGTGTTTATAGCAAGCCATCCATAGTAATTTAACAAATTAAAAAATACAGTAAAAAGGAAAAAAACATCAATTGTTATTATTGAGCTAAATTACACTGAAAAATAATCGGTGTAGGTTAAAATTGTTGGATCAAATACTGATTATTTTACTTGGATCTCTCCCAATAATGTTATATTTATATTATGTAAATTAGAATCAAAACTAAAGTTTTCAATCAGCTTTTTTAGGTTAAACAATCTGTCAAAACAACATTGATGCAAATATTAGGCTATTGTAAACACAAGCGATTTTTACCACCGACTGTAAAATAAATTATGAAGGGATGGATTGCCAAGATTAAATTTCCATAATAATAAATTGCATTTCCATTGAAACTTTCATAATAAAAGTCTAAATTAGTTCAGCAACCAATCAGATGTTTAGTTAGTTTCTTGTACAGATTTGTTTATACCAAGGTTATATAAGGCCCTCTGCCACGTGCTGCTGTCTCTTTTACAGTCAGTTGATCCTAAAGTTAACTTGTGTAAATTCAGTGTTTAACCCCATTTTGGGTAAGTTTTTTCTTTTTTATAAATTTAGTTAAGTTTTGTAGAGGTCTCCAAATTAAATAAATGCCTTGCTTTCCCTTATTTAAATTCATATATTAAAATTATAAATTTTGTTCAATTCCATTTTAAAATCAAGTTTATATAAAAACTATTCTCAGACAAATAACTAAAAGATTGTTTTATTTTCAGGGTGTTTTGATAATGATCACTAAAACATAAATTCTAAGATGATAATTGATGAGTGAGAGATTTTGTTAAAACAATGTGAAGTAAATATATTTTTTTAATACACAAGATCGAAGCAAGATGTTGATTTACTTGTTTATTCATTAAAGCTAAATTGTGCCTATTTAGGAGATTTAAAATTAAAGGGTACACTATGGAGCCATGTTTTAGTTAGTTGCCAACAGTTTTGGCAGTTCAAAATTGGAATTCTTCGCCCCTTTTTTTTTAGAAAAACACGTTTTTTTAAAACAGCTTTAGCTCAAAACGGAAAGATTTGAAAGAATTTTCATGGTCAGGAATAAAATTTTCTACTATACACTTCCAAGCGTTTTCTAAAAATAGCACTTCTTTACCTTCAAAAATCGCCCTACTTCTAAAATTTGTAAGATTTCTCGGATTTTTTACGGCTTTTTTTATTGAACAAGCATTTTTCAAAGGTGTGACTAGCTGGCATGCTTGTACAAAAAAAAAAACGAAAAAAATTCAAATGAAATGTTATGAATGTCTACTAATAGGGCAGCCTACAACATAAAACTTCTTAGAATAAGGTGATTAAGTATGGATTCTTAAGCTCACATCTAGGAAATATAGTATATTTTCAAATTGTCAACAATATTATACCTACAGTATTTAACGCCAGATATCCACCTCATGATGACAGTTTATATCCTCCTCAAGTTGCCTGGACGTGGACGCATCCCTAGGGACACGCTCCAGGTCAGCCAATCAGGAGCGGCGAGAACTGTCACTGATAAGAGGTGATAAGAGATATCAGCTCAACTCCCAGAGGTCACGTGACGACAGATGTAATTATGTGACGTCATCGCTACGTTGAACCTGATTAAAGTTACCTACATTGAACATGGCAAAATTGTTGTGTAGTTTATTTAAACTCTTAAACATATTTTAAAAATACGCACCAATAATTATTTTTTTTAGAAAACAGACGATATACAAGATAAATTACCAATACCTATATAAACAGTTAATCAGAACCCAATTGAATACAACAGATTATAATACAACGATAATAAACTACACTATCCATATACAAGGTTACCCACGATAATAACGCAACACGTTGTACAGAAGTGCGAGTTTAAAAGAGACAAAACTACTTCGCGGCGTTTATTAAATGCTTCACCGTGTTAGCTGATGGAATTAAATGGATCTTGAAGGTGTTACGAGACAGTTAGTTAATACGAGTGAACGTAAACTGTTATGAATGCTATGGTTAAAAAACAATTATCACTTTCTCTCAATAACATTTAAATCGAAAATCTTTACTTAAAATATGAACTTATGTTATAGTGCTATAAAGTTTTTATCCCATTTTATAAATTAAGCCCGTTGTTATTTTTAAGCTCACCACACACAGACAACGTAAAATATAAAATAAACAAAATCATATTAGTTTTCAGATGTCTATTTTTAATCTCATCATGTAACCCAAGTATTTCTCGTAAAACAGCGGTATGTTTGGTGAAAAGTTTATTTTCTTAACTTGCACTATTACTAGGAAATTGAGTCTCTGATAATTTCTTGGAGTTTGACATACAAGTTTCATTCAATTTTAAATCTCCTAAGATAAACAACAAGTTAACACAAATCGTAGGTCTAATTTTATCTAAACCATCAACAAATTAAAACTTTAAAAATAATAAATTCCCATGCCATATTTTTAGAAAGAAACCCGTAAGATATTCGACTCTTTATGCAAAGAGCAAAGGTGAGTGATTTGTTTGCATTGTACAATACTAAATATTTCTTTAAATAAAATTAAATCTTCAGCTCAGTCATACTCCTTAAAAATAATCCTATACAAGTATATGTTTTTTGTGGAACAGCTAAAGTTAAGTTTAGCTCTGTCCGGTTAAAGTAAAAAGCGTATTTTATTTACTATTAGATCCATGCTTTTCAATCACACAACTGAATACAGCGGTTTATGAGTAAGCTATTATGAGTAAGCTATTACTTGTCTTCGAACCATGAAAAATAGTATATTCTGCAATTTACCCCTAAATAAGTGAGAAACATTAGTCTATGACAAACAAACACACAAACAGAAACAGCTCTTGTGTTAGATTATATGGATCATTACATAAATTGTAATGTTATTGTATATTTAAGTTATATAAGCTACATAAGTTAATTAAATATATTAAGTGTATTAATATAGGATAGATAGTTCTTTTTTACTAACCCATCCGGATATCTTCCTTCCGTCAGTACGCAGTGAGTGACTGGCACTTTGCTATAGGCAAATTTCCTTTTGTCATCTCTGTTGGTATTTCGCTCAATTGTTACAGATGTGCTAATTCAATGTGTTTGTATATTTCAATATTAATTTTATATGCTTTAGATAAAGCAGTAAAGTAAGGAGATGAAAAAATTCTGGATGTTTAAAAATTGATTTTGACCACAATTATGATATTTTGTAAGATTACAAGCATTTATCAGCATGAAGCTATCGATGTTTTATATTGCATGTATTTTGTGTGACCAGTCAAACACAAAATGGCAAGTGTCAGCTTTAGTCATAAATCCTGCCATGACTCTGACATTCGCACACACCGATGCAAACATGTTAATTAGAATCGGCATCGTCCGAACCAACATTTTATGTGATCATTAATCGTCCAAGAATGATTAATGTAGATAGGACTTTCGTATAAACTCTTCTCTAAAAGACTTGCCAAAATACAAATACAAAAAAAAACTAATTGTTGCAAAATTGTTCTAAAATTGTTTTAATAGTTATGTACTTAAAATAAACCTATAATATCAGAATAGAATAAATATAATTATTGTATTTGGTTTAAAAAGAAATATTTGTAACCAATAAGTTTGTCCTTAATTAATCATCCCATGGATTTACTACAAATTCGTTATCTAAGTGTAAGAATTTTAAATATTGGATGCAGCCCACAGCCCATTACGACTAATCCGAATAAACCATGGTTGGTTAGAACAAATTATTCCCACAATATTCCCAACTTAGGCAGAGCCGCGGCTGAGCTAAAACTTGTGTAAATAATTTTAACAATCAAAAGGAATTACGTTTACCGCTGCCGCTGCCGCTCTTTTATGGAGAAAACTTTTAATTCTATTTTTCTCGAACCTGCAAATAAAGCAAATAAAATTATCAATAGAACTAAGGTATATTGTGTTGTTTCAACTGGCAACCTACATAGACATCAAAGCTAATCCCGTCAATCCAACTAGAATAACCTAAAGCAAAAATAATTAAATAATATAACCGTTCTGCAATTATTTTTATTCAGGATACTGTCACTATAATCAGTTAGTATGGACAGTCATAGTAAAGATATGTTAAAGGATACTTGTTACTCCTAGCTTTTGATTAATTTATAACTATCTTGTTTATTTATGGTTCCGTGTGGTTCCCAAACGTTTAAGAAATGTAGTACATATACTTTTTGAAACTCGTGGTTTGGTTGTTTTTCTGGCGTCACTGGCACAACATGACGCTGGTCACTCCCCACTCCACCGCTCCCGCAGTCCTTTCAATACTGTTTTATATTTTGCTTTGTTAATCCATAACTCCAAGGAGTGATTCGTCTGGCCTGAGTTTAAGGCAACCGGAGCGGTAGCCGGTATCCGGAGCTGGAGCTGTTTGTGGAGCTGGTTCCGCAACAGGAGCTAGAGCGATTGGAGCGGCTCTGCTCCCCGAGCTAAGGCCAAACTTAAATTTCCATTCTTAACTTTTTAGCAAAACATTATTTTTTAACTTTTATAAATGCCTATGAGCTAGGTAAGAATTTCAGGATTTTCTAACATTCTAATCTAGAAATCTAGGAATTATAAGAAATGTATTGAAAAAAAGATAGGATTGTTTTATTTGAGGATTATTTTTATTTAATCTATTAATAGTATTTTAAAATTAACAAAGGCTACTTAAAATGAAATATTAGTTTTTCAAAGAAAATATTTTAGTTTAAGTTTAAAAGGTAAATCCACAAAGTGATTAGAACATTTCCTTAACTTATAATTTCCGGCAGAGCCACGCCGCGCCGGCTTAACAACGATTATCATCGCTTGACACTCTCAACTTCAGTCGTGCTTGGGCAAAACTTTGTAAATAACTTAAACAATAACAAGAAATTACAACCCACCTCTTCCGCTCCATTATACCCTTTATTTTAATTTTTTAATATTTCTTATTGCGTTGAGAGAAAGCCTTTTGAGTAAAGAATGAGCTGGATTTTTTGTGGTATTTTTTACAATGTAATGTGTGGGCAAACTTTACCTATATTTATACAGAGTTTTCCTGCTATGGAGAGTAATTTATTTCACTTAACTGATGATAAGGTAAACTATTAATTATCAATACAATTAATTGTACTGAGTAATTTTTATGCGACCTGATTTTTTATTGGTTTACTAGGAAAGTTTGGTACTTCTCTAAAAAAGTAGTAAATGGTCATATATCACATTAAACCACGCAATTATATTATCTTAGAAGCTATACATAACACCAACTAAAAAATTATACAAATACACTTTATTACAAATGGACTATTATAGGGTGAGTTTAATTTTGTCCTAATAGCAACGTATAGTGTTTACTTTTGGTGGGTTAGTCACAAGTGGATTAAATGTTGGTAAGTTTGTTTAGTTATAGTTTTTGATAGTAGGCCTACAATGAGTTTCATTCATGTAGGGGGATATGAAATTAATATTTAAAGGAATTTTATATGAATAAAGTACACATAGTTTACACTATTTACAACAATGAATACCAAAGGTGGCAGTAAAACAAGAATCAGACGAAATAGTTTAATCATATTAACCTGTAATATCCATACAGTATTTTGTTTGTCTACGTTCTTAACGTTATTTACTGTGAAGAAGCATGTTACAGAAGCATAAATAACCATGAAAGGGCAGTGAAGTAGGAACTGTGTGATTGGGGGTGATTTAAACCACCCTGTCCATTACAATGGCCCTAGGATTGATTAAATGAGAAACTTTAACCTTCTTTATCTGGTAGACACCTCTGCTCTTACAAGGTTTCCAAATATTTTCATTCTACATTAAAATGTATATTTTATCGTTAGATAGGCCTACTTAATTATAACTGAAACAGTGCCGCTAAAAAATCGAGATTATAGACAAAATCTTAAGTTAAAGTTTTACAGCACACGATGTAAAAATGCTAATCTTTTGCAGAAAGATTAAAACCTTTTTGTTTTTTCGTTCGGATTAAGAGATAAAGAACTAAAATTAGGCCGGGGCCACACGACGCGGATCATCCGCGCGGACGATCCGCGCAAATGATCCGCGTGGTCCGACAACACATTGAATCAAATGAGAGTGGCCACACGGGGCGATCCTAAGCCGCCTGGGCGGATTGTCCGCGTCATGTCGCGGATTGTCCGCGCGATCATAAGCCGCGTTGGAGGGGATGACACACGTAGTCTTATGAGAGTGGCCACACGATACGGATTGTCCGCGCGGTTGGAGCTCATTTTTAAGCATTTGTAGTTGTTTTTTTGAGTTTGTGCTTGTGCGTTTCGGTTTATAGGTGTCGATACAGACAAATTAATAGAACTTGTTAAAGACAATTTGGGATTTATCATGTTGTTTTTCACGTTGTACATTTCTCATGAGTGTATCTTCCTTAGTTATATGTGGTCAAAGCAATTTCAGTAGCTCGTCAAACGATGCTATCTACATGCGATAGTAACAAAAAAAAAACTCCGAACTATGGTTTCGCATGTGCTCGTAAAAGGTTTGGAACACAAATGGTTTATCAGTTATGAAAGGATGGACCCAATGATTTCGGTTAACCTTAGTGACCAGCTCACCACACGCTTCTAATGCACAAACTAACATAAGTGTTTCGTCCATGACTACAACGAGAACGAGTGAATTTAACCATTTTCTAATCTTACAGTACTTGTACTACGTAGGCTGGGAAACCTCAACCGGAAGCGGTTCATCCGCTCCGTGTGGCCGGGACATCGTCGCGCGGCTTATGATCGTACGATCATAAGCCGCGCGGACGATCCGCCACGTGTGGCCCCGGCCTTAGACTTTCAATATAATTTAAAATATTAAAGTTACTTTGAAAGTTAAATAAGCTAATTTTAATCAAATTTTTAATATATTATAAATTAATTGTACTAACATTTTTAATCAAGACAGAAATAATAAATGATAGAACCGTTTAGTTGTAGAACATGAATAATTTAACTAACGACATTAATGTTATGTTTTGTAAATAAATTAAATATTAGAAATAGCGTTGCTTTATTGTCTATTACACGTACTGCACATTTGTTGGTTTTTATACCTGCCAAAACTCAAACTAACAAAAAACATTAATCGAAGTTTAAAACTGAACCTATATTATTTGGCTCAAGCCATATTGAAAATCATATTGTATAACTAATCTATGAGTTAAAACTAATGAAAGTTGTACGTTAATATAAAAATGTATGTTTTAAAATTTAAATATTATTCTATTATTGACATTTTTGGATTTCTTTTAAAGTGTTGTAATACAAAATCTTACTCTTGCTACCGCTTCTTGTAATAATAAATAGACAATATTAAGACAATGACATTTTATAACAAGAGTAACTAAATTAATTTATAATTAATGATAATAGAGAATTAAGTCCTCTAATTTGCTGACAAGCGTAAAATGAGTGTTCCTCTGCCACTGGGAATTATAAGCCAAAGTAGAGTTTCTTCCTTGAGTGTAACATCCATAAAATGAGTGCGGCTCGCCAGTCAAGTTGTTGGGATTGTATAATGAATGAATTCACTTACTTTCAAAGTGGTTGTCGCAACTCGATGAGTACGATTCAAAAGCAGTTTTATATTAAATCTATATGTACTTCACCCTTTTGCGATATTACAATAAGGGTGTTAATGTCATGTTCATTATGTCATGTTTGTCTGCTCATTGTAAAAAAATAAAACTTATAGTCGACTGTTTCTAAAAAAGGAATAAATAAACGAAATGAAAATATAGGAATACAATGCATTATTGTTATTTTTTATTTACTATTATAAATAACAATAAATTTGTATTTTAATCACTGTCAACGTTAATGTTGTAAAACATTAAACAAGCAAGCTTAACAGAACAAGTATGTTTTACTAACTTTGTATAGATAGAACTTTTAATAATATTTGCATTTTATTTTAGTCTTAGTTTGAATTGCTAACCTTTTCCCATTCTTTAAAAAATGTCTTTTACATACAATTTTTCCTCAGACCTGTATTCATATTTATTTGATTGTATAAATATTAATTGTTTTTGATTTTACTGTGGAAATAAAACTTACAGGATGTAAATACGATCCATGTTTATGAACTAAGGTTTACGTACCATGTTGATTAAAAAAGAAAGTATCACTTGTGCAGAGTTTGAGGGATATTATGGAGACAGTTTTTTGGACTTCGTATGGATCAAGGTGAATTACTTTACTATTGAAAAACTATGTAGGGTATGTAGGTTTTATGAGTCCAATTTAGTGGGTTTATGGACACTGTGACTCTTGTCGCACCTCTTCTGGTATATTCCTTATCGCTCCTACATTTTACCCTACATACCCTAGCGCAGCACTCTTGTGCATACAGTGTCTAATTGGAAATATGTAGCATCCAGGTTTACAACCACGCGTAGCCTAGCCACATTAACATAAGTCATCGCTTTACAGTGTTTACGTCTGTTTGTAGCAACGCTGGTTGAAGTATGGATTCAGTTGCCATACTGAGTGATCAGCCTTCAGTTGTTGTTTGGTGTTGGACGTGAAATGGCACAGATTCGTAAACAAACCCCTATGAAAATAATTGGAGTGAAATAATAGAAGTGTTATCTCACGAGTAAAATTGGATTATTATTACAGTACTGCCATAATTATTGTTTATATAAAATTAAATTGGTTTAATAAAAACATTTAAGAACCTTGGCCAAACTAATTTAGTTAATTAATTGGCCCATGTATAATAGCCAAACAAAAAACTCAACCTATAACTAGGGTTGGTTTAATACCAAACCTGCAAATTTATGTTAACTACTTTTTTAAGGCTGCAATCACTAAAGCCAACGTACCAAAATAGTTTACTTGTGTTTGTATCATATTAATATATAATTGTAAGTATTTAACATTATTATTATTATTAATCGTAATCATAATTGATAAGTCGGTGAAACACTTAAAAAGATTGTTACAATACTATTTACAGAACTTCAACGCAACTGAACTTTTAATACTGTTTTTTTCATATGTAGAAGGGACTTTTGGTTTTCAATAATTAAGATTTAGCCTATTGGGAATCATAAAAGACATCCGTGCAGGATGTTATGAGAAAACTTTCCCACATCGGTCCCCGCGATAGGAGACAATTTGAGCGAAATCACCACTGACGTTTTGATGTCTCAGTCTCAGTCACTCAAAAAAACCAATATTATTTGATTATCGCTAATTTTTTATAGGCCTACCATCCCAATAGTGTATAAACATCATTATCCAAATCTAACTTGCATCTCAGTTTGTTTAGTAATAATGTGCTTTTGTTATTTAAGGATGTATTTTTTTTATCTCCATTGTGGCAACGGAAAATAAATAAACTTGCCAGTATTTTTATACGATTCGGATAAAATAATATTAGCGTTATGGTTAATGTAGTTTTGATTAAATTCTTCCTCTTTGCAATAACCAGACAATAATTTATTGTTATTATGTTCTTACTAAACTTAATTTTAAATTACAAACTAATCAATGTGTTAAAAAAGTGCATTTAGATTGGAAGTGTACACGAACTCTAAACATGAAAATAAACCAATCAAAACAATAACTAATCATTGATAATGAACTATAGATAATGAAATATAGAATAATCATGTGTTGAAGCAGATAGGACAAAACCGATTTTGATAAAAATACACGTGTTATGGTCCTTATAATTCCAAACAAAATAGTGCAACCCTCCCATTGCTGATACAATCACGGTTCAAAAGTTATTGACACTTTTGTGCTTTTCCCTATAAAATATTGTAATAAAATAATATATAATATTAATTATTATATAAAATATTATATGAAATATTATATTATTGTTATTCCCACAGCTTACCCTGTTAAAGGTTTTTGACAAGGTTATGAAAAAAGTATGTGTCAGCTTGCCGATACCGTTTATTTTATAGATGTGTTGTTATCAATCGACTGAAAGTAAAGAGTTGGGTTAACAGCCTATTTATAAGTACTACATATCTTCGAAACTTAATTTTAAATGTTACTCAACCATTTTTTTTTTCTTTATACACTATCCTGGAAATGAATATATTACCAAGAGATTTTCATACATCAACATATAGAAATTCTTTTAAAGTTTTAAACTTAAAACTCTTACAAATATTCATGCTATAAAAAAAGATCTTCCTTTTATACCCTATAGTTATTTAGATTAAAGCTACATATCTGTGTAATCTTTATGGTGAAACTAAATAGGGTAGATTGCTATGGTTCAATTTTGGTACACTGTGATCCCTGACGAATTGAAAAGTCACAAGTAACGTGACTGATTTGAGAGGTGATTGACGGCCGATGTATTGATGTAGGAAGACTTTGATGGATCTACCTTCACTGTGAAACTTTGATGAATACATCACTCGACAAAACTGCGGTAGAAAAGTTAGTTATCAATCAAGAAATGACAACAACTTTGTACCTTTTGCAACTGTTTAGGTGTTACAGAGGAAAGTAAAATGTGCTCATGTGAAATGTTGAACAAAAGAATATTGGGATAAATATTCAGTATTTTATTTTAAAATATATAATCAATACTTTTGAAAACAAATGTGTTACTAAATTGGTTATGAAGTATTTACAAACACACAGCTTTATAATTAACCGGAAATAATTAAGCATGATCCTCTAAATCATAAAACACACCTATCAATAACAAATAACGTCTATTAAAATGTATTTAGCTGTCAGACAATTATATTTTACTTTATGATTTAAGAAATTATATTAAAACAATAGTACTGTAATTAATTTTGGTTTTGTTCGTAGGGAATAGTCCTGTATTAAAATTACAGATAAATACTCGTACCATAAACATTTTGTGATTGTAATGAAATATTTAAAAGAGGTTTTTATTTGTCTCAATTAGCTTGACTTCTATATTATGTAATATGGCAGGGATTCACATAGGGAATAACAAGAGTCTAGAAAATAAACAGTTGTTGTTGATATAAACTGTTGCATAACAGAACTCTAGAACAAAAAGCACCGTGCAGTTACCTCCGAGATTTCAAAAAGATAAAATGCATAAAAAGTCGATTTGAATTGGTAGTATATATTTCTAAAATGCTACAAACATGTTTCTTTTCTTCCTCAGCAGGACCAAGTCCTTTCTAATCACACAAATCTTCCCAGCCCGCAGTCCGTCCAGCTCCCTTGACTGCTGCTGTTATTTACTACTTATATCTGATTTTCAACTCAAGTCTTCCCTTTTACTGAATAACAAAACTGAACAAATGTAAATTTTGTTCTTAAAATTTTCAACAGGTTAGTGGCCTCTTGTAACGAATTTATTCAATTTGAGAACTTTTAACATAATAATTCGAGCCTATCAATATAGGGTTAAGACATGGCTAAGTAACAATGAAGCATATCAAGCTGTGATCCGGTTAGTTATAAGCATTAACTGAAATAGTAGGCTAGTAAATCTTCGTAGCTGCACCTGTTGGTGAGCCTTGGCCGCCTTGAAGTCAAAGTCTGCCTTTCTGACTAAACCAAAGATCGTCTGTGTGCTCCATGGTTGTGTTACATTGTGGTACATTTGGCTACAACAATATACTGTATTACATTTACTCACCCCGTGAAGTTGGAAATTCTATAAGCAATGTATTTATAAAGTTTCGGTGAAACTATCCCTTCAAAATCAAACCAAATGCTTCCATTATTTTTTCTTGTATCTTGTGCCATTTTACTTCTTAATTTTTCAATGCCAAATTCTAACCCAAAATCATAAAGCCGAAATACCAAACTACCTTAGTTAACGTCGTGTAGACATAAGTATAAAATGTTTAGTGTAGGGACATTTGTTCATGGGAAGCTCGTGGGATTTCGAATGAAGCAATTGTATGATTAGTGGTGATAGCAAGGTAATGGATTGTAGAATTATGTACTACCGGGTGTTTTGTCTGAAAGTGTTGCCTTCCTACGGGTGTTTTTGACCACCATCTTGGATCAGCCATATTGGATATTATTTAAATTTGTTTAATGCAATGATAGTGTTGTGACATATCATTATAAACCAAATTTTCACGTTGATTTCAATGCCGAAATCTGTGTTTAAATATATGTGTTCGTTTGGAAGATATATTTAAATGAAAACTCTCCCCAAAAAATTTCTTATGGACGTTTCGTACTTTGAAAATGTTTTGAGATTATTTTTATAATATCTCCAGTTGAGCTACAAGAACCCCAACACAATATTAAATTTAACTTTTTAGAAATAGTTTTTTTATATTTATATCTCGGGTTGTTAATACGTCACTAAGTTTTTTCTGGTCTCAAATTACTCACTAAATGTTTGGTTTTGAATCTAATTAATCACTCAATGAATTCTGAATATTTAAAGATGAGCCATGGACCTTTATTTAACATTAAATTATTTTTATTTCGAAATTTGTCTTTAGTTAAAGACATACAAGGCTGGTAATCGACATTACAAAACTGTTTGATGTAAGTACAAAGTAAATAAAATGTGATAATGCATATAAGAGGCCCAAGTCTACAAATTGGCTTCCCAAAGGATTATTTTAACTTTTTCTAAAATAACCATGGTTTAAACAAAATACAGAAATTTCTCATGGAGTATAAGATCTAGTTTATAATTATGTGTCACAACACTATCATCACATAAAAAAACTGTGATAATATCCAATATGGCGGATCCAATATGGAGGCTGAAAACACCAGCTAGTCTACACTTTCAGACTAAACACCTGTAAGTACACGATTCTACATGTCATTAATTACCTATCTATCGCCACAAATCATACAATTGCTTCATTCAAAATCCCACGGAATTACATATGCCCCACAACTTCTTAAACGCCTACACGAGGGATGCGAGGACAGTGGTTGGTGCAACTAGCATGACAATAAACCAGATGGTTTCAGCAATGTTAATAGCTTGACTTTGCAATAAGACATTAATATAGACCACCCGTGTTTTGTTCTTTAAAAAATGTTTGTGTTGGCAAATTATTTAACCAAATAAATTCACTTAGCATATTGGAAAAATATGTTTCTAACTTTTCTACGAATATGATAAAACCAGTTTTGTTATTCATTATTGATTGATAACTGACTTTTCTATCGCAGTTTTGTCGAGTGATGTATTCATCAAAGTTTCAAAGTGAAGGTAGATCCATCAAAGTCTCCCTACATCAATACATCGGCCGTCAATCACCTCTCAAATCAGTCACGTCACTTTTGGCTTTTCAAGTCTAGAGGGACCAAAGTTTTCCGAGCGAATAGTTTTTATTTCTCTCTAAATCTTTACTTTTTAAAGGGAATAATTGATACACAGGATAAAAAAGAGACCTAGGTGAAGATGTGAATCTTTGTTGTTGGGTATTTTTCAAACCTAGTGCGACAGTTTGCAATAAAAACAAAATCAATTACAATTTTTTTTTTTTTTGTTATTAGGAGTCCATTTGCGTAAAAGCAAAAATCAGAGCATCAAACATTGACGTTAATCACCTAAGTGAATAAACATTTAAACCGTCCAAATAATTCGTCAACTTAATTCCCTGCAGGACCAAGTCCTTCCAAATCACACAAATCTCCTACCGCCCGCAGTCCGTCTGGGATCCCTTGACTTCTGCTGTTATTTACTACTTATATCTGATTGTCCCTTAAATCTTACTCTTGTCTTGTTTTTTATTTTATTCCTTACTTGATACTGGGAAAAGTTCTTGGATACGCGTCTTCCATGATAATTAGTAACACGAGATTTGTTATTTACAAGTTTAGTAAACAGGCTAAATCAATGAAGAATTGAAAATTCATTTGATAAAAGAACGTATAATGAAAATGTTTTAGGTATGTTTTTATAAGAAATCAACGATTGACACACAACAACCCTGTTGCTACATACCTAATAAATGTATAATTTAATTTTCTAATTGGTTTTGGCCAAGTGGTATTCATAAAAGTATCACAATGAAAATGGATTAATCAAAACTTGAAACGTAAGATTCCAATCATTTTTCACGTCAGTCAAGACTTCTTAAGTCACAGAACTGTAATCAAGAGACTTTGAAAGGAAAAAAGAAAAAAAAGGACTAATATAGTTTGAACAGGCTAACAAGGCTCAATGAACCTACCAGACTTTGATGCATAATAAATCAACCTATACAACAGGAAATTATATATGTTTTACCAATCGTGATAAAACAAGTAATAACAAGTTAATTAATCCTACAAATAAGTCGCTTCCATGCTTCACATTTAAATTTCTCAATCAAATGGAATTTTACTTTTAATCACCAATGGTTATCCACATTTTTTCTGTGCATTAACAAAGCTTACCTAGTAATGGATAAACTTCTCGATCGTCAGAACTAACAAGTAAATGTTTAGGGTAGCAATTAGACAAATTTACATTACAAATTAACAAACTGATAATAGAGACATTGTCTAATACGATTATGTAGTTTGATGTCTTTCGTGCACATGTAGTACTTGTACTGTGTATTACTTATCTACGCTGTAAGGATAGATTACAACTTGAAATACACATATTTATTACATGGCCAAAGATTTAAAAAGCTAAATATATATAGACATTGAACAAAATAGGAAACAAAACGTTGCCTATACAGACCATGGCATTCAAGTTTTTGTCACTGTTTGTCCCCTAACTAATAAAAAATAATCAAATCAGGTGTTATCAGGGATTAAGAATCTGCTCATTTGGGAGAGAGTATTATTAACCAATTTGTACTAAAAGTATCGTTGAGGTGCAGTGGATGTTTTCCTTCGTACATAAACAAACAAAAATAACACTAGCTATGCATTACATACTTAGTATGCCACAGCAACAAAATAAACGGTAAAAAGTTTGGAAGCGTTTGAAATTCGCCTTTAATATTGTTCTTCAATATTACCTTTGTAAGCTTCCGTTTTAGCATCTGGCATTTTGTCTTCTGAAACTGACTGTTACGTAGTTGTTTGGTAAATAATACATATAATAATATGGTACAATGTTTTATTTACATATTCATAAAAAAACGCTAAACAGTACTGTGCGAAATACGACACCTTCAAAGATGAATTAATTATTAGTATGAATGTTACCAGTTTAAAAATATAAATGATAATGAGTTAAATTCTACATCCATCAATCATCTAATCCCCCTTGAGTTTAATTATTGATTTTAGGTAAAATGATATAATCTAGATTGACGTTGAACAGCTGTAATTTACTTGACTTTGAAGACCTGTCAATTTTTGCGAACTGCTTGTCTTAGACGATGAGAAAACTTTTCTTTCCTTTTAACACTAATTATCTTCTCCAACGTCATTGACCATTACATATTTTGACGTAGACTTTTTAGTTTGGATAAGTATAATGATCAAAGATAGAAATATGTGTCAATACGGAATTCTATAAGCTTCAAAAATATTTAATAAGAATAGGCCTACGTTTGTAAGAATCGCTTTTAAGAGGTTGCTGGAATATTTTCAATTTGTCAAAAAGGAAATACGATTATAGTAAGAGTTTCATAGTTTAGCTTAAAAAAAAAACTGTTGGAATTAAGCTAAAACTAGGCTATTTAATTATTTAAACATCATTGACATTTTTCTTTTGTTTTTAAAGGGATGTTAATTTAATCCCTATGTGTTTTAAGGGATTTGTAATTTAATAATCAAGGTTATTAAATTTCGGCATGTTTTTTTACGTTTCAGTAAGGGTCCAAACCCTAGTGTTTTTACTTTATAAAGATGACCTTTTTTAGATAACATCATTAATTGATAGTCTAATTACGAATGGAATCGACGTTCAAATTTGAAGACGGGCACTGCAACCTATCGGCTTCCCAAACCCCAGAGTGTATGTCATCCTAGACTCATCCACCATGCTAAGTTTAGATACACTGGATGTTGTATGGATATACTTTCTTCTACTTTCTTTAACTCCTTACATGCCTTACTTACAGTAATGATAACTTGCCATGGTGTTAATGACTTTGGGATTCTTTAAATGTCCCTTCATCCTTGGTATTTCCAGTTCACATCAGCTCTCCTTACGCATTTAATAATACACACATGAAAGGTCATAAATTACATTTGTAGACAGAAAATGGGTGTGTTTTCAACAACCGCTCTTCTTTCCCAACTTCAAAGCTTTCAATACAATAGCTGTCAGAGCGAGCGTGGTGAGTGGTGAGCCACTATTCAATATGTCGACCGAATGGTGATTACGTTTTGATGCGTGTCAAATCAAACATCGACAACGTCAGTTCTAGCAACACGACGCGCGATGTCAATCAATACTGATGAGGTTTTGTTGTCGATATCAAACTAAACAATCTTCTAACTGTTCGCTACACGCTGAAATGCAAACACGCATGTTGATTGGCCAACCTTCAACTCATTTCGACCTTCAACACAATTGGAAAATCTGTTGCCATTTCACCATTCTAATTTGATTACTTAAAAAGTAAAAAGTTTTATCTTTCAGCTCATGCACAAAAGTAGTGAAATCGTTTAAAATAGAAACATTTAACTTTCAAAGATTATGTAGTGGTTCTCTTGTTTGTAAATAAATAGGAAAAACCAGGAATAGAGAATGAGTGATAATTTTAACATTTGTTGAAAACAAGATTGTATCGCATTGCAAGGGGTTAAAGTTGAACAAAAGCCTCACTATCTGTTGTAAACTATGCTTATATTTACATTGTGTAATGCAAAATTTAGAAAAAATCAAGTAGATTTAGATTAGAATCAAGTAAAAAACATCTATTATATCTATTTCACAAACTCTCCAGATCCAAGTGAGGTATCAAATCGTAGCCTTTTGTATTGAAAAACAAATTATTCTGGAAATAAACCGATCATAAAACGAAAATGTCTAAACTTACATTGGAGCTTACAGCCGATGGAATGACGAATGATGGAGTCAGTAGAGATTGAGAATAGACTATGATGTATCTGATTGATGGAATACATTTGGCAGTTAGCTTACCTCGGCATATTGGAATGGGCTGTGGTTGGAATACGTAATATAATTGTTCATCAAATCATATATTTGTTTTGAGATTTAGAGAAAATTTAATAGTTTTCATGGAACGGATTGTTAATAGTTTCATGAGCTAAAATTTACTTGAAAAGTATACTTTAAAATTAAGCTGTAACACCATAATAATTGATTTTTCTGCTAATTATGTTCATATTTTTACGAATCCTAGTTTATGCTTATTGTTATTAGCAATTCTATATGATAAATAGTCCCCAGTAATGAACCAATAAACGGTAAAATAACACAAATCATGATGGAGATTTTTGCAGCGTGTAACGGACAGAGGGACATTTCACACGTCAACTCTAGAGCCACATTAACATGTGTCAACTTTCAGCGGCTGTTTATGTCTGTTTGTTACAACACTGGTAAAAATATGGCCTCAGTTGTCATGTGGCGTGATGGCAGAATGAATAATTACTGGACATATGCGACTTGTCATATTCGGATACTATAGATGCTAAATATCTGACAAAAATTATTGTTTTTTTCAATAACAAGTCACTTCATAAATAATTGTCCACTTACTTAAAGGTGTATCACAACAGTAACTTTTTATTTTAATGTTATAATCTAGCGCTTCTTAGGTATCTAGTGCTCCTTTATAAGTTGGACAACAAACCAAGAAGGATAAAAAACAATTAACCGCCCTCTGACTTTGTCGCTCCAACTTTTGAAATTGTAAACAATTCGAACAACCACAAGAAATAACAATTAACTACAGTCGTGTTTCACGGGCTGTAATTTTAATTTTACTTTGCTTCAGAATCTCGTTTGGAATTAAGTAGTTCACGGTGGATGAACGTCTTTGTGAAACAATTTACTTGCTCCAAACCACTTTACACTTTACTTGCATTTGCTTAGCTCATGTTTATCGGTTTGGGTTTGAAGTAAAATCAGTTATAAAAGATGAAAATGGGTATTGACGTGAGTTAAATGTCAGTAGTTAATCCTGAATTTAGAATTACATTACTTGATATGACTCAAAACTATATCTGCGAGAGACTATATTAAAACCGTAAGCAACACTTATGATAATGAATCAATAACAAAATATGTAAACATAAATGAGGTGGTGTTTATTAAGTTAGCTATTTTAATATAATCACAAATAGGCTGTTGAGAAGAGAGCCTTTAAAATACAGATTATTCTTTAAGTGTTTTTGTTCGTTCGAAGTATCTTAAAGTAACAATATAATACTTGGGTTTCCTAAATAAAAGTAAGAGTTCAACGTCTCATGTTTATTTTATTCAAGCAACCTTAAATAATTTACAATTGATTTAAATTTAGTTTAGTAGTAGACAAGGGGAATCCCACGAAGTATTTAAAACTTAACCTTATCACAAGCGACTCTTAACAACTTTGGTATAAGGTCAGTGGTATTGTACCTTGGTCACTTGAGTGCCAATCACCGATGGATGGTCACAAGAAATTTATTGAACAGAGCATGTTGTAGGCACATAAATAACTAGCGAGGAGAGTGAAGAAGACCTTTGCGATGGGTGATTTAAACTGTAAAGGCTGCACACCTAATGTTGTGGTACAAATAAACTACTGGGCAATCAATGGGCTCGAAGAATGCTCCATTGTGATTTTTCGAAAATCTATAATGAAGATTTTGAAACTAAGTTATGTTAGAAATCATTGTTGAAATCTGTTGGCAAGTATTTTGTAGTTTTAGTAATGCATACTCAGTTTCTGATAGTACTGTAGTTCTTGTAAAAATACAAAACATACATTTACTATAACGATTTATTTATTTCACTTTCTTAAAATAAAGCACATGATAGCTTTAACTTGTTTAAAGTTCAACAGTCTTTGACTAAACTAAAAATAAATACACTTTTTAGTTTATTTATCTCCATTTGGTTGGAAAAATATATGATCAGAAAAGTTGTATAGAAATCTTCCTCTTCCACTATCCTATAATTGCAAACAGTTTTCTTAAAATGAATCACAAGCTTGAAAATTTAAGAAATATATATTTTTTTAATACCATAGGTCCACTTTCTATCCTACGTAAAAAGTAATAATACCATTAAAGGTAATTGTTGTGTGTCTAACTGTTTACTAAAGCATAGCCTACTGTTATAATGTATCTCAGAACATAATACATTTTTATTTTACGGGTTAAAACTTTACATACATGAAAACTGCTGTAATACGTGTCAACTTTCAACTACTGTTTATGTTTTTATGTGTTTGTCACCACAATGGTAAAAACATTTACCTCACGTGTAAATGAGGTGTACTATACTTTATTTTATTGCACATTGGAAGTGTGAAGTGAACTTCATTGTACGAAATAAATATAAAACAAATTTAAGTGGAACGTATTTTTGCCCTTACGTAATTTTATTTGTAGTCTATGAATATTTGACACCTTAAAACAAATATATATTTTCGTCGAAGAATTCCAAAGGCACTTGATTTAAGCGAGGCATGTTGCAGAGAAATAAATAACCGTGGAAGGGCAGTGAAGAAGGATCTGTGTGATTGGGGGTGATTTAAACTACCCGCGTCTGTACATTGTACAAACTGTCCATTATAGCATTATAGTGGGTGGCAGAGGATTAAAGATCAATCGTTGAAATTAGTGTACTCAATAAGTAAAAAATATGATTTTAAGAAACATATTAACTTGTCCGTTGGATAATCTTATAATTTAATAACTTATGTCCTTATATATGACGATGTTCGAACTAAAAAGTTATGAAAATCGTGTTTCAATAGTGTTTAGTATTGTTATTTGACACATTCTCTGGATAGTCATGATCTTAAATTATTATATATTTATAATACAGTAATTTAAGAACATGATCGTGCCTATTGGCTAGACACAATTATTGCTTAGGTTGAATCTGTATGCGTATAATCTGACTCTACCAGCTACTTAGGATGTCTCCTCTTTATAATCCATAAATATTGACACAGCATCAAAAATGGGAGTTCGACAGTAATGCTGATACAACGATGGAGATAAAGAGGTCAATGTTAGTACAGCTATTATTCACTAATAGTTTATATTGAGTGTGTTAATACAACATGATCTTCATAATCTTTTAAACTTAATCAGTCAAATAAATAAATTAACAAAAGCCAAATATTTTTAAAGTACAACGCCATGAAAACCAATAACAAGGTTCAACATCATAAAAAATGGAGAAGACCTTAGAAAAGTATAAGTAAAACCATGGGGGTTATGATGGGTTGGTGGTTAGGCTGGGTTTTGGGGGTTAGGTTAGGTCATCTACGAGAGATATATTAAAGCATACTCAAATATATATTTTTACCAATATATCTTGGTGATTACTGTTCTAACGTTAATTAGTCTGGCTCATGATTTGCTTTGTTTGCCAGGAAAAAAAACAACTTATTATTTGGGAAGCAAAATTGCAGTTAAACTCATATGAGTTAGATCAAACTAGGGAACTAGTGATATTGTATCATTAATGTTAAATATTTACATCTCCAATATGAGACATTGGTTTGAAATAAGTGAAGTAGTTACGAAAACAATCCGATTAACTTATATCTATCTCCAACGTGAACCTCAAAGCTTACAAGATCAACCTAAGTTGATATCACGTAATGGTTATCTTCCGTGATCCTGTTCGACAATTTTCACCGTCAAGTTGGCTCAACTGCTACGATATATATCCTCGAAAACCTATCATTGCCTTTGTTCGTCCAAAGACTGAACAACCTCTTAAGCCTCTTTGAACGGAGGAACAGATAGATTAATACTGCAGAGCTGACAAAGTTGTTATACTAAAGGATATTTTTTCCATTTAATTTGAGGAAAATGCTACTTAATTTCCTGTTAAAGTAGGTACCCTGATTGATATGTTATTTTAGAATATCATAAAAAGCTTCTGCTATTTTCTGTTGGAAGTTGGCACCTCTGAGCATTGCCTGTTAAGTTTGTATTTATTGTTCAATATCAAAATCACATCGATGTATCTACAGGATTATTACAAATATATTTTACCTACGACCGTTTTTTAAAGTAGCCATTTCAGTTCAGTTCTTAGAATTGAAAAGTTTCACTTTACAGCTGTTTACTTTCATATCCGCATAGTTTCATTTCATATCCGCATAGTTTTCTCATATCCACACAGGTAACGGACCAATGAGGTTCAAGTATTGAGAGAAAATAATTAAAATTGTAATGCTTCGAACGTCAACTAATCAGCTGATCAGCTGATCAGTTGACCAATTTAATTGTTGATCCGACTTGTTCATGTTGATACTCGCGTATTCTTAATTAAGTTGGTGGAAGTCCAAAAAATAAATGAAATATTTGCCGAATGGTACCTGATACAATATTATTTATGGTAAGAATGCTGCTAGCAATGTAATATTTAACGAAGTTTAACAAACACGTAATTACAGGAAATCAGCTGTTTATACAACAAGTCGTTGCATCACTTTCAGTTGCAATGACAATACACGAAAACATAACCTCTCTAAAAAGTTATCATTAGTGATTGTTAGTAAGTAATTAAATCCAGATTTATAGTAATTAAAAAACGGTCGTAGGTAAATTAGTGTACGCAACTCGCGTTAATAGTCTTTACGACATTCGTAGAAGTTTTTAAGGCACTCGCCAAGGCTCGTGCCTTAAATTTTCTACTCGTGTCGTAAAGACTCACTTAACGCAATCGTTGCGTAAACTACTATTTTAGGTTATGTTTTATATTTCCTAATTAGTGATTGTTTATTCACGAGGCATATCGAGTCTTAGGGCCCCGTGTTCAAGTTCCACTTTAGGAGGTGAATGTGTGAGAAAATGCCACAACCCTTTAGGTCTACCATCAAGTAAACGGTTTGGAGTAGAGCATAAAGATTTTGGATGTGAAAGTATTACATTAACTGTTGTTTGGGAAACATCTCTCAGTTAACATAACATTGGACATTTATTATCAGATTGAAGAAAATGTACTCACACAAATTTGATTAAACCTTAAAAACGCGTATGCAAAATCATTAATACATATTCAGCTAATTTAATTTGCAACTTGGAAGGTTCGTATGAGTATAGTTTGGATGAAAAGTCTAGTGGTATCAAACAGCACAATCTTCTTTAGAGATAGCGTCTACTGGCAGTTAGTGCAGAATTGTGACCATCTTACGTACGGGGATTTGTGGTCTTTTAGAAAGAGCTAAGATTTCGATCTAAACTTCCAAGTTTCTAGTGCTTCTAAACCTGACTGAACTGATTTGGTTTCGTTTATCGGATACTATAAAACAAGCTGATTCTCTGTGATCCTAATGTAGATAGTGTTGACTCTCAATAATTATACTATCAACATTTGTTGGGTAGATCTACGTTTAGCAGGAAAATAATGAAATCTATTATATTTACTTTAATTGTAACAAGTAATACAGCGAAACTAACGCAAAGCCATAACAAGGGCTTTATCCAACATCCATTATATTTTAACTCCAGAAAAGTTATATTATACTGTTTATAATTTGTATAAGGTTATAGTTATTGATGTTATTAATAATACTGAGTCTACTAAACTCGAGCGTCAAGCTACGCATTAAGTCGAAAAACAGAAACACAATTAATTGAAAATGTAAACCGTGTTATGTATATCATTACAAAGAACGTTGAGGTCTCTTGGATTTTCAAAATAGGCCACTGGATATTTTATGTAAAAAATTCCGAGCAGAACTAATTTATTTAATTAAATGTCCCCTTGGAAGATTCCGTATAACCATCCCATTCAAGTTTATGAGAAAACTTGGTTTGTGCCTCCCTCTGGAAGAAGACATTTTGGAAACAGTCGTCAGTCCAAGTTTCTGTCCCGATGTTTCCTTTTGATGATTGTTAAGAAACTTTGTTCGGCTGACATTGGGTAAATATTACCACGGGATTATTTGGCAAATGTTTATTAGTTTCGCAGAGTCGCCTGTTTTATAACGTAGCTCCATCGTAACTAAAATAACTTTGTGGTTAAGTCTTGCTAGTTTGACGTTTCACGTTGAGGAATGGTTAGAATGCTTTGATTTGTAAACATGATGGTTTTATAACTACACAAAGACAATTTGTCGTTCAAGAATAGCGTTTAATGAATTCATTTAAATAATTTATTGAAATTAACTATTTACAATTTACGAATGAAATATGTTTTGTCTTCAATACTTTATCAACATACACATCAAAGCACACAGTTTATTTAAAAGTTTATACAGCGTCGAATCATAGAAGAATGATGGTTGGTATTAAATGAAATGCAGGCTACCTAGAATCAGGTAAGATTGTAAGGCCTAACAGTATGTAATGTAAGGAAAAGTCGTTATTTTATTACAGATAGCTTTGTGTATACATGATGTACTTTAATATTTAAAACCGTCCAATATAAAAACTTCATTAAAAAAAAATTTTAATATATACTAAAAAAGCTACAATATAAAATATTCTAACATAACATTTGCATTAAATTAAGCACCTTAAGGAGCTAAACACAAGGTTGGTAGGAAGCATTGACCAAAATCATTACGAACTTCGGAACTGACTGCCGATGAAGTTAATTGTAACAAATGATTCCGATAATCAAGATTGAAAGCTGATTAGGGAACTGATTGATGCGATAAGAGTTGATAAATACGAAACTTAGAACAGTTATTTTCAGTCATTATCCTTTTATTCAGGATTTATAATCTTTTTAAAAGTTTTACTCTGAAATATTATTAAAAAAATATAATGTTACACAGCAACCAAATGTGTAAGGAATGGTTTTGCGGATAACATTTTCTTGTAAGCAATATATTGTTTTACTTGTAAAAATTAACTACAGACCTTTTAAATGCTGCCTTAATAGCTTTTCCTCTATCAATGTGTACAAACCATAATACATTAATTGGACGGATTCATACAAGGAAGCCGACACACGATAGTTGTAATGTAAGACCAAGACGAGAGTTGCATGAATGATAAAATACAATTTTGTATGGCCAAATCATCATTGTATACAATTAAATGAAATACCAAAAAACAACACACAATGATTATTTGTTTTCAATACGAGGTCTGTTAGAGTGTGTTATATAGGTTAACTTACAAAGTGAAAATACCTCGTATGACCAAAAGTCGTTAATAAATAAATAGTTATTAGACACAATTTAAATTAAGTGATATTAAAAATAACATGTTTTGCAAACTGATAAAGCTCTATAGAATTTTTTTTCTTTTTCAAGATATTAGATAAACAACATTTTCCCTTAATCTAATGTTGATATTTTTCAACCCGTGTTTCATTTTTGGAAAATACTGTAGTAATCATAAACGTAATCGTAATGCCACTAAAACATTTAGCGACAAATCATTTTACTACGAAGCCGAAGCACAAAAAATACTTTTTTGTTGCTAAATAATGTTCATAAAAAACGTTTTTGTTCATTATTGACTTTAAACGCTTTTCTCCTGATTTTGGTTAAGAAAACAGAAACGCGATAAATAAAAATACAATAAATGGAGGGCGGAGAATGTTTGTAGATATTGAAACTGGTTTGAGGCTATTGACGCCGCAGCTGGACAACTGTTGTGTCTTCAATATCCTCAATAACTGGCCAATATCGAACCCTCAACCGACACGTCAACTACTAACCGACAACTACAAATCGTCAACTACAAACCGACTACCGATGCTGGAGTGACGTAACATTGGTACTAGATTTTTATGAGCATTCTATTTTGTATAACGTATCCAAAGATAACTTATAAGTAAGTTTCACATTACCGGTTGGATGGCTATGTATTTGTAGGACTACAGTATATCAATATAACATTGGAAACCAAACTAAATACGGTAATTGAAAATGATCCCCCTGAGAAATTAATTAATTAAATCTTTAGTTTAATCCACTTTCTCTGGGTGGAACTCACAAAAATCAACATTTGGTATTTTTGAGTATTCGGTTGTTTGTAAAACTACTTTGCAAATTAATTTGTTCTATTTAATAACATAATACAGTTGAATCACGAATACTTAATGAAGAACTCATTAACCTAGTAACTAGGTTAATGTAGCAAAGTTATACATAAATATGATATGAACTAAATAACTGTTATTTATTTCATATCATATGACTTATATATCAATGTTAAAAATAATATTTAGGCTATATTTAATTAATTAATTAATTTATAACGGGCATACAATGTAAATAAAACACTATACTTGTAATACGAACTATCAGTGATAGAGTATTTCAAATTATTGATTACATTTTTGGCTTAATATTGACAAAGTCAGGCAAGGTAATCATTATTGACATTGAAGAATCGCCTTTTTCTCAATAATTGTTGATGGCGTGTCGTTTAGCAAAGTTTGTTATTTGTGAAAATCAAGCAACCATATTTATAAAAATACGACACCTTTATTAAATTGAAGAAAACGACCGAGATATCTCAAAACCCTAAAGTAGTAATTTACATTTTTAACATATAGCCTCCAGATTGTGTTAATATTATATTTCGTACCTAGGTCCGAAAATGAAGTTTTGCCGGCTCGAGACGAAGTCGAGAACTTAAAACGATTGAGAGCTGCAAAACCATTTTGGTCCGTAGTACGAACGCAATTTTTCACCACACTATACCCTAATACCACTATTCACCACAATGGTAATGCACACTGATAGTCAACACAACTACAACTTTAAGGTTATGCGAAGAAATTATTTGAGGAATCAGCAAAAATAATAATAGGCCTAAACAGTTGCTAGGCAGCGGTGACAAAAAAAAAACAAAAAAACAATTCTATTGCAATGCTATGGATACTGATTGTGTATTCAATATTTATTCGTGTTTTAAAAAAGCAAGCGGGCAGCTAATTTTGCGGCACTAGGGATGTAAAAACCTGCTCGGTCCCCAAATGACGACGATAGCTAAAATGGCCAGCAAAACGTAACTTTCAGCTACCAATTTACGTATGTAAAACAGTTAAAAACATCATAGTGTCGTGAAAAAAACAAAAAAATACTTTCCAAAATATATGATCACAAGGTTATGAGAACTGAGAGTAAGAAAATCAACACTAGAACAAAATTACTAGATATTTCCAATTATTATGTTTTTTTGCGAAGCAGCTATTGAGCACAAATGAATATTGTAAATACAACTAAATAATGGCCAAAATTCTAAATTGTTAAATGCAAGTTTACTCAAGAGAATATTCTCTTCAGACATAAAGTTCAAATATTATTCTGATGGCAAAAAATTATTAGCATCATGGAAAATAAAGTACATAGTTTGATTGAGATATCAATAAGAGGACAAAGTTTTGTGAAGATTTCTTCAAAGGCGTCTCCCGGCAGTCAGGATGTAGATAACTTTTCTCATAACATCGGCCACGGATGGCCTTTATGGGACCCAATTGGCCCAAAACTAATAGTTGGATAAAGTAGAGATAGGTTAACATATTTTGTGAAACTACTAATCCACTAAATAATTTAACTAATAAATACTTGCTAGTACGCCCACTGCTTTGAAAAGAGCACAATTCTTTGGTTAACAATCAATGTCTAGTTTCGTATAATTTGTTTACAACATTAGTTCGTACAATAGTGTAACTATCATAGTTGTATGGTAAGATGGTAACATTTATATCACTTTCAGCCTTATTATTTGATACCACATACACTTCAATCGTGGTAGTCAGTACCACCATGAATTAAAGAAATAATTAGAACTTCAGTTCTGCAATAAATAGTTTTCATATACTTCAATTTTAAAATTACCATTGATATTCTTTGAACGTTTCAGTGTTTCAACCATACATTTTATAGGACAAATGTTATTTTTGCCGAGCTAAATGTTTTGATAGGTTTCTAAGGCAGTGACACGCTGACAAGCTCCTCACCAACGTTTATCTGACGGCTGATTGATTAATATGTGGCTTTGACTGGTGTCGATCAAAAATGACAGTTGTTCATCTCATTTGGTCTGACCTACTTGGCAACTCGGTGAATATTTTATGTATTTCATTTTAACGTATCAATTCTTAAGTAAAAAAAATTCGAAATATGTAATTTTTCACCTTTGAAATTCCACCTATTATTGTGGCGAAATATACAGTTTAAACCATAATATCTAAAAAGATATCACTATTAAAATAGAACATACAGTTTTATTTTCGGTCAGTCATTTAAAATTAATAGTAGACCTATGAGTATTAATTTATAAGAATATTTTATTTTTGAATCATTGTGTGTAAAAGCACTAAAAGTTACACAACTTACGTTATTTCTAAAATTACTGTTTTGCTGCAAACTAGTTAGCAAGGCATCATCAAATTGGTTAGGTACTTTTTACACAATTAACTGTTATTCACAAGTAAATTATGATCAACTAACTCCTTGTAGAGTAAATAGTAAGTACAAGCGACTAAATATAAAAACTTAATATTAATCTTGTATATGATTTAATAACTTACAGGGTAAGAAAAAACACTTTCCCCTGATTAATTGCTAATTTATTTTCTTAGAATTACAGTGACAGGAGGTATTCATATTTTTATTACAGTGTACACTGATACTCTAATAGGGCGTTTAAAAAAATACCGTGTCCTTAAAGTCATCCGCCAATAAAACTCCTAATCTTATAATAACAATATAGCCAATTCAAACAGACTTGTAAGTTAATTTTAGTTAGTATTAAAAAAAGAAACATACATATGCGAAGATATTACTTTTTCGTTTGTAATTAGTCAAAATAATACAAACACAGTGGACGTTTCATAGAAATAAAGTTACAGCTAAATCAATTAGCAAAAATCACTAAATTCTAATCATACAATTTATAACATCAGTTATTTATTTTGATACTTAATACCAGTGTTTAAGTTTAAAACAGTTATTGAAAATAGGTTTAATAAAGTTATAATTTTAAATCTTTATAGAAGGAAAAGCAGAACTTGTTGACCTCCCTGAGGCGTTTGATTAAGACGAAGAACGTTATTGAAGGCCCGTCAATTTCTAACGGCGGCGTCAATCATCAGTGCTGCCAATCTTCATCCATCAATCGATTTATTCAATGCTGCCAACTTTATAAAGCTCGAACCCAGTTTTAACACCAGTTATAAAGATACTTTTAAGATGAGTTTTACATGTTTAATGTTTGTTTAAATCGTATTGGTTTTGCATAATTTATTATCAAGTTTGTTTTGGAATTCTTAAACTGACGTGTACTAGTTAATTATGGTATGATAATGTCAAATACGTTTAGTTTTATGTAAGGATTTTTTTTCAAGAAAGTATCATATAAAAAAACAAAAATAATGCTTTACTCGGATAGTTATAATGTTTGAATCTAAGATGGCTATAAATTACTTATTTAACGAACGAAATATGCAAAGCAACTTTCCAAATGTTTATAATATAACCATATTTTCCAAATAAACCTATAATATATTTTTTAAGTACTCATACACACACTAAAAATAATTGTGTGCTATATTGATTGACGTCGACACAAGAGAGCGTGTAATAAAGGCCAAGCTGAGCGTTGCATGAATGATATGATAAAGATTTTCTCGGTACTGACTACACCATTATTGAAAGCAATTAAATGTGTCGGTAAAATTAAATGTATTGAAAGAGCCCAAAATGGACTGCTGGAGAAAGTTTCGAACCACCAAAAAGTAGTTCCAACTCCAGCCTGTACTTTAATTCGTTTTACTACCTTCCATTGTTTACTGTTACCGCCAATGAGCTTTTATTATTTACTTTGTTTATGTAGGCTACTATAACATGTATTTTATAATTACCTGTTCTTGCATGTTAAAGAATCAGCCATCCTGAGTTTTTATACTTATTGTTTTGTTATTTTAAACCAGAGATATCCGTTGGAAACAAATAAATAAATACATTTGTCGGTTTTGATTCACATTATATTTCACTTTTCGCTTACATTATTTACACTAGTTGTACAGTCAAGTCAAGTGAAAACAATCAACTGGAATTATATTTAATTATTTTATCGTAAGCTAAATCGATTTTTGTCATGAACCTACGACATCAAATCAAATTGAATTAAATCAAACCGTTTGCGGAAATTTTCTCAAGCTCTTCTTGCCCTATTTTTGGATACATCTGTATCGAAGTTGCTAAAAGCTACAGTCATACATCGCTGTAGTGTGTCATAAGCGGCGCGGCTGACACATGACGCCACTTTGGCCGGACAGTGACGCATCTTCTCTACTCTTTTGTCGCTATTATTTATCGTCTTCAGCGCGTGTTTTATTGTGCACTTTACTGGAGTCCTGGACGTAGTGATATCGGTCCTTCCTCATATTTTCAACAGAAGATGGTTTAGCAACAGCAGAAGAAAATTGAATGCATCATTATATAATCACCCTGTAAGGAATGTAATGGCAGGTATTTTAAAAGGAGTGGTGCATACATAAAGCCAATGAGCTGATTACCGGTACTCTAGTTGGTACCAACCTAACAAAATTACAGCGTCTCGATTTTGTAGCAGAGTTGCCGTGTCAGTTTTACCTCCAGTTGTATTTTTGCTCAATGGTAGACAATAAGGCCTATTTTGGCTCCCAGTGGTAATACGTTTACAATCATTGTTTTAGATCTATTTATTTTGCGATGCAATTTTAAGATCCTTTTTTGTGCTGAAAGCATTTGCCTTTTGTATATGATGGGAAATATGGATCTGACTTCAATAACGTACCGTACAAATAAATATTCAAAATACAAGTTTCTGTACTAAATAATCTACTGTGGATTTTATTCCTTCTTATCCTCTTTGTTATGAATAAAATATTCACCATTTTCTTCAACCTTCACTATTGATGCATCTATAAATGACGAAAACAACCCAACTATATCTTATCTGCCTGTCTTCATGCCTTACCAAAACGTTTATCAACTGTCTCATGAAATTAACCATAAAATAATATAAACAAAATATAATCGATACTAGCAATCAGTTTCACCGGACATGAACTTGATACGAAATCAAGCTTCACAACTAACAATGGGATAAGAAGTTTACTTGTGTTGATTAGTCTATGATAAACGTTATAGCAGCAAACAAATTAAAATAAATTAATGCCAGCCGTTGGTACTGGACAGTAACAAGCAAATGATAAAATAATACAGTACTATGTCAAAGACAGCGAGTCACTAACATTATGTGATACTTAAAAACTGTTAATCAGGAGTTATATTTGTACGGTGCTACATATAATCTTCCTAATTAAACATGTTTCATGGGATTATGATGATTAACTATCTTTAACTTGTTCTACAATTATTATATTAGAATACTTCATTTAAATGATGTAGAATTTTTTAGATGTTTCTTTTCATTATTGTTTCATGGTTTTAATTTTTAAATAAGGACTCAGTTACATACTTTTTTATCGCTTTTACCTTCTTAGGTTTTATTTCACAGTTTATAGTTTATTAGCGAAAATATACTTTTGAATTCATTCTAAACTATACCAATTTGATATATTCTCCTCAAGTGTCTTTTTATCTGTAAACCGGATATGTCACGTGCAATGTGTACGAAGCTGACCAATCTATATTATGATTTTACTATGGAAATAACCGTGGTCTTGTGTATGAGTACTGTGAAGGCTGATTAATAAAACATATTGGATCAGTTCCTCTTTCATAACTTCAAAACTTCTTCCTGGGTTAAATGAAAATTTTTCCTATAACCATTTTGCCTCAACAACTTACCTACTTTACTACTTTGTAGTCATCGAAATAAGGTGTGTCGTGTCGTCAACACTATTTACGCGAGGTGCGTACATTACTTTACCTACGACATTGTTTTAATTACTAAAAATCACTACGCATAACTTCTAAGAGAGGTTATGTTTTTCTTTTATAAACTTTCATTGCCATGCAACGAAACATTGTACCAAATACTAATTGCACCACTCAACAATTAAATTGGCCTGAACAGCTGATTAATTAAAGTTTGAATCATTGCAATTTTACTTATTCTCCCTTAATCCTTGAACCTCATTGCCTCGTTACCCGTGTTGTTATGAGTAAAACTATGCTGTTATGAAAGTAAACAATGCTTTCATATGTTTTATATGAAACCTTTCAATTCTAAGAACTAAACTGAAACGACTACTTTAAAAAACGGTCGTAGGTAAAATATTATAACCAATCACCCCCTATTTTTTTTATTTTGTACGTTATTTTCCCTTTCGTTGTAGAATAGACTACGACTTATGTTTGGTAATAAGGGTATTGTATTATTATTCTATAATGTAGTAAACAACTTTCAATTAATGTAAGTGCAAGTGTACATCACTCAAACTATATACCAGTACTTACATAACATTAGCAAGATATCAAAATATTATTCAACAACTAAACGATTTGGTTAGTAAACCTTTGCTTATTTTCGCTTGGTGACAAATGTGCCATCATGAGGTTTCAATCACACGAAAGAGCTGCTCATCCTAACCTGTCTCTCGACCATCAGTCACAAATGACGTCATATGTCAGCTGGTCATAAGCAATTTGTAACCTTCTGTTATCTTCTGCTCTATACCAGTGACAAATGTTGTCTTTTGCTATTTCATTTTACCAAGGATTGATTGTAGGTACCCACAGGTAAGGAGAGAAGTTTATGTTATAATGTAGAATATAATTTACTTTTAATTGAACTCTATAAAACGTTATAAAATCATTAGAATATATTAAATTTAAATTGTACACCTACGGCTCTAGTATATAATATGTTCTTTGAACATTTATCGTTGTAGACGAACACTTCGGATTAACACCAGTTTATAAGATTTTGAAGGAAATCATAAAAATACATAAAATCATTATGTTTTAACAAATAATTAACGTAGGCCTACAGCTTTGTTTGAAACAAATGTTATGAAGTAAAGAACGCAAGGTTTCTGTATGATTAACTTTAATAATTAACAACAGTTCAGAATTTGCCTACAATTCAAAGTATTTAATCGTATGATAGTAACTAATTGTTTAAATTGTCTGACTTTGTGGCGATAAAATACTAATTGAAAAATGATTAATCTTTTAAGACACATTTTCCAAACTATTTAATGATAGCAACTATGATGGCTCCATTTAAATTATGCTATTTTATTTTATTTTATTTACATTCCAACGGCCAAAGACCATTACAAAAATGATTACGATACTTAAATCTTAAATTAATAATTAAATATGCATTTATATAATTCAATAAATGGATATTAACAGGAAAACAGATAAATATATAAATAAACATTTTAAGAGATCAACAAGACAAGAAACACAACTCAATTTACATGCACATTGATTAATAAATATTCTAACCTATCTATATAACAAATATAACAACCTACAATAAATTTTGTTGCTGGCGCAGGGAAGTCAACCGGACCGTAGCATCCTTCGAAAAGTCCCCGTGGTGTCTCCGAAGAAGTTGATACTGGCCCCCAAAGTGTTTCCAAGACGAAGAAATCTTGCAAGAGGAGCGTGATAATCGTATTGGCTACTGAAGTGCCTCTTGCCAAACTGATCCTGCGAATGGGTTCTAGAAGGCACACGAAGGTCCACTTCGGCAAGTAAGGCTAGGGCCACACTTGGCGACTTTGTCGCGGCGACTTTTTTCCCGCGACTTTGTCGCGACGACAAAGTCGCTGGGGGTGGCCACAATAGGTGACAATTTCGACCTTTCATTTTACTTTTTTACCAAACCAGTAAAAATTGAGTTTCGAGATGTTATATTGTATTTTCAAAATCGTGTCATTGATTATGGAAATAAATTAGGATCTATGACCGTTTTTGTATGTTTTTTGACCACCTTAGAATAAATCGATGTTTTTACTATTAATTTCAGTACCATAAGATTTAAGTGAATCTTCTACAAATTAAATCATATCGTTATATTATTTTCATACGTGCACCGGTGCCTCTTTATATTTCGTACTAGGTCACGCAATAGTTTTTAACCATTTGCCTGCAACAAAAGAAATACAATTTTTACTAAATTAATGTGTTAAACTATGTTTTGAAAACCAATGTGGACGTCTACGTCGTCAAATCACAGTTTAATACTTGCTATTGCTATTTATTTTATATCTAAATACCCCCGTCGCAACAAACCTGCAGACTAAGCGAATTTACATTTGTTTGGCTAGATTTCCACAATGCTTAGGTTTACTGTGACAAATAAGGTACTTAATGAGGTGTGCTTGTTAATTTAAATTTTGATGGCTTAGTATGAAATTAAAAATATTTATTAAAATATTGTTATAATTTATGGAAATATATACATAAACAAGCAAACTAAAACAGTTTATTCTTCATCAAAATGGGCATTTTAAATTTACAATTGTTTAAATTATCTCCGTAACCGTTAGGTTTACAACAACGCTTCAATTAACAAAATCATTTTTTTGTAGCTCAACAAAACAGTTTGGAAGGAAATTGTGAAATTTATGTTTAAGGGTCAAAAATAGAAGAGAAAACACAGGTATGGAGTGAATTCCCTAAAACTATCGTTTATGGATGGCGTATTTTAATTTTGTAAATGTTTAGTAATATTTTGGATGAACATAGCTTTGGCGAGCTATTGACATTGAAGACGACGCACACCATTTGAAAAATACACGAGGTTTTGGATTCCTGTTAAACCAGAAGAGTTAAATCTCATACATTCTACAGCACACATGTTAACATGTCATCACTTATTTTGTCGATGACAATATTGGTATTTTAAAAGCATATTTACCATTTAACAAATCCATTCCATAGCTGTACAATATAGCTATGAAAATAGAGCAGCAAAGGGTGTGTGAGCGAGCGACTTGTCGCCTAGTATGGCCGGTGCCATAAGATAACATGGGGAGCGTATTTGTCGCCGAGACCGAAAAACGCTCCCGGTCGCGTTTGTTTTTCTGTCGCCGTTGGTCGCTGGTCGCGAGTCGCTTAGTGTGGCCGCCTCCATTTAATTTAATGCTACGCACTTTCATTCATTGACGCAGCGACTTTGTCGCGGCGACAAAGTCGCTGCGTCAATGAATGAAAGTGCGTAGCATTAAATTAAATGGAGGCGGCCACACTAAGCGACTCGCGACCAGCGACCAACGGCGACAGAAAAACAAACGCGACCGGGAGCGTTTTTCGGTCTCGGCGACAAATACGCTCCCCATGTTATCTTATGGCACCGGCCATACTAGGCGACAAGTCGCTCGCTCACACACCCTTTGCTGCTCTATTTTCATAGCTATATTGTACAGCTATGGAATGGATTTGTTAAATGGTAAATATGCTTTTAAAATACCAATATTGTCATCGACAAAATAAGTGATGACATGTTAACATGTGTGCTGTAGAATGTATGAGATTTAACTCTTCTGGTTTAACAGGAATCCAAAACCTCGTGTATTTTTCAAATGGTGTGCGTCGTCTTCAATGTCAATAGCTCGCCAAAGCTATGTTCATCCAAAATATTACTAAACATTTACAAAATTAAAATACGCCATCCATAAACGATAGTTTTAGGGAATTCACTCCATACCTGTGTTTTCTCTTCTATTTTTGACCCTTAAACATAAATTTCACAATTTCCTTCCAAACTGTTTTGTTGAGCTACAAAAAAATGATTTTGTTAATTGAAGCGTTGTTGTAAACCTAACGGTTACGGAGATAATTTAAACAATTGTAAATTTAAAATGCCCATTTTGATGAAGAATAAACTGTTTTAGTTTGCTTGTTTATGTATATATTTCCATAAATTATAACAATATTTTAATAAATATTTTTAATTTCATACTAAGCCATCAAAATTTAAATTAACAAGCACACCTCATTAAGTACCTTATTTGTCACAGTAAACCTAAGCATTGTGGAAATCTAGCCAAACAAATGTAAATTCGCTTAGTCTGCAGGTTTGTTGCGACGGGGGTATTTAGATATAAAATAAATAGCAATAGCAAGTATTAAACTGTGATTTGACGACGTAGACGTCCACATTGGTTTTCAAAACATAGTTTAACACATTAATTTAGTAAAAATTGTATTTCTTTTGTTGCAGGCAAATGGTTAAAAACTATTGCGTGACCTAGTACGAAATATAAAGAGGCACCGGTGCACGTATGAAAATAATATAACGATATGATTTAATTTGTAGAAGATTCACTTAAATCTTATGGTACTGAAATTAATAGTAAAAACATCGATTTATTCTAAGGTGGTCAAAAAACATACAAAAACGGTCATAGATCCTAATTTATTTCCATAATCAATGACACGATTTTGAAAATACAATATAACATCTCGAAACTCAATTTTTACTGGTTTGGTAAAAAAGTAAAATGAAAGGTCGAAATTGTCACCTATTGTGGCCACCCCCAGCGACTTTGTCGTCGCGACAAAGTCGCGGGAAAAAAGTCGCCGCGACAAAGTCGCCAAGTGTGGCCCTAGCCTAAAGCAGGGCAGTCAATTTGGCCATTGAGAAGTTTGTGGAGGAAAACAACGTCTGCCACACTGCGTCTCAAGTGAAGATCTAGCAGGTTTAAATTGTTTAGGAAGACGGCCACTGGGACTTCACGGTACCGCATGCCTTGACGGGCACCGAGAAATATGATGTATTTCTTCTGGATCCCTTCGAGTTTGTTGATGGGCCCTAGGTGGAAGGGTGACCAAACTGGGCTGGCGTACTCCAACAGCTGTCAAGCCCTAGGGAGAAAAAAATTAGCTGTTGTAAACTCAGTTGTAAACTTCGATTGCAAGCAATTTTATCTGTTATAAGTATGTATCGATTGATTTATTTGGTTGTAGCTTATTCTTGTATTCTTGTTCAAAGTTCAACACAATAGTATAGACAAAATAAATTATTTACTTACTAAATAGCACCTTGTTTGCATTACTGTATAAAAAGATGAAAAAGTACGGTAAGACATCGATTTGAGGAATTATCTTTACAAGAAAAGTATTTTTGTTTTGTAACTTAGTTTGCTTATTTAATGGCACTGTATGACGAAAAATATAGTCAATCAAATGGTTAAAAGTTTCTCTTAAACCTTCACTGAAACTTAACCTTGGGCAGAAAAGAGTCACTTTACGCCCTGAATGAAATCTATTTTTGTGTAGATAAGAGTAAAAAGTTACAGTTTTAAATTTAACAACAGCAATTAACCCCTAATTGGCGTTAATTCTCGGGTTTGTAGGTTACAAATTATTTGACGTTTCATAAACAACACATAAAGTTGTTAACCATAAATAACAATCTATACCGTAGAGCCTAACTTTGCACTTACTTTTTAAGTGAAACCTTTATTATTTTGTTTATACATCATCAGTATGTATTATCAATTCAATCGGAGTATATTCTAGATGTTCATTTAAATGCATCCGTAGTTAATTTGAACATAATGGTTAGTTATTTTTTATATGCTAGTGGCAAAGTAACTACACAATCTCTTTTAAAGGAAACCGGTTAAATCAAATCAAATTATGTTGGATACTCTGATAATCGAACCTCCGTCCCTCTTGCTTGTAATGCAAAGATGCTAACCACCAGGCTAGCAACACTAGGTTGACAATATTTTTGAAAAAAAAATGAACAGCATAGCGACAAAAAAAAACTAAAAAAAAAACTGTAATTCAGAATACGTGATAATAAAACAATATAGGCTAATTGGATAAGAACCTTCAGCTTTTACCTTCATTGAACAAACAACGCAACACGCACACGCAGCATAGTGGACATGTGATGTATGTTACCAAATGCCTTTTCAGCACATGTTATGATAAGCACTCGACAGTGATTGATAAGCAGTGATGTGACGGAGATTGATTGATAACTGATATTTGGCTCCTGTCGATCAAAATATCAGTTTTCATCCTTCACTGATTGCTATCAGGTTTATCTGCTACACTCGATCAATGAATTCAATTAAATTTGTTTGTTTCAATTACAATAACAAACTTTTGATTTGTATTTTTTCAAATGACGATTTAAAGATCTCAATAAATCATTGTGATTTCTAATTTGATTGATAATGTAAATTTGTACGTTAAAGTGGGATTTGTATTAGTACATTAATTGTATTACTAATGATAGGAGAATTTCTTTTATATTAGATAAATTCCACATATACTAGAAAAGACCCATTGATCATAAACGTAAACAAATGAGGTTTTTGGTCGGAAAGTAAACAAAACTATATGTTAATTAATGCTATTAGTATAGGGGTTTTGTTTACTTTCAGGCAAGAATCGTCATTTGCTTATGTTTATGATCCATACCAGTATTTTTCTAGTATTTGTGATAAACTCCAATAATAAGCTATTCGTGTTCCCTATGTCTCAAGGTAAGATCTAGAACCGGGACCGATTAATTTAGTTTTGTATCCATATATACAAAAAATCAATTCTTTAAATTCAATGAGTCCGTTAGAACGATAACTCTAGTAAAATTGTTAAGATTTTGTATAAAATGTTGTTCAAACGTGTAAACCTGCGTTTATTTGATCTAGTTCATGAACCATCTTGGTTAATTGGTTAGACTATGCGAACGGGGTCTTATGGTGTAATAAAATTATTTCTTATGTTATACTCTCAATACATTTAACTTCGCAACTTTAATTCTAAACCATTTAGTGACTTTTTTACGACCAAGCTCACGTAAACTATATGCATTGATTGATCAAATGAATCGTCATTAAGATGGTATGTTTATAAAATAAAGTACAAAGTCGAAACCTCGTACAGATGGGGCCCGGGTTTAGGCAGGAGATCTACTGAGCCTGCTACACGGGAATCCTTAACATCCCCGACCCTTCGATGTTGACAACGGAAGAGTTCAGCAAGAGGCTCAGTTTTCACATTTGCATTCCCTCGCCCCAGAACATGACGACACGGAAGAGGCAGTAACTAACCGTTAATGATTATGACTCGACTTTGAATATTCAGTGAAGTTCAGCTTCACTGACAAATTTATGTTGAGCTATCGTTTTACTGATTAGCTGTATTCAACGCGTAAGACTACTTAAATGTAACTATTACAAACATATATTGGTAGTATATTTACAGTAAAGTTTGATATGCGGTTTAATTCGACGGTATTGATTATTGATCTGAATTAGTTAACGTGTCTATTAGAGTCAGTTGGTCAGGGGACGCGACGGACTTTCACTCACGGACATCACTTAGGAGAATTATGCAACTCGCTACCGCTCGTTGCACAACATTCACCTGCGTGATGTAAAAACGCTCTTACTACACTTGTAATGCAAATTGACTAATGCTATTACTGACTTGTTTGATTGAAATTAAATAGTTACTATTTAATTTTGGGTTGGCGAAAGTATAAAAATGGAAATAAACGAGAAATTGTATATACTAATTATTAGGAATTAAGAATTAACACCGTGCTGCATTTCTTGAGCATTCATTGAAAGAGCCGATTTGCAAACTATGGAAATATAGGAATGTCATAGAACACTACCAAGTAGAATTTGAAGAAAAAACTAATCTTTCTCCATATACTATGAATAGGGAGAGGAAGAAAAAAGCGAACATATTAAAATGTACAGTATAATCTAAACTCGAATAGTCAATCCTAGCCCAGGGATGAATCTTCGGGGAGTGAGGGTAGGAGAGGGAGGATCAGCTGATTTATAACAGAGGTAGTTTTTAATTACAGCTGTGTGTGATAAGGTGGCGTCCATCATCAGAACAAAGCCTGCGGGGCGGACAGGGCCTGATGGACGGCTTCTTCTCCCATCCAGTCTTGCCTCTGTTTACGTTTTACCTACAGTAATGGCCGCGAAATAAATTTTTGTTAAGACATTTTAAAAAGATTTTCAATTAGAGCTCTGTCCATCCAGGAAGCTTCATTTTGTAAGCAATATGAGTACAGCTACACAAGTACAAACACACAAACCACGATGATTCTTTTGAATGTTGACACGTTTACCGTCATGGATGTATTGATCAAACAATTCACAATACTAGCTGAATTTTGTTATGAAGCCCATCAAACTATTATTTTATATGAAACCAGTAGTTATCAATCTTCTGTCTAAGGGGTAATGTACGCCTTTGGTGTACATTACCTAACTTAATTTGTTCATGAAATTAAAACATGAACAAATTGTTGACGAAGTAGTTATGTTTTCTCTTTAGTTGTCAGGCAAATAAATTTAAAGTTTAGATTTCGCAAATTGTCATAATATGATATATCCAGTATTGAGCTTGCCACATTTAGCTTAGCACATTTATTTACTGTTCATGAAATTTTTTGAGGCTTTATTGAATATTTATCAATGGGTTATCATAGTCTGATTGTATAAATAAGAAGTTGGAAAAATTATACGTTTAATGAAATAGGTTATATAGTAACCTAAGAGCAATGAACTTCTGATTATCTGTTTTTGTTTTAAGACCATATTTTTTATCAAAGCTAAATAATCGCTCAATAGGCCTGGATAGGGTTTGAGAGGAGGGCAATACTGTTTAACATGTAAATTTCCGCTCTAAGCTAAGCTTATCTGAATATTCAGAATCAAGTCATAATCATTAATAGTTACAGCCTCGTCCGTTTCGTTCGACAGAGTCAGCAAAGATGTGAATGTAAATTGGGGAATCTGCAGCTTTAGTTCCGAGCTTTCTGAACAATCGATTACATCAAGAATGTCACATTTGGAATTTCGATTTGAACGGAAATAAAGATTTTTGCTTCACTGCTCACTAGTGCCGGGACAAAAACCGTGTCAATTAGTTTCATTGTTATTACTTTGTTGTATTTTTTGAAATAATGGTTTAGGTGATATATATATATATGTAATCAGTCATATACATTGAACCCATGGAAGTTGGTTGACATAGGGGTGTACTACATGGGGGGGAGGGGGGTTATACGCTAACTTGTCTAAGGGAGGGGGTAACGAACGGCAAAGGAGAAAAGCGAGTCTGACATAATGTGGGCCTTGGTGATTTAGTTTTGAATTGCATCCCGTAAATTTGACGGGAACGACTTTCTGCGAGGAAACGGACAGATTTAGGACCGCCTAATAACTCGCAGATATTGGATTGTGTGTACATGATTTGGGTAAGGTAGAAAACGGGACTCTGCGTCTCGGCCCCAATAAATATGTTTCCATTTAGCCGAACCGTCCAAAGAAATGCGGATTATTTGATTTATTTTAAGAAGGAATTTTAAACGTGGATATGGTTGTATTTAGTTAAGCAATTTATAAAGTTTGAAACATTTTGTTATAAAGAAATAATTTTATTAAAAGTTTGATATAGATGTTATTATACTTTATAAAATCCTTGTTGAGTATGATTTTGCCATAGAGGAAGCAAAGTAACATAGCACGAGCCCTAGTCCCAGTTCCTGCAATGGGAGATTAATTTCCCCTAATGCCAGAGTAGGCTACTAAGAAAAATTCAATTGTAATAAATTTTGAATTAAAAAATGTGTACACTTTCATTCGTATTAAAAATTGTTAGTTATTTACAAATTTACTTGTATATATTATCACTAAGGTCCTTACTAGTTACATAGTTGTCACACTAGTTCTACAATTTCAAAAATTCATCATATACATACAAGTTTACTTGATACATTATCCCGATTTGGGGGAAGAATATTCCTTGCTATGGCCATTATGAGCAATTTGTCCTAAACTTAAGAACAAAACACAAACCTGGTTCAAATTTGGACCGTTTGAACAACTTGAATGTAAACTAAACAATGTCTCCTGTATAATTACCAACGGCGTAAACAACAATAAAAGTCCATTCATTTGGTTCAAACTAAATAATTGTATTTTGTTTTGATTGGTCAAGTGAAAACAAATGTAATAACTACTTATACATTGCAGGAATGTACTGCAGTAATTTAACCATTGATTATGGACTCAGGATCTTCAGTTATTAACGGCCAATCAAGATAGAAATGCAACTGAGAATGTAACTCAATTTATAGTAAAGTGGACACGATTAAAAAATTACACAATCTTTAGTAATTATATTTACGTACAGTAACGGCTTTGGGCGTAGCGGATATTTCCTACTTTTTTAATTACTGATGGTATTTTATTTTCAAAATAAATTAAACTAGAAAGTTGGTGCACTTGAAATACAACGGCAGTTCAAACCATGTATTGCACACGTCGATGGATTGATGTAGTAGACGACTTACATGTCCAGTAAAGGAAAGCTGCGATAACAGTCATACATCGCTGTAGTGTGTCATAAGCGGCGCGGCTGACACATGACGCCACTTTGGCCGGACAGTGACGCATCTTCTCTACTCTTCTGTCGCTATTATTTATCGTCTTCAGCGCGTGTTTTATTGTGCACTTTACTGGAGTCCTGGACACAGTGATATCGGCCCTTCCTCATCCTCCGTTAACACATATGACATCCACAAAATATGTTCGAGGAGATATTTTATTTGCGTTCACTGATTTCGTAACCTTACCAATATGATATTTGGTGCAGACAGATATGTTTACAGATTTACCTCATATTAAATAACTGTATCTGACAACACTTTTCTTAAACTACCACTACCAAAGTTTAGATGGTTCATAATGAAAACCTAAATTGAAATTGTTCTTTTGATGTTTCTCTTGTTAGATAAATCTTACAATTGAGTTTTACACACATTTTGGTTGTGTGTTATTTTTTAACGAAAATCAATCTCCCTACTCCAGCGTCAAAAATGTTAGCCGCGTGTGTTTAGCTTTGCTATGTCCCTATATACCTTCCTGATATACCTAATACACTAATATAATATTGTATTGTGTATTATATTGTATGTAATATATGTAGTGCACTACATAAATTATAATATATGGAGACAAGTTTTTACAGCTAGGCCTACATATGTTCCTGTTTTTGTGAATGCATCATTTTGAAAATAAATATGCTCTATTGCAGTGAGTCACATTTTATCCAAACTTTGCTATAAAATCTCTAGATAGCGATTATTTTCATAAACTCATAGAAAAACTAAAACTATACTTTCTTGAAAGAGGGTAAATTGATAGTTAATGAAAAGTAAAAAAAAAATTTAACTCAATACTGCTTCTCAACGCCAAAACAATCGACACATGATGCAGGATGGGAAGTAAAAGTTGAGTACTAAACAGTTGAATGATCCGCAGCCGTGGTCTGTCAGTTTGACAAATCGTGATAGACTCTTGTAAAACACATGTTGTAAGTCGCACCCTCATCCCTGCCACTGGGGCTAATATACATCTAAATGGAGAGGAATTAGAGAGTCCTCAGTCGGATAATCCGAACCATTAGTCAAAAACCGCGGCAAGAGAGTGAGAGGGAGAGAGCGATGATGAGCGTGTTGAAGGGCACCTCCTCACTCCAGGGGCACCCTCAGGAATCGACGATCACAGCAGACGGCCACACAGATCACTGAGTTGCATATGTGTTAGTTATTGTTATCACGATGTGAAATGGAAAATAAAAAAAGGTGCCTTACATAGTATGAGTTTAGGTACTTAAATATAAAAAAAATTCAAATATTTGAAAAACACATTTGAAGACATTTATAGCATTTTTGGCCAAAATGACAACTTAAGTATTTGGCCCTTTCTCTATACTGTATCTTCAAAAATGTAAGTATTGAGTCAAACTTTTCTAAGGTTTTCATTAAATATCAATTTTTCCTTTTGTGTCCAAGTAATACGAAACATTTAAGTCCAAATTTTCCTAAAACTATTATCTATATATAAAGCTAGGATTAATTTAAACTTTTGGGAAAATTAAGCCGTACACGTATCAACCGCATAAATGAATGAAAGGTCTTGATGTGTAACTTCCCCAATAAATATAAGTTTTTCGATAAACCCCTCTCTTAAGGACAGAAATTAAAGGGATGTAAAATATTGAAGATATGTCAGCTGTTGGATTAGTTTATGTTTTTTGTTTGCTTTCCATGACTTAATCTTTTGATTCTTCCATAGATTTCTATATTGCATCAAGAGAAGTGACAGTAAGTTTTTTATAATGTAGGATGGTGTTCAAACCTTTAAATTCAGTTTCAATTGTTTACTACTGGTTAGTTCAGTACCTATTATATATTCTAAAAACACAGCAATTTATGTTGCAGATAAAATATGTTGTGGATACAAGAACCATTGCGTTTGAAGTAGCCTTATGTGTTCCAACTGGTAAAAAACTCATCTGTAGAGTATTTTGACTTTTGAAATGGACATTGATCAATCTAATTTACACCAAGAACAAGCACCTAATCATCCAGCAGTTTGCATTGGACAAGGCGGTGAAGAACCACCATATCTTATCTGTGTCCCCCCCCCTGGTGAGACACGGTCAGAACAACTAGTGTAGTTCGTTGTACAGATAATATTAAATCCACGTGACCTCTTCTTTGGTCAGCAACATAGATTTGCTTATTGACCAATAATGGTAAGTGTTTTAAGGCAATCCCATTTAATCCATCGTTGTTCGTAGTTACAGGAAAACCTCACTACTTCGTCACCATGTAACTCAACAGTAATTTTAAATTTGACTGGGCAAACGCAAAATAAAGTTATGTTTTCAGAACATTTAGTTTGAATTGTTGAATATTCAAAAATAGTTTGAAGGTGGTTTACTCAATAAGTAAAAATACCAATGTATATAATAAATGTATACGTAAAAATTTGTCTATTAGCCTATATATTCATTTATTAAATCCATTAAAAGTTTATATGTTCTGGATAGCTCTACAACCCCCAAACTCGACGACCTGTTGATTCTCAAATAATTATCGAGATAGTGAGGTGTTACTACTTTTCTTAGATTCCTGTAATTTCTAATAAAATGAAAGATTGTTCAATTACTTTTTTTTAAATTAAGGATATTGAATGGTTACTCTTTCACAAACACAAAACAGAAGAAATATTTCGTGATTTTCAGACTGTTGTGATCCTGAGTAGATGAAATTTTTACCTTACACAAGTTGTAGCGTATCTATCAGCTCCGCTAGGACCATTACATGACCTCATTCACCGACTCCCCACCATTACTCAGGCACACTGACGCCTGTCAACAGTGTATTCATGATGTGTGTGTGAGTGTAATGCTGTTAGCTGTTACTATTGCTACTGGTCCACGTCCTTCATTCTTCACTTGTCAAGCCTTCATTACTCACCTCGACTGTCGCCCAGGCAGAATCGACCTTTGTACCCGCTCTAGTTCTTAATTGTGGCGTTGACGTTTTAAAAATGACTTTTCATCAGATGTCACTAGGGGCCGCGACACACCGCGGGCGGCTCACTCAAAGGCACCGCGTTGTAAGGAGGTTGTTCAGTGGCTACTTTGTGCACATAAAGAATGTTGAACATTCGTCTGTCACTGAAATTTGAACAAAAGCCCAATAAATAATAAGATAAGGCGAGATCTTTTTATATACCAAATAGTTTTGTTACTCAGAAAAGAAAATATAAGCAAATATAAAAATACACTCTTTTATCCAACACAATCCTTTAAAAAGGTATTCTTTAAACATTTTGAGCCCGGTTTAATCAGTTTTAATCAAATCAACAATTATTGTACGTGCTTACTTTATATTTAACAACTTTTGGCGAGTTACAGCAAATAAAATGTGGTGTTTTATAATCTTAATCATATTTACTACCAGGATACTTCAATTGGTATAATTCACTGTAAAATAACCAAAAACGAAAATTAATCAAATATAATTTTAGCCGTTTTACTAAATGAAACATCTCGTAACAGTTCCACAGTTGGCTGATGGATAGCGTTAGTGTCGCCCACAATTATAACCTGGCCGAATATTGAATGTGAAATTAATTTTTTTTATAAAATAATCAATAGATTATCTAAATATTCTTTCAGTTTAGAAAAACTGATAGCTGTACAAAATTTGTTTGAGGAATAGAAGTATTCAAGTAGCTTCAGCTATCAACATGACAAGGGTATTACAGTGGAAGTATTTCTGACGAGAACGACGGATAATTTTTTTTCACTAACAATTATATAAAACGTCTAATAATTGATTTTGTTCCATTTAACTTAGTTTATACGCTGTTTATTTGCTTCAGAGTTGTCAAACGAATAATCCGTGCTATGACTTCCTATTATTTATTGCATTGCATTAAAATGTAAGCTGTGAATACTTTCCTGCACTGCATTTCCTTGGTTGATTTGTGAAACTTGTAACTCCAACACGCAGTAGAGTCAGGATAGATCCTCCAGCCTCTCTGTCTCTACTCCTCTGCCGGAGCCTCCAGAGTTATTACACGTGGAGGTGACGGTTTTACTACCTGAGGGTGAAAACTGACAGCCATGTGATTTCTGCTTCTGCGAAAATCAATACTTGAATTCTTTCTCATACTACGTTGTGTGTCTTAAGGAAAGAATAATTGAATGATTGGAGAAACTGAACAATATGTATGATACTATCAAAATGTTTTTTTTTTTTTACTTAAAAGAAAGAAAACTGTTTGAAAACGAGCCTTGAAATTAGCCCAAGCTGAAGAGTATTTTTATAAATACTTAAGCAAAATTGTATACTTTCTCGACACAATTGACGTTAAGGGTTCAGTTTATTTTAGTAAATATTTTATTTATAAAACTGATAACAAAAACAACAAAACTATTCACAATTTATGATGTGTATGTACATTGGCCATATACTTTATTGAGACTTCAAATCCTATTAATCCAACCAAAACCATGAATATAATACAACAAGACAATACTAGGCAATTACCTATTCATAAGTAGTATTCGTGAAAGGGTTCCTTTGTTTATTAAGGAAACTATGAAATTCCCTGCATAAAACAACAGAAAAGTCACATAAAACATCAATAAAACACCTAGAACTGCTATGTTCCTAATCAGTGATGGAATTATTTTGTAACTAACAATAAGTTATATTTCCATGTCATTAACTTGCGGGGTTTTTTTATCGCCGACAAGCGAAGACATACGACCTAATTTAATACTGTAGTAAAAAGTGACATGGCATAGTGTGTCATATTGTGTTATTTGATTTAAAAAAAGTGTATTGACAACCGAACATTGAAAACTATGCATCCATATTAAAATACTTACAATAGTATGTATATTATCACTATATTTATAGTTTTACTAATTTTTGTAGGTTTTTGAAGGGATTGTGAATATGAAAGAAAACAATACTACTATGTTTTCTGTTGATTAAGATCTTTTCAACATAAAAATAAAACAATTAAATTCATCGTGGTTATATAAAAGCAACAAGTACGACAAATAGCCTTCATGAAGCATGCAAAGTGAGAAGAGACAAGTAAATCGGTCGCATTCTGTTGTACTTTGTCGGTGATGGGTAAATGACAGTTGCTGATGAATCGTTGTGAAAAATGCACCAATCATTGACAACCACTTGTAGAGGCCACCATCTGTCCGCCAAGCTGCGAGATTGATGGTTTCATTCGTTATTTTTTCACTTCCAATGTTTCAGAGATAAACAATTTTCCAATTTACGTAAATTGTTTTTTGGTATTTTCAGGCTGAACGATTCAATGCTTTCGGTTATTAAGAAGTTTAAATATTGCATGTGTTCATATAACTAACTAATTCACCACCCATTAACTGAATTAAGTTTTTGTCTATTTTGAATTTTGTTTAAAAAAACGATTTGTAAATAAACTAGAATTCTAAAGATGCCAACCGTGGCTAAAATGAGTAACTAGTTTACAGGGATTTATATTTTAATACATTTAAACGTGTTTAGTACCTATTAATTTTCCTTAAACATGGGCATTATCAGCAGACATGACCTACACATCCACTCTCAACTTAATTAAACAAAATGATAAATACTCAACAGCTTAATCTATCTAAGTGTTCGCTAATTCACTAAAGTCGGACACTTTGGCTGTTAAAGTAAAGCAGGACAGACTGACAAATGTGTTTAGCGCCTTGGCCAGTAGTTACATGCTAAAGTGAAACAAATCAGAAAACTTCTTTCGATACTTCTTCACCGCAGAGATAAATTTAGTCGTGTCTGCACATTATTCGTTTGAGGCAAGAATGAATATTTTCGCATGGTTCGTACACTTTAATTAAGAAACATAATATCGGTTTTAACCTGTAATTATGTATAATTTTGAGCAAGTCAATTAGTTTATAAAAGTTCAGAAAACAAACAAATAAATGTAAATGGTATATATTTTTACACGGAAAAAGTAAAATCAGCATAATAAATTAATATCACATTTACATAATACAGGGTGTCCGGTGATAAGTGTTAAATAAAATTTTGCATTAAACTACATGGTAATGGTGACAGAATGTCGCAAATTTGAGGTTCCCAACTTCAACAGTTAGAGAATAACAAATAAATTAAGATTTTTCAAAAATTATTGTAGTTGTTATGAAAAAGGTTATTTTACTCTGTTAAAAATGCACTTACTGTCAGTTTCAATGTCATTTTCAGAATCCTCACAAAATTTTAAATAAATATAACACATAATCGTTGGGGTACGTAAAAATATTCTATTTAAAATTCTTCGTTAAACAAATTATTTTTATATCGACGAAAATGTAAATAACATTCAGCAGTTTATTTCTCGGTTGTTGAGTTCCGGAGAGGTTATCAAATATGACTAAAAACTTCCTTATTTAAAGGGCTTTACAATGGTGTATAATAGTTTTTACCGAATTTCAAATTTCCTAATGTAATTCGATCATTATTGTGAAAAAACATGGTAGGGCAAAGAAAATCTATTGTGAAGAATAATACATTTAAGTGCAGGCAACAAATAATTTGTATTTCTTTCTCGCATGCAACGCTTTGTTTATAACTACCCAGCTAAGAAAAGAAACATAGTAGTAAAATGTGTTTGTGATAAAGTTACGGTTATCGTATAATTTTCATATAAGATTTAAATTATCTCCCGGAATTTCTATTTTGTTGAATGGATTTAGTCAATAGATTCAGGTATTTTACTGATAACAATACTTTATCCAAGCGATAAGAAAACAAAGCGAACCAGTAGTCATATTTTAAAACGATCTATCAGTCACATGTGGACAGTGATCGGTCAACTATGTCTTTTTCGATTCGGGAGTATGTTGAAATGCATTTTATTTATGGTTTGTGTAACGGCAATGCGTCGGCTGCTCAGAGAGAGTACCAGAATCGGTATCCTGATCGCACCACCCCCAGTACTCAGGTGTTTACTAGAGTGCATCAACGTTTGCTGGAAACAGGATCGGTTGAGAAGAAGAAGAAAGAAGTAGGACCTGTGCATGATGTTGCAGCTGAAGAGGGTGTAATTCAGAGAGTTATGGATAATCCTACTACTAGTGTTAGGCAGCTTGCCCTTGAAACTAGTATGTCCCGGTGGAAAGTACATAAAGTGTTGAAGGACAATAACTTCCATCCGTATCATTTTACAAAGGTCCAAGGATTGGAGCCTCGTGACTTCGAATCCAGAAAGGAGTTCTGCCGCTGGCTTCTTCAACGTGATATTGTTGAATATCACTTACTTAAAAAAAATACTATGGACTGACGAATCCCGTTTTACCAGAGAAGGTGTGATAAATATTCACAATATGCATCTTTGGAATAATGAAAATCCAAAAGCCTCCAGAGAAGCTTCTTTTCAAAAAAGGTTTGGGATCAACGTGTGGGCAGGTGTGATTGGAGATCGGTTAATTGGTCCTCATATCTTCGAAGGAAATCTGAACGGTGATTTATATCTAGATTTTCTTCAGCACTCTCTACCTCAGTTGTTGGATGAAATTGATCCTCAACAAAGAGCTGAAATCATATTTCAGCAGGATGGTGCTCCACCACATTTTACTGAAAGCGTTCGGTTGTGGCTATCCCAAAACTACCCGACATGGATTGGACGTGGAGGAAGTGTGACATGGCCTCCTCGATCTCCAGACTTGAGCCCGTTAGATTTTTTTGTTTGGGGTTACATGAAAAGTCTAGTTTACTCAACTGTTGTAAACTCTGAAGTTGAGTTACGGGAGAGAATCTTTGAGGCTGCTGGGAAAGTAAGGGAAAAATTGACGTATGAGGTCACAGTTGGCGCAATCCGCAAAAGAGCTAGGGCCTGCTTGCGGGAAAACGGTGGGCACTTTACACCCAAACTGTGATTTGTGCTTCGGACAAAGTGTGTCATTGATTTGTTTAATGGGTTAACTATCATTTCATATTTAAATTGTAGTGTGTATTATGTTTTTTACTAATGTGTTGTGTTTTTTAATTACAAATTTTCCAAAGTCTTCAAAAAAACTCTTTAGTTTGATGGAAGTGTAGTCTGGTCAATCATAAATTATACATACCCTCATCATCAGTGGTCAGCTCATAAAATAGTAAGTAAAATTTTATTATTTTTTACAATATCTGTTTTGGCTTGACCGTGATTTTTCACAATAGTGCGTAAAATTCACCATGGATTTGACAGTAGGTAAATGTTGTTATACACCATTGTAAAGCCCTTTAAATAAGGAAGTTTTTAGTCATATTTGATAACCTCTCCGGAACTCAACAACCGAGAAATAAACTGCTGAATGTTATTTACATTTTCGTCGATATAAAAATAATTTGTTTAACGAAGAATTTTAAATAGAATATTTTACGTACCCCAACGATTATGTGTTATATTTATTTAAAATTTTGTGAGGATTCTGAAAATGTCATTGAAGTTGACGGTAAGTGCATTTTTAACAGAGTAAAATAACCTTTTTCATAACAACTACAATAATTTTTGAAAAATCTTAATTTATTTGTTATTCTCTAACTGTTGAAGTTGGGAACCTCAAATTTGCGACATTCTGTCACCATTACCATGTAGTTTAATGCAAAATTTTATTTAACACTTATCACCGGACACCCTGTATTAGTTAGGATATTTGTTGGACTCGATATTTTCAGACGAAACTTAGTATAAAGAATCGCTATAGAAAGGATACAACAAACCGGATTATTTTTTAAAATCCTTGATCTTTTAAACAGATTAATCACTTCTAGACTTAATAGTCCATGTATATTTTATAAATATCAGTATAAAACGAAGTTCGCATGATTTCATATAACAAAGTTGTAACTGTCCTCTCTGAAGACTTCGCGAGAAATTGTAGCCCATTTAAATCGCTGAGTCACAATTAAAAATACAAATTAAGTCGTAATAAAACATTAGACACACGTTTAAGAGATTTTATTTATTTAGCATTACTATTCCCAGCCATTGGTAAAACTTTAAGTATGAACATGGACGATATTACGTAGATTGAGCCATTTACCCTAAATTACTTTAATGAAATGACATTTCTGTTGTTATTCACTAAGTTGTTCCTCGATATGGCCAGTTCTCTGATACTCATTTTCAGGGGGAGGTCCAGACAATGATTTAAACAAACCCGTCCCTTCCCCCAGCTGTCTTGTGTAAATCACCACTACTGCTTATTCGTTTTGACTCATCCCTTCCCCTTCTTTACTCATTAAAATTAACATTCTAGAAAGGCGATCAATAAAAACCAACGACTTATTGTTTTGATACAATTTTAGTGTTACAAGCAGATTTTAGATATTAATGAAGATAACTTATTGGTCATTCCTGAGAGCCTTAGGTGGAAATTAACGTTTTAAGAAAATAGAGCAAGTGCACATCTTCATCTAACTCTGTTGTCATTTATTACTCTTATCAACTGATTTTTGGGGTACATTGGTGATTTTATGTGCCCGAGTGGTACTGTACCCAGAGTGAAAATTGTTTGAATTGAAATTAATACACCCAATTTTGAAAAAAAAAACAACAAAAAAAGTCGTATGGTTAAAATAAATAAGCACTTTTATAATAAAATGTTATAAACAAATTTCAACTCTCCGGGAATTATTTCAACCGATTAGTCTAATTTAACTAGGCTATAACGTATAGAGTATAATTTTGTGAATTAACCATTCGGGAAAAACTTTTGTCAGATTAACAAAAGCGCACTAAAAAAGACCATAAATTAAATATGAGAAATAGCATTGAGTATATGATGTGCCAATGCATATTTTGACTTTGGTCAACATGATATTTTTCTATTTAAATAACACAAATACATGTGTAGTGAAACTAAAATAGAGAAAGGATGTTACAAATATAGTTTGCAGCCCCCATATGCCTAAGCAACAATTTTAATAATTGACTTAATTATAGCGTCAAAAGTTCACCATATTGTCATATTCTCGTTGAATGAGCAAAACCAGGTATCTATTAACTTATCCGCGATACAAGTGTTAATGCGGAGTCGCCATGGCTCCACGTACCTCATACAACCGACAACCCGCCACATAAAACACTGATTTACTACAGCTGCTCCTCCTCTCTCTGATTGGGATTCTTTTGATCGACTCTTTCATTAACTGGATATAAATCAAATGATTGACGTCGTCCTTGGATTGGACAACTCTTGTACACTGTGCCGAGTAGCGGATGTAGTGCAATGTGTTAGCGAGCCTACGTATTTATTGACTTGAAAACGACCTCTTTTGTAATGATTGCCATGTTTTTTACTCTGTGTGATGAACGGTATCGTATTTCTTTCTAAAATAGCAATTTTATGTAAGATTTACGCACTTTTCTAGTTTATCCTGAAAATCATAGGCAGTCTAGTGTTTTTTGCACCGTACAATGAACCTGTTATTGTAAAACACGTTCACCAAAAAAAAAATCAAATCTTCGTTAAACAGAACCAGACGTTTGTATTGCTTCTATGATCAAACCTGCTCTTACTAATTGCCTTCAGAAAATATTAAAGGACAATTGTGATTGCTCTATATAAACTTTCATACTACGTTGAGACTTTCCGCAAATGAATGTATAAATGATCATTCTTGGCTTTGATTATAAAAACAACGACTTAATGGATAAAACCAATGGTCCACTAACTATTGAAAGAGATTTAATCTTCGATGTATCCGTAACAATTAAAATTATGTAACTTTGTTCAAATTTGTTTCAAAATAAGAAAGAAAAATCAAGATGTTTGGGTTAATGACTTAGTGATCTAAAATGATTCGGGTTTAATATAATTAATATTTGATATGGTTATGTATAAGATAAATAGTTAACTGTTTGAATGTGACACTGGTATCTAATGCAATGCCACTGTGTCACGGGACACGTATATTACCATGATTGACGTCGTGTCACATAATAGGGGTAATTAACTGTGACAACCGATTTATTGGTGACTGGTGACTGAATGTGGTCACTCCATTTATGCTCTCAAATTATCTAATGCTCATTTAAAAAGAAAAGTATTTTAATATTTGACAGAATGTATGACGTAATTAAATATTTTATTTCGTAATTGAGATTTTATTAGATTTTTTTCACTCATATCTTTGCTCAAAAGGGTTTTTATTATAAATGAATGCATTATTAAAATTTAGATGAAAAATGGTATTATTATTTTTCGCATCATATAAATGATGAAATAAAAACAATATCCGAGTTAAGAGTAAGTAACTAAATTTATTATTTACCTTTACTCTGTAAAAATCTCTCCACAATATCGAGACAGTATAAAGTTATGTATAACACTCATATTTTCCTCTTCTTCATTGTGCTTTCTCAACTCTACGTATTTCCAGGATTTCGAGGAGTTCAAAATTATTGGCAGTGTCGGTGACAGGTTTAGTATCTGAACTTGAAATCTGGTACTCTTTCCTTTGTTATTCGATCACTATTTAGAAAATTTAGTTTTTCAACATTGTATTCTCTTAGTACATCACGTAATCTTGAGATGTAATACTATATTACAGCCTACATTGATTTTTCAGTTTAAATATAATGATTAAGAAACTTTGGGAAAATACAGGACGGCAATTAGCCAAATTCTGAGGATATATAGAACGTTTAATTATTCTGAAACCTATAAAAATGACTTATTGTCCCAAGTGATAGGCCTGGAACAGTGTAGGGCGGTTGGCGTAGCTCCAGACAGGGTCAAATTTGTGATTGGGTCATCCCATGGACCCTTTATTACAGCTGGTGTCATTTGGAAACGTGTTATAGATGGCATTTTACAGCTCAATAGGATTGAGTATTAAAATTGGAAAAACTCTTAAATAAATTATAATAGATTAAAAAACGAAATCGAATTTGGAATACAATTTTAGAATAATAATTCATAGACCACATTTAAATTAGCACTTGTTAGCAAGTTTCCCATATAGGGCATAAGCTATTACCGTAGATCTCATTGTAAGAACTTGACCTGGAACAGATTGAATTTTCATGTGAGTCTAAACACACCATCCGTTCAAATTTATATGATAGTAAATTTAAATTTTAACCATCCAACATTTTTTACTGTGATATCTCATGCTTTTACACACAACATTTAGAGAGATCTTAAATTATATTTATATAATATAAAATATATGTTTGCGTGTGTGAGTCCATTAGAAGGATAACTTCAAAAATAATAGGATTTTGATAAAATTTGGTACGCATGTTCAAGCCTACGTATATTTGAACGACTTAGAAAACCAGCATAATGGGACTATGGGAATAGGTTTTTAAAGGTAATTATATATTTTTACATTTTCCAACCTTAAAATGTAAATTTTTGTAATTCCCTTCCAAACCATTCTGAATAGCCAAAAAAACACAAATAATTTAGTATATTAAAACGTTGTTGTACGTTCTTAATGATTAAGAAATAAACTGTTATTTATTAATTCATATATTATTTTTTTGGATGATAAGAAAATTGTTTCAGAGTGCTTAAATTGTATAGATACTTCTATATTTTAATTTAATTTGGCATACTTATTTCTTACCAAGCTATTAATATTTGACTTAAATAATGTTCAAAACGTTCTCTATATCAGCAAACTTATGTACTCAACAAACTTAACGCTATTTAAATGCTGAATAAATCTCATACGTAAATGGAAATATTTGAGTGAAGACCGATACGTGCAAATGCGAGTTCGCATAGTGTAGGTTTTCTGCGGCGAGGGTATTTTTCTTTATCTTCGGTATATAGAGTTAAACAGACACGTCATAATCTTCAAAATACGTTTACATTTATAAACGAATTCAACCCAATGCTGAAACCCGTTAATTTAATTACATTTTTGTCATACTAATTATGAATAATCTTATCATTATCATTTATAATTCATCATTATTATCATTTGTCATAATTATCATTTATCATTATAGTTATTACCATTTATTGGTGGGTCGGTGGCTCAGACGTTATCGTCACGAACTTCGAGCCCAAGACAGCGTTATCGTGGGTTCGGTCATTGTAAAAGATGTTGGATAGTTTATATTTAAATTTACTATTATATAACCTTATTAAAATCTTCCCAATTTTGTACGCTTTTTGCCAAGCTCTGCTAAGAACTGTAAAAAAACTAAAATCTGTTTGAAAGTCATAGTAAAGCGAGAAGTTTATATACGTTTCAAGGGAGAAATATTGGAAGATTGTAGTCCGCACTAAAATAGTGTGACGCCTTGAACATGCTAACTTACACACACAGACTAGGGAACGACTCAAGACTTCGATGTGCAAAACTTTTCTAATACAAAAGATAAAGACAAAAGCTATGTTTACATATAAAACTTAACGTATTTCAAGTAGCTTACCGTCATAATCTAAAACGCTTTCTATAGTCTACACGTTTTAAATTGTTATTGTAAACTTCCGCAGATTATAACTTGGTATATGATGAAGTAGGACCTAATTTTATGTAGAAAACAGTATTATATTAGCTTTTGTTCCATTACTTCAGGATTTTGTGTAAACGTATGTGTATGTTGAAGAAGTTAAAAAGGAGCCGTGTAAACTGTTATATTGATAATTATCAATTTATAATCCAGAAATAAAATATTGATTGTTATGTTAATTGTTATGTTAAACACGGATAATCAAGAGTTACCCGTAATGTTTGGATGCATTCATGGTTGGCGTGGTAATAGTCCAGTAAATAAAAGACAAAAATGGAGGGTTAACTTACAAACGGTCCGGTAGTTCAAATTGTTTTACGTCGTCTAGGATGGTAAGTAGATGCTTAAAATTTAAAATCCTAAATTTCCCCCCCTACGGGCCCGCTGCAATATTGAAAAATCGAAAAAATCGGCACTTTCTTGAGATTTTCGCCTACATTTCAGTTTTGGTGCGTTTTAGTGAAAAAGAAGATATAGGCCTAGTCAATGTTGTTAATTAAAATTCCGATAATTACGTTTAATATTTTGTTCCTACGACTTATGGCTAAGAAAATATTTACTTAATAAAAAGATAAAACAATAAAATCTTACCGAATTTAGCCAAAATGTTAACTTTAGATCGCTGTTATTCAGCAATGGCCTATTCTAGGGAAACGAGTTTAGTAACTCAATCAAATTTGTAGGGAATTTAATCAACTACAAAATTATTTTATTACTAGTTAACCACCCGTGCTCCGCCACGGGAATATTGTCAGCAATAAAAGACATAATAATTAACAAATGCTGTTTAGTGTTTATTTTTGTATTTTATTTAGGGGCTGCTTAATTTTTTACATGAAACAGAACTGGTAGTTGGCCTGTATAAACTGTTTTATGTTAATCAAACCGACGATATATTAGTTTAACCAAATAAATGTTTTAGTACCTGGGGACCGAGCTTTGCTCGGGAAACCTTATCACTACAATATACTTTGAGAGTATTCTTTGGTCAATGTAAATCTATCCCAAAAATATTAATTTGCGGTCAATTGTTTCATGACATCAATTTAACTTCTATTAAAATAATGATATCATAGTTTACTGAAATGATGAGATAGTAGAGTTTTTAACAATTTGTTTGGTTCCTCATAAACGGCCAAAACTATAGAAAATATACAGTATTTTTCACGCTGAATTCGAAAAAGGCTATCAGCAGTAAGAAAATCTTCTCACCTTCCTTCCTTTGAAGTATTAGTCACTGCAAGAACTTGGACCAGAACCTTAATAAGCAGCAACTTATACTATGGAGATATTTTATTCATGTATATTCCTATATTCGTTGTTTTTTGTTCATTACATTTGTTGTATGGAATAAAGATAGTCACTTACATGTAAATCACGCATCAGCAGTTGATCGCATTTCATGAATCTTTGATTCATTCTGTGAGTAAAAGATCTGTGGTTACGTCGTATATTTAAAGTTGGACATACTTTGGTTCAATATTAGAGGATATTGACGCTCCAATCCGATGGTAAAAGGAGTCCCGGATCTTAAGATTATAAAGACTACCTCTACCTCTACCAGAAATATGTTGATGCAAGTGAGACTTAGAACTCGCCATTTCAAGTGCAGAGTTGTATGATATTATATTACTCAAAAAGTTTTTTTTTTGTTTCTTTTGACCCTTAATACTTTATTTAAAGTCGCTGTAGCCCCGTTGATAAGATTTTCCATAAACTCAAAGTGTTGATAAGGAGCTCAATTTTTCTTCCCCTTGTGACAACATAAGGAGAATATATTTGTGTCCATGTTAGTCTGTTCTGATTCAACATTCATAGATTTGCAGTAGGGACAAATCCAATTTAACGACCCCAATTCAAAAGAGTTGATGTTTTTTTTTATTGACTTATTAAATAACAAACAACATCACTGCTCTTTACTTTTTTAGTTCGATGGTTCTCTACGTGTTTTTTCGTTCTATATGTCTCTTTACGCCCGGTTAAGGATTACCTTTTCTTTTTCTTTTTGCACATTTCACACCCTGGGGTTAATGATAAAGTTTTATAACGCTGTAATGACCCGAGTCAACATTGCCATTAACATCAAGTCACATACTTCTTCGCCAGAACCAAAATCGTAAGTGTCAGTTTCTCAAGCAACTTCCCTGTGTACTCGAAAAAAAATATTTAGGCTATAGTTTACTGATAAATTGTAGTTCCACGTATCCCAGCGTACTCTCCATCTCAAAAAGGTAAAGTTTGGTACTGCTTAACGTCAAACATTGATCTTGAGTAAGATCAATCACTTAAGATCAAATGTTTGTATGTTTCCCACTCATTAGCAATTATATCTGTACAAATTGCAAGCAAATTTCCCTATGATTGTTCTGGTGGCAATAGAGAATAAATTATATTGATCAAAACAATAAGTTTCCGTCCCCTGCTATGGGTTTCACATTCTATACTCAAACTTAAACTCAATTACCACTTTCCTTCAGATCACTTCGCAGGAAAACTAAAACATTGAAAAAATACAAAATTTACACCAAAACATACAAATAATGTTCAAATACATTTATAAATAATACATTGTGGTATTAAAAGTTAACACATACACTTTTCCTTGATCAAAATCGTGTGTTTATAAACAGGAACTCCTAGATTAATAATGACATACTGAAAGTGAGGTTATGAAAATAATAACAAATGTCTGACAAACATTAAACAGCTGACGAATAATTTATTAACTGTGTATTATATTCTTCAATAGGAATTGTATTGACTCGACCTTTGAAGGGCTGTAGGTCTTAACCCTTAGAAAAAACGTGAATTCTAATGAAGTTCGGCAAATCTATGCATTATCCCCTTTAATTTGACACATAGATCTTGTGGATCGGTCCAGTAATTACTGAGAAAACACTGTTACAACTGTGTATTAAATATATAGATTCTTTGCCAACCGTTTAAAGGGGGGCTAAAAAAATAAGAAAAAACAAATAAAACAATGGGCCTATTTTTTCGCCTTTTTGACTTCCACATTATTTAATTTTAAAAATCATTAATTCAATTTTAAGAAAGTGCCGATTTTTCCTATATGGTGGCGAGCGCGGAAGGGGGAAAATTGTGCATTTTGGCACTGGAAAATTGTTCAGCTCTATTCACTGGATATAAGTTAGGTATACTTATTGTGTCAGTCTTTTAATGGTCCTGCCTACATTTTGGATTTTGATTTAAATATGAAAAGAACAAAAATAACTCTTTTATCCATGTGCTTTAATCAGTTGTACAACGAGACGTGCAGAGAAATAGTATAATTTTATTTTAAAAGATTTTTGAGTATGTTCAACACAACTTACAATCAAATACACATACATATTGTTTACTGCGGACTATTAGTTCATTAGCTACATAATCACAGACGTCACATACATATGCCTCAAGGTAGATATTGACAGCGCCAGTATCTCAAGACTAATGTCTATGACCAGTGATTGAACATACATCACATGATACCATCTCGTCCTGATGGTGATGGGCCCGTCTAATGTCTACTTGTGATGCATTGTTCTACACACACTTGAATGTTTATTTGCTGATGTGCCTACTTGAAACTTAACCAATATAGTAAATTTAACTTTATAAAAATATAAAAAATTCAGTGATGTCAAATTTAAAAACAGATTTGTTTGGTTGGAATACTGGTGTGCTCCAAATTAAGGTTTTCTGTATTATAATCCATGCAAGGAAGCCCACTTTGTCGGGTGACTGTTGAAAAAAAAACTCATTATCCGTCTATAATGCCCATCGTCAGTTATAAAACTGCTTACTATATTAATTTGATAAATATAGATCTCGAAGATGCAATATTAAGCTAAAATTCATAGTATAACATTCCAGACATAATTAATATAACTCTTGTATGGTTATACGAAAATAAAGAAAAACATCTGAATGATTTAACATTAACGTTTTACTTATGAAGTAAATTATGTGTTGGCTTAGACTAGTTTGTATGATTGAAATAGCTATTAAAATTAGTGGTTTTAAATAAATAGTTTTAAGTAATCGTGTCTTGAGATATAGAAACTAAAATGGGCATATTCGGTAATTGTTTTAGTTAAAACAAGACAGCGTTATAAATGGTATGATTTATAATATTATTTATTATTAATTATTATTATAACTTCTTATTACTATTTATTATTATTATTATTATTATTTATTTAAATAGTATGATAGTCTTAATTTACTAGTTACTTACTACTTCCATATTTGACAACAGGTAATATTAAGTTATAACTTTTAGGAATACAATTTAAACAAGCTTTGCAAAACAAATAAAGGTCATTGCTATTTATGTACAATAAATTCAACTTGAAATCTTTATTCCTCCAATTTGGGATAGAAGTTTTTAGCCCGCATTCTAAACGAGACACAAATAGTGACGTGGAGCATAAAATGTGCAACAAATGAGATCAGTGTCAAATCTTGTATTAGAAAAGTTTTAATAAAACTCCAGACACCGAGCAAAATGAGCCAGACTCTGCCTGTTTTTGAGTTTATCAATCTGATATCAAAGTTTTACGGATTGTGGAGCAGTGGATTGTGGACTTTTTTCATGCGTTGATATGGTGTATAAATTCTAGAAACCTACATCGGTTGTTCGAACCAAAAGATCTTGTTAATCGTGTGGTATTTGTAAATCGTAGTTTTACATAATATTAATGTTACATAAATCTTTTGCAAACATATCAAGTTAATTGAAACATGTGCGTGCACCAAATGTCAGGTGCCATTACTGTTAAAACAAACAAAAGCCTACTGAAATAAGTCAATAGATTGTTAATAATAAGTTTATAACTTTATAAATCTCCTAACCGCTATCAAATTTGTAGTTATAAAGTACTGCTAACCCATTTTTAGTTGCTTAAGATCCAAGGAGTAAAGAAAGTTTTATGTGAAGAATGACGGTAGCCTAATTGTGGCGAAACACTACTCTGATATAGTATTTTTATGAGCGGGAATAAATAATCTTCCTCTATAGAAGAAGTCCTATTCAAACGTATCCAGCCAAAAACAGTAGATATACATAATATATCAACAATAACCATAAACTTTAATCAGTTACTGTATACGGTAATTGTTATATCTGCAGTTGTGTGTGCCTAATCCAAAGGCAGTATAGTATTATTATTACGTCATTTAATTCAGTACTGGAAAAACCCAAAAAAAGTTAATTTCACTAAAACAACGATTTAGCTCATCCCTGATACAGCCTCACAATTCAATAGACATACACAAGGGGAAAGCTTACACAGTTTGGCGGAAATACGAAGAGTCAACCAAACTCGCATAAAGAAGGAAATGACTAGACATTTGTTAAATGTGTGATTCTTACATAATAACCCCAGCGTAAAGAAACCATTTCCATAAATCAAAGGCTGAGAAGCGATACGAAATAAAGGCAGCCAACTTTCATTTTCTTTATCCCCTGTAAACCTTTACGGTTGTGTCCAAGTGGAAAACGATATGGATATCATTTATTCTCAAATGATCTTCAATGTAATTACAGCAATACCATAAATATCCAGTATTTCAAATATGTTAACACACACACGGATTAAATATAATTAGAAATAATAATGTCCCTGTTTAGTAATCCAGTAGGCATTTTTAAAACTTTCAATAACAATAGAAAATTTATAGTCTCTAGGACATTGATATACAAATAAAATTCTGGTAAAATAAGATTTTTAAATAAAGTGAAAATCTGATTTTTCTCATTCCTAAATGAGACCTAATAACAAAATAAGTAGTAGGATAAATGAAAATGATTGATTATATAAATGATTGTGATTAGGGCTACTATCGTTTAACACATTACAGTATTTAATACTTTGTAAGCTTTTAAAAATTCAATTTCTATTCATCATCAACTAGTTTCAACTCTAAGGTCATAATCATTTTCTACACATCATCTTATAGTACAGTGCAATTAGCTTAAAAAAAGAGCAAACCGGGACATTCAAAAAAAAGTTTCAAACCAGTGCCAAATTGTTGAATACACTTCCCTCAATATGTAAAAAAAGTTACACTGATTTGAGTGTCGGGTTTAGGGGGGAGGGGGTTAAAATGGGGTGAAAATAAGACTTTTTTTTACTTTTTCGCAAATACCTCAAAAAACGGTGCGTTTTTCTTAAACTATAATGAATTACAAAGATAATCTACATTAAATTTCGAACAAAATGATACCATACAATACCTATCTACTATGAACGGTTCAGGTAATATTGAGGGGTAAATGTGATTTTTTTTCTAAAAATTCTAAAAAAAGTTGTTTTTTAAATGGAGGAAACCCATGGACACCCATAAAAAGTTTCTAATGAGTGCCAAATTGTTCAATAAACCTCCCTTAATATGTATAAAAAGTTACACGGATTTGAGTGTCGGATTTGGGAAGGAGGGTTAAAAGAAAAGGGGGGGTGGATGGGACTTTTTTTACTTTTTGCAAATATCTCGAAAACGGTGCGTTTTTCTTAAAATATAATGAAATACAAAAATAATCTATATTAAATTTCAAACAAGATGATGCCATACAATACCTATCTACCATGAACGTGTTAGGAGATATTGAGGGGTAAATGTGGTTTTTCTTTTTAATTCTAAAAAGTTGTTTTTTAAATGCAGGAAAACCATGGATACCCATAAAAAAGTTTTTGTTCTTTGCATTGCATTTTCTCTATTAGATTACTCGTTTATGAGCTACAGGATGCGGAATGCGGAATGTACACAACAAGCCTTTTTTCCATAAGTGTAACATGCTGTAACTCCTAAACGAGTAGCTTTTAAGAGAAAATGTCAAAATTAAAAATGTTTTTAAATTGGATTTATATACTAAAACAATCATAAACTACAGGGTGTTCCATAGGAAATAACAAAGTTGTTGGCCATATTGGAAAATGGCGAACATATTTTTAAAATTGGGAACCATTCCAAATCATCTAAAAAAATAAAGGGGAGTGTCCCATAAGAAGTCAACTGTATAACTCATGATAAAAAAGTTAGCTATTGGTTCACTTTAGGTGAGACATCCTGTATACAGGGAGTCCTGTAAGTAAACAGCCAAACCCCAGGAAATGGTTCTATGGGTGAAAATAAAAAGAAAATCAAGAATATATTTTTAAGAAAAAAATCACATTTACCCCTCAATATTACCTGAACCGTTCATAGTAGATAGGTATTGTATAGTATCATTTTGTTCGAAATTTAATGTAGATTATCTTTGTAATTCATTATATTTTAAGAAAAACTCACCGTTTTTGAGGTATTTGCGAAAAAGTAAAAAAAGTCCTATTTTCACCCCCTCCCCCCCAAACCCGACACTCAAATCAGTGTAACTTTTTTTACATGTTGAGGGAAGTGTACTCAACAATTTGGCACTGGTTTGAAACTTATTTTTTGGATGTCCCGGTTTAGGTCTAATTGCACCGTACTATTAAGCAAATACAATATTAAGTGAAGAAAACATATGAACACAATCATACGGAAGTTAGTTTGAAATTTGAGAGTTTTTATTTTTTCTTTGTTTAGTTTTGAGTATATAATATAATATTTATATTTTAGTTTGACTGAAAAATTTATTCAAATATGCTTGTGAATATAATTTTTGTATTGCATTTGTTTGGGAAGAAGAAAACAACATGATTATTACCTTTTAGTTGAAACTATTTGTTGATGAATAAAAAATAATTTTGAAAAGGGTACTAGGTTAAGTATTAAGATGTGTTCAACTAAATTTATGAGCTATACCTGATACTCTGTTTGTTGGAAGGTTCTGCTATGTTTTGAAAAAGGTGTTTAGCTTATTCCAACAAGACCATAGATATAAGTTCATTTTGAGAAATAGGCGGAAATGATATTATTAATTTCCACCATAATTGTTTTCTTGGTATTCGTTGCTACCTAAGAACGACAAATCTATTTACTTAAAATAATTAAAATATTAGGTTTGATATATAAAGCGTGTTTAACATAGCTCATAATTAACTACAACTTTTAATCATTGGCAAGTAGCATAAGTAAAACATTTAATAAGTTGGAAACAACATCCAAAGTTTTAAATGAATATTTTACCCACATTAAACTGGGACAAAACAATATTTGCGTTGGATTTACTGTTATCACAACATACAAAGGACAAAATGAAAAGAATCGAGAAGCAAAGCTCTCAGTAATAAAATGTCAAAACACGTTTAAAACTTTATAAATCAACAAGGAGCATGATTTTGTTTGGTAAACGAATCAGCAAGTTTAGAGTTTACTGCATATTGCGTACTTGCTTGCATTTCTTTTATCTATGTTCTTTACTCACTACGGCACTGCTACGAATGTTTTCATACAATATTTCATCCATAAAAGTTATTTATAAATGAAGGTTGTCATATACAAGCAACGACAAACTATATCATTTGAAATAGTTTATTAATCGATTAATCATTGGTAAGGAAGAAGTAAAGTATTTAATACCCTATTTCAAAAAGATCTTTCAATGTCCCATTACTTATCTAGATAGTTTTTATATATTTTTATTTTGCATTCTAATTAAACATTACTTCAATATTTATACAGCAATTATGTTTTTTTTTTATAAAACTAGTTCAAAGTACATTAAGGACAAAACCAATCTCTTTATGGCCAGACTTGGCAACTGTTGTTATGGAAGAGATGGTGCCCAAATCTTCTGTAATTTTGCTTTTGATATGAATGAGAAAATAGGTAGTAAATTATTTTAAGTAATTACAACCAAGACAGACAACAATTTTTTGAGTGTTTTGAAAGAAACAAGTTTTTTTTATTTTCTCTCTCTAGATAAATATATAAAAGTGGAAATCAACTACAATATCTTGAAAATTAGTATTAAATCTAGACTACTCAGAAACCCTTTGACGAAGACTTGCGATAAATGATAAAAATGAACCAAAATCAATTTGGTCATCAAAATGATTTTAATAAAAGTTATAATTAACTTTTAACACTATGTTAAGTTTACTACATACAAGTCATATATTTACAGGGCTGTAATCATTATCAATATGTATCTACAATGAATAATATACAGTCTTTAGTTTGTAGATAAATATTGTTTTTCGATAACAAAATGTACCAACTCTGTTTTATTGCAACGAAAGTAATCAAACAGAGGAGTGCTTTAATTAATCACACTTTAAGGGCCTTCCCTCGTTCTTGTTTGAATAATTATGTTGAACAATGAAGTTACGAGTAGCGATGAAGATACAAAAGAGCCACAGAAGGGATGTTTGTCACTGTCAGCAGAAATATCTCACATGCCGGCCTTACCACTTATGACACACGACAAAGAAGTATATTAATACAGGCAGATGTCCGTTTTCAACCCTAGTTTGAGCACCCGAGTTTCATTTAGCCGTAGTGTTTTCTTTGTATTTTAAGAGAGAGTTTAAGTTGTCGAACACGGAGCTTTGGTTTTCGCGGTCCTGTTGAACCCCCATTGACGCAACCCTAAAGGTAGTAATTTGTAGAGCTATCCCAGACTTAAGTTAGGTGTCCAAAGATGTGAAGAGAGGTTAAACAAGTGTATCATTTAAATATTCAGTCCAACTTATTGCCTTCTTTTGTATAAAAAAAGACACATTTATGTTCATCTTACAGTTTGCATTAAATAGAGCCGAATAAATTGTAAATAATTTAATATTTCTTAATTGACGTCTGAATATTGTTTAAAAATGTCTGAATAACCCAACTAAACTGTTAGTTGGTACTGTGGTTAATTGTGGTAACCGAGCTAGTGTGGTGGTAGAGTGCGGCGCTTCGGTCCTCGGAGTTCTGGGCTCAAGTCCCGCCAACCACCTATGACTTTTACATGTGTTATAGTGCCACGAACCTCTAGGTCTAGCCTCAAGTATTGTCTAAAACTGTTCCGGCCTAGCGTTCTATGAGAAGGTTGGAAAACAAGTAGTTATAAAATAGTAGTTTACGCAACGATTGCGTTAAGTGAGTCTTTACGACACGAGTAGAAAATTTAAGGCACGAGCCTTGGCGAGCAAAAACTTCTACGAGTGTCGTAAAGACTATTAACGCGAGTTGCGTACACTACTTTACCTACGACCGTTTTTTAATTACTATCAATCTGGATTTAATTACTAACAATCACTATTGATAACTTTTTAGACAGGTTATGTTTTCGTGTATTGTCATTGCCACTGAACAAGTCGGATCAACAATTAAATTGGTCAACTGATCAGCTGATCAGCTGATTAGTTGACGTTCGAAGCATTACAATTTTAATTATTTTCTCTCAATACTTGAACCTCATTGGTCCGTTACCTGTGTGGATATGAGAAAACTATGCGGATATGAAATGAAACTATGCGGATATGAAAGTAAACAGCTGTAAAGTGAAACTTTTCAATTCTAAGAACTGGACTGAAATGGCTACTTTAAAAAACGGTCGTAGGTAAAATATATTTTACAATTTAATGAGAACACAATATTTTTCTTGTATACTTGATCTACTTAAGTGTCATAGTCTGGAACACGCTCTTGCACTATTTTCACATCAGAAGAGATAACTTTACACTCCCAATGTAGTGCCTCACCAATCGTTTGGACGAGCATTCATTAACAAGGGACAGACGAGAAAGTGACGCTCGCTGATGAATTGTTGTGAAAAATACCTCAGTCGTTGACAGACAACCACTTGTTGTGCCGACCACCTGTCTCGGTGTATTAATGTTGTTTGTTGCATTCGCAAGGTAAATGGGTTAATTTAAACGATTTTGATCTTGTTACACTGTTCTGCTTGCAATGGTAAAAACATCACGATAAGTTTGTTTATCTTAGTATACAATAATATTAATAACTAGCTGTTGTACCCGTGCTTTGCAGCGCAACATCCACCAACGCTTTTAGAAACAAAATTTAAGCTTTATGGCGTTTATAGAAACGTCTGTGATTATTAAATTTGGTAAGTAGTGGAAACCACCATTTTGGTTTTGATTAATTTTAAATCGTGTGTAGGCTGATATGAGAAAGAACCTACCACATTTACGAATAACACTTTCACATACATGATTTATCTCCATCTTCCTTATTAACATATATTTTGTCTTTATTTTTGATATTTTAATTTCAATCTTGAAGACTTGAAGTTCAAACCAACTAATTAATAAAATTTAAATGAACAATGTTTTAGGTAAATCTTCTTAAAATCAAATTAGAAGTCCTTCCATCTTTACTCACAATTAATTATTAGCAACACTAACATCAACTGTTATACATTTTAGAAATATTGTTGTGCTTTATCAGTATTTTAAAATATTATATAAACGATATCTATCCTTAAATAATGATTAATTTTGCTCTTATAGGTAGTAATGCCAATAAGGATTTATTTTCAATGAAATAATAAATAAAACTTTCTTCTTTATATCTTTAGTATATTTGATTAAAATTACAAATGAAATTGAGCATTAAAGAAGGCAGACAAAACTAATATGATTATCATAACATCAAGGACTAAATAATTTGATTGTAAATACAGTATGCCACTTGCAATAATTGTACTATACAAAAATATTAACGAACAACATATTATACAAACCAGTTCTTTTAATCAGTTCCATTGTCTAACATTGCCTTTACATTTTCACACTTACCATTAAGTAAACACAGTAACAGATATTTCATTGACTTAAAAAAAAAAATTGTACATCTTAGGGTTTAATATAATCAGTGGTGTAGCAAAACATGACTAATGATTTTATCAAATGCAATAAAGTAAATGTGAACTGCAAGCTATGTTAAGATAAAATAAGAGTATTTTGTATTACCATTTAATTATTTAATATACCTATTAAACGTATACCACGAATTTTAGAACACAAAAATCAACGACGTACAATTTAGTTATTTATGATATTCTTTAGTTGAATATAAGCATAGGTGTAACAAAAAAACTAATACTAAATTCACCTGAATATAACAAGAGTCAATGAGAAGTGCATGCTATGTTAAGTTGATCTACCACATGTTTAGTAGTTCAAATTTATAAAAAAAATCCTCTAAAGTAATTTGAAACATCTATACATTGTAGTTTTCATACATTTTCCATGAAAATGTATCAAAAACATTCCTTTCATAACTTAGACTCTTTAAAAAAAATCTAAAGCAGAGCCTCAGTTGATACAGCAACGATTGTAGCACCTTTTTATAATGTTTTAGAATAAATAAGGCTACCACATAGTTGTGTATAATATTATATTTAATTTCTTTGGATCAGCTGTCTGAAGTTGTGAAATATACAATTTGGCAGTTCTTCTTGTTTACACTGAAATGTCAAAGCAAATTTAAACATTGTGAGTGTGTTTATTACATCCATGGAGACCAACCAATATTTACTTTTATAATTCTCACCTCAGAACTTTAAAAGCCAAAGGGGCAAAGCCCACTATCAGTATGGAAGTGAGAATATTCATATTACCATTCTTGGTATGGTAGCTATATTTTTGTAAAATTTAAGTCCAGTCAGTTCAATAGTCAATGGTAATACTTTATTAAACAATATTTAAGCTAACGCTACCTTAAGGCAATTAGTGGAGTTTATTTTCATAACTACATTTAACTAATTTCTTGTTGTGGATTTAAAACAGCAACTTGATAATATAAATAAATACTATTCATAGAATTGGCTTCAATCACTGAATTATCATTCCTCTATAAATTCACAAAAAATTCTTTGAGTATATTAAACGTCTTTTTAATATTGCCAGCAAATATATGCTTTTCCAAACCTTTTCTCACCCTTTAACTACTACACACATTCAACGCAAAGTTGTATTTTTACTATTCAAATAGTTTTTTTTTAAGTATGGCTTACTGATTTTAAGCATTACGACAGAAGCACACTTTATAGCTTTCGGTAGTTTTCAACGATACTCAAGGCATATTTTTCATGTACAGTAATGCGATGTCATTAAATATAAAATTGCAACACGTGACGCCAATTCCATAGGCTGTAAGATTGAAAATGACTGAATAATTATTTTTTGTTTGCCATGTTTTTTAAATATCTCGATTATACTATTTCCTAATATAATATAAATTATAGAGGAAACTGAAACTTTTTTTAAAGAAACTAAAAATAATATGCAACAGAAAAACAAAAAATTGCATCCTCTGTATTTCATTAAAAGACCACGAAAAAAGAGGTTTTAACGATTTTTATCTAATATAACTTTTAAAGAAACATAAAATAAATGCATTAAACATTAACATGAGAGCTTAAGATATTAATATATTACTTAAACATGCATGTAATTCAGAGATTTTACTTGTTTTAAAATTTGGTTTTTTAGGAACAAACGTTTTGCTACTTAATATATTAAACTAGTTGGTAATTGATTTCAAATTAAATAACTATATAAATATTTCAATAACTTTATGAAGCTATAATAATGTATGCATTATATTACAATAATATATATATTATTACTTAAACGAAAACGTTACTTTTCTTTATGAATAGTGTTAGTAGGATGCTTGGCATTATTGAATGATTTTGAGCGATAAAAAGTAAATAACCTGTGGTAGGTCCATAAAATAATGGGCTATGCTGTATTGCAGACAATTACAACATAACATTTAACTTTCACCTTCTCCAAATTTGACTATCAATCACTAGTTACGGATATTATAAGTAAAAAATTTTAGAAGCGCTACTACCCCGCAATTTCGTGTCACTGGTGGTTGTGCATAGTTCAGGATTAAATGATCTATTAAATAAAGCAAGATCTTTTTATTTGCTATGTAAGCTTGTATTAGTTAGGCCTAAGTTGTTATAGAATACACAAGCGGTGCTGCAGCTAAAATCTTTACTTTATGTTTAAATTTCATTTTGTCCTTATCTAAAAGATTTGAATACATTTAAAACCAGTGACAATTATCAACAATGTAATAAAATCGATAAACCACACAAGAAAACAAATACTCAATTTAGTAGGCTTCATATCCGTTGGGAATAAATATTCAGAAAAATGGTGGCGTTTGCCCAGCATAGTGTCCAATATACTATTTATCAAAAGATATTTTGGCCCTTAAATTACAACCACTAACTTTTCCAGAACCATTAACTCAATTACTAGTCGTGGCCAGCGATAACCGATATATTACACTACTCTATGGGCCGAACTGAGTTAGTCTATTGGTCGGTAAATCAAGTCATTCTGTAAAACCATTTTGTTAATGTTCCGACGGATAAATGTATTTATTTCTGGTGCTACAAAAATGATTAATTTGGCAGACTAATGTATTTATTCGTCGTTATTTATAGTCGACACGCGCGCAAATATCATTTAATAGCAGCAATTTCATTTATTTTGATTTACATTCGTGCTCTGCCCATTGTAGTTGAACACATAGTTAGTCTTTATGGTTGTTTTCCTGTTTTATTACCCTTGGAAGTGATAGCAGTGATAGACATTACTTCAAATATTACTGCTTTATTAACGTAATATACTCTATTGGTATTTTAAATAATGACTACCTATTTAACTATTATAACTATTACCACAGATAAAGACAAGACTTTCTACTCCTTATTTTAATGCTATTGGTCTACCGATATAAAATTAATCTACTGACTGTATCTATTATACAATATAATAGTTTAATTTAGTTATGTATCGTGTATTAAAGATCAATTAAAGTTAACTAAGTTAAATTTAATCTAATTTCTCAAATATTTATTTATATAATATTGCCCACTAAATGCTTGGGACCGTACCTATGTAGGCGAAGTCATTGTTGTAAATAACGTTATAACTATTGATTGATTATTGCAAGCTTTTAAAAAGAAGAAATCACTCGCGTAGTTATTTATCGTGTGCATTTACTCAAATCAGAATAAACGTAGTAGATTTTTTTTTATGGGAAAGTATTCCAAACAGAATATGGAAGTTAAGGAGAACCAGTCGAAAGTAAAGAAGATAGCACTTGTGGCAGAAATATTACCAGGGGAGACAGAGGCTACAAATCTGGCTAGAAGGACACCAGTGTAATGGAATGTCCTTCAGGCTGCGGGGAAATTTAGTGGGAAGAGGTTCGATAAAACATCAAGTTGGGTTCGGACATCTGATAGGAGGGTTGACACTGGGCAAGTGGCTTCCTCAGGATAAACCCTGGTCTGGACACTCGAGGGACAGAGGCGGGACTTGGTGACTAAACTTTGCAAGTTGAGGGATTGATCTTCACTTAGTTATATTTAGGGTTTCAAGACATATTCATGAGCAATACACATTTTACCACTATATTGAAGAAAGAAGAAATATTTATTTGATGTCTGGGCTAGCTAAAACAAAAGCAAGTTTAAAACTAATATATGCTCAATCATAACACTTTCAAAATAATACCAGCTTATGAAAATTAATTTAATGTTTATGGCTTTATTATATTTTAATATGAAATAGCACTTTCGTGGTGATTTAAACTCTACTCCAGTGCTAAGTTAACAATATAGATTTTTATATCAAATGATTGAAATTTATTTCCCCTAACAACTTGATATTTCAGAGCTTGATAAAGAGCCAGATTTAACAGAACGCTAAGTGACATCCTCTAAAACAGCTTTCATTCATATACTATATGATTAAAACATAATTAGGTAAATTACGACTAAAATACATTAAAAACAATAACTGAAGTGCAAGAAATTGCATACAGATTACAACACTCCTCTACACTGTCACAATATGATTATTTTGCGAACCTGATCAATAATTTCACTTTGCTTGGATAAATCCCTTTTTTATCAACCAGATTGGAGCGAACTCCAAATCCAGTTTTACTGATATTACACAACTTTTCTCCTGGATTTCACGGCGGATCAGACGGAAATCTGGAATCGTCACAAAGCTTTCTGGGGAAATATTGAAATGGTTGTACGTATTTATATGCGACGATTGTTCCTTAGCTCTTTCAAAGTTATTATTTGTTCTTGACACAAAATAGCAATGTAATTACAAGAAACTAGGTGGGAGAGAGAGATTGACGTTGATATTTTACCAACGAACTTTGATCTGGAAGTTTAACGTATTTGACTCTATTTTAGTAAGAAAGCATCGGGAAACACTACAGATGAGTGCGTTACCGGAAATGTTTAGTAAGATTAATTAAATATTGTAAAAGTAGGATTTTTGTATAACCCAGTGTCAACTTTTTGTTTTATCGACCAATTATTTTGTATTAACCAATCTTTCTGATCAGTTTCTGGTACAATTTGCAGTTGACTAAGTAATCAATAGTTATAACACTAGACTAGTCTATCTAAAAGAATAACATTAGCTGAAAAAAACTTTGAAACATGCAAGTTAATCAAGGCCATAGCACTGCTTCTTTGAGAAAAGATTGTTGATTTTGTTTTTGCTTTTTTTTTGTAAAAAATTTAATAAATTATAAAAACTAAAATTTTAAAGTTATACGTTTACATCAACCAATGTGCCGATCCATAAATTTAATACAGTGTGAGTCTTGCCTAAGTAAACTACGTAATTTTTATTTTAGTGAACATGCATTTGATCGTTTAGATGAATTACTACCCTTAAATATGTAAACAATTTGTACCTTCTATGGGGGAATTCATACTTAGCCATTGACCTTATTTCAGGAGTTCAACTGTTATCCAATGACCATTATTTCAACAATAAAAATAGTTAAATGAATTTGATAAAGCTGATGTGTTATTGTGCATATAAACATGTCTGTATTGACATGATCTCCAGCCTACTGTTGATACCCAGTAACCGTTCATATATCAGGTGATAACATCTCGTCTGGATGGTTATAGGTACAGTCTAGACACAATCCATCAGATCAACACAGCTAATATACCATGACGTGTAGTTGTAAATATTACAACAATTAAATTAAAATAAATCACGATTGAATAATTAATATTTAGTTTGTATATCTGGTTGCAATTGTACATGACCTTACCTGAGCATACTTGGTATGCCAATATGCGGTAATACATTCATAACATTAAGAAACACCTTGTACAATATAGGAAGATGTGGTTCTTAATAAACAATATACAATATTCAAGAGTTTTTATAAACGGAATCCAAAAACAAAAGCAAAAAAGGCCAAAAAACGTACAAATTAAAAAGACAAGTGTAATTGGAACTTGGATAAAAAATCGGAAAGGAAATGAACTTTATTGAGGTAACATTTCCTTTCCGATTTTTTCCGATGGACGACGGGACTGTCTGGAGGCGTTATGCCAGCCAGATAGGTGGAAATAATTTTATAAATCAAAATTAAACGCAACATTGTCGTATATTACAACTTCTGTGATATTGTAGCAGTGGTCACAATTTATAACTTAGAATCTTTTAATCAAATACAATTATTTTATATTACCAGATCAATAAAATATACTCAAATATATCGTGGGAAGAAATTACGTTTTAAGCGTAGCAATCTGAAATAATTGAGATCCAATGTTCATCTTACTGTTTGATATTTGTCTTAAGTAATATATTTAACCTATATAACACGCACATACTCTCCCAGAGCCATCAACTACTCAACTATTAGTTAGTCATAGTCATAACTAACTATTAGTCCATTGAACAGTAAATCAGCATAACCTTGGTGAAACTTCTCTAATTTCAAACAAATCAAGGTGTTCATATTTGTCTCGCTGAAAAAACAAATAGTTTGGCTCAATTTTGGACCTATTTGCTAATATATACAATCAACACACGCGCACATATCATTAGTGCAAGCTATTTTATCAGGATTTATACCAATGCAACCATCCATTAGAGGTGAACACATCTTTATGAGAGTATTCCTATGGCATTACTCGTTATATTTAACATGCATGCATTTACTAACATGTCCGGCCTGCTGACACTGTTATGTCTCTTCTTAACTTAATTTTATGTCCAAATTTGTGAATCGGTGAAGCTTTTAAATTAATAGCTTATAGCTCCAAACTCTTTATTCACGTCTCTAATACCAGTACTAGAATTATTAGAATTTAAGAGAAACTGATTTATTACATTGGTCAGAATATCGCCAAACAGTAAATATAACACACGTAATAACGTAATAATAAAGTTCTATGAGGTACACATTTTTGCAAGACAATTAGCAATATTTAATGCATCACCAAATTTCTAACTTGAACTAAACGGTATTATTACTTCATAAGTTTTTTTTAAAGATTCAATGACAAAAAGATGTAAGATGATGACTATCATACAAAGCAATTAAAAGAAAATAACAAATAATAAATGATGAAATAATAAATAATAGTTCAGATTCGCCTATTGAGTCTTATGATGATAGGTGTGTTCCATCGAAATCAATCACCACTTACCAACTATCATATGTATTTACCGTCTTGTGAATCAACAGTGTAAATATATTATTACTAGTGTTATTAGACGTATATATATTTTTTTCAAATAATAAATGTATTTAGCATTATTTTTTTAGGAACCAACAGTTTCCATAAATAACTGGGTGGATTACCAGACCTGGAGATTCAAATGTTAAAGTTTTTTTTCGGACACGTCATTGAAAAGCGAAATTAAAACGAAAAAATTAAAATATTATTATGGTTGGAACACAAGAAGAATATTTCCACAATTAGGCATTTCCTATCTGGAGTCAAAAACTGCCTTGATTCAATTTTTTGCAGAACTTACTAACTTTAGATGTCAAGAATATGTTTAATTCTTTAAAAACTAAGTTTGGACTCAAGGTCGTTATACAAATATATATGTATCTAAAAGACCAGATTTATTGAACTAGTTTACTGGAAGTGTTGAAAAATCTAATATTTGCCCACAGTCATTATATGCATTTTTAGTTAGGAGTCGCTAATTAAACTCCACAAATCACAGAGACAAAGCCTTTTCATCAATGAAAAATACAACGTGATTGATGGAAGCATGTGAAACCAATTGAATCTTTAAATGGAGCTTTGAAGTCATTCATTCAACTCGTCAATCAGGTTTCCGAATGACAAATGTGCTTTAGATCATTGGTTTGATTTTTCAACAGGCGAACTTTGTGTGCTAAAGTGTGATTGTAATACCAATCTATGAAGGTTTTTTTTACAGATTTTGATGATCATAACTATCTTCAGAACACAATGCTAATTTTACAATAGTTAGCTCATTCTTACGAGTAAAAATTACTTGTTTTATGTATCAGTTAGTTAATTAAAACAAGTAAAATACTTACTTAAATTGAAATTATTTAACTAATCAACTTACTCAAGCTTACTTAAAATGATTTAAAATGATAATGATTTACTTAAAATGAAATATTTATTCAATTTATGGGAAAACAATCGATTTAATTTCAGAGTAAAAAAAATCTAAGTGATGAACGATTAGTAAAACTAATGACACACAAATATTTAAAGGGAAAATCTTTGAAAGGGGGGAGAATCGTAATTGTTTTTGATTGTCTAACATATAATACTGCTTGCTACAAATTTTGCTTAGAAGAGCTAATCCTGCAACAATAATGTTCTTTTGAAACTTTACATGTAGTTTTGTTGAGGATTTGTACTAATAAAGAGCCATTTGGAGGGAGGCTTGGGCCGATCAAGACGGAAAAATTGGTTTCAGACTTGTCAATATTTCCACACAGAACACTTTGAGACGATCTCAGTTCTCCGTCTGAGCCGGCCTGAAATCCATGAGAAAAGTTGTGTAATATCAGTAAAACCTGAATTGAAGTTTTTCTTGTGTCTGTCTGATATCTAAAGAAAGACACTTGGCTTAGAAAATCAGAATATTTGATCTTTAATACAAATTATAATGATTATCCCTCAGTAAATAATACTTATTTGTAACAAATTATGTTAAATTGTACCAGAAGATAGGGGCATTTTCTTTGGCTTTCCTTAATTAAAACGTTGTTTCAAAAACTCTAATTTTTTAGGGTATTTTGAAAATCAAGGGATGAGAAAAATCTGTACCATGCCATTGGTAACATAATTAAAAATACTCGGTTGTCCATCAAGATATGACTACTATTTATTAATAATCATTGTCCATATGAAAATGCCTTTCATGAAACGTAAAATGTCTTTGAAAAGAAATTATATGACTTGTAAAATGTTTGACTATAGGTTTTATTTTAATTTCAAAGTACTTCACAAAAATGTATTATTGCAATGTCATTAATTTCAGATTCAATATATTAAATACCTAAAGCGGTCTTTTCTGGATTTGATATGGGTGATATTACAAAAAGTGAAATAAATTAATTGAAATCTCAACGATGCAGGGGCTGGAGGAAATGATCCCCCGTTTATTCAACTTATAAACTATTATCCTCAAGTCCCTCGAGTGTCCAGACCAGGGTTTATCCTGAGGAAGCCACTTGCCCAGTGTCAACCCTCCTATCAGATGTCCGAACCCAACTTGATGTTTTATCGAACCTCTTCCCACTAAATTTCCCCGCAGCCTGAAGGACATTCCATTACACTGGTGTCCTTCTAGCCAGATTTGTAGCCTCTGTCTCCCCTGGTAATATTTCTGCCACAACTGCTATCTTCTTTACTTCCGACCAGTTCTCCTTAACTTTCATATTCTGTTTGGAATACTTTCCCATAAAAAAAATCTACTACGTTTATTCTGATTTGAGTAAATGCACACGATAAATAACTACGCGAGTGATTTCTTCTTTTTAAAAGCTTGCAATAATCAATCAATAGTTATAACGTTATTTACAACAATGACTTCGCCTACATAGGTACCTATAAGTCATCAAAATACACCTAGGTAAACCTTTGAATCTGATCTGATGGTTTTTTTTTTATATTTTTGTTGAGCTTTGTTGGGGGCCCAGATCAGTAAATGTTTTGTAAGAATTTCCGGCTGGCCTGTTGCTTATGCTATTGGTGATCATTTTTAGGTAGTAATTTGTAAATAGGTAGTAATTTGTAAATAAGTACCTAATTCCTGTAAAAACGTTTTCCGAAATTAGATTGAATCAATGAATCAATTTTAATGTCTTAACCTAATTGCAGCTAAAAAATAAAAAAGAAACTCGTTGATACTAAGCATAGTTAAATAATGAATAATATCTATGATTTACTTTTGCAAACATATTAACAAGACTTAACATATTAAAAGCGGAAAAGATTACTATATTGGTAATATTCTCCCTTGAGCCGTTCATTTGGTACGTCTGGGGTGTATAAGAATATAAAACATGATTTGATAAAATTTATTCTTTTAATTTTGCGAGAGAAAGTTACATTTCACTTTCAAAACGAGACATGAATGGCGACATAAAGTGTAAAATGGATGAGATCTGCGTCAAGTCTTGTATTAGGAAAGTTTTAATAAAACTGCTGAGGGGGCGAGGGGAGGGGTAAGAGAATGATTCTGGGGTTACAGGGAAGCTTGTCAATCTGGGGTTGTAATATGCAAACAGAGAGGTCTTTGCGTGCTATTAAGAAAAAATTAGTTCCCATAAAATTACGTATATTAGTCATTCATACTAATAATGAAGGATTTTTAAAGTAATGGCTCAATACTTTGAATAAATTAGATTAAGAAATTTATTGACGTTGTAAGCATCAAGTTTATAATATATAGGTGGTACACTTGTATAAATCTCTAAGAACACTTTTAAATACACACACAAAACGCTCAGTGCTTAAAAACATAAAAAACAATTTAAATATAATTTGCATATGCATTACGTTTGTTAATGTAATTATTTTTGTAAGAATATGATTTCATTACCTACAAAAAAGTTGTGTTATGAACCTAAGTTTGACATCTTTAGGCCGTATTAAAAGATACATATGAAGTATGGATTTGCATTGCTTGTCAGTTATTTGATAAAGGCATAAGCGTACATCTTGCGTTAAACTTATTTTAACACACACATGGCAATCTGCTACATATCAAGGAAAATGTAAACATACAGTTTGAAAAACATGCTAAATGTGTTATATCTGGCTAAGCAAAATTTAGCAATCGGTAATAAACAGATTTAAAACGGTAGCAGTTATTTTAATGATTTAATTACAATCGTATTTTTAATTCACAGGTGCTTCTTGGTCCATCATATATTGTTTCTATGAACCAGAACGTAATGTCCACATTTACGCCATTTACGCAGGACTATAAAAATCACATTTATTATTTTAATTCAGAATTTAAGTGTAATGCATTTCTAAAGACGTTATCCAACACCTTATGTTTAAATTTTTAGTTACAGTACAATTAAATATTAAGTATAAGTAGTAGAATCTAATTGAATCTGGAAATGTTTAAAATTATAATAGACCCTAAACATGAACTACGAACAAAATAAATATCTTGTTATGAAACGAAAAACAATGAAAAGTAAATAAAATATGTTTTCGATTATATTTTTAATCAAACTTTATTTCTGTTTCATGCAGTTTTTGAACTCTTGAGGTCAATGTTGTGGTTTTGACTTTGAGATAAATAAACACATAAACCGTAAAGAAATGAAGCCATAGACAACAAAAAGCCATCTTACACCCTATCTATGATCTTATAAACGTAATAGCTTATATTAGTTACGTATAGTAAATGAGCCCACCATAACTTATTCATCTTTTATGAAAGGAAAAGTGGAATAGTGTGAAAGACTCACCAAGCTTTTGATTGCTTTTTTTGATTATAATTTACTTTATTCGTGATAAAGAAATTTTTGAGCATATTATTTAATTAGCTTATGCAACAATGAGTTCTAAGATAACATCATCGCTTTATTGAAATATTAGTTTTAATTACGTGTGTTAATAACTTACTAGGAAGGGATTGGTCTGTTTACTGGGGACTATTAGTTCATTAGCTACATAATCACAGACGTCACATACATATGCCTCAAGGTAGATATTGACAGCACCAGTATCTCAAGACTAATGTCTATGACCAGTGATTGAACATAAATCACGTGATACCATCTCGTCCTGATGGTGATGGGACCGTCTACGTCTAATGTCTACTTGTGATGCATTGTTCTACTCAATGCCTATCCTCAACTCAATTATACTTTAAATATTAAACATTAAAGAAATGGAAAAGTGGGCAATCAATACGGTTTTGCAATGAAAACTATAATACCCTAAAAAGTCTATAAACATGTTTTATGAGCATTTAAAAGGTCAATCTGTAACCTAGAAGTAGATTTATCTTGAATAAATTATTCTGCTTTATGTATTTCGACATTTTATAACTTCCAGTGACAAAAAAATGAGCGGTATTGTCTACATATTTACTTTTCAAATTGCATAACTGAGTTTGAAACTGCTGCATTTGCATAATAGCTCAATTATAATATATTATATCCAATAATTAAACACGTAACCATTTTGCAATATATAGGTGAAAGTAAAGTTAATTTTTTTTACAAAAAAAAAATAAATAAATAAATAAACATCAAACTATTGCTTTTAGGGATAGAATGAAACTGTTATAACATAACCTAACCAAACTTGCTGTTTATGAAAAAATAAATGAAGGAAGGTTTACTAATGGAATCGATATTTTCAATCAATATTAGTGTAGCCCAGTTAAGAAACTGCACCCGGTTTCCATTACATCCTTCCCACTACAACCCCTTTCACTAATAGGTCACCCCTCCCCTGAATCACTGCAGTGCTCTGGAGAGTCAGACGGCCAAAGCACTCGGTCCTGGTCCTACCCGACGATTTTGACAGTCTATGACCCCACAGCAAAAATAGGACGGCACTCGCTCCGCTTCCTATTTTGTGTTTTTTTATATCCTTCCATTATCTAGCCGCAATAAGTTGTTACTATGCTTGGTTTTGTCATGCTGAATTGTGTTCTACTCAATCTGTTATTAGCCACGGAACAATACGAACAAGTAGGACTAAGCTTTACATTTGGACATTTTTAACTTTTTCGTTGAGATTGGACCTCACATAGTACCCATTAAATCAATATCAAATAATAGATTGCACTGGAGGTCAACAAAGTTGAAGAAAGAGTATTTTTAATAAATCATGTAGTTTATTAACATTTAAGTATTGTTTTACAGTCAAAGCTGCAAATTAAGTAACGAGTAGATTGTGATTGACTAGGTATAATTCAGTGGGAGGTTATCCGATAGAAATTTATTAACAGGGACTGGATTGATTCCAGAAATTATACTGGGTGTGTAGCCGTAGACGGGGATAAGAGGAGCTGTAGGGGCGATTAAGAACAAGGCTATCTGTCAGGGCTGGGAAGGGTTAGGCAAACTTGCGCTTTCCTTTTGAGTGGTTCTTACTTCGATGGCTTATTCTAATTCAATATTAAATACATGTCGTTAGGGATACGCTTACATCAACCACTGGTTCTCTAGTTAAGTTAAGGGCTATCAAGATAAAATAAAAATATTAAACAGTACAGTTTCACTCGATAGTAGAGAAATTAAATTTATAAGTTATTACCGAAATAATATATTTCCTCATGCTACCATGGAACTTGGCTTTACGAAATGAGTACTGATTACAGTTACTTTTAATTCTTGTAAATAATTTGTGTTTGCACTTTACTTTGTAAAACATTTGGCATTCTTGAGTGGACATTGGCTATTCAAACAGAACAAGATAGAACGGTTATTTTTAATGTTGCTGATATAAGACAGTATATAATTTACAAAAAAATACATGGTCAGTTTTTGTCAGTGGTGAAAGTACAAGACTGTCTTAGATTATTAAATTCCCTTTACAGTTTGAAAAATTTAGATCTAACGACTTATCCTAATAAAAACGAAAAGTGAAAGATAACGTTGGCTTTACTTCTGAAAAGATCAAAATAATTAAATTTGATTTATATTTTTCAAAGATAATGCAAACACATAGGATGGTGAACATCAATTTCGCAATTCAACCCTTCTATTGTTAATTTAAATGGACAAAGGGGAAGGCAAGGGGCGAGGCGGCGCGGACAAGCAGTTATAGTGATTTACACAAGACAGGCCGCGGGAATGAAAAGGCAGAGTTGTGGATTTTAGTTTAAATCATTGTCTGGACCTCCCCCTGAAAATGAGGAAGAGTGAACCCAACGTTGATTTACACCTTGGCTAGGGGTTGGAAGGTAGGATCGACCTCTCATATCTGCAAGAGAGAGCAGATGAAAATTATATGAAAGTTAAAACGACACCACTAAATGTAATGTACAACTTCATGCAGTGGATTAGCTGGATGTTTTGATTAAGTAGGGTATAATATCACGATTATTTTAGTAACATACCTAGCACTAGTACCATTTCAGAATATGAGTTTTAACATTACTGTTTTTCACTAAACTAATGCAAAAGAGATTGTTTAGCGTTAACAAAAGATTTGCTGTGTCCAGGAAAAAAACACTCTGTATTGCGATTTAATTGTTTAATCGCTTGTGTAAGCGAAGTCAAAGTGCCCCACTAGTATTATTATTGCATTACTTGGAGGAAGATTTTAAATTCAGTGACAGCTGTCCCCTCATAAAAGACATTTGTTCACTTAAAAGATGGCTTACAACTTATCTTTCAAAAAGTTGGAGAATTAATGTTGATGACTGGTGGATCTCTAACCCACACCTTCAGAGCAATCTTTCGTTTAGTAAACTCACATTTTAACGACGGTATTTTATTCCGGTTGGAAGTAAGATCCATGCATCAGAAATATACCAGTGTATCATGTGACCAGTCGAAATGGCGGTTGCCTTATCTATACCTGGCATGGCACTTGGGAAAGCCTAAAGCTGTATTTGACATCAGTGTGACAGCGGACAGTGTGATATGTGATTGTTGTATATTGGTTGATCATCCATACATTAATAGACGATCAATTTATGTAGAGAGTCATCGTAAAAGAACATGTAATACAGACTAAATTTAAGTCTTGAGTTTTATTGCTTTCGTTTACATATTACTCTGATATTTCGTTAGCCATAATACACTTTTTCCCTTCTAATTATACTTTATCTGACAAACCTAAGGTAAAATCGTAAGGTAGGGAATCTAATTAGTTTGTATTTATGAACAGATTTGGCATCATTACAGGGATCAAGTTAGTAAATTAATCATGGTTGGTGTTACTTAGAATTTACGGCGAGTGGTTCTTTGAGTTTTCAAAATATCCACTTAAGAATAATAAGCAAAATAAAACATTATTTTTACGTCTTAACTCGTACAGTCCATAAAGTAAATAACAAGTTCCATACGTCATTAAATATTCGTTGGCCTGATATTTTTCTGCAACAGTCGTACGCTTGAGCCTACTCTGTTGTGCTGCTCTCCATTGTAGCAATCAGTTTGCAGTAAATCGACCTGTCTAATAACCAACCAAGGTGTGAAGACGTGCCTGATCGACGTGATAGATAACCGCTGAGGGGCAACGTGCCTGCAAGTCCACGAATTGGATCTCAGACTACACAGTACACGTAAATGACGTATGACTGGCCTGTATTGGACCTTAGCTTCGCTACGGATCGTTTTATCCATATTCAAAGAACATAACGTGATTTATTATTACAATTAATTGTTCGTACTGTTCCATGCTTCAAACATAGATGGTGCATACCTAGTCAGCAAAGGTGTGTGTTTGTGCAAGTAGGTGTGTTCGTTGTAGCACACTACCTCTCGTTGTTGTATAAATGGTTTTATCCCGTATAATATCTTAAGATATGCACAAGATGTTCGGAACGTTTCATTCAAAAGATGTAAATAAAAGTATAATTTTGAAACTTTTTGAATTTTATGAAAAATCTACACCCAATATTTCAATGCTAAATAAATTCCTCTATCAACTGTCATCCATCCAAAATGCAAAATATGTAAAATATGTATATGCACTCTGAATATTAAATACTCAGAATTGATGCTGTTAATATTAACTTCAATTACACCCGACATATAGATTATGACCAATTCATTGTTAGCATTTCATTGTACATCGTAAAAGGGGCTTTACGGTAAATTCGCCCTTTATCTTTTAGTAATAGGACGGACAAGTATATACGCAGAAACACTATGTAAATCTTACAACAAAGACTGTGGTGATCTAAAGGGGCTTATATCGCATTGAACCGAGGCAATAGAGGATGACAGAGGACATTGTCCAGAATTAATAGGATTTGGGGCACATTAATGCCGCGGTCTGGGTAATTCTTGACAAGACGCATTACTGGTATCCGTCTAACCTCGTCCAATAAGCGAGCGGCGTCGATAACATATTGCTTTTCCTCAACTTAGGATGTTTATACCTTCGATTGTAGCGTAGTCCGTCCTGGAGGCCAGTCAAGTTGTCGAGTTTATTGTTGGCTGTTTGGTTAATGTGGAACTCAGTGTTTGAAACGTATACTTATTAAAGTTATATTTTAGTTTTGTGTATAATTGCCTGTGCATATAAAACAACTTTGTAAAAGAATAGTCAAAGTCTTTCGTAATTGATTTTTTCCTACGCAGAAGTAAACTTTACATAATACATAATAAATAAACATTTTGTTTAGTAATGCAGAAAAGAAAATTTCATGGTTGTTTCCCCAGCACCAAATCAAGCACCATGCAAGGAAGATTAAATAACAAAGTTTCCACTACAGTAATCCATCAAAACAATAATTTTCCCGTTAGCTTTTGAAAGATTTTCCTTGAAAAAATACTTTTCTTTTTTAATTGCTTTCGTTGTATAAGTAACACGAATTTTCCCTAACATTTAAAATCACATAGACAGAATCTTGTAAAAGTCTTTTAATATCCTACCATACCATCTTCCTCTTAGCTTAGACGCTCTAAGAAAAATAATTATCAGGGTAAAGTGGTGTCGGCGCACAAGTGTGTAGTAATACATGATCAGCCAGTGTGTGTTGGTTCGGTAAAGAATTGCTGGTAAAACCAACATTAGACCCAGACAAATTTAAGAAAACAAAAAAATAATTGGTAATTTATTTTATCAAATGGGATTAAATTCAATGAAGAATAAACCCAGCACTCGTAATCGTTGCTGGGTTATGTATTTGTTAGCTTATGTCTCCTGAATGTTATTCTATACTGTTTTCAGTAAAACCTCTTAACATGTTTTATGAAGATCTTTGTAGTAATTTAATTTAATTGCATTTTCAATATAGGATACTTAGAGTTTCTACGTCATTTATTCTGTGTTTAAACCTACAAAATACAGAACAAATTAACTTAACAAGTGAACCGTTCAAACAGAAAATATAATACTGTATATTAGTTACTTGGTACTAGGTAAATGCTGAACAAAGGTAGTAAATTCAAAATTCTGTTTATACCTGCATCTGTTAATTTACTTGAATGAATTTATTCTTTACAGTGAACAACATGGATGGTCTAATTACTGTATAAATAATCTTTGCATAAATACACTAAAATACACTCGAAATAATATAATTATTACCATTATCATTCTCATTTGGAGATGAAGACGCTATGTGTAGAATGAGAAATTTTTAATGAATAAATACAATTAGTAGACAAGTAATATCCTAATACTGCAGTAGTATATAGTTTATCGTAGTGACGGTGACATGTTGTTTGTTGTGTGTTTGTATGGTGTAGTTAGTGAGATAGAACTACAGTTAGCTCGGGAGACGTTTCTTACAAATGTCTACATCACTAGTGTTTCTAACAGCACACTTGTACAGTATTATAATATATTAACACCGGGATCCTGTGGCGATGGACTGGTTATGTTAGATACAAACTGACGGCAACTGGTTCTCTATGTATATTATCAGTCGGGGCCCCTTGTTCTAACACTTATGGAGGCAATTCTAGCAACAAGTTATTGCTAGAATTAGTCAACATGTTTCTTTTGATTGACCTAATCGCTTTTCAATTTTATAAATTTGACGTTCTATTCCGTGATGTATACGTATAGTATACAAGCATTATTAATGTTAAATATTAGCATTGTATTTTACATATAATACGTATATCACAAAATAATTGTAGGTAAATAAAAATATATACAATAAAACAAAGCAGCCTTCATTGCTGTTCTTGACTCGGTATTGCTATTATTTTCGCTGTAAATGTTAATTATTATTATATTCGAATAGGGTGTACAAATAATCAATAATGATTGCAGATTTTCAAATGAAGGATGATTTTCTTTATTTATGTAACAAAAAATAACTATTTGTCTCCTATACAACAATTTAATGTGTCCATACATTGTATTACATCATTAAGGCAATTTAGGTGTAATTTTTATTTGATTAGAAAGATTATAATAATGACCCCTTTATTTATTTTAGAGAATATGACACTCTTTGAATCACAGATGTTATAGGTGACATATGTATTACTTGAGATATCTCAGTTATATATCTTCAATGAGCTAAACCACGACAAAACGAAATGTGGATCCCATTGACATTAATGTCTCCTAAGTTAATTTTTATAATTTCTAGTTAATTAGTTTACATATTTATTTGTATTTTCAGGTTTTACACATGAGAATTTAACCAAATTTAAAATGTAACTACCTAAAAAAATAATAGCAATAAATTTAAATGTTGAACTAGCCAACAAACTAAAAACGGCAAAATAAATTATTCGTAAATTAGTTTAGATTACCCCAGATTTCTAGGACGTTTGGTATTTTGCCCAAAAATGTCCTTTCATTACCGCAAGTAGGCCTACGACTGTAAGGGAAACAGGTCAAATCTCCAAAGACTTTAGTAATCCAAAGCAGATTTATAAGATGTGGCTGGAGTCATTCCAGAATTCAAAATAAGCTTGTAGCCAGACAAGGGCTTCTGGTTTAGGATTTCCTTGATGTCGAGGATTTGTAGCTTGGTTTAATGGGTTACTAAACTCTGTTGAAATGACATGCTTGGGCCAGACACACAACAAGGACTGAATTACACTGCTTGGTATAAAATATAACCAACTGATATGTTTGATGTGTTTGGAGTCTCATATGATAGGTACAGTGATGGTCCATTCATGCCAAGATGAATTCTTAAGGTCCAATAATTTAGAAGATGTTCAAATATAATTAAAACCACAGATGTTATTATTATTGTGCGAAGGATTTACATTTGGATGCAATGTGGTAATTTAAATGTTAGTCTTCGCTGTATGTTAGAAATCATAATAATTATGCATTATTTGAAATGCTTGTTTGGGCCCATGTTTGTAAATTGGGTTCTTTATAAAAAAAAACCCAAAAGACATTTAGTTGTTAGGTATTATCTTATCTCAATATTTTTGCAATCAAAGTAACAATGCAAAACGGAAATTGACACTCATTACTGTATTAACGAGTGGATACACAAAAGAGGAAAACAGTTCTATAAGTCAGTCCATATAAAATTCAATAAGTGTATAAAGCCAATATTAACACATATTATGCAGCGAAAAGGGTCAAAGTAACAATAAAACCTTTTGAAAACGCGGAGAAATACGAACAGAACTGAGAAGATTAAGTAAAACAGCCGCATAAAAGAGGAAATGAAGTGCCGTTTTGTCGCGAGAGCGATTCTTGGGTAATGGCTATACTAAAGAACCAGTTGACATAAATCATTGGAGAGGCCGCGATACATGTTCAAAGATGGCCAAATTTCAATTTCTGTGTCGCCTTTCCAAGATGAATATTTCCTCCTGTAAAGGAAACCCCCATTCTTCCGAGTTTAAATATCTTTTTATGATTTACCACCTGCAACTATACTTTTAATAGCCAGGGACTTGAACTGTCTTGTAGGCCGCGTGGAAAGGGCCATAAATTAGTTTTACATTTAGCAGAATGTTTATGTAGTTACAATAGCACCTTCTAGTTACAAAAGCTGACGTGCTGTAATTGTATTGGCAAAGGAGGGTCATTAGAGGGTTTATCAACAATTCAACCCAAAAAATGGGTTTCTTCATACTCATACTGGTCAGTAATTGATGTTGTATGATTCATAATTCATGTACGCTACACTAAAAATAATAAAATACAAATATAAGGGTGTAAAATGATAATGAAATTTTTGAAAGGTATCTTTTTAAGTTATCCAAAAGTATCCCCAGTAAAAAAAAATTAAATTAACATTATGATTAGTAAATAGCTACTTACTTATAGTTTTGAAATATGGTTGTCAAAATAAACGATTAGTTTAAACTATTAAATTTTAAAGAACAAGTTTGAAAAGCTTTAACTCTGGTTTCTTTTAAGGTCATAGATCTATATATTTATTGTAAAGAAAGAATACGACACCCCTTTTTTTAATTTTACCTTTCATACAAACATTTGACCGATTCAATTATTACCAAGTTCCATAATAGGTAAGGTAGGTAAGCTTCGTCGTAATCCTGCACTTCTGTAATGAGCGAGGGACCTTAACAGTAACAACCATTTGTCAAAATACTAACGAAACAGTGAAACACAGACTTAAGTCGGCTTTAACAATGAAATCCCTTAAACGGCCTACCCTCGCATCTCCTCGGCCGGTAATATCCGAGGGTCCGAGAAAGAAGCGAAGGTACAAAGGCGCGTGGATTACAGAGGTGGCAAAGACAAAAGCGCTAATCTTTAAATCAAACACAGGGCTGCAAGTGGACGGTCCACGGCATTGTAGCCGTGGTATTGAAAAGAGCCGTATTTATGGGCCATTAAGGCGCCGCCTAAATCATCAAGCCCATTACTGTATAAGATGTGCGATTTATGGAAGCCACTATTAAAAGTCCAAATCGCAGGGGGAGGCACCACCCCGGCCCCGACCCAACCCCCGACCATCCGAGACCATCCCTCAAGAATTTATGTACGCTTAGAAATTAACAAACATAAATAACGTTCATTAGGGCCGGCTTAAACAAGTGGGCATTGTTTATGTCTATGTCCCGTACCGCCGCGCCCGTGTATGTGTATGTGTATATGTTGTATGTATTGACGGCGCCATGTGCACGGGATGGGCTCCTCAACCTCAACGGCTGTTTCGGAAATGTATTAACGGTAATAAACAGAGGTAATTGTTACATGCATGATATACTAGCCAAAGTGTGCGGGTAATCACCTCACAAAACATTGGACGTTAAAAGTGTAACATTATTACTTTCCTTCAACTGGGGATAATTTAAATTACAATTTATTTAAGGAACAAAAGTTTTAAAAAAATCTGTAAATTTGGAAAAATATAAATCTAGTTGGTAATACTATTGGTGATCTTAAAATAATTAATAACCCTTTAATTTACAACACTTCAGTTGACAAGTATAATTTCTGTAAATAATAGGCACTCTTTAGCAATGCTTTATTCACGTACCCATTTACTATGCTCATAAGACCTAAACATAAATATAATCAAATATTGTTTTTTATAAAACACGATTTAATAAGAATTAAATTAGTAACAGATTTCAGTAGCGCAACGGAAATACAAGCTCTTACCTAATCAACACCGCGGCCAAGTGTTATAGCGTTCAAATTAGGCCTACCACCCCTACCCCTGTTTGATTGAACTGTTTTGTAAACTAGTTATCTAAACATTTTGAATTGACTCAATATCATAGATGCAATACAATGCTTCGTTTGAAACTAAAATGATATTCTTACTAAAACAAAGTTAACTTTTTGTGCCAACAAATATTTTCCAGCTATTGAAAGTATTAACAAGGAGAAAATGAACACATGCACGCATGCATATGTGTGTATTTGCATGTGTGTATGTGTATGTGTATGCATTCACACATTCACGCTGGACATCCACACATTGACGTTTACTTTATGTACCTTATGAATGTTAAATCAATCAACACGTTAAGCCCTTGTACTTTCCTACAGAATCCTCACTGCTTAAGTAAAGTTTACACAGCTACTGATGCACTCAAGATCGGAAACTGTGCTGTAACTTATTCTGCTGACTAACACCCCTGCAGCACGCCACCCATACCTTCTACCCCTCGGAAATTGATAAATTCATGTAAACAAAAGTTTAACTAACTCCTTTTTATAGACCAGTACAATGTTTTACGTAATTTCCTCCTTGACATTTTATATGTTTAATTTTCTATTCATAATAGTCTAATGTAATTATCCGTTTTCATCAACGACATAAAAATATTTTAAGCTATTTCAAAAATTGAAAGAACTAAACATGTTTAAGCAATAATTATATTTCAAGTTTAGCCTTTGCATTAACTAGTTTCACTTAGCACGAAAAGATACTCATTGTGAAAGGGATACTATGATAACGGTAGAGGTTATGCTAATTATTTGAAGAGTTAATTTTCATAATTTCGTCGTCAGTATGCCTCCCGGACGTTAAAATGGCGACGAGGATTTATGTGGCTGTGGAAAAGACCATTAGCTCCCCAATGACAGTGACGTAATAAGGTGTTATCTTAATATCAACCGCGGGGATTTTCTGTGCTTATTATTTAAACACTGGTGGGATTGTACAAAATCAGACATAGCCTAGATCCTATTCAACTTTTACTAATTATGTGCTACATAACATCGTAAATGAAAGTACTGTTGAAAATTTTAAAGGCCGAACTTCATACTAACATTTAAACTACATTAAATAAATTCTAGTTTATGAAAAGGTATTTGATTTGATTTTGAAAACCAAAGACCAAAACAATGATGACAATATACAAGTAATCATATGAATGATAGTGCTTAGCTGTCTCAGAAAAATATAAAAATAACAAGTAAATGTTAAAGTACATGATTTTAAATTATGCAACTTTAGGTAGATATATCTACTAATCTAGATATATTACTAAAATCACTACATCATTTTAAATTTAAACTAATGTGTTATTTTTATCAAATAATTTTATTTATCCAGTGACATAATATAAACATTTTAATTTTACTGTAGCAATCAAGTTGTTGCTTACAATCTCTAATTGAATTGGGTTAAACATATTTAATTAATGATTATGTATACTATTTAGTTTAGTGTTAAATAATTCTTTCAGAACATTTAAACCGTTAAACTACAGCATATTTATTATCTGTCACAATCTTTATCCACGCGTTACAATTACAGGCTTCACAATAAGCTATCGTTTATTGCCGTGTGCAGTACACTCCTGACCAAGGAGCGCAGTTTGTACATATCCCGAGCCGACACGTTTCCTCCATAGCTCAAGTCGACAGCCGCCACTTTGCCGAGTGTTCCATCACTGTCAAGCGTCAATCCCTCAAACACTGTCACTGATTGATGGATATTGACCCATTAATTTAATAGTTCCTGAACGCCCAAACTGCCTCAAAATAACAAGTGAAGGATGACTTATTTTAACTACGTTTCTCTAAAGAAATGTCGACCCATTATCGTCCATCTTTACAAACTTGATGTGACGGGAGACGAAATGAACTCTATGTTGTTTTATTTTGTGACTTGAGAACTCTATGGCGTTCAATTACATGTTGATACACGGTTAACCCGTCATGAACGAAGTTAATAATTCGCAACGGTGTTTTGTCAACTCTGTTCCGCAAGCACAGTTGATATGGTGAACAGAGGTTCATATTAAGAAATATACCTAAATTATCAAATTAACCTCCAAACATAACTATTAAGTTAACGTAGGATTCAAAATACGCGTTGGTATTAAATTCGTATTTAGATTAGGCCTAAATTTAATTATCTTGATTTAATGGTAATTTATTAATATTTAGAGAAACAGGTTATACAACACATGCAAGAAGTATGATATAGTTTGTCCGAGAAACACTTAATGAAGAGACGTCATTTCACCGCAGCGAGCAGTAATATATGTACCCTAGACCTAAGAGGGAAGTCGACTAGAGCTCCAGCACCACATGAATAACAAGTGTCGCCAACGATGATTTGTACACTAATCCAGTACAAGATCCTCAGCTACACCTACGTTATAATCCGACGTGTTTTCTAGTTCACACAATGTTAATGTGTGCCGATGAGACTCAGTCGGCCAAAACCGATACAACAAACACGTCAATGCTCAGATTGTCTCTCTTAAAAAAAGTGAAAGAACTACAAGGTAGAAAAAATATAACTTGACAAACTGTGTAGCTTCCAACTATGTCAAGTAATTGCAGTCTACTACTGTACTACTACAGCAGGCTTACGCTTTACTCAACGATTGCGACACTCAACTAGCACTACAAATGGTATATCGTAACCAGCTTAGTTTATTTAAATTTTACATTGATTTTGGTTTTATATTCTTTGAATTTGGCATATTTTGATAGAATTATTGGTGGACCCTTCGTCCTAGAATAAAATTGTAATAATTTACAATGTTTAAACTAAATGAATAGTTTGAACAAAGATCTTTTAGATTTACCATACTATGGATCTTGATAATCTAGAGCATTTGTTGTTATTTATTTTGAACTGTGTTATTTGACAAATTGTAAAATATTTCAATAAAATAAAACGGCTTGATTATAATACATTCCTTGTCCCCTTTTATTTTTAACCCAAGATTAGGGCTCAGCAAGTTAAATTTGTCCTAAAGTAAGAGTAAGTTAAGTCGATATTAGCACACTCAAACGTCTTCAACGTGAAAGGCGTTAAAGTTTACAATGAGATCATCACCCACGTTACTAACCTATATAAGTTCCATAAGCCTTATAAAACGCCTCGCCGATCGTTTATATTTACTCCCCGCAACTCCCTACACCGATCAGTCAGACGTCAGGCCAGTAGTCATCAGTCACCCCACCCACCCCCTCCCTACCTGACTGATGACTGTTGATCCCTACTGATGACTCCTGTCCAAGCTCAGCCACCGTTCACGTTTAGGAACCGTTTTATCACAGACCCGCACCGCCTTGCTGACCCAGCCACTCTCAGCTCCTCAGCGCCTCAAGCTACTCACATTATTGTACTGCAATCAGTTACTAGATCGCCTTTTATCAATGGGTCGAGGTGTCAGCATCTTTTTCGTAAAAAGGTCGTAGCTAGACATGTAAAAATGACTTTTTTGAAATCTGAAAAAAAACTATTAAAATTGATTATTTTCTGAACTTGTTTTTTCCTTTTTCACTATCATTCACATGCTGTCTGGTTGAGAGAGCGGGAAATGTTTGGATTTAAAAATGGTTTCCTACCATTGCATGAAAATTATTATAATTGCCACACCTATAAACAATACGTAAAATAGCTCATTTCCAAATTATTAATTCTTGCTCACTAAACCAGCTGATTCATATAAAATACTAAGATCCTGTAAGTAAATAATATAACCTAAAACCCAAACATAACCTAAATGAAATGTTATATACTGAAAAGTTAATCCGTGTGTTACGATAAGTTAATTTTGGTGGTAGAAAAAAATCTTGTGTGTATTACCTATTGTACTACGATACTACGAGCACAAAAAGCTTTGTGCGGCCATCTACAGTTGTCGAGCGGCAATAGCGTAATTTGCGATCCTAAAACACAAATAGCTATTTCCATTTCTAGCTTATGCAGAGTTGATCATTATAATCATTTTTTGTTAACCAGTTACTTTGGTTTAACATTATTGTTCTCCCTGCACGATACAGTTCAATCAAACATCCGTTTATGTAATTTTAATTTGCCAATGAAATTATAAACAAGCTAATCCACATAACGTGTGTATTGTTCGATATTTCAACTTTTTTGTTTTATATTGTTTGCGACTCGAGGGCACAAAAAACGGGTTTCCCCAAATCAATTGACTAGATTATCATTTGTGATTCTTATAAATCACATCATTCACAGCAACCATACCGTAATATAGGATATTTGAAAGGCAAATTGGGAAAATGTAAAGTAAAATTAGCCTCATATAGTTTATTCTCTCTGTGCTCATATTGTTTATGACAAATAGATTAAAAAACAAATTAGTAACAATGATTAAAATGCACTACAAAGACAAATTGAGATCACTTGATTCCTTCACTGTAATGATGTAATTTTATTAGTGTTGTACCAAGTCAACACCCCTCACCCTCCCAACATGTAAGAGGGTGGACTCTAGGGCTTGATCTACCTAGGGGATGAAAGGGGTTATATGTACTTAGCAAAATGCTCATGATAAGCTGGTTAACATTATTTCTTAATGTCAATTATCTTTTTACAAAAGGTTTTATGTAATTTTTATGTAAAAAAATTATGTATATAGTTTCACTGTCGGGATACATTCTTGTGTATTTGGTACAGAAGTATTTGTGTATTCTTATAAATTCTTAGTGAATGCAATTATAGGTTCGTTTAAACATTGAAATACTTGCCATTTGCACCAGTCACGTAATGCCTCGTCGTCCTGTCTGTCTGACTGTCTGTAGTCTGTAGCAGTGCTCGTGTGGGTGTGAGCGGCTATCTATGGCAGAGATAGAATCAAGATGTAGGATTTATACCGGGTAATAACACGTTTGTGACGATTCATCTACCCGCCTGGACAACGCAATCATTCATTCAATTCTTTGGATCGAAACGTGAAATGTGTTGGGCAGGTCTAACTTGTAATGGATAGGGCGGCCTGTAAGCTAAACATGGCAAGGACTTACGTCCACAATTATTAAATGATTTTAAATTTATTGAAGAGTTTCTTACAGGATTGCAGTTTACTCTGAATGTACAGAGGAAAAGATTCAAACTGTGGCGTAGTTATAAAACAACATCAAGCCATTATCAAGCCACAGTTTGTAACATCGCTTATGATAGGAATCCTTCTTTGTTTTTTCGATATTGGCAATATGTTAAAATTAAGCTTAAACTATTGGCTTATTGATAGCAATATAATACGCAGCATTCAAAACTATTACAAAGTGAACAAATGCATATTTTTTACAGATTTCGAAAACAAAATCCTTCTATTACATAATTTAAACAAATGTGGAACGATATCAAAATCACATAATTTGTAAACTTACTTGTGTAACAATAAGTAGAATATTAAGCTCAAATCTAAGCTCTGTACCATCTATGTCCCTCTGTCTAAACTGCTGATGAGTTAGTGAGTTGCCACAGTTTGAGCACCAATGTAAGCTATCTACCTTCACTGGGTGCCCTATGTATGATCTGCTGATGAGTTAGTGAGTTGCCACAGTTTCAGCACCAATGTAAGCTCTCTACCTTCACTGGGTGCCCTCTGTATGATCTGCTGATGAGTTAGTAAGTTGCCACAGTTTCAGCACCAATGTAAGCTCTCTACCTTCACTGGGTGCCCTCTGTATGATCTGCTGATGAGTTAGTGAGTTGCCACAGTTTCAGCACCAATGTAAGCTCTGTACCATCACGGGGTGCCCTCTGTATGATCTGCTGATGAGTTAGTAAGTTGCCACAGTTTCAGCACCAATGTAAGCTCTGTACCATCACGGGGTGCCCTCTGTATGATCTGATGATGAGTTAGTGAGTTTCCACAGTTTCAGCACCTATATAAGCTCTCTACCTTCACTGGGTTCCCTCTGTATGAACTGCTGGTGAGTTAGTGAGTTGCCACAGTTTCAGCATCAATATAAGCTCTGTATAGTCACTGGATTACCTCTCTATGATCTGCCGATGAGTTAGTGAGTTGCCACAGTTTCAGCACCTATGTAAGCTCTGTACCATTACTACCGTCACTGGGTGCCCTCTGTATGAACTGCTGATGAGTTAGTGAGTTGCCACAGTTTCAGCACCTATGTAAGCTCTGTACCATTACTACCGTAACTGGATGCCCTCTGTATGATCTGCTGATGAGTTAGTGAGTTGCCACAGTTTCAGCACCAATGTAAGCTCTCTACCTTCACAGGGTGCCCTCTGTATGAACTGCTGATGAGTTAGTGAGTTGCCACAGTTTCAGCACCTATGTAAGCTCTGTACCATTACTACCGTAACTGGATGCCCTCTGTATGATCTGCTGATGAGTTAGTGAGTTGCCACAGTTTCAGCACCAATGTAAGCTCTCTACCTTCACAGGGTGCCCTCTGTATGAACTGCTGATGAGTTAGTGAGTTGCCACAGTTTCAGCACCAATGTAAGCTCTCTACCTTCACAGGGTGCCCTCTGTATGATCTGCTGATGAGTTAGTGAGTTGCCACAGTTTCAGCACCAATGTAAGCTCTCTACCTTCACAGGGTGCCCTCTGTATGATCTGCTGATGAGTTAGTGAGTTGCCACAGTTTCAGCACCTATGTAAGCTCTGTACCATTACTACCGTAACTGGATGCCCTCTGTATGATCTGCTGATGAGTTAGTGAGTTGCCACAGTTTCAGCACCAATGTAAGCTCTCTACCTTCACAGGGTGCCCTCTGTATGAACTGCTGATGAGTTAGTGAGTTGCCACAGTTTCAGCACCTATGTAAGCTCTGTACCATTACTACCGTAACTGGATGCCCTCTGTATGATCTGCTGATGAGTTAGTGAGTTGCCACAGTTTCAGCACCAATGTAAGCTCTCTACCTTCACAGGGTGCCCTCTGTATGAACTGCTGATGAGTTAGTGAGTTGCCACAGTTTCAGCACCAATGTAAGCTCTCTACCTTCACTGGGTGCCCTCTGTATGAACTGCTGATGAGTTATTGAGTTGCCACAGTTTCAGCACCAATGTAATCTTTCTACCTTCACTGGGTACCCTCTGTATGATCTGCTGATGAGTTAGTGAGTTGCCACAGTTTCAGCACCGATGTAATCTCTCTACCTTCACTGGGTGCCCTCTGTATGATCTGCTGATGAGTTAGTGAGTTGCAACAGTTTCAGCACCAATGTAAGCTCTCTACCTTCACTGGGTGCCCTCTGTATGATCTGCTGATGAGTTAGTAAGTTGCCACAGTTTCAGCTCCAATGTAACCTCTCTACCTTCACCGGGTTCCCTCTGTATGAACTGCTGGTGAGTTAGTGAGTTGCCACAGTTTCAGCACTAATATAAGCTCTGTACAGTCACTGGATTATCTCTCTTTGATCTGCTGATGAGTTAGTGAGTTGACATAGTTTCAGCACCTATGTAAGCTCTGTACCATAACTACCGTCACAGGGTGCCCTCTGTATGAACTGCTGATGAGTTAGTGAGTTACCACAGTTTCAGCAACTATGTAAGCTCTGTAACTTCACTGGGTTCCTTCTGTCTAATCTGAGTTGCCACAGTTTCAGCACCAATGGAAGCTCTGTACCATCACTACCGTCACTGGGTGCCCTCTGTATGATCTGCTGATGAGTTAGTGAGCTAACACAGTTTCAGCACCAATGTAAGCTCTGCACCATCACTGGGCGCCCTCTGTAGGAACTGCTGATGAGTTAGTGAGTTACCACAGTTTCAGCACCAATGTAAGCTCTGCACCATCACTACCGTCACTGGGTGCCCTCTGTAGGAACTGCTGATGAGTTAGTGAGTTGCCACAGTTTCAGCACCTATGTAAGCGCTTGTACCATCACTACCGTCACTGGGTGCCCTCTGTAGGAGCTGCTGATGAGTTAGTGAGTTGCCACAATTTCAGCACCTATGTAAGCTCTGTACCATCACTACCGTCACTGGGTGCCCTCTGTATGAACTGCTGATGAGTTAGTGAGTTGCCACAGTTTCAGCACCTATGTAAGCTCTGTACTATTACTACCGTCACTGGGTGCCCTCTATAGGAACTGCTGATGAGTTAGTGAGTTGCCACAGTTTCAGCACCTATGTAAGCTCTGTACCATCACTACCGTCACTGGGTGCCCTCTGTAGGAACTGCTGATGAGTTAGTGAGTTACCACAGTTTCAGCACCTATGTAAGCTCTGTACCATCACTACCGTCACTGGGTGCCCTCTGTAGGAACTGCTGATGAGTTAGTGAGTTGCCACAGTTTCAGCACCTATGTAAGCTCTGTACCATCACTACCGTCACTGGGTGCCCTCTGTAGGAACTGCTGATGAGTTAGTGAGTTACCACAGTTTCAGCACCTATGTAAGCTCTGTACCATCACTACCGTCACTGGGTGCCCTCTGTAGGAACTGCTGATGAGTTAGTGAGTTACCACAGTTTCAGCACCTATGTAAGCTCTGTACCATCACTACCGTCACTGGGTGCCGTCTGTAGGAACTGCTGATGAGTTAGTGAGTTACCACAGTTTCAGCACCTATGTAAGCTCTGTACCATCACTACCGTCACTGGGTGCCCTCTGTAGGAACTGCTGATGAGTTAGTGAGTTGCCACAGTTTCAGCACCTATGTAAGCTCTGTACCATCACTACCGTCACTGGGTGCCCTCTGTATGAACTGCTGATGAGTTAGTGAGTTGCCACAGTTTCAGCACCTATGTAAGCTCTGTACCATCACTACCGTCACTGGGTGCCCTCTGTATGAACTGCTGATGAGTTAGTGAGTTGCCACAGTTTCAGCCCCTTTGTAAGCTCTGTACCATCACTACCGTCACTGGGTGCCCTCTGTAGGAACTGCTGATGAGTTAGTGAGTTGCCACAGTTTCATTACCTATGTAAGCTCTGTACCATCACTACCGTCACTGGGTGCCCTCTGTATGAACTGCTGATGAGTTAGTGAGTTACCACAGTTTCAGCACCTATGTAAGCTCTGTACCATCACTACCGTCACTGGGTGCCCTCTGTATGAACTGCTGATGAGTTAGTGAGTTACCACAGTTTCAGCACCTATGTAAGCTCTGTACCATCACTACCGTCACTGGGTGCCCTCTGTATGAACTGCTGATGAGTTAGTGAGTTACCACAGTTTCAGCACCTATGTAAGCTCTGTAACTTCACTGGGTTCCTTCTGTCTAATCTGAGTTGCCACAGTTTCAGCACCAATGGAAGCTCTGTACCATCACTACCGTCACTGGGTGCCCTCTGTATGATCTGCTGATAAGTTAGTGAGCTACCAAAGTTTCAGCACCTATGTAAGCTCTGTACCATCACTACCGTCACTGGGTGCCCTCTGTATGAACTGCTGATGAGTTAGTGAGTTACCACAGTTTCAGCACCTATGTAAGCTCTGTACCATCACTACCGTCACTGGGTGCCCTCTGTATGAACTGCTGATGAGTTAGTGAGTTACCACAGTTTCAGCACCTATGTAAGCTCTGTAACTTCACTGGGTTCCTTCTGTCTAATCTGAGTTGCCACAGTTTCAGCACCAATGGAAGCTCTGTACCATCACTACCGTCACTGGGTGCCCTCTGTATGAACTGCTGATGAGTTAGTGAGTTGCCACAGTTTGAGCACCAATGTAAGCTATCTACCTTCACTGGGTGCCCTATGTATGATCTGCTGATGAGTTAGTGAGTTGCCACAGTTTCAGCACCAATGGAAGCTCTGTACCATCACTACCGTCACTGGGTGCCCTCTGTATGATCTGCTGATGAGTTAGTGAGCTACCACAGTTTCAGCACCTATGTAAGCTCTGTACCATCACTACCGTCACTGGTTGCCCTCTGTATGATCTGCTGATGAGTTAGTGAGTTACCACAGTTTCAGCACCTATGTAAGCTCTGTACCGTCACTGGGCGCCCTCTGTAGGAACTGCTGATGAGTTAGTGAGTTACCACAGTTTCAGCACCACGCGATGTTAAATCTCCTTCATCTGCCAGTTACATGCGATACTGCAATACCGCTATAACACATGTGTTCCCACCTTTGTCTTCTTTTGTTTCCACCAGGTTGTGTATTAGTCGCTGAAATATTTATCGCAGCTTTGTTCAACTTGATTTGTGATTCGCGTTCAGTTTCACCAGAGATATGACGTTGTTTGGGGTGAAAAATGCGTTTCTAAAAATACATGTAGTATAAGGAAGACGTATGCTTTTAAACCTCCTAGTTAAGGATTAGTGTGGATTTTAAAGAGCAATTTTTAAAATGATGTTATCATTCCTAAACAATACATTTAAATTAAAACTGATAATATTTTTCATCTATATATATAAAATTCAATGTATATTTGTTTGTATGTATGTATGTTTGTTTGTCCTTTATGGACTCCGAAACCGCTCAAAAGATTGTAGTGAAACTTTCAGGAATTATTAAGCATTATTCAAGGATGGTTTGTGTGAAGTTTGGTGCAGATCCGTCAAAAGGGCTTCGCCCCAAATTGATTCTGTGATGTTCAATACCATTAAAAAGTTAATAAGTTTACCAACAGGGTGCAGCACGATTATTTTTTTTTTAACTTATGACAACAGCTTATTTGCAACCAAAAGGTGAGTGAGCGTAGCGAACGAACTTCAACCTGGAGGCGAGTTGGCGTAGCGAACGAGGTAACGTGAAGGGAAGTGAGCGCAGCGAACGAGCTCAAACCTAAAGGTGAGTGAGCGTAGCGAACGAACTTCAACCAGGATCTTGAAAATAAACAAGCATTTGACATAAAACCACATTAGGACAGGACGACGTCTGTCGGGCCAGCTAGTTTGTTTATATATTACTTACAATTTTTCTTGGGTGAAAAGGATACAATAAATCGAAACTATTCTTGTATTTCGGTTAAGAAATGTTTATTGCAGTTAAAACAGTTAAAAAGAACCTTCATTTTCAAAATAGATTTTTAAGTACAAACTATTTAGAAAGGAATGATTTAGTTTATATATAAATTGTATCGTTAAATAATTTCCCCCAAGACAGTGGACCAAGTGACGTAAAATATCAAAGTTTGAGGAGTAAATTGAATGTCCGGCGGTGATGAAAGTGCCACGTCCACACGAGCGAACGTCTCCACGTCTCTTCGATTACGCTACATCGCCGCCATCTTGAAATTAATTAATCCAGAGTGGACTAAGACGTCGGTGTCAAAAGCATTAGACCTTCGAGACGCAATCAATTTACAAGCTGTATAAATATCGAGATGTAAAACTACCCTAACCGACCATCTAGTTTTATGCCAGTGTTAACGGAGGGAAATGCTTTTTTGGCGTCTAAGGTTTTATTTAATGTGCACCTACAGAAAAACCTCTAATCCCAAAAAAAAAAACTAAAAACTAAAAAAAAAAACATTCATACTTTTTATATGACTAAGAAATTAAAATTGCTCCAAATGAAGTGAAATATTATCTGTGTGGGTACGATTATAGTACATAAAATACACATTATGTTACATTGGTGACTTCTGCATTGCATGGGGTCTATTTTCTGACTTCTGTTTATTTGATCGTTACCATGTTTTTTCCAGGATTAATGCACCATATTCATAGTAATCCTGTGACATCCTCACAATTATTTTTAGATTCTGATCTTCCCTTTTAACCCCTAATACAAGTGAAGAGCCTGTAAATTTGTGCCTATATATTTTGTATCTGTGCATTCCGGATAAATAGTAAAACTAATACACTGACTGGGCTTAAATTCTACTTATAGATCCTGTTGTCTCATAAAAGTTCCACAAAATCTCACGGAGAAATAAATAGTTTTTTTAGTTTTTTTTTAGTTTATAGTCTACATTGGAACAGAGATGAATCCCGCAATGTTAAATTTGTCAAAATTAACAATGTTTACTACTTTAATTACTCACTACTGTTCTTTTGCTGATTTGAACTAAACCAAAGAGAACGTCGATAGCTTTAGCCTAAGTTTGCTTTTTGGCTGTTCTACAGTATAATAGAATCACATTATGTTCGTCTGTGTACCTTGCGTGCTTGCGAGGAACGGACATTGCAATTAGTGGAACATCAAATTATGCATACACTTCTATGCATTTATTTTACTAATCGTGTTATAATTAGAGACACAACATTTTGACTTAATTAATAGTTCGTTCTCTTTTGTATTACCGTTCCACAAGTTCGTGACGACAAAGCTGGCCCAACGGTGTCCAGTACTGTACAATCAGATGTTAGAAAGCAACTACAGTGCCATGTCCGGGACTGAGTGATGGAGAACCACAGCCGAAATGTCGAAACCGGTCCACAGTCATATCGACCGGTTTATCGCCGAGTGTATGCATGTGTATATCATCTTGTCATTCCCATGGCGGCGCGGGCCGAACCTATCACAAAAATGTTGAATGATAAATCTCAAGAAACAAAAAGTCAGTGGGACGGGATGAGCAGACTGAGATGGGCGGAGAAGTGGGATTTATAGCTCTCGGCTGACGGGAGGTGTTTATTGTGATATTAAAAAATCTTACCGCTCTGACAGTCGAAATATAAATAAATGCTGGTGCGCCGCAGCGCAGGCCCGACGCGGATTTATAGGACTGCATGCTGTTGGTCTGATCGCGGTAATGGTTCTCGGTGCGGTTGATGGACGAGACTGTTACGATCACGCACGAGAACTGACTGGAGCTGAACAACTGTACAGAGCACCAGACGAGATGGACAGTGCTAGGATATACCTGACTGTAGGACTCTATGCTGTTGATCTGATCAGTAAATGGTTCTCAGTTCGGTTGATGGACGAGATTGCTACGATCACATATAAGAACTGACTGGAGCTGATCAACTCTACATAAGACCATACGAGATGGACAATGCTAGGATGTACCTGACTGCAGGACTCTATGCTGTTGATCTGATCAGTAAATGGTTCTCAGTTCGGTTGATGGACGAGATTGCTACGATCACATATGAGAACTGACTGGAGCTGATCAACTCTACATAAGACCATACGAGATGGACAATGCTAGGATGTACCTGATTCTATATGCTGCTGATCTGATCAGTTAATGGTTCTCAGTGCGGTTGATGGACAAGATTGCTACGATCAAATATGAGAACTGACTGGAACTGATCAACTACATAAGACCATACGAGATGGACAATGCTAGGATGTACCTGATTCTATGCTGCTGATCTGATCAGTTAATGGTTCTCAGTGCGGTTGATGGACGAGATTGCTACGATCAAATATGAGAACTGACTGGAGCTGATCAACTACATAAGACCATACGAGATGGACAATGCTAGGATGTACCTGATTCTATACTGTTGATCTGATCAGTTAATGGTTCTCAGTGCGGTTGATGGACGAAATTGCTACGATCACATATGAGAACTGACTGGAGCTGATCAACTACATAAGACCATACGAGATGGACAATGCTAGGATGTACCTGATTCTATGCTGTTGATCTAATCAGTTAATGGTTCTCAGTGCGGTTGATGGACAAGATTGCTACGATCAAATATGAGAACTGACTGGAACTGATCAACTACATAAGACCATACGAGATGGACAATGCTAGGATGTACCTGATTCTATGCTGCTGATCTGATCAGTTAATGGTTCTCAGTGCGGTTGATGGACGAGATTGCTACGATCAAATATGAGAACTGACTGGAGCTGATCAACTACATAAGACCATACGAGATGGACAATGCTAGGATGTACCTGATTCTATGCTGCTGATCTGATCAGTTAATGGTTCTCAGTGCGGTTGATGGACGAGATTGCTACGATCAAATATGAGAACTGACTGGAGCTGATCAACTACATAAGACCATACGAGATGGACAATGCTAGGATGTACCTGATTCTATACTGTTGATCTGATCAGTTAATGGTTCTCAGTGCGGTTGATGGACGAAATTGCTACGATCACATATGAGAACTGACTGGAGCTGATCAACTACATAAGACCATACGAGATGGACAATGCTAGGATGTACCTGATTCTATGCTGTTGATCTAATCAGTTAATGGTTCTCAGTGCGGTTGATGGACGAGATTGCTACGATCACATATGAGAACTGACTGGAGCTGATCAACTGTACATAAGACCATACGAGATGGACAATGCTAGGATGTACCTGACTGCATGCTGTTGGTCTGATCGCGGTAATGGTTCTCGGTGCGGTTGATGGACGAGACTGTTACGATCACGCACGAGAACTGACTGGAGCTGAACAACTGTACAGTGGACCAGACGAGATGGACAATGCTAGGATGTACCTGACTCTATGCTTTTGATCTGATCAGTTAATGGTTCTCGGTGCGGTTGATGGACGAGATTGCTACGATCACATATGAGAACTGACTGGAACTGATCAACTGTACATAAGGGGATCTACAGTTTATAGTGGAATCCGAACCACATTTTCGCTTTGGTGTCAACGAATTGGTCTAATTATCAGGATAGTACTGCGGATAGTCGTAGTACTCACTAGTGCGGACGTTCATCCACACCAGGTAGTATCGTATCCACAGTGCATGCCTAATAAATATCCACAATTCGTGACCTCCTAGTAGCTGGATTACAGGACGTCGCCACCGTCCCAGTTGTCTCATTTCCTTAGATGGAACGGAGTTTTGCACACTATTCTTGTCATCATAGGTTGTCTCGTCTCCTTTATTTATATAGTTTAAATTTCAACGGATTTACTAAGGTTGGCTTCTTCAAAGAACGGTCGAAATAATTTATGAATAAAGTACACATTATGTTTCGCAAACAGTATAAGGTGAGGCTTACTGCAGATAATTGCTATTGCAGTAATCTCTTGATAACAATAACTAATACTATTTGACTATTAACACAACTAGACATTCCATCCCCATGTTAAACTTGTACCTAGGGGTTTTTTTTATAAAAATTGTAGTAGTTGATGTGAGCCACCAACAGATTGCGCTGATCTAAATTACTAAATTTTGTCGAGTACACAAAAATGAGCTATAGCAGCTGTTATGACCCATCAACCTGGTCAGCAACAAAAATCTATATCTATAAAAGAGGAACTATGTATGTATATATATGTGTCTATACGTTATGGACTCCGAAACCGCTCGACAGATTGTAATGAAACTTTCAGGCATTATTAAGCATCTTTCAAGGATGGTTCGAGTGAAGTTTGGTGCAGATCCGTCAAAAGGGCTCTGCCCCAGAGGGTTTTAAGTGGGCCAATGTCAGACTTTTTGACCTAGAATGTTTACAAATAAATATAATTTAAAAGCAGATGTTTACTTTCACCAACTGTTTTGTACGTTTGAATAACTACAACATTCTGTATTAGCATTAGTCATGATTTGAAATAGTGCCACAGTGTTTCTACAGATTGCAGCACAGAAAACTATTTTACTTTTGAATAAGTCCAAATGTATTAAACCCCAATCGCAGCACACCTGTGCACTTAACAACGTTTAAATTCTCCAATGTTAAATATTAAAACATAAAAACCTTTATAAAAGTACTGTATTATAAACAATAAAAGGGATGACTTTTTTAAATGTATGACAAAAGCTAATTTGCAACCAAAAGGTGAGTGAGCATAGCGAACGAACATCAACCTGGAGGTGAGTAAGCGTAGCGAACGAGCTAACCTGAAAACAAGTGAGCGCAGCGAACGATTTCCAACTTGAAGGTGAGTGAGCGTAGCGAACGAACTTCAACCAGGACGTGATTGAGCCATGCGAATACTTATGAAGTCAAGCGGGGCAAAGCCCGCGGGTACAGCTAGTAAGGTATAAAATATAATTTTAGACACTAGTGCAATCTGTGACTGGCTCACACAACTACGTTCTTTTTTAGTAAACAATTGGCGGGGACTGCTGATCCATATAGATGGGATGTCTACTTCGGTATCAAAACGAGTTTGTATAGTTTAATAGTCCCTCTCTAAAGCTATTATAAACTCATCCTATTACACATCACACTGTTACAATACTACCCGGCAACCAACAGACACGCAGAATTTACATAAGTGCTTCACCAAATTAAGACAAAATGGAAATTCCAAACCAAACAAAAGCTCGGCCACCGAGAGGGCCAATAATTAAGAGGTGCGCGTAGGACGCTCTACAGGCGCCCGGCTCTCTCATTATACAATGAGTAATTTATACTGATGTACGGACCGACACGACATCTTCATTGCAGCGCCGTAAAACAGTTTTTGTGTCCCCTGTTGTAGCTGATGGCTCATTACTCAGCTGTGCGGTGGTGACGAATGCATCGCGTCATCAGGACTGGCTAAAATTAGAAACTTACTACGGTGTTACTTTGGGCAGGTGCTTATGGGAGCCTAAACTGCTGCATGACTTGTTGAACTGAGGTTCAGGAGACTAATACAACTAAAACGTTACATTTATATTCATATGTTGTTTTAACTATTTACAATGTTCTCCTATAACAAACCTGTCTTATTGCATAGCTCAATTACACTCAGCTAATTATGCCGAAGATAATCCCAGAATAAAAAAATAACATGACGTAAAGAAATAAAAAATACCATCTTAATTATTACGGGACTAAACAATCACGGAAAAGAGTATTTGGTTGATAGTTGATAGTGTTTATACCATGGATTAGCTATAACTTTGAAGTATTCGTAAATTATTTTTGTTAATTTTGCTGGTAGTTTTATTTTAAATACTCGCAGCTTAGGTTTTTCCTATAAGAAGTTGTTCACTTAAAATTTCAATTTTCACGCAATGTTAACTCGAGATTGTTTTCATGTAAATTTAAATCAATGTAATTTAAAATTGAGTTTACTCAACGTTGATATTTATACAGCTTGTAAATTGATTGCGTCTCGAAGGTCTAATGCTTTTGACACCGACGTCTTAGTCCACTCTGGATTAATTAATTTCAAGATGGCGGCGATGTAGCGTAATCGAAGAGACGTGGAGACGTTCGCTCGTGTGGACGTGGCACTTTCATCACCACCGGACATTCAATTTACTCCTCAAACTTTGATATTTTACGTCACTTGGTCCACTGTCTTGAGGGAATTCACCAATTTTCCTTATTACTACAGTTAAAGTGTTGTGTATTTAATAATAATTCATTTCCTGCTTACTTAGTACGATAAAATATTTCTTAAAAATGATATGGCACTTTTTAAAAGTTTGTGATTATTTTGACAGTAAAAGCTTTAGTAAATTATACAGGGTGTCTATTGTTTCACCATGTATGAAATCTATCATTGAGTTGGCCTATAAAGGGGGTCCCGTAAGTATACAGCAAAAAACCCGAGAAATTTCTCTATGGGTCAGCATAAAGAGAAATCAAGAATAAAATGTTTCCCAAAATCGCTTCGTTTACTATATATCCGCCATTTTGTGTTTTTTAAAGTGATATTAGACGTTTCTTTTATTGACTTTTCGTAAATTTAATAACATGTACAATGCTGATAAAGAAATTAATGATTTTTTACATAAACATTTTTTATATTTAGATTGTTCCAACTGATCTCTATGGAACTTTTAAGTAGGGGAAGGTATACCAATGTGAGAAACAATGTTAACTTGATCCGATTTAATATATTAAAATGGCATCCATTAAAATCTTTATTCATTAAAAATGTCAAGAACACTTTTATTTAGCATTTATAATTTGCTACCAAACGACATCAATTACAAAAAGATAATAAATAACTGAAATATTCCGACTTTTAGTTGTAAAATGAGGCAAACCTGACTAGCTTAGCCTTATTCTACATCATTTGACAACTAAAAACCGTTATATTTCAATTATATATTATTCGATCATTTTGAACTTGGTGTCATTTAATAGGAAATTCTAAATGCTAAATAAAATTGTTCTGTTCTTTTAAATGTTTAGTAAATAAAAAAATTTCTTTTTGTAAATTAAATTTAAAAATTTTAAACGGTTGCCATTTTGATTTATTGATTTGGATTAAGATTCTTTATAGAATTTAATCAACGGAAAGTAAATGAAATTTAATTTGCCTCGGGGGAAAATAAGATTAACACATACATTCTCCCCCTACAAGGATTAAATTCTCTAAAGTATTCCTATAAAATATAAATGCATTTTCCAACTGGAGACAATAATATCGAAATTCTTTACGAATATTAGACGATTAAGCTTAAACAAGGGAGGTTGTTGTACATTACACTTGGTTAGGTAACAAACATGAAACTTCCTCTTAACGATCAAACGATTTTCTAATATAACATTTCTTTTCATTATTTTGTCGTCTGGATATTTTATTGTAACTTCCTTGATTCATTACATTTATTTCAAGCTTTTAACTGTTTATTGTTGTTGTTGTTAGGAGTTGTAAAAGTTTTAAGTACATTGATCAACACTGAGGTAATCGCATCTGTGAAATAAGTATTCATTGGGTAATATTTTAAAAAGTTAGATTCTGGCTTGTTTCTGTTTAGTTCTCAATTTCTAACTTTAAACATAAATTTGACAGTATGTTTAATCTATTAACATGTATTAAACAGTATTAACATGTATTAAACAACATGGATTAAACAGTATGTTTAGTCTTTGCTATAAACCTTTCGATATTTTAAAGCAGTAAAGTATACGATAAGATGCAGCAACGGAGTATCTACATTGCGTTTAGAAAATGAGGGCACTTCGTGTTTAATTATGGTGGACTGATGTCCATCGTGGTATAGGTCTCCCACTCAATCACAGTGCGATCCTTTAGAAACAATCTTTAAAATAAAACCAAAGTATTCAAAATTCTAAATATGAAAATTAGTGAATTCTTAGTTGCGTAGATTCTATGGACGAGTGGATATTGATAACAACTTGAAACTGCTCGAGTTTAGATTTTTTAAATTATTAACTTTTCAACTAGCTCTATCGCCAACTCAATTAAAATATTCACAGATGTTGTTGGACACCTACTAGCGTAGCTGTACGTTGTGTGGAAGTTGTATCATTGACTATGGTTGTATCCAGTCTTATTTCGTAGGAAAAGCCAGTGAGCAAGAAATCAGATCTTAAAACGACCACTACTTCTTCTTGCTTGCTAAATTAAAAACATAAAAATAATAAAATAGTTTGTTGATGTACATCTCATATTACATTGCATATAACGTTGTTGCAAATTTTTGGACCATATCCAGCATGTGTCGATGTAGATTGCAGTATGAGTATACTGTATACTGTGTAAGTGTGTGTGTTGGTATAACGCCATGCGCTACTCGTTAGTTACATTGACATACTTCTGACGACAGTCTACATGATAGTTGCTCTGCTTGTTCTGGATGTTCTTACTTATTTATCCCTTTGCTGCAATATGAAACTTGTAATAAACGTTTATGCTGTTTCTATCTACATACAACCATAAAAATCAATAGCTAAGAAATCGGACAACTAATGTCTATTTCAAGAAATGTCAAAACGTGTTGATTTGTAGTGGAGATTTTAGAGACAGAAGAATCGTGTCAAGACCTCAGGTTGTAATAATTGCTCTTATATAAAGGGCAATATTACAAACTTTAATCTGTAACATTCAGATGTTAGTCAACATAACAATTAGACAATTTAACATGTTACTAAAAAAATTAAAATATTCGTTTCTGATGATTAAGCCATGGCAAATTGAAATCGATCCATATAGGGCCTACATTTCTACCACTATTACAAAGTATGGTATTAGTCACCTAATAATCTATTTTAAAATAATGTAGCTCAAAACTAATCCAGCTTCATTTACCATCACAAGTCGTTACGTTTTGTTTTGACTCGGCAGTTGAATGTTTTAGGTACGCATGGTAGTTAGTGACATGCGTAATAGTTTTACCGTATGGTTAGGTTTAACTACTAAGTACAAAGTTCTTACGACGTGACATTTAAATGTAACGTGATGGTTAAATTATACATTTATATAATAAACGGAATCTAGTGCGGAAGCTTTCGCATTGGGTAAAATATATACCATTCTTTTATTTATGAAATCACCTAGATTATCTCCTCTTCCAGATAACATCAAACAAGTTGTACAGTCAGGACTTGCAGCTGACGTCACTTATCTCATTTGAATATCAACACTTAGCTATGTGACTGGCCTGAGCCAGGCTCTGTGATTTGTTAATTATGAGAACACATGCGAGCATTTCCACGATCGCTACAAACAGGTCGTGGTCGAGGAGTATATTATCATTTGTTTATTGAATGAGTCTATATGATGCAGGTGGTTTATGGCAATTGCAATGTAGTTTGCTTGCATGCAAAACTCAACTCAACACGTTCACTATATTTAATTATTTCTAGTTATTTTTTCCCGTTGTGAATTCGTTAGTGTCGTTATAATCCGTTTAAGCTAAGCATCTGTTAAACACCTACCACGCTTGTTGGTACATATTTTCGTATTTGGGCTGAACTTTTGTTATTACCAACGACGATGTACTCCTTCATAGTAATCTTTTATTCCCATGTTTTTAAGCTCAACAGATATGAATGATAACGTTGCTCACTTGTAGGCTACAAAGTGTTTTTCACTTTACAAAATTCGTCTAAATGGAGTGCGATAGATGAAAGGGACAACCTATACACTCTTGACATGATTAGAAACATAGACTCCAAGATTTAGATTTCACATTTCAGGCATCACACCAGTCTTTCTTTCAGAAACAGTGTGGCAGGACTTTGATTAACATACTTTTATTTGTATTGCATCATTTATTTATTTTTTGACATAATGATTAGGAATGACAATAATACGGGTGTTGATTATAAGATGAGCTAAAGGCTTGCACACCTCACGACTAAATTTACCACAAGTTTACAGGCAGGTTTGAGGTAGAAATGATCGTGAGGCAACAATGTGACATCGCAGTTTATGACCGTTGAAGGTTTTCATTATTAACATGACGTCTCGGGCCCAGATGTGCACCCTGTTAGTGCTTTTTGTTGTTCATCATAATTTTATAAGTCCTTTAGGAAACTCACAGAAGGGAATCCCCTTAAAATTTTAAATGTTACAAGCATATAAAGGATGTAACAAGCATATAGTTAAATTGGCAACTAGAACGATGGCCAGTAAATAAGAAACCGATTTATTTTTGTAAACCTAAATCGATACTATATTTAGTCACATTGGATTGTATTCTAAAAACAATTATTGTTAAAAAAACAAACATTTGTATACAATATAGCTTTGGATGTCATTGTAATAATATCATTTCACTGATCGATTAGAATATGTTTTAATAGCTTTTATGGTTTACATTCTGGTACACATTGAGTAATAATAGTAGTTTACGCAACGATTGCGTAAATATAGTGTTAACAATACGAGTAGAAAATATAGTGTTAACGAAACGAGTAGAAAATTTGATGTACGAGCCTTGGCGAGTGCCTTAAAAACTTCTACGAGTGTCGTTAACACTAGGAGTACTCTCTGAAGTCGCGTATGAGAATGAACGAAGACTGTTCCATGCATAAAAATAATTTGTTTTCTTAATCACATTTTGTTTAAATAAAGGCGTAGGTTGTTCTAGCAGTTTTATTTTCATTAATGCACTACGTATGTTAAATTAGATCTATTCAACGTTTTACACAAAAAGGAGTACCTACTATCTATAAAAGCCATTTAAAGCTGGACACGTAGAATTTGAATATTAAACTATATTTATGAACTATCTTTATATAAATACCTTAATTACCTGTGATTAGATATCCCAATATCTCAAACAATAAAATGGCTGGAGGAATAAAAATCTTTTTGAGGTAGGCCTACTAGTACGTAAATTTACCCAAAATAATCTTAAGCTAGTATTTACCAGTCACCCAATATTTTGTTGAAATAACTGTAATTTTCTTTAATCTTATGAAATTCATTAAGTTATTTTATGGACAATAAAAACTGGAGAATGGTAACAACACGAATTATACCTTAAAATACATTTACAATAATTAATATTAACATCAAAGAATTTCTTACGGAGGATAAATAAATTGTTGTAGTATGCTAGTTAATGGATATATTTTGATCAAATTTGGCAATTTTAATTATTTCATACTAATATATCAAAACTTCAATAAAAAAAACCATACCTCAATACCTTCCCTGTAGCGGCAAACCTAAGTAGGCCTACTCATTCAAATTAATGTTATTTATTTATTTAAATGTTATTTAAAATTAAATGTTTTTTAATGTTAGTTTTTAATGTTCTGTAAATTAAAGAAATACATTTGACAAGTTTAAGGGAATATTTTAGTAGAAACCCAGCCAGGTAAAGGTAAATTCGCTAGTCTGCCGGTAAAAATAACACACTTACTATTTTACTTAACATGGACAGTTAAGAGGTGGGTTAACACAAGAACCTTGAACCACAAGAACCTTGCGTGGGAAGTTCGTCAAAATAATGTAGTGTGGCGTAAAAATATTGGACCCTCAATTTAGTGTTCACCGTATTTTAGGTTTATAAAAAGTAATTATAACTCAACACGAGATTAATTTTTACAGTTTTTAAAGGGTTTGGTTTTGTAACTAACTACGGTTTTAATGTACAAGTACCCGGGGAACAAGCGTTGCTTTGTGGGATATAATTTGTTTGCGAGGGAAAAAATATAAAACCTCTATATGTATGATTTCCAATTCCAACCAAAAATTTGCTTTCACTACGAAATATAATGTTATAAAATACTGTCTAAAGTATGTAATAAAACTAACTAAATGAAAACATGTCGCTATAGTAAATTATTGATGCTCTTTATACAAGCATAAACATAACACTTTAAAAGCTTTAAAAGAACTCCTTTGTTGAAAACTATTTAATTTCGTAACCCAATTGAATCGTTTTTTTAGCTGTATCTTTACAAAAAACTTAATATTGTAATATTTAATTTAATACAATATATTATAGGACTTAATAATAGACTATAAATGATATCGAGCTACCTCTGTATATTGTGTTAGCCGCTAGATGCATCGTACAATTTTGTGCTAGGCAGAAAAGTTTGACCATAAAAAATCTAAACACTATGGGATATGGTATTGGGCTGGATAATGTACAGTAGTGTCAAAGGCCAGAGACAGCATAGCATATATTTTGTGCTACAAAGGTTATGTGTTATTATTTAAGATAGTGTCATAATGTTTTATTTTATACTGAGCTACATTTAGTATAATTCTAAACCAAACAAACGCATTTTTTTAGAATAGAGCCTGGCATATATTTTATTTCAGCCGAAAGCAAAGATATTAAAATCAATTTAGAGGAAGTAGCTGGAGCCATTTCTGGAATCAATGTGAATAGAAACCTTATTTGTGATATATTAATATATAGTATTCGGTGTAGTATACAATGCAGGCATTCTATAAAATGACAAGGGAAACTATATACAAAAAATAAGCTTTATTTCTACCAGATTCATTTTAGACATTGCATAGAAGGTCATTTTGTGCTTTGCCGGTAGCATTAGTGGAGGATATTATATTTAACATAAATCTAGCATTGCTAAAAGGTATTTAACTATAATAAATATTTTAAAACAATAAGTCACATGTTATATGACTCTGACAGTGTGAGTGTAGTTTGTGTTTCTACAGAGCTAGACACCAACACGCAGGTCACATCTCTAATTATAAGCATCACATTATTGATAAGACTTGTGTAGATCTTGTGTCATGGAGCAATCATAGCGAGTCTCAGTAATTCACCCTTGACAAGTGTCTTGTGACTTAGTCATCTGCTAATCATGTAGTGACGTTGCACACAGAGAGCTCCCTGCAAATTAATATTAGAACAAACAATGTGTAAGCTAATGATTCTAAATGGTAAAACTAAAACATAACTACGTCTGTACATAATTTATTATCAGTTTAAGATCCATTGTATTGAGCCTATGTAGTACATTTTGATCTACAGTATTTTCATTTTCCAAGAGTATCCGTATGTTTCACCCTCTGAATGGCAAGGCGTTACCCAAAGTTAGGGATCTATGTTTGGTACTATGGCTTGGTACTCCGTCCTGAATACTCGTTTCGAACCCCGCATATCCTCATAGATTTAGGTTAAGTGGTAGTGCCAAAATCTGGTGGTTTAACGCACTCGTAAAAATTCCAAGCTGTCGCTCTGAATGGGACTTTTGTTCTCCATGCACTAAAAATCGTACTTTTAGCGACTTTCCCATGTAGGGAATATGGTATTATTGAATCATAATCATGGTAAGACCTACGCCCGGTACCGATTTACTTTTTATTTTCGTTGTTCCCAGAGTCTTATAAATCTTACAAATCCGTAAATATATTTTTTTTTATATTTACATATTAACAATCACTTAAAATTTCTTTTAATGCACACTCCACTTATTTTTTTTTAATCTGATTTTATTTCACTTACCAAGCACTGATTGCCAAGGTTTAAAATTAAGGCTGGCTTTATTATGTCAAGTGCTTAAAGGATGTTAGTTAAAATTCCGGTCCGATGTTAAAATAAACAGCTGTAGATGACAAAGCATTGAATAAAGTCGCCGGTGGGTAAAATTACTTTAGGTCTAAGAGCCCTCGAGTCCAACACAAGGCCAGTGACAACAACAACACAGCTCTTGTCTGGTCAGATAAAGGTGAAAATGTTCCCTCGTGTGACTCCTATCACCCTTTTAAGTATCTTGAAACCCCAACTCTCCTTCAGGTATACAAGGGACTTTGGTATCAAGGTTTAAATTCCTGTACTGTTGATATTTATACTGTATAAGAATGGTTCAAATGCGTTTTTGAGTGGCAAATGATGAATGCATTTTATGTTTCACCTTCAGTTTTTAATGTTTCAGTTTGTTTAGGTATGCTGATGAAATGTTTAAGCTGAACATTAGTTTTAAGTTACTAATCAGTTAAGTAAAACTAATGTAGCTAGTTACAATTAAAGAACAACGTACAAATTGATTTAAAATTGAAGAGTATGTTTTTGAGTCTCAGTGCACCCTGAGGCGTATAGAAAGGTAATTTCTTGGTAATGTTTTAAAGCTTTAACAGTTGGGATATAATTGCTTTGACTGTTGTTTGATTTTCGATTTAATATTAATGTTATTATTATCAGCATAGATTAACGGAGTTTACACTCCTTTAATCCATCCGTCGTCTACTCCTTTAATATATAGCTAGGGCTGCGGTGGTATTTCCGTGATTTTTATTATTTTTTGTCTATTGATCTCGAAATCTATGCAATTTATTTATATTATTCCAAACGATATTATTCTTGATTTACCATATTTTATACTTAAGAGAAGATTAGTTTATATCATGTTTTTAAACTTCCAAAAAATTGTAAACACATCATAAGATTCTGGAAATAGTTCCAATTTTACAAGACATAAATTGTCCCAGATTTAAATAACTATAGGACTCTTTTATCCAGCATCAAGTGTGTCATGATGTAGCTCGACTCTGGCCAGATGTGTAGTCTCTGACATATTCGCCGGGATCCGTGTAACGCCAGCGATAACATTGTAAGAGTCAGCACAACGTAGTTAATCAATAGGGAAACATTGAGCGCTGGACGACGACAAAGAAGCCATTTCCATAAATCATCCCAATATTCCAAGTCGGAGATGGGGAGTGGTGCGTCACATAACTTAGGTTTAATGTATTTACTGAGGCGCTGTCTTAGCGTTGCGTTTGCCTAAACAGGACCTGACTGCTGCTGACTCACAATTATTCCTCGCTGAGGCTAAGGTCTACATGGCTTTCACTTGCAAGTCTTTCTGACTAATCAAATAGAGGGAATATTGCACATGTTGTGGGCGTACAATCAACATATGCAATACCGAGAACATTTAAAATATGTTCGGAAAGGGGATATTATTCTTCTTTACTCTACCGCTTGTTAAAATTCACTGTACTGAATATTTATAAAGTCAAAGGCATTTATGATATATCTACCTATTATCAGCAATTTTCTTTATGTCCACTTACAGGTTATAAGATATTTTTTAATTAGTAAATGAGGAGTTGAAGTTTTCCAAAAATTTTTTTTATAGATGAATTTAAAATTTCAATTTTTTAAATATATAATTTATAATTAGTGAGCTAAAATTTAATATATCTAAGTATTCTATGTTTACTTGATTGATGTATCACGATAATTTTCTTTACATTTTTAATAATGACTCACTATTCAAGTACAATATATATATACAGGGTGATTGGTAATCAGTGTGACAAACATTTTTTGGCGTACAAAGTAAATGCAGTGTGATGATGCATATAAAGGGTCTTAAGTCTAAAAATTAGCATTCGTCCGAATATAGTAAAAACTGCGCCATTTTATAAGCTTTCCAACCACATGCTACACCATTGAGCTTTATGTCTGCTTATGTACGCTGTATTGGTTTGAAGACTACAAAACATGGTGTCTTTAACATTAAAAAAATAGAAAGTCGGCATGTATTAAGCAAAAGTTGTATTTTTGTTTCAGCTTGAACAGTAAAAACATTAATAAAGTTCCCTGTTTTCTGGTATTCAAAAAACACAAACAAACAAACTAAACAAACTAAAACAAACAAAAGGATATCTAAACCTCAATAGTGTAGCATATGGTTGGAAAGCTTATAAAATGGCGCACTTTTTAACACATTCGGACACTTTATTGTATACAGCGTGTGAAAAAATGCAATGGACCAACGTTTTTTTATTATTTTTTTATCAAACATTTTAGTTTTTATCTTTAAATTGATTTACAATGGAGTTTTTACGGATGATCCTCCGTCATTTTCTATTACTCTTAGTCAAAATTTAATATAGAACACGAAAATGACATTATCTACTCAAATCCGCATACAGCTAATTGAGAAATGTTTGTATTAAGTATAGTTATTTTTGAAAAACGTAAAATAATTTTTTTGGAAGCAAATTTTCAGACATGGAAACTTTTATAAGCATCATCACACTTCATTTACTTGTTACTTACACGAAAAAATGTTTGTCACACTTAGTACCAATCACCCTATATATATATAAATACCCCCGCCGCAGCAAACCTGCCGACTAAGCGAATTTCCATTTGTCTGAATTGATTTTCAAATCCATTAAAATAACATTAGGTTTAATGGGTACCTAGGTTTGCTGCTACAAGGAAACTAATAAAGTGTGTTTTTTTTTGTAAAATATTAATAGCTTAGTATAAAATAAATATATTTGCCAAGATCTATCAAAATATGTCAATACCAAGCAAACTACAACATTTTACAATATTCTCCATAAGAATAACATGGGAATTCTAAATTTATTTTTTTTTTCTCCGTTACCAATAACCGTACAAAAACACTTTGATATACTAAATTATTTGTTTTTTAAGTTCTTTTTAAAGGTCTAGAGAGAAATTGGGAAATTTTGTGTTTTGAGGGTCAAAAATGAGAAAAACCATTATTTACCCCATAAAACCCCCCATAATACCCAGTTCCCATGGTCCGATCATGCTGGTTCGCGAACTCATTCGAGTTTATCCCGCCTTACACCTTTAAACCATATTTCATCAAAATCTGACAAAAATTACTCAAGTTATCGCGTTCACGGACGTATAAATATGGCAATTGTTTCTTTTTTATGAATAACACTTAAGATGAATCCTGCTACATTTACTAATTAATACCTAAAAGTGTGTCACACGTTAAAATGTTTGTATGAACTTAGCATTTACAACTAAAACTTTAATTTTGTATGGAAATTCTATTTGAGAGATGTGGCCAGACAATCAGTTTAAATCTAAAAACAATATTTTCCGGAAGCAAACATGTAAAATGTACTAAGCTTTAGAAGAAATACCATAATCACTCATCAATAACCATTTAAAATATGCGTTGATGGAATTTTGTTCACGTCTGATGATTTTTTGTATGACATGTAAAGTTTCCATATGCGTTAGTATTGCATAGCTACAAAATATATTAGAAAAATACCACAAATCATTCAGAATTATTATGAAATCAGCTTAACGTATAAACCTGACGTTTGAAAGTAATATAAGGAAATGAGATCTGCATTATAATACAGTATATTTTTTATTTAACTTTGTTGTGTGGGAACACTATAAAGTGATATATACAAAATGCAGTTTTCCACCTAACCTAGCGGTAGCGCTAGCGGCAGCCACTGGTAGCCCAACCCATCATATAAACACTTGAGTTACAGCCACAGACCAGCAGATATTGTGGGATTATCTGTCTGAGTGGCAGTGGCAGACGGTAGGAGTTAGTTATAAGAATATTGTCCTTGGATCGTAAATATAAGGTTATGTCAGCGGCTACCGCAGAGCAGTATTGTGGCCGCTCCGATACATCCATCACGGCTTGACTGAGAATAAGCTCTTGTTGGGCCTTTGTACTAAGTTATGGCATCTGGTCTCGTGCATTATGGTGGGTAGGGCGGAAAGTCTGTTACTGTCCAAAGTGCGTAAAGTGTGTTTCCCAATATAGTCCCGAGGTTGAATTGTACTCGTAATATCGTGTATAGAGAGTTTTGGAGGAGCACTACAGACCAACATGGTGTAGTTAAAACTAAATGCATCATTTGTACAATACAATCTGCTCCTTATAAATTCTGTAAACGTAATGTATCTAACAATCCATTTAAACTTGTTCTACTTCTTATTCTACTGTGTGTAATACTCTTTTATTATGCAGTTTAATAAGATGTCCGTTGGATTTTGTTTACTAGAGGAATGAGCTGGTGCAGTGGTAGAACACAGGACTTCGGTCCCTGAAGTTCCATGTTCAAACCATGCCATTCACCTGTTGCTTTAAGCTAATAATGACGCAACCCACTACGCCTAGCCTGTAGTAATGTGTTTGGCAATTCCAGCCATTTGAAGATAGGATATGAAAAAATACAGAATAAGGAATAATGCCTGTTGACTATGTTCTATGTTTCTAGCAACAATATATAAAGAATATATCATACACACTCCAATATTAATTTACCAACCTGGATTAATACATCCCTTACAATTACTAAAAAATTAACATAAAATAAATTCAGCAAAACGAACATCTGCGACATAGTTATTTGTGTAACAAGTGTGCTAAGTGGCACTTTGCTGCATATGAAAGTTTCTCGAGTGCAGCAAAGACAATTTATACTCATTTACATTATAGTATTTTTCCTTCAGTTATTATAAAGAATAAAAATAATAAGTTTTTCAAACACTAAACAACACGTGTTAGGTAAAGTTGAATCCAAACGTTGAACGAAATGGAAAACACTGCAACAGCTGATTGTAGTCGTAGTATCTTTAAGTGTTGCCAAACTAATTTTAAACGTACGCGGATTATGTGCATAATAAAAGCACGGTATTTTGGGTTGTTTGATTGGAATACTGGTGTGCGGCAAAATAAAAGAGTGCCGCAAAAAAGAGGGCGGCAATAGTTATTTGTGTAACTAGTGGTGAAAGTGGCACTTTGCTGCACACGAGAGCAAGCGGCTCGTGCGGAATGATCTCGAGTGTAGCAAAGGCCTTTTTCCTACAGTCACTCGACAAAGCTGGCTTCCTTGTACTGTTTATAGTACAGAAAGCTGCTAATTGCTGCATATTTATACTATGCCGTACGGTTTATACTATGCCGTACGGTTTATACTTTGCCGTACGGTTTATACTTTGCCGCACATCAGGATTCCAACGAAACAACACAAAACAGCGTGGTTCTATTATGCACGTAATCCGTGTACGCTTGGAAATAGGTTGGCAACACTTAAAGATAATAATACTATGAGCAGCTGATTGACTATTATAACTACGATTTAACCTGTCATTTCGTGTTTATAGTTTCGGTATTTCTGAACTTTCTGGACTTTTAAACATTTTTAAAACATTCCTACGATCTTAATAAACAAGAAAATACATTTAAAGCGTTTTTTTAGGCGCGGAAACCACTTCAAATTACAAAAACATACGGAACTATATTATATTCTTAAAACGCGGAGCACATTTCTTGTCGAGGAAAAATAGCGGAGTGATACGGACCGCGCGTACTACTTTCTCTAGGGCACCTATTTGTGTTGCCAGCTGAACCTAAAAATGTGTTGTCTAGTGTTTGAAAGACTAATTATTTATATACTTTATAGTGACTGTAGGAACAATATAATGTGTAACACGAGTGAAAAAGGCCTTTGCTGCACTCGAGATCATTCCGTAAATATTGCTCTCGTTTGCAGCAAAGTGCCACTTTCACCACTAGTTATACAAATAACTATTTCACTCGTGTGACACATTATATTTTTCCTACAGTCTTTATAAAGCATATAAATAATTAGTCTTTCAAACACTATACAACACGTTTTTAGGTTCAGCTGGCAACACAAATGGTGCCCTAGAGAAAGTAGTACCCGCGGTCCGTATCACTCCGCTATTTTTCCTCGGCAAGAAATGTGCTCCGCGTTTTGAGAATATAGTTCCGTATGTTTTTGTAATTTGAAGTGGTTTCCGCGCCTTAATAAAATGCTCTAAAGGTATTTTATTGTTTGTTAAGATCGTAGGAATGTTTAAAAAACGTTTAAAAGAAAAGTCCAGAAAGTTAAAAAATACCGAAACTATAAACACGAAATGACAGGTTAAATCGTAGTTATAATAGTCAATCAGCCTCTCATATTATTATTATTTTTAAGTGTTGCCAACCTATTTCCAAGCGTACACGGATTACGTGCATAATAGAACCACGCTGTTTAGTGTTGTTTCGTTGGAATCCTGATGTGCGGCAAAGTATAAACCGTACGACAAAGTATAAACCGTACGGCAAAGTATAAATATGCAGCAATTAGCAGCTTTCTGTACTATAAACAGTACAAGGAAGCCAACTTTGTCGGGTGACTGTAGGAAAAAGTATGTAAATGAAGTAATTTTACTATAATAAGTGCAATGAAACCCACTTTTGAGGTAACTGAAGGAAAAGTAATTTGTAGTTTAGCGATAGGTAGAAAATAATTAACGAATGAAACTTGATATACGATTGTCTGAAAGCTAGCCAAGCAGGAGCGTGGAGATGTATGCAGTGCGATTGAGGTCGGTAGCGTTTATTCGTCACATATCCATCAATTTGTCACCGTGAGACTCGATCAAAGTGGATTGAACTGTGAGATAAATATTATCAGGGAATCGCGCAATGGCGGCTGTAAATCCGTCCACGCTCAGTCGACAAACTTGGCTCATCTGATGCACATTTAATGTATCTCAATAATAAAATATACATTTTTACACTTGCATCTATCTTACTAAAGATACACGCGTCTGAATGTGCAAATTGAAATGAAAATTTTATTCTTAATCTGGAAAGTTCGTAAGTCTGTCATCACATATTTAACTAGTTTGTTAACATCCATATATAAAAAGTACCCATGAACTTTTGAGAAAACTACAAGTAACACTCCCATAAACCACATACCATACTTAAAATCTTCGTCATAACGAGAGACCTTGCGCAAAACTATCCATTATTTCATTAATTGCCCCTTAAGGTCGTAATTCCTTCTTAAAAGGAAACTGTCCATACACTTAATGTTCAAAACACCCCAGCTGTACTTATTTGTTTATTATTCTTTCAATGTAGTATCAATATGTAAGCCGCCGAACTATAGTATTCTATTACCTTATTAAAATCAGGTGTGATTATTTGTTTGTGTTACTGTATTCTGTTATGTTTATTTCATGAGGTAAAACCATCGATCTCTATTATTACTACAACAGGGTGAAACCCGTGGGAAGACAGCTGGTTTTTATTATTAGAAGTTCAGAAAGCCCATTTCCTTCATTTGCTTGTCCACAAGAAAAAACTAAGTTTTTTCAAATTCCCATTTAGGAAATAAGCTATATCAGTCCCATGGTAAGACCTAGACCATGAGTTTACCCATTGTTTTTTACTTTTTTCTCCCTTAAAACACAAACTGTTGATATTTCATTCCTAACAATTTTGTAGGGCTTAAATTTCGTATATTTAAGCGTTGTTGTATGATTAGTAATTACCACAAAGTTGTCAAAAACATATAAGATTAAAATTATTATGATGTTTTTATAGACTAAGGAAGTCGTTATGGAGGATAAGGAAATCGTTGTATTTTTGTCGTTTATGGTTTAACAGTGCATGACATAATTTTGATCATAATATTTACACAGATCAAAACGCAAATGTATTTATTTCGTACAAAACTAAACATTTCACTAAAAATAATCTTTATTATAGGCCTATCATAGATATTTATGTCGATACCACTTTTCAGCAAAAAGTCTTGGTTCTTGCTAGCGGCAGTATCGGAACCTAATTATGCATGTATGGTAAACTTATTCATTCTTTACAAGTTTCAAACGTTTACATTATTTTTATTGCAAATATTACTTTAACAACACATTATTACTTTAAGAACACATTATTACTTTAACAACACATTATTACTTTAACGACACATCATTACTTTTATTATATTTATATTGGCTACAAACAAAAAGCAGTCTAATTTTGCAATTTATGGGCGTATTTGTTGTAAATGCAGTGTAATTCATTGGGAGCACGTTATTTCAGAGTTTTAAATAAGATATTATTTTGTGGCCTCTAGTATTAGTATCAGTAAATTTTTGCCGTTCCCCGTTTGGTTAGAAATTCCAAATCCAATGTATGATAATGTAAACTAACATACGTTTGTCCAGGCGATATGTTACAATAAGTGTAACGAGAAAATGGCGTTCTGTTACTAAATAGGATTGCTGTTCCGTATGAGACAAACACTATAATGTTTTAATTAAATTCTGTCAGGTTTTATCATTAGCATATAAAAAAATTATTTTCTCTAAAAGGTTTTCGACTATGATTAAAGATGAAAACTGTTAACCTAATATAATTAATTGATAAAAATGTAGTTATTTTGAACGAAAAATCACCGTGATATATTAGGTAGATTATCAACGAGTTAGGTAGAAATATTTGACATCAATGTCTATATAAATACAACAAGTTTATTAACACAACTCAGTGTTTCACATTTTTGTATTCATCTACACAATATTGACTCGAATGTTAATAATTAAATGTTAAATATAATTATATTACGACGTTTAAAAAATCATTTTCTGGATGATGCGACGGAAGTTCTTTTGCGCTAAGAGCCAGTCACTCCATGTCTCAGGTGTGTAAAGTGTTTTCCCGCCATTATCTCACTTCTCCCGCCGTTTCTTGGTGTTTAATGACTACGCGTTAAGTGCTTAACAATTACGTAGTAAATTCATGAATTCTTAAAATAATCTATGTTCAAGAGTTTAATGTGAGCATAAAAACGCTTTGTTGAGTTTAACACTACAAAACCTTTCAGCCTAATTCCATTGTAAATACGCTCCTTGCGACAGGGTGCAGAAGTTGCTTGGAGTGATACGTTTGAGTAATGGGTTCCGTATAGGGAATTGATAACATACAGTGTTTTGTTAACTGTCGGAAATCACAAATAGTTTGATTATAAAAAATGTATAAATATTGAAAATGATTTAATATTATTAAATCGTGAAATGAGTACACGACTTATATAGGTATTTACTCGCTAATATACGAAACGATTACAAACAATGTATTTAGATGATTGATATTATTAACGTACGAGTAAAATACTTTATGCATACTACATGCGTGTAATCCTTGTGCAGTATCTTTTTTAATATACTGTTGCGGGCTTAACGGGTTCTTTACAATAAAAACTTGGCGATTTTATATTAACTATTTATTTACACTAATTAATCTATATTTACAAATATTACAATTACCTAACACCTAACTAACCCTATCTAAACCTAGCTAATGCCTATTATAATTTACAATGTTTCTACTTACAGCTAGCCTCTACAGGATTTATTACTTCTGTTACAATACTGTCACTACACTGTTACTCTCACTGTCACTACACTGTCACTGCAACTAGCACTGGTCACTCACACCGGCGTGCCGTCGCTTCGATGATTCTCAGAAGACTTAACTCAACTCAACTGCCGTGTGCCGGAAGACGGTCCCTTATATAAGTTTACCGTGGAACATTCTGGAGACTACTCGTAGGCTAGACAAAGGTGTTTACAGATCGCCGTGGAATCTTCTGGAGATGTCAAACCCCCTATTGACGTAGTCCGTTGACATAGCACATAGTAAATTTTTATTTAATCTTAAACTTTTTCTTCTATTTCAAATTAGCTCAAATATATATATAATTTTTAACAACTCGAGTCTACGCACAGACCACTGAGGTCCATGTAGACTCATTTCCTTATCTATTACATTAGTTATTATTCAAGCCGGAGCAAACATTTAACTAGTATTTAAGTTTTTACTATTATAACTTTATAAATTTAATTTTACTAGAATTAATTTACGTAATCAATTTACTCTATAATGCTTCAAGACTATATATATTTGTACTTTATTTTTTTGAAAAATTGTAAATTTTTATATATTGTGGAAATAAAATTGATTTGATTTGATTTGATTTGATTTGACATGGGTCTATTGTCTATCACTGGTGCGTTCGGAGAAACCGTGTAAACGAACAACCCTTTTGAGACGGCGCCTGGCTATTGTTGCGCGGGGCTCCTGACTTGTAACAATACTTATTTTAACAATTTTTAAGCATTGACCTTAAAAGCTTTAAACATTTTTTCATAAATATCATACTTAATAAGCTCACAATAAGCAATATTATGTATGCTTAGTGTGAGCCGAATGTAGTGTACTGTATTTAAGACTACTTTCTTAACCTGCAAAATTAATATTCGATTGGAAAAAAATCATATTAGGTCGTAACCAATATTCGTTTCGGTCATTTATATGTAATTTATTTCACCCCCTTTTATTACAATTCTCCCTTTACAAACCAAACACGTTGTAAAAATGTAAATAAAACGCAAGTAATTAAAACGTTAACCTCAATATTTTACGTTCAAGTTGGAAGCAAAACTGAAACAGAACAGCTCAGAGATATAGATCATAACCGCACTCACGTAGCTTGTAGGAGTAACAAAATGGCGATGGCATCCATCTTGTCGACCATCCTAAATGTTCCAATAAAATGTCTCAATTACACTAATGTCCAGTAGGACCGGTCATTAATACATATTAGACCTGTACAAGACATCCAGCGACGGTGTCCACAGCCGCTACAGCGCCGCACGGGCTCACAAATACTCATTAGGCCAGAAACTTGCGTCCTCCAGCTTTGCGGCGTGACTTATGATGACTATTTATAGCCTTAGAGCAGCCTAGACTCATCACTAGAATGTTAATCAAAGTGGGAGTGACAAGGACACCACGCACAGTTATAAGGTTTGCATTTAAGCTCTCGAACATCATTTTTTCCTGGGGTTTAATACTGGTTTGCATATCACGAAACTTATTTCAGTAGGGGAGATAAAATGGGCTGTTGCACTATTAGTTTCTTAGGGACGAACACTCGTTAACAATGCTATCAAACAAGACGTAGGGCACATTTGTTGACATGGTTTCCCAGATACTAATGACTTGATTTCTATGAAATTTGAACACTTATTCTTGTAAGACAAATACAGAATAAGACATATGTTTAACTTGCGATAGAAATATTTTTCTTTAGTCAATGGTTTCACCCCTCGAACTTTCAAGATTTCCTTGTTGTCCATACAAAGGGGAAATCCCATTATGCACTGGTAATATGGACACGATTTTTACATACATTCAAAATTAAATTGTACACATATTCTAGTTGTAATTAATATTCCTTTGTTTACATTAATCCCTTTAAATAATTATATACTCTATGTTAAACCAATGATTAATTTATATTCATTGATAAACCCTCATTTGATCAACGATTTGACAATAAATCATACAATCAACATGTGCATGATATACCTAATTTGGTAAGAATTATTCTTTAAACAAAATATGTTGAAATATTTTGTTTGTAGAAATTTTATAAGATGTGAAGATGACCAATACATTTATGAATATCCGTTTAACATCTAAGAAGTTATGCTAAAGTTTTAAGTATTTTTACTTTATAAAACTTAAATTCCACAGCAAAGTGTATAGAGGTGGCAGCCACGATAGAGATTTAGTTATTAAAATAAATGCTACATACAACATACAGTAAAGTTGTAATGAACCACCATTTTTTACTTTTCTATTTTCTATTTACAGTATGTCAAAGTATAAATTAAACTATTTCAAAGTCTTTTAAAGGTACAACAAACTGTAGGCTCTCGAAAACATGATAATAACTCAAATTTATCTCCTAACAGATTCTTGAATGATTCTATTATTATTAGGATAGGATAACAGAGTGGAATTTTGAAAAAAAAGAAGATACGATGGAAGCTTAAAAATTATGGAGATTAACATAGTGCTTGAACTAAATAAACATTGCTTAGACTACTACTGATTCCTATTAATAATTTTTTTTTCATGCTTAGATTCCACTTCATCCATTAACGTACGTGACTTTGGAGCGCGTTAATAAATTAGTAATGCATTTGTTTACATTATAGTAATACGGGGTGTCCCACGAAGGGGTTTAAACGTTTGATTTTATATTACGTGCCCATTCATGCATCGAATTTTTTTAAACTTTACACAGTTTAAGAAGTAGGATATAAAAATGTTCTGGTAAAATTTCAACTCCCTAACCTTAGTAGAAACAAAATGGCGGCATATTGAAAAAACGATGCTTTAAAAACATTAAAGAAGGTATATTTAACTAGAACATAGCCTAATTAAAAACCTTCATGTGCAAAATTATTCAAACTGTAACCCATACACAGCAACACACTGACAACAGCGCGTAACAAATTATTCGTAAGCTCTTACAAAGAAACCCTGCGGTATCCGGAGAAGTTCCTCTTCTATTGATCGTTTTAGTTCCTCATCATTATTGAAGCTATGGGTATAAACTTGTTCCTTCAAGAAATCCCATAAAAAGGTGTCGCAAACAGTCAAATCAGGTGATCAAATCAGGTCAAATCAGGGTGGCCAATCTAAAAAAATCATTTCCACAACCAATCCAACGGCCATGAAGGTTGCCATTTAGTAATTGCTTGACAGGATTTGCGAAATGAGCTGGTGCACCATCTTGTTGAAAGATTGCTTGATTAATTTCTGGTACCGTCAAATGGGGCAAGACCTTTTCATTTAAAACTCATTTTACAATCAAACAGCTGTTCTTCAACAATGAGCGTTAGAACAGCAACGTAGTAAACAAATCAGATAATAAATCATGAAAGTAGTTTTTTATAGGAAGCAAATTGGTATTTTTTTCAATATGCCGCCATTTTGTTTATACTAAGGTTAGGGAGTTGAAATTTTTCCAGAATATTTTTAGAACCTACTTTGTAAACTGTGTAAAGTTTAAAAAAGTTCGGTGCACGAATGGGCACGTAATATAAAATCAAACGTTTAAACCCCTTCGTGGGACACCCTATACATATGCATAGTAATACATTATATAACATTTCTTGTATTCGAATTTTAGAAGTTTTTTTTTCAAGAGAAAGCTTTAACGTTTTCTCCGTAAAGAAATTAGGAGGAAAACGTTGTAACAAATACTAATTTGATTCCACTGCATTGACATCAACAACTGGACTTTGTAACAAACAGCTGTAGTGTTGTTGGTTGCCAGCCGCGGCGCTGATGTATTTATCTCGACGGATGCCAGATATACGGATGGTATTTACCCGTTAGATCGCTCAGCTCTGACTGACTTACCGTCGACACATTGATGGATGTGTGAAGGATTCTGACTCACTTTCCGACTGATATATCTAGTTTGCTAACCTATTTACCTCTGAAGAAGAATACTGGGATGGTTTGATCATACTGAAAAAACTAGTTGAAATTATTATAAATATGTTGACGACATTTTCCTTAAGTATAGGTTACTTATAAAACAGCTTTTCCCAAAACCCACTCAAATTGTTTTGAAAATGCCCCATGGTTACCTTGTAGAGAATGATATTAGTATTGGAAATAAAATATAGAAAGTGATGGAAAAGATAATAAGTGAAATAGAAAGTAATGATGAAGATTTCAAAGGACCAGGGGTAAAATGTTGATGCATGATAAATATTTATGGAATATATGAGATACAAAATTAAACACACCTTTTAAGATTACAAGAGATCAAGACACTGTTTTATTTTATATACAAAATATGTCATTAATATAACAATAATAGAAATAATTTAACTTTATGAAGAACATATGTTTCAAGGCAAAAAAAATGTAATCAATTGAACCAAAGATTATGAAATATTAAAAAAATAGAAACATAAAATTGTAGTTTACTGTACGTTCCATGCTACGTATTAATTTGCATTCTTTTATAACGTTCAAAAATAACTTCGGTACCAATATTGACAAAGGCTTAACTTTATTTGTTTTGCAATAAACTGTATTACTTTTTAACCAACAGTAATGGGAAGATAATAATACAACTTTTTACATGTCTAATGTATCCTTAGGTAGAAATTAAATTAATTAACGTAAGAAATTAAAACGTATACATACGAATTCTAGGTTTTATTTAAACAAATCAAACTCAAAGCACAGCCAGCTAGCGGACTATATGATAAATACATCTGGGGTGTTGTGTCGTTTGATTGTCTCTCAGTCATCAAAAACATAGATAACTAATCAGGAAATCATACTACAGTAAATCTTATTGCAATAAATCACCTACAATTATTTTCAAATACATTATTATAAATTGCATTAAATAGCCTCGTTTTTAATCGTAAATTAATCATACTGTATATGTATATTTAAGTAATCTTTATATCATAAAACTTCAAAATATTCATGTAAATCGGCAAAACTTAGATATTTCATTAGTCTTCTGTCCAAAGTTTAAGTGTGAATTCAAACTCATTTTATTTATGCAATATTAAGGAAGCTTATATATGAGTTAACCTCAGCATAGATTAATTTGTAGCTTAAACATTTAACAAACAAAGTATATAGTGGCCTTTGTTTTGTTTTAACATTTCCATCAATAAAACACAAGGTGAATGTTTCCCCTTTAGTACTGACAATCAAACAAATGCACTTAACATTCGTGCACACCAATTAGTATACTGATAAACAATTTTACACAGTAACTTCAAGATATCTCATCAATTTATAATTAAACATACAATATCATTTCTATTCGTTGTTTTTATTTGTTTCTATTAACATGTAAACTGTTGATCTTGAACTTTATGAACAGTTTCCAGTTGTATGTGGGGGATTAAATTGTAGAGGCTGTTGTTTTGTCAACTTACATATACTTTTGAGTATATCTACTCCCAAATTCGTCTTTCTGGAATTCGTAGTTCCTCGTTTGTTAATCGGAGGGAAAATAAAAATGTTGGAGGGATAATAAAAGGTCTGTTAAGTAAATACTTATATCATTGTGTGGATTGCAGTAAACAATAGTATAATCAAATAACTGATTCTTTCAGTAGCAGAATCCATGTAGAAGATGGACTTAGAAGCTCCAACACACTTCTTCAACGACAGAACGGCTTTTGAAAATATATTAAGATAAAGAGAGAATAAACAACCATATTAGCATAATGGTCAGCTGAGTGGATTTACTGTAGTGCTCAAATCTGAGGGTCGCTAGTTCAATCCACGTTGAACCCAGATATCATGTGTCCAGGCCAATTAATTAATTAATTAATTAATGGCTTTGCTATGTCAACTTTGGACGATTTCAAGACCAGTGCTTGGTCCCTTACAAAAATTGTAAATAAAAAACGCACGGAAACACAACTTGTGTGGAAACTAGTAGCCACCATTGTATGGCACAACGGCCATTGTGGAAGCTCGTCTATTAAATGATCGTGAGTCGCAAAGCTACTTGTCAACCAATTAACTGGTCCGTTCCATCTGATAATGTACTACAAGTCACTAAAGTGATTCCAAGTTACTTCCAAGTTGTCGCAATGCCACCTACATCATGTCTTCATATCAAATACAGTAGACCTTTCGTCTAATGGCAAGAGGATCTTGAGTAACATCATTGAGGAAACTAAAACCACGCTGCAGCAAACCTGCAAACTAAGCAAATTTACATTTGCCTAATATTCATTATTATTTCACTAAAACCTTTTCTTAAACATTTCAGATGTATTCCCTATTTAAATAACATTAGGTTTAACGAGTTCTTAGGTTTGCTGCTACAAGGAATGGTAATTTTTTTTGAGTGTTAATAGGTAGAAATTAATAAAAAAAATTATCAAAATTCATTTAAAAATATCTATAAACAAGGATACGACAGCAGTTTACTTATTCTCCATAAACATAAAATGGGTATTTTTATTTACTGTTTTCTGGGATTTCGTCCGTAACTGATACACTGTACCAATACACTTGAATAAACAAAAACTATTATTTTTAAGCTTTACAAAATTATTATGAATGAAATAGTGATAGGCTATGTTATGTTTTCAGTGTAAAAACGATAAAATTGTATTTCAACCTCATAAAACCTCGTTCCTGTAGTCTAACCACGTTGGTTCACGAACTCGCTCGAATAAACTTAGGTTTAAACTCGTTTGTACTAAATTCAAAACTCAGATGATGGTTTTTCGAACGAACGGACCCATGTACAAATACATATATGCACATATTTAGGTCAACTCTAAGACAAGTCGAAGTTACTCAAATAGCCACTCACTTTCCTGTAAGAAAAGTAAATTTTCAGGAATTGCTCAACGGTAATTTAATTATAGTGAACGTTAGAACAACGTATAATCTGTTGGTACTGCATTGTTTTACAACTTTTTATCATCATTTTTTTATTCTCTATTTAATTGATTGTGCTACCAATTAATATTACATAGTTTTTTTTATACAAATTAGTAGCATTTTTGTAATAAATGATTTTAGTGTTAAGATTTCAAGATGTAAAAAACAGAATTATCAATATTTATTCAAATAGTTTACGCGATGGAGTTAATTTGATTTAAATTTAGATTTAAAAATGATGCTTTAATATATGTTTAAAGAATAATTTATAAACGTCGGAAACACATTACTAGTTTCCATTTAGAAAACCCTTGAAAGAACAATTTAAAACAAGTTAATACCTACAAAGAGATGATTAAGTATTAATGACATTCGCCGTTTGTAACATTGGATGGGCAATCGTGAAAAAAACTAGGTGTTTTACACAATCTGTAGATATTTGTTCAGCATTTTTATTTTCCCTTAATTTTAAAACCAATCAAGAGCTAAGCATTCTAGAAAGATGAATTTGGGAGCAGATATACCCAAATGTATGTAAGTTGACAAAACAACAGCCACTACAATTTAATCCCCCACATACAACTGGAAACTGTTCATAAAGTTGAAGATCAGCGGGGCTTATCCCCCAAGTTATACAGAAGTAACAGATCACACAAAGCGAACTTAGTACTAAGGCTGTCACTAACTTACCCACTTAATTCCATCTGATAATATTGACCACCATCGGTAAGTCATGCGGTAAGTCTAACTTAGATCTAACTTACACCCTGTCTCCCCCTAGATCTTGGTAGTTACAACAAACGATGAATGGAAGACTAGAATTTGTGAACCGTAGTCAATCCTGTTAACTTCCTTCGATTATGTACTTCTTGTCGTTGGTCAAAGGGGGTTGAAACCATCTGAAAATACAAAAATTGTTTTAGCAAATAAATATATAACGCTTAAGTTGAATGGTTGTAGAGGGTAAATACAACAAAATGAACTGTTTCATACAATACAATCTATTGGCATGTATATTTTTACATATTATGTCATTTTAAAGGACTAAAAGACACTCTTAAACATGTTTACCTTTTCATGTTTACAAAGCTTGGCCGTAACTATGAATAGTGTATTATAGTTCAAATGTCATCTAAAAGTTTAGTGAAAGATTAATCTAAAATCAGCCGTGAACAAAAAGGAAGTATTTTTCAAAATCATGAACCGTAACAAACAATTCTGACATTGAAATTTATGTGGGCTGTTAACGTTTGCATTTTTAAGAAGTAATTTTTGAGCCACTTAACCCTCGCACGTTAATTGCTAGAGGAGGGATAAAACTGTGAAGCTGTTTACACTTTGCACCACCTGTGTAGTGAGGGAGGGGCTTTGAGTAACTGAATCATCTTGGATAGGTACAACCTGTCAAAACAGCCTTGTAGTGTACGCTAGTATTTGTCGAGCATGGATTGTTATCACAATTGGTTTTGAGAAACTAAATTTAACAGGTTTTATTGGCTTTATGCGTTATAAAGTAAAAGTTTCAAAATTATTTTAAAATAAATTTCACACTGCTATAAGTTACTAACATGACATACCATAATATACTAACTGACCATAGGTCAGTTTCGTGGTTTGGTTTCGGGATTTGCAATATTCATGATACTAATAGCAAAACAAGATTAATGTATAAGCGTTATTATTGTTTTTAAATACAGACGCTGTAAAAACTCATAAAATTCATACTATACTCTTTCAAGCGGTTCTTGTAGTCAAGGGTTCATTTACAAGGCCTAGAAAAATACGATTCAGGTATTTACTTTGGGGGCATTTACGTTAATTTACGTTCTCATAACTGATGGGGAATATTGTTTCTTCTAGACTTTCTTTGGAAACAGTATCGATCTTACGTTAATTCAAACCAGAAATATTCCAAATCTTGGTCCTTGTTCTAACCTATCATAAGTCACTCTCTCGAACTTACTCAATTTAACGTTTCTGTCAAAAACCACTACACATTGCAAAACTCACACAAATTGCCAATCCCTAAATATTTTAAAAAAATTATCAAAAGACACTTACTGTACAATGGCATTTAACTTTTCAATTCTTTTCCACTTTCTCTTAAGCTAGAACCAAACCTTTCAAAATTTAAAAAACTATTAAAATCTCTTTTGATACATTTTACCTCTTACAGCGTCCAGGAATTCATAACTCATATCAGCTCTAGGAATGCGATTGTAAATGTTGATTTATAAGTCTCGGATATCATTTATAGTATAATGTAAGCCATTTTGTAAATACCTGTATATATTTGTAGATCTATGTAAGGCACGTTTTAAAAATTATATGACTTAGCTAATGCAACTTGTTTTGTTAAAATTCTGGCTAAATAAATGATTTAATTTGATTTGATTTGAATTCACCTAACTTGATAGGGCTGGTTTCGTTATCATGATGTATTGCCGCAGGTTCGTTTGCAAACATGCATAATAACTTCCATTTTACTTTTACTGCCGGTCAATGTTTTCTTAATGTGAATGATAATATTTAGATATAGCGACTAGGTAGAACAATTTTGTACTTGCTTGGCTCACTTGTTACTGTACAGTATTTATTAATTAAAATGTGTGGAACTACTATTAGTTTATTTGGTCTAGTGAGTTTATAGTTTCAACTTATGGTAGCCTTCAGTAGGAATTGAACAGTAAAATAAAATACCCCCGCCGCAGCAAACCTGCAGACTAAGCGAATTTCCATTTGCCTGATTGGATTTACACTAAAATGTCTCCTTAAAAATATCACATTTATTCCCTTTAAATAGCATTAGTTTAACGACTACTTAGGTTTGCTGCAACAGGGAGGGTAAAAAGTTAGTTTTTTTTGTAAAATGTTAATAGTTTAGTATGAATTGAATGCATTTTCCAAATTTGGGCAAAATATGTTAATAAACAAGCAAACTACAACAGTTTACTTATTCTCCATAAGAATAACATGGGAATTTTAAATTAACAATTTTTTGGAATTTTCTCCATAACCATTAGACGCATTATAACGCTTCAATATACTAAATTATTTGTTTTTTTAAGCTCTACAAAATAGTTTGGAAAGAAATTGCAAAATTTTATGTTTTTTGGGTCAAAAATTGGAAAAACCCATTTTTACCCCATAAAAGCCCCCATAAACCCCCGTTCCCATGGTCCGATCATGCTGGTTTGCGAACTCGTTCGAATAAACGTAGGTTTACACGTTTGTACCAAATTTAATCAAAATCGGATCATTTTTGCTCGAGTTATCGCGCTAACGGACACATATATATATATATAAATATATATATATATATGAATTTGAACGGATGGTGTTTTTGGTCTCTAGGGACCTCAAAACGAAAAAAAAATCGGTCCCGGGTCCAGGTCTTACCATGAGTACTACGGTAATAGCTTATTCCCTATATGGGAAATTCGCTAAAAGTCCCAATAAACTATTAAAATACAACATATTCACTTTGAGTATGGATAGATACCAAAGGAATAAGTATCACTCTGAAAATCTTGTTTAAGCAAAGATTGTCCTCATTTGGGAAAACACTAAGACAGAACCTCAGTAAATACATTAAACCTAAGTTATGTGACGCACCAGCCCCAACTCCGAATATTTGGATGATTTATGGAAATGGCTTCTTTGTCGTCGTCCAGCGCTGGAGATGTCGGCCTATTGACCAGTGTCCGCGTTCAATAAATAATAGCAATCTGTGTAATACAGCTTGTTCTAAGGAGTTTCATTATAAAAAAAAGAAAAAAAAACAATGACAATGACGAAGTGTAATTCTACATTTTTGTAATGTACTGAGCCAATCTGTCTTGACAACCTTATGCTTGAAGAAAAGATACACCAGCTGTTGTATTGTATGACATGTGTGCATGATCTTAATTTGTCATATCTTTTGGTTCATATCAATATATGTTTCTATTATTATTTTTATTCACACTATGGTGAGGTATTATATTGTAACTTGCTGAGGGCACTGGAGTCAAGTAGTCAGTTAAAACCGTATATAATTCCGAGCAGCTGGTTTACAATGGATAAAGGCTAACTCTGGCAGTTTTAATGTGAAAATCATCTTGTAAAGAAATGTAACGTGGCCACCTATTTTTTATTCGATTATAGGCCTATGCGGTATGCATTTTAAATCCAATAATTTTACAATAGAACAAAAAATTTTTTTATGTATAAAGCCTTCAATGCGAGATTAACTCCGGATCTCCACACCTTGTTATATTCCACCTTTCATTGCATACTACTCACCTTATATTAACCCCGTGGCCACTGATACCTCAACAGGTTTCAACACGTGAACTGCTTACATATCTCTCTAACACGACTTAAAAAATTAATGGCAAAATACTTATACTGAGACTTATTATACTTACGATTGATTAGACGCAAGTGTTTGATATGTATAGTCCAACATAACTTTTCCTGAAAATCGGAACCCTTTACGGTAGGAAAACCTACATTTTTCGTAAAATTGTAAAATTCCATAGGCAATAACGGGGATCAATATTTATTGAAAGCAACTAACTTGTAACATAAACATTTCAGAGGCAGTTTGAACCCGGATGTTAGTTATACTAAAAAAAAAACTAAATCTAAAAAAAACTGAAACTCAAAAATTAAAGTTTTGGCTTCAAAATTCCATTCCCTTCAGAATTATCTTTTATTCAACACCAGAATCATAAAAATCCCGTTAGGGGTTAATTCAGAATATTTCGAAAAGAATGTCAGCACGCGTAGCCAAAACAGAAACATTTTATCGAATCATCGGATTTACACTCCGACTTAACCTACAACATTTCATTTTAAAAATATATAAATTGGCACAGGTAAATTATTTAAACAATTACGTAGACTACTTTCTATGTTCCAACAACCTGTAAATACGTGGGATGGTTTAATGGTTCTTGTGCATTTTACTTAACAATGTACTGTTAAAAACACCAGTTTATATAAAAAACACTTTTTAGGTAATACATTTTTCAGTAAGCAAACAACAATAATATATTTATTTGTTTTAGCAAAATCACGTAAATATTTGTAACAATGAACTAGTCATATATGTAACATCCAAAGATGCTTCACCAAACAAACAATAATTCCTCTGCTAACTAGTAATAAGGGAAAAAATTAGCAAGTGGTATCTTGTACTCTAGCATTCAATCCCTTTCCCCAAGAGAACCCTTTGCTGATGAATTTGGCCACAAACTACCAATAAATAACGGCCACAAGTCACACGGAAAGTACCAGCGCTCAACGGCAAGTTGGTGTACTAATGAGTATTTGTGAGCCCTACGGTCCAGTCTCTAGTCACCAACACAAGATGGACAGTACTTTTGAGGAAATAGAAGTAGTTTTCTGGAGTACATAAATTATTTTACTAATGGAAACTAAATCTGGGATTGACTGTGAAGTAAAAGTATACTAAATATTTAAAGTGGTTATTAATGATATAATATGATAAATATGTAAAATATCCCGGCGAATTTCTGTTTACATAATACTATTCTTTCTATAAGATTATGTAAACGAATTACGAATATGTAATTGAACAGAATGAAAGAGTAGACTGAATACCACACTCATTATTCTGTGGTAACTAAACAATGATTATTGATGTTAGTTTACAAGTGAAGTTACTAAACTTGTTTACGAAAGAAAAATAAGTGCTTTATCGATATTTTCTCAACCACATTACGCTAACAATCTGTTAAGTTTTATATTTTCCATACAGTTCATTAAACCCAATTTGGATCTATTCTTATAGTCGTTTTATAGAAAATTGTTATTTTAGTTAGTTTTGTTATACAACACAAACTTTGAAACACTTTACCATGGACGTGACTAGACCAGTCAGGTACATGAGAAAAGCCCATCCTGTGGAGAACACAAGGGTTAAAGATCAAGCTAATCGAGTCCTAAGCGGGCATTACAGAAATAAAACTGTCAAATAATAAAAGCCGACCGCACAGTACAAGGGCCCAATGTTTTGTCACCGATCTGGGAAATTAGCATCGAGTCAAAACAGCCCTTTCACCTGCAGGGGGACGTCACCCTTACAAAACCACATTTTATTTGCATCGCCTCTTGACTCAGAATGGCGAACGTTCGATCATCCCCGAGCCCTACAAGTGTGTCGTAAGACGGGTAAAAAAATGTCACCGCACTCGACCTTCGAGTGGCTCACTCAGATATATCTGGCGTTGGTACAATGCAGTATAACCGTCCACGGCTAAGGTATGTAAATACATACGCTCCCTTGCATTGTCTACCCAGACAATCTGGGAATCCGCCCTATTAAGAGAGTATTACAAGGTACGAGGATAGGGGTGAGTGAGAATACTGGACCAGCAAGGGGGTTTACTGATCAAATCGTGATAGTTAGCAAACAATTATATATGAATGAAATACTCAATTCACTATTTGCCTACTTTTTAGTAAATATTTCATTATATCTTCAATTACAAAATATTTTGATAGTCTCTCAAAGTTCCATACAAATTTATTCTGTTGGGTACAGTATATGAGATAGATTTATTTGTACTTTATGCCTATTAACGGATTTTCCTAATAAATGTTTCTCTCTGTCTCAAACGTTAAAGTGGAAAATAAATTATCAAACAAGCCACCCCCAAATACTCGAGATTTATTATTATTTATTATTATTATTATTATTATTATTATTTGCAAATAATGTACCTATTCAATGTCTCTCTTTTTTACCGACACTCAAAATTTTATTTCTTACTACTATGTAGTATTAACAGGTTAATCAAAATCTACTACTAGTGTACTATGTAGTACACGTTGATCGAAATCTAAGATCAATACATAATAAATTTTATATTGTATACAACTGGATAGAACCAACCGGTACTTAGAAAATCTAAATACCGTTCATAAGGTTCATATAATTTAAGCTTGAACAGTTTTGGTTTTATTGCTGGCAAATAGTTCAAGAGATCATAATACGGTACCAACTCTTAGTATAAATTAAAAATACTAACTGAAATCAAATTGGTTTGAACTAGCAACTAGCGACCCTTCAAACTGTTATTTAGGATACGAATATATCGTACATATAAACATACGTTTATAAATGGATCAGTTTAATATGCATACACTTAGAACTATTATATTTAAATGTGCACAGTTTCAATTAATTACCAAGTAATTCTCGACAATACATGATTTTGCAGATAACGTCCCTTACCGTATAGAGGAATGGAGAATCTATAACAGTAAAATATGTGAACAGTTTCGTGGTGGGGGATACAGCCAAGTTCGCAACGCCATTAACATGGAGCTTAGAGTAAATACATTAAACCTAAGTTATGCGTCGTAGCCACTCCTCCATTGCACTCGAATATTGATAAGATTTACAACGACAGCTTCGTCCCTTCTTCTGTCTGGGAGTTAATGGCAGCGGTCCATCGGCCATCGGCCACTTCACCATCAAGTATTGATTCTCAGCTAAGGGGATTAAAGTTGATTTATATTTTGCTCAAAACTTTGTAATGTTTTAAACAAAATGTTTTTGTGTACCGTATGGTAGCCTAGTGTACGTACGTAACGTAATAAATTGACATGGGCTTTTTTATTATTCACTATGTCAATAATTAATAAATTTAAGGGCACGCCTAGTGGTATAAGCCTTTTAAAGAGGGAAATTGTTTTAATAATATAATAAGGCACTATTAAAAGTAAAAAAATCATAAATTGATCTGAAGGTGATACTCATATTTAGCATTAAATCGGAAAATTATTGATTTTAGGTTGAATTAGCAATGACTCTACACATTAGTTTTATAAACTTCTTTTGTTTCACACGTTTTTTGTTAGGTAAAGAAGTTAGATACAAACACTTCAGGGTCAGTAAACCTGTCCACAATGTAAATTATATCTGTTTTTCCTTGATACGTCAACGGTATCCAATCGTCTTGACACATATTTCTGGGAACCGTTCATTGCAGATCTCGTTTGCAGAATCCATTAGGGAGGGATCCACCCGGCTTGGCACAGTGAGGATGGTCAGCTTTAGCTGGGTAGTTTATTAGTTTATTTCCATGAAGAGAATAATAACGGCCTAATTTTCAAATAAATCTTTTTTATTAAATAACCCAAATTCTATTTGGTTTATGTTGTCAGGTGGATTAACACAATCAGGTAAAGATATGTGTGAAGCTGAGGGGTACCTTTGTTAATTCTACTACGTTTCCGTTAATGACAGACAGTAAATAATTTAATTCTATACAATGGCAATACCTTTGAATGAATACATTGTGGTAATCCCATCTGTTTTTAAATATACCGTTATCTAAAGCTCATTACAAAAGGCTATTTACACTTAACAATATAAATATGCTTAGTATAACTTAGTATAAATATGCACGATTACTACGCAAAGGATATAAAAATACACACTAATGTGTTTTATAATAACTTCAAATCCTACAGAGTAGAAAATGATTTTAGGAAAATTTGTCCAGATCCATTAAAAACAATCTACTATTTTTGTTTATACAAAAAATAACAGAAGAAATTCTGTATCATTTGCGGATTAAGAATATCAATGTAACCTGCAAACGTATTTATATTTTTCAGACCTAAAACAAATTAAATGGTTTGAAAATATTGTTATAGAGATTAAACAAAAGAGGATAAAACGATTAGTTTTTATGATACTGTAACTCCCTCAAAACCCCGCTCCCCATGGTCAGATGAAGGTGGTTAACAGAATCTTAGATAGATGTTACTTCAAACGCCTGATATAGTATAAAAAAAAGTTTAGTGTCACAATGCAGCACATATTGATTTGTTTTTTTAAATGTTATAGGGAATACAGTGTACGCATAGTTTAATCGTTGTTACTAGAAGGGTTTTAGAAAATTATTGAGATTCTTATCAGCTATCACCATGCACTGTTATTTTCACATAAATAATACGGCTTACACAAATAATAAATACAAAATAAACATGAAAAATGGTGTTTTAGATTATGAAAGAATTAACAGTTGAATTGATTTTAGTATTAGCACATAGCTTAATTCAGTGATTTTCTAATTTACTCTCGCGTTTGGTAAAAAGAATATTTTTGCAAACAACATTTATCGGCCGAGGTTTATCCGGGATAAAATACCATTTATCAGTTATAATAAAACTAATATTTATCCCCTTATTTTAAAATTTGAATCCAAATTAGTAGCTAATTGAAGAGATACATACGACAAATACAACTCAGTGTAATACAATGATAAGAACAGCTCAGTATGGTAAAATACTAGGCGTACGCTCATTCTTCCCGTATTGGGACGAAACGAAGATAGTGTCACAGTGAATATAAGGCTGCACTGGTAAGGGTAACCAGAATACACATTATACCCTAGTTGTTGCCACACATAGAAATTATACTGGATCTAGCAGGCATCGATCGGATCAGCATGGATGCTCAGTGTCTTGCAGAGCAGATCATTTTGAGAATGCCAGAGGTCTTGGTGCGGATTTGGTTAATGTCAGGCCCAAACTCATATGACGAGTCATAATAAGAATGTAGTAAATATTCAATATCCAGAGAACTTTTTTGATGCTAACATTTTCATATTATTCTTGGTGGGACTCACCATTATCTTTGGTCAAGTCTTAGCTGAGCTGAGACTCAAAATCATGAAGGGAAGCAACCTTCCACAAACAGTTTTATATAATCAGCAAACTAAAGAAAATGGGTCTTGATAACTCTCTTGGTGTCTTTATAGAATGTGTAGAACAGAAAATATCTGAACTTTGTTGGATGTTTTCATGATAAATATGCAACAAATACATATTCACCCCACAAAACCACATGAAAACCAGTTCACATGATCTAATCAAGACATTTAGTAAAACTCAACTGACTGAAATTTTTAGCTAGTTTTCAATGGTATCCAAATTTTTAAATGGTTTTGTACGCTGGAAAACCGTCTAATTTTATAATATTCATAATATTCAGACATCTATATCTACTTACGTATAATATGATGTTGTATAAACGCTAAATATAAAATGATAAAATATAATTTAACTAATTTAGTTAATCCTTCGTTATTTATAGTCTTAGCCTATCTTTTAGTATCGTTCAAATGTACGCCCAATAGACCACCACTTTTGTCGACTTGTAAAGCATAATCAACAGTAGCAATCAGTGGTCGCAGTCCCACGGTCTGCAGTGTACAGTGTACTGTGGGGAATGTTTAGGCAGCTCTGCACACCAGCACCAGCAGTTAATGTATCGCGCGTTGAGACAATAGCCATTGTATTGCGAGGTGATATATGTCTCAGTGGCACAGGTCCGGGCCAGTGATGGATGCTGGGTAACAGCCAAGAAACAACAGGTGCGATAACTATGCACAATCACAGTGTCGATAACTATGCACAATCAGATTGTCAATAACTATGCACAATCAGAGTGTCGATAACTATGCACAATCAGAGTGTCGATAACTATGCACAATCAGAGTGGTGATGACTATGCACAATCAGAGTGTCGATAACTATGCACAATCAGAGTGTCGATAACTATGCACAATCACAGTGTCGATAACTATGCACAATCAGAGTGTCGATAACTATGCACAATCAGAGTGTCGATAACTATGCACAATCAGAGTGTCGATAACTATGCACAATCAGAGTGTCGATAACTATGCACAATCACAGTGTCGATAACTATGCACAATCAGAGTGTCGATAACTATGCACAATCAGAGTGTCGATAACTATGCACAATCACAGTGTCGATAACTATGCACAATCAGAGTGTCGATAACTATGCACAATCAGAGTGTCGATAACTATGCACAATCAGAGTGTCGATAACTATGCACAATCAGAGTGTCGATAACTATGCACAATCAGAGTGTCGATAACTATGCACAATCACAGTGTCGATAACTATGCACAATCAGAGTGTCGATAACTATGCACAATCAGAGTGTCGATAACTATGCACAATCAGAGTGGTGATGACTATGCACAATCAGAGTGTCGATAACTATGCACAATCAGAGTGTCGATAACTATGCACAATCACAGTGTCGATAACTATGCACAATCAGAGTGTCGATAACTATGCACAATCAGAGTGTCGATAACTATGCACAATCAGAGTGTCGATAACTATGCACAATCAGAGTGTCGATAACTATGCACAATCAGAGTGGTGATGACTATGCACAATCAGAGTATCGATAACTATGCACAATCAGAGTGTCGATAACTATGCACAATCAGAGTGTCGATAACTATGCACAATCAGAGTGGTGATGACTATGCACAATCAGAGTGTCGATAACTATGCACAATCAGATTGTCAATAACTATGCACAATCAGAGTGGTGATGACTATGCACAATCAGAGTGTTGATAACTATGCACAATCAGAGTGGTGATGACTATGCACAATCAGAGTATCGATAACTATGCACAATCAGAGTGTCGATAACTATGCACAATCAGAGTGTCGATAACTATGCACAATCAGAGTGGTGATGACTATGCACAATCAGAGTATCGATAACTATGCACAATCAGAGTGTCGATAACTATGCACAATCAGAGTGTCGATAACTATGCACAATCAGAGTGGTGATGACTATGCACAATCAGAGTATCGATAACTATGCACAATCAGAGTGTCAATAGAAGTGCATAATTCCAGTGTTGATAACTGTGCATTATCAGTGGCGATAACTATGCACAATAACAGTTTCGGTGACTATGCACAATTAGAGTGTTTAAACTTTTCACGATAAAAATATTGATAAATGAGCACAATTAGTGTCGATAACTATGCAGAATAAATATGAGTCTACGATCAGAGTGTCAATTACTGTCAAAAGTCAAAGTGTTAATAACTGAGTCCTGCCTGCATTGCGCGCGCCTCCAAGGGGTTACTATATTTGAATGTGTTTTGGTCAGTTTATTAAACAAGTGTTTTGTCCAATGTTTTTTATAAGAATAATTATAAAATTCAAACCACCTATTTAACATGTTGAGATGGTAAGACGGTTTAATCAGTAGGTATAATACTGAAAAGGCTGGTTTTAATCTTTTATAAAAAGGAAACGTAAAAAGTCTAAGCAATCAACACCACATACAAAATAAAACGTGTTGGCCATAAATACGTATCCAGATGATTAACTTGTTTGAATATCTATCATTTTATGAGGACGGAACTAAATTGATTTAAATTGCAACATGTTTCACTATAACTGTTTGAACAACTAATGTTATATCCATTAAAATCACGAAACATGTAACGTGCGTTTAAGATAACGCAGTCACACCCGAAACGAATACAATTCTAACCCAATTACCAACAACTCAGCCGGCTATTTAGATCTGAGAGTTGATCAGTGATCAGCAGAAGTAGTTAACATTGTTAGTGATGTATGAACGGCGCATGTGTAATGCTGCTGTCAGCGCGGCGCCTGGTGAACCTCGCCGGACACAAATATTGACGCCATTGGTCACTTGGCCGCCTCATAACCTCTAATGTGTACAAGATACAATTTACGGTTCGTCTTGCCTCTTGCGCTTGTTTGTTTGCGCGCGCAGACGGACGAGCAAACAAACTTTCGCGAGTGCTGATCACACACATTGTGGGAAGCGATACATTCTCATTTCACAGACCTACGCGGGTATTGAGACGCATAGATTAAACAAACTAATTTCTGTTCGAATGTTTGTAATTGGAAGAAAACTTATAGTAGAAGAACTTAAAAACAAAATAAAAACCTTGGAATAAACAATAAAACGTTAACACTATTTACTCGAGTTGCGTACACAACTTTACACCTACGACAGTGTTCTAATTACTAAAAATCACTACTCATAACTTCTAAGAGAGGTTAAGTTTTCGTTTATAACCTCTCATTGCCACTGACAGCGATGCACATTGTAGTACATTGTACCAACACCAACCACTAATGCACCACTCAACAATTAAATTGGCCTGAACAGCTGAATAATTGAAGTTCGAATCATTGCAATTTTCTTCTTCTTTCTGAATCCTTGAACCTCATTGGTCAGTTACCCGTGTTGTTATCAGTAAAACTATGCTGTTATGAAAGTAAACAATACTGTTGTGGGAAACTTTTCAATTTTAATAAACGGCTACTTTTTTAAACACTCGTAGGTAAAAGTTTTAAATCAGAATGATGAAAATCTGGTTCCAAAACCAAATTTATAACTTCTATTTTTTTCTTCCACTCAAAATAATCATTAAATTACTCCATACCAAAAGTAGCTATTTCCAAATACTATACAGCTGATAAAATCTTTTTTTGCCAATCTCTAACTTTAGAGATCACCTGATATCCCTTTGCTCTAAATTAATTCATTCTACCTTACCCTCAATCAAGTTCTACACTTCCTCACTACGGGTGCTAGAGTTTATTTTCATATATTAAATCAGCCGTTATGACTGTCTAACAATCTAAATGTAAACAGGAATAGGTCTATGTTAGTTTTGCCATTTACCATACAAAAAATAGACTTACCATGTAATGTAAAAATTTGAAGCCAAGAAAATAGATGAAGGATGAAGTTCAGGGCCATCTCACCAGGCGGTAAAAGTGTATTAGCACATTAGGCTAAATATTAATTTAAAACAATACAGTATCAGAGTGAACAGCTGATTGATTTATCAAGTGATCCAGAAATCACCATTAGTTGGTAGACCATCTCAACAGATTGCACCACGTGTTTGGGCCAATTCTAGTCTATTCTGTGTATAGTCAATGATTTCGCTATATGTTTTACCCTACTTCTTATTTTGCGTTGTCGTGTAAGCCTAGGTTTCATTTAAACGATTTGCTTTTATTTTTATAAAAAGAATGGTATTGAGATATTAAATAATTTTTATTTTTTTTTGGTCTGTTATTCTGTGTATGTATATTTTTGCGCATCAACGGCGCTCAGCGGGTTTGCCCTGCAAGTGAAATTGGTGTTAGTGAGGCGAATGAAACTCGAAAATTCAACACGCAGTACTTGTAATGAAGTATAAATATAAAAATCCTTCAAGTGGTTACTTCAGAGTTCTAGCACAGACAATATAATACTTTAATGTTTATTCCATTAAGGTTTATTCCATTGTCTTTGGGTCTAGTCTCTAGGCAAAATCCCATTCATTGATTTGCTAATGACCGTTTTCTTTTTTTTTAGAATTTGTGGGTAAGATATTCAATTGGTTTTTTTATTGGACCAAAGAGTGACAAATATAGCAATTTGGTAATCTTCGTTCTACTAGTGTTTTGTAATTTTTTATCAACCCTTAGGTCACTTACTGAAACCATTTTTATATTTTAATATAAATTAAAAGAAGGAAAACCCTGTAAAAGCAACGGAGCGGTTATTAAAATAATTAGAACATTGATATAACTCTCTCTACTGACCGAAATAATATTTTTTTCTGTTGTGCGTATTGTAAGATGATAGGCCAATTGAGTTTTAACATTTTTGTAGGTATATTTCATGTTATATTATGGCCATTAAACGATAACTCCGATGCAAGTAAATATGAAATACAGTATTATAAATTGTCTGATTTCCGAAAAATAATCTTGAAGTTTGAATCATTCAAGCCTTTATGTATTGCGAATTTTGGTAATTTATATTCGCCTTCTAAATCTCAATGCAGTCTCAGAACGGGCTCGCGTTTGTACTGCGGGCCAAGAGTTGCAGGAACTGCTAGGCCTTCCAAGTATGATTGTAAAAGACTGGACTATTAATTTTATCATAGCTAATTGTGGGGAAATTAATAATTTATCCTGGATTCATATTTGTTAGGGCGACTACAATAAATTAATGTCCTGTTACTTTTTTTAATTAACAAATTACTAATCTCATAGTTCTTGGAAGTCTTTGGAATTAATTTATTTACCTCTTTTATTAATCTTGACTATCATCGATGTAGCGTATTTAGTTATGAATAGTTTTCAGATCATGATATAATAGAAAGATTATATTTTTAATCCTAACTGTAATGGTTTATGCGAAGGAAAATACTTAAATTTGCTGAACTGGTTTGAAAAAAAAACATGTAAACAGAAATTAAACTGAGAAATAAAAAAAAAACACATCAGCAAGTAAACCTTACTCCATGATAGTGTGAACAAATTTCTTTAAGCCTCAGTGAATTACCAAACAACTTATTTATCTATCTGAGTGTACTTGCGTTCTTCTTTTGCCAACGGTCTTGATGCAAATGGCTTCTCAGATCCATACTTTTATAAACGGTAGATAGTCATTACTTTATGGTATATTGGTATTTATGGTATATATTTATCGGTATAACATTACGGTATACAGTCAATGGTTCTAACACCCAAGTGTGTGTATTTCATGTTCCTGTGCTGGGAGGAGGAGTGGAACGTGGGTTTACCTCAGGCCAGGTCAAATAAAAAAATTTCAACCACTCTTTTTAAAATATTGGCTCTACTTTTTGTCTTAGGAAATACCGTTTTCTGAAGAAACTAAATTCTCTATATTTACATGCAACAAAACACATTCCAAGAGGCTTAATTATTTCACCAGAATACGTTTTAATCTTTACAGCAATTTAGAAAAGACGTTTATTTACATAAGGGCCGAATATAGAATATATTTTTGGGGCATGGCCAAGATTGATGTAAGGTTAGGTTAAGTAATTTGTAAGTGGAAATCCGTACTTTACCATGCAATAGTATTTGTCCTGGCCTTTCTAATAGTCAATTACGCACATCATTATTTTTGTAAAGATAGCACTGTGACTCTTTAGTTTTCTGAATTATAATTGATACTTCCCAAACAGAACACTTTGCAATTACAGTGATGTTTGCAATCTAGAATCTCTTTATGGAAATCCAAATTGAAAACCGCGCAAAGAACGGATGACATTCCCTGATTTCTGTATAATATTAATTCTATCTGCTGGTTTCGTCTGATAAAACAAAAGCAGTCAAATAAGTTAGAGAGTTTAGAGTCATTGCGGGTGACGGGCCGGGCTGGGGAAGTCACTGATAACAGAGAATCAGCTGATAACGCACGCCTGACAATCTCTTTATCACACGTTCAGCATGTTACACCGAGTCGCATGTTAATTGCAATGCCTTACAGCTTAAGATAATTCTCATTCAATTGTTTAAACTGATCTGCTTAGCGATGGAATCACCTGGTCACGAGTTGTTCAGAACGTATTTGTGTTAAAGAAGGATCACATGAAAAAATAAGGTACAATCTCAGTATAGATATAGGATACCGTATAATACATACAAAACAGTCACCTATTTGGTCATTAAATTACTAAACTGTAGGCCTACAGTAAGTTTGTATACTTACATTATTATACTAACGGATTGTTGCGTTAATTTCTATAACGATTGGTTAAACATACCCCCACCACAGAAAATCTGCGGACAGAAATTACTCAAGTAATCGCGTTCACGGACAAATATGTGTAACTTAAAAAAACTTGAACGAATAGCGTTTTAGGTCTCTGGGGACATCAAAATGAAATATTCCTGTCACATCAAACCTGCAGACTAAGCGAATTTCCATTTGCCTGATTTGATTTTCACCAATATCTATCTAAACAACATTAGGTTTAATAAATAGTACCTATGTTTGCTACTACAGGGAGGGCAAGAAAGTGTGTTTTAGTAAAATATTAAAAGTTTAGTATGGAATTAAAATATATTTACCAGGTTTGATCAAAAGATATGCAAAAACAAGCAAACTACAATAGTTAACTTATTCTCGATAAAAATAATGTAGGAATTTAACATTTGCAATTTTGCGAACTTTCTCCTTAGCCAAAATCGTACGAAAACAGTTTAATACACTAAATATTTTTTTCCCTTTAGCTCTTGAAAATGATTTTTAGGAATCGGAAAGTTATATTCTGATGGCAAAAAATTGAAATTTTTTGTTCGTTGACTCTAATGGTCAAAAACCAATTTTTACCCTATAAACACTACCTAATTGATCATGCTGGTTTGCGAGCTCGTTCGAATAAAAGTAGGTTTACACGCTTGTACCAAATTTAGGTTGAATGACATAAATATACATGAATTTGACTGATGGTGTTTTTGGCTTCTGGGGATAACAAAACTCACCGTCCCCTGCTCCGATGATGTTAGTTACCAAAACATAAACTAGAGTTACAGCTTGTCTTTCTTCACTTACTGCCTCATTGGCATGTATAGCTATCTCCCTCAGCAGTTTAGTTATGCCACAGAAAACATACTACTATAACCGTTATGCATAGCTCCGGAGTTGAAGACATCTAACTCACCATCCCTGGCGCCAATGTTGTTATTTACTAAAAAATAAACTAGAGTTACAGTTGCAGCTTGTCTTTCTTCACTTGGTACCTCATTGACATATATAACTATCACCCACAGCAGTTATGTATAACTCCGGAGTTGAAGACGTAACCCACCGTCCTCAGTGCCAATGTTGTTATTTACCACAACATAAACTAGAGTTACAACTTGTCTTTCTTCACTTACTGCCTCATTGGCATGTATAGCTATCGCCCCCGGGAAAAAAATGTTCATTAAATGTCATTGACTATTGATTTAACGAAATGTCATTATCCGAGAGGAGAATATTCCTTTGCCAAAGTTAGTCATCAGATGTTAATTATTTTTATTGAACTATACAGTTAGAGGTGATTATTATGTGTATTTGAAATTAAAATTAAAATAATAATAATAATGAAAAACTAATACAAATAAATAAAACCATAAGCTTTTAACCAAAAGATGTAGGCTACAATTTTGAAATGAGAGATTTTGATTTCTGCAAACAACAAGCAGACTTTTGCTTGGATATATAAGTTGTTGTTTATTTGATAACATTTAATACTGTTCCTGTTTTATATCATGACAACGGCAGTTTTTAGACGTAAATCTTAAATAAACATTTCCATAAATTAACCTTCACCTTTTATTGATTTTATCTAGAACTTCTCATGTTACATAAAAATGTTCTTAATATAAGGCTATCGTTTTCCGTGCATTTTAATTCTAATTACAACATGCTAATATACACCCTCTTTTGAGTAAGCCGCCAGATCATAGGGAATCTATTATTTTAATTCCGTAAGGAATTTCTTGTTATAATATATTTTAAAATAGATATAGATTCACAATGATATTAGCAATGAGTGAATCATCAGTGTTGCTTTGTGACTAAAGGGGATTCGCTATTTTTTAGCCAGGACCTTTTGTTAAAGCTTTTTTGTATGAGTGGCCAAAGCTCACTATCTCTCCTATCCCCACTGGTAGTTACTAATGTGATGTATGTACTAATGTATGTGATACATCACTATCTATTGTATATGAGTCACAGTAGTAGTGGAGTGATTACCGACAATTGTATACCCCAGTGTCAGTGAGGTCGGAAAGAGAGTAGTTGACGACTAGGTGGATAACAAAGTTAAGAATGAAGTGATGTTCCGACAGATCGGTGATTAGAGTTAGATTGAGACAATCCCTTCACCACCTGTTTCGACCACTCACTTGACTCTACTTTTGGAAATTCGTCGTTTAATGTTACTAGTTCCTAGAGTTTGATCTATTATAAGCGGAGCTGAAAGATATAGGGTTACTAAATACACATTCATAGCAAAAAAGAAAAAAAAAACTTCTTCATGGCACAATATGTTGAAAATAGTTAAATAGTAGTTAGTTATCTTTTATATACTAAAAATGATATGCCTTCCAGGAAAAACCTATTTATATTTTTTTGTTTATGTTAGCGAATTTATTTTTTAAATTCTGAAGTTCATAACAAAACATTTTGTTAATACTTCTTCCTCTGCAAAAACTATTATAAATTTGGTAAAAAAATACATCAAGAAAATATTGTGCTTCATATGTAGGTACTTAGGACCACTTAAAATATAAAAACCATCTATAAAACTATACAAAACTTACATTTTATTTTCAAATAATATTTTAGGTTGCCATTGGTAAGTTTTCAAACTGCAACAAAACCTTACAATAAAGACTATACCACAAAGTCATTAACGTTCATTCTAAACGATATCTCTAATACATATCATGACGAAGCCACCCAAATATAAAGTTCCCTGTGTCAAGCTAGGTACGCCAGGTTATTAAATAACTTTCAAACGAGTCTCTTTAACAAACAAATCAGGTGTTCGTGCCCTATCAGTTTACCTGATCCGAGTTACGGGACTCGAGCCTATCACTATCAGAGCAACAGCAGACATGCCGTCACACACAGCACCTCGCATATTTAATTAAACGTTATGATTTTGCTGATTATGCATTTGTTATACAATATACGGCAGCTTGGCTTAGAACCTGGTCTACCCTAACTGGTTTTGAAATGACCTATCTACTTTATAATTTAATTTCAGCAGATGCTGATTATATGCATGTATCTAAATTGTTTCCATAAATACTACTATAGTCAAGTAGCTGTATCACTAATTGACTAGAAAAACTAATTTTTTTGTTATAAATAATGTAACACAATCCACTTGTTGGAGTAGTAGGCCCACCAATTGAATAATACTGAGAAAATCTCTCTATAATAATACTGCTTAACGATCCGTGACTATTATGGAGAATATACAACACAATATAGAACATCTGTTGTGCATTGTCACTGTCACGTCATAAAATAAAGAACGGTAGCTTATTTTAACCATCAGACATTAAAGTGTCCAATCGATCGCTGAAAAGATGTTATAAAACCATTCAAACAACATTTATTAGTATTCTGGTCTTTGGTTTGGTCTTCATAGTAATTTGATAACGAATCAGGAAAATGCAATTACATTTTCTCTTTTTGGTTTTCTAGTTGGAATAGTTTAGATAGTTACTTATTAAATAATTGTATTGGTTAATATTTTTACTTGGATATATTTTACTAGTTACATTTTATAATATTAATATTCTCATCGTAATAAACCCTATCTTGTATACCGTTTGAATGTAAGAATTCTCTCTTTTTATAGCTTAGTTATAAAATATTGTTGATAGAATTTTTTAAACATTAATAAAACAATAATACTCCTAGGTATTTTCCATGGTTATGCAAGTAAAGACAGTTTTTGATTTTACAGTTAATAAGCTCTTAGAAATTGGTTTGTCATTAGCAGGTAATAATATTGCTATCGGAAACGTGCACATTTTTATTCTTTTCGTATAACAAATATTGTCTAAACACTATAAGTTCTGAACCTCTATATTTAACCTACTCTGTTGCTCATATCACGCGGGCGTCTGTTCAGTGTTAGGTTTTTATTAGCGTGTTACAATTAACGTTTATTTGCTGACGTTGTGTACAGTTTGCTGTCATCACCTCCCCTCCCCCACCCCCCCCCCCCCACAACACACAATCTGCCAACACACTGCTGAATTAATTCTGCGTATTTAGATGATAAGGATGACCTTGGTCCATAAACTCACAGGTTTAATGTGCCGGACCTTCGCTACAGATGTGCCGTAACCGATAACCCACGTTCACTCAGCTTTACCGACTTGGTTTACGAGTGAGGGCTTTTTAATGACGATGTAAGTTGTGGAAAAGAGAGAAAAAAAAAACTAAAATGTTGTTTGGTTAGGGTTCACTTTTTGAAGCGATGTTTTTTGTGTTTTTTTATATAGCTTTTAGTGAATGCAAAATAAATGGTATTCCTTTTACCAGAGAAAGAGAGTAGTTGACGACTAGGTGGATAACAAAGTTAAGAATGAAGTGATGTTCCGACAGATCGGTGATTAGAGTCTAGATTGAGACAATCCCTTCACCACCTGTTTCGACCACTCACTAAGACACCCCCTACGGCATGTGTGGAAAGGACGTAAAAAGTAGTAATTAGCAGTTAAAAAGTAATCATTACGACTTAGAGTAAATTCCAGGGAAAATATCAAATATTTGGATGAATTTAAGGTTGTAATAGAAGCACAAATTGTAGCAGTTTTACTCACCGTTTGTTATCCAATTGATGAATTTGATTGAATATAAATGCTGGTTTAACATACAGTATTTAAACATGCAGATACATTTATGCTATTTTGGTAAATTGTCTAATCAGTTTTTAAACTTCATCATTGTTCTTTGTCTTAGTCTCTTTTGTTGTCAGTTATACTGTACGTATTACACAAATCAAAGCACTAATCTGCTGGCCCAAGGTCATCGGCAGTAATGGATTATTGGATTTATGTAACAGCATTTACTTTGTAAAGTAAAAGGACATGGTTTCTGTCCATATTACTAGACTCTGTACTCAACTATCATATCCCCTGTTTGGTATTTAAAATATCCTGTTGTGCCTGTTAAAGCCACTAACTTAATAATAATAACAAATTCACAAATAGATTATCCTATATTTTTTAGACCCAAATTACGTATAACTCCAAAAGAGGCTATTTGTTTTTTTGTAGCAGCTGAACATTGCAAAGATAACACAGACATAACACAGCGAATAACTTTGTTAGTTTGTGCACTACATACCAAATTAACAGAGCACAGGAGGTTATTCACGAATAAAGGTAAACCTGAAGTTACTTTCTAACCGTAAAGGTAAATAAATAATTTAAACTATTTTAAAATACTCAAAATTAAAAATAAATATTTCTAATTAAAAATAGTACAACGAAGAAGTAGGCTATAATTAATTTACGGATTACTTTTCTATGTTTATGATTTGGCCTTAACTATGTTATGAACTTCTAATGTAAAATTAAAATTTTCGTTTACTCATAACGGCTTTAATACTGTACCAGGTAATAACAATAACTCCAACTCAGTCGAGCAGACGATGTGACGGCGTTTGCCCCGCAATATAGGTACAGGCGCGTCTACAAGGTTGCGTTGTCCCTTGGCCGGGCGCATAGCTCACCAGCACGAGAGTGTGATATGCATTTAGTTCTTGAAGCCTAGACATTGTAACTAGTAAAACAATTAGGAAAAAACTACAAAGAACATTTCTAAGCCCACAGTTTAATAGATATTTTATTTACAATCACTCTGGTGTTTGAAAAAATATTTTTGGACGATAAATAACTCTCCAGCAGTTGTTTGAAACTATCCATGATGGTCGGTAGCCTCCAAGGACTCTCTTCTATAGCAAGTCAGTGTTGATGAGCGTTTCGTGTTGGTGCCGTTTGAGTGCACTGGCGTCAAATCAATGTTTCACACTTATTAAAGGGTAGATTTTACAATTTTCATGCACTCTTTTGAATAGTTTACTTAATTTGGACAGCCATATTCATTATAAATAGAAATTCCACTGGAATCTAAATAATAAAAAAAACATTTCAAAGAAATACGGAATTTAAAAACATAATCGAAATAAACTACACCGAGCTATGGCTTGGTACCCCACTACTACAGATATGAAGATGATAAAATAAATATATCCATCTATCCATCTATACTATATAATACGAGTTACATTCGTGCAAAATGATTACAAAAATGGCTCCAATGATTTCCTCTAAAATGTTTTAAAATAGTTTTTCGTTAAAAATATTAAATGCAATTTTAGTATTTTTAACATTGGTCTTATGGAAAGCCAAGACAGATTTACGAAAATGTAAATAAATGAAGTATGCTTAACAAACCTTTTTTTATTTTGGCTACAGCTGGTCCATATGGATAAGATCTTAAAGCCTACACTTATAAATAATGAAACATAGTCTAACAATGACAACGAAAGATGTATACTGTGTTTTTTTTATATTTACCCATACTTGACTAATATCGATGAAAGTGCTTGTCTATGTAGGTGATTGGGTGTGTGTGTGTGTGTGTGTGTGTGTGTCCACGCGTGTCAAGGGATGTCGCCGGACGGTCAGCGGCTGATTCAATTCCTCCCTCCCCCTCTAATTGCAGCCCCCGGTCAGTGTCTCTGTAGCTACGTGAGCCAGGACAAACCTTTAATTGGCCGATCCCTCATTGTACGCAAGACGTCCGCATTGATTTTCTCTGCTCCCTTTCTACCTTAGATCCCAAACAGTCATCCCCTAGACAAATAATTGAATAAATACTAAAAACCTTCAACAGACACAGTTATGCGATCTAATAGAAAGATGAAAAACGATTACACTTAGCCTACTTAAAATAAAAGTATTACTCTACTAAATTATAAAGAGTGAAATACTTAAATGACTAAAGATCTGTTACAAAAAGAAGATAAATTCACTCTTCAATCCTTTCCTACATCACTCTCTGAACCACTTACATATTTTTTTGATTAAAAAATCATCAGTTTTTAAAGTATACGAATAGTTTAAATGTTTTTTTTTATGTCTTTCCTGTCTTTGAAGAACTAGAAATCTCTTAAAATGTCTATACACAATGTTTGCTTAGGACAAAGGGAAATTATATTCTAGACTTTCAAACTTATTGAATTCTCTAATGAAGTTTTAGCTAAAATAAAGACTATAGTGGAGAAAACGAAAGTTAAATTTGTTAACAGGTTTCTGGAACCCCTTCTGTTGTGATTTTGTCAAACTGACTTGAAACCTGCCATAATTAGCTGTTAAAATGTCATACGGAAACCCTTAATGGCGTTTAACATTGTTATTTTTTACCTGTCTTGTAAGGGATAGTTTGATTACCCTGGTCCTGTTACCATCTAACTTTGTTAGATGGCGTAGTTCATTAATAGCCTAATGATAAATTGTATTTCGTCCATAGCCTATCTCTCTTGGAATCGGACCAGCGTCCTTCGGAATTGAAGGCGAACGTTGTAACGACTTGGCTACCCAGACAATGCTTGTGAATATTTGCAATGTATATAGTTATCTTTCTTCGATCTAACTCAGAGCTGAGCAAAACACAACAAACAAGGGATAAAAGAACGAGAGATAAAGTTAAATACTTGGCAAAATAATATAAAATAGCTCAAAGTAAAGATAAATAAAACAATTAGCCAATCAAAAACAATACTGATCTTCAAAGCATGTTTTGCAGAGCTATTTCATTTTTATCTTGAAATCTTAAGCCGAAAGAGTTTTTAAACTGCTAGGTGAGAGCAGCTAATTTACAGGCTTGTGTGTCATGCGGAACTCATCATAATTAAGTTTTATTTCTTAGAAAGACAATAAGAAACACAAAGCACTGAAAAAATTAGATATATTTTTAGGAGATTTGAAATTAATATACTTTTGATAAATAAACCATGAACGTGATGTGAACTCATCAAGATATTCACAAGATGAGGAGATGAAGATAGTTAAAAGGGTCCGTTGAAACGCTGCCTAAGGGCACAGGACATTAACTGACCCTGATTGGGCAGCCCGGGATTCAATTTTGGACTTAATTGTTGGGTCTCGAGATGTGACAGGGATGTCAACTCCGAAAATCTGCTCGTCTTTAACCTCCCGCCCCTCCTTATCCAAGCACTAGCCCTCATTGGCTACTATGCTTTTATAACACCATAAAAATTGCAATTTGTAATACATAGATTTTTCTAGTTATTTAACAGTTTCTTCAATCTTCCTTCTCTACATTTTCCCTAATATTCGTCATGTTCCTATTTTTTCTTCTTATCCAAATAAAATTGCACATGATGTTTTACAGTGTAAGCTTAAGGTTAAAATGTATGTGAATTTTTATTTCATTCAGAGTATAATAGAGTAATAATTTGTTGTCAAAAGGTGTATTTACATGTATATAGTAATAACCTTTTGCTAAATAATTTACCACAATTGATACTAAAACATACGGCGAAATACAAGCTGTAAGACATTCATTAATCACAATAATAGAAACTTCATTAATTTGTTCGTTTCTGTCAATTTTGGATGAACGCAGTGGAACAACTATTTTTGTGACCAAGAAGCGGTAAATATCAAGTGTGGAAACTAATTTATGTGTGTACGAATAATGCCCCTTCGTAAATTCATTTAAAACTAAATGAACAGTTATTTCTAGTTATTTAGCATATTCACCAAATTTGGTAGTTTTAAAATTTAGTTTGGTCAACTTGTGTGAAAACCTAATCCTTAAATAAGAATAATAGTTTTTTTTTTTTTAATGTTTAACCCTGACATTAATTACGTGTTTCAGGAAACCACCTCCCACCAGGTCTTCTCTTTATCTGAGCTTGTTGTATTTTTGTAATATGTATTAAATACGTATATATTTAATTCCCCTTACAGAATTACAAAAGTAATATAAACGTAACAATCAAATAACAAAATTAATAATTTTTTAAGGGATGCAACGTCATTATTTTGAATGGGATAGGACCTCAATTCTCCGCTTTTCTAACTTAAACTGTTAAACACATCATCATTGACAAAATTTATTTTTGCAGTTTCTTTGAAGTAGCCCATTGTAGAAGATGATTATAATACATTTAAATTGTATACAATCCAAAATGATAAATTTTAAAGACACACCGTCTCACTTTAACGATATAACACTTTTTACCTCGCTTTCCCAGAATAAAACATTATGTAATCAAATTTAGCGCATGGACAACACATTGGATCTGCTTTTAAAAATAGCAAAAGCGAAGTATTTTCATAATCATGATGAAACGAAATGAAGATGAATGTAGACAAGGTTGGCCTCAGTGTCACATCTAGTTCTCTGTCAGTTGTCTGCTTAACGCATTACTCTGAATGTCGGGGACTCGCAGACGGTAATTATAGAAACAAGGATTCATAATATAAACATGTCCGAATACTTATTGTATTGGTCGTTCCTGCACCAGAATATTGCTTATTTTAACTAGTAAAAGGCTAAAGACAATTTAAACGATACTTGACAATAAAAATGATGAATGGATTTGTTGTAACTGTAACCACTATGATGTAATTAACCAAAGTCAACACGAACTCTCAATTTTATTTTCTTATATCAAAATAACACTCATGAAACTCGAGTAATGGTGGTCTATATTACGTTACTAGTCCGGAAAATAGGTGTTTACCGGGCGGTTGGGGTCATTCCTGCACTAGACGAAGTCGAGTACAGTAAATAGTTATTTGTGTAACTAGTGGTGAAAGTGGCACTTTGCTGCACACGAGAGCAATGTTTACGCACGAGCCGCAGGCGAGTGCGGAATGATCTCGAGTGCAGCAAAGGCCTTTTTCACTCGTGATACACATTATATTTTTCCTACAGTCACTATAAAGCATATAAATAATTAGTCTTTCAAACACTATACGTTACGTTTTTAAGTTCAGCTGGCAACACAAATGGTGCCCTAGAGAAAGTAGTACCCGCGGTCCGTATCACTCCGCTATTTTTCCTCGGCAAGAAATGTGCTCCGCGTTTTGAGAATATAGTTCCGCATGTTTTTGTAATTTGAAGTGGTTTCCACGCCTAAAAAAATGCTTTAAAGGTATTTTATTGTTTATTAAGATCGTAGGAATGTTTTAAAAACGTTTAAAAGTAAAGTCCAGAAAGTTCAGAAATACCGAAACTATAAACACGAAATGACAGGTTAAATCGTAGTTATAATAGTCAATCAGCTGCTTATAGTATTAATATCTTTAAGTGTTGCCAACCTATTTCCAAGCGTACACGGATTACGTGCATAATAGAACCACGCTGTTTTGTGTTGTTTCGTTGGAATCCTGATGTGCGGCAAAGTATAAACCGTACGACAAAATATAAACCGTACGGCAAAGTATAAATATGCAGCAATTAGCAGCTTTCTGTACTATAAACAGTACCAGGAAGCCAACTTTTTCGGGTGACTGTAGGAAAAACATTTTGGACGCGTGGGAACGACCACACTCGTTCGGTAAACACCCATTTCCGAACTATAGTCTGTTCACAAAATTTATGTGGTTTAAGGGGAAGTTCGCCACTACTTTTTTGCTTAATATATTTTATTTCGCAGCTGATTGACGTTTTGCCAACCTGATCTGTTCAGTTTTTGTGTTTAAGGTAGGATCAAGTGGAGAGGTTAAGTTTCATCCCCTAAAACCAAATTAGGTACTATTAGAATTGAATTCACTACCTTACTAAACAACTGCTTTTTCACAATATAAACAATGAAAACAAGATGAAAATCATTCCGTGAGAAAGTAATTTTACACGTAAAATTATTTCTGTTTGCTTAACTTAAAGGTAACTTAGATAGCTTATGATTTTTTTTACAAAGGGTTAGGCTTACAAGTGACTATGGGATTGCATCGCAGCTGGAACAGCTAATTGTGCACCCTCATTCACAGGTCCTTATTCTCCCAAATCCCAGGTGATGAACCATGAGATCCTTTTGACTATGGCAACTCGTTCTTTCCTTTGATCTCCAGTCGATAGGCTAAGGGATCTCAAACGCAGACCTTGAAGGCCTGGGCACATAAATATCATGTGGAAGGCTGTTTCCTCTTCCTCACCACATTTCCTACATAAGAGGCTTTCAACTTGAATTCCCATTTTATGTAGATGTCCGCGGAATACCCAATGGCCTCTGATGAAGCCAACCACCTTCCGCAGGGTCTTCTTATTCATCCCAATGGCATCTGCCGATATCGCCACGGTAGGTGTCTGCAGCATACTCTTTGACTGTATGTTGCCTTCTGTTTTTTCCCAGCTCCTTCGATGTTCTATGCCCACTGTTGAACAGCTCTCGGTAGTTTACCTTGGTCCACAAGACTACCAAGTCATACTCCATCATCGGTCTTGCAACCCTAGTGTATAGCCAGTTAGTCATTTGTGGGCTTAGACCCCAGGTCTTCCCAACAGCCCGTCTCATCATCATTAGTTTGGTCTGAGAGCGTTGCGTTACATGTGCCAAATTGCTGTTCCAGGTGAGCTTGTCGTCCAGCCTTATACCTAGGTACTTGAACTCCCTCTTAACCTGGATCTGATAACTGAAGAAAGTTGGTACTCTAGCGATGTCAACGTTTCTTTTCATTGTAAATGGCACGTATCGCTTATGATGGTGCAATATGACAAAAATATAGTTCTTCACTCGGGCAAAAAGGGTCTTTCAGACGCTTGCTCACAATGAATCTTAAGCCTTGAGGATAGTTCTGTACCGGTACTGCAAAATTACAGTAATTGTATTTAATAGTTTTTACTATACGAAACGGCAAATTTTTCACGTAAAATATTGTAAGGTACTACAGTAACTTTTGTTAACTGTCACTGTGGTTTTAAGTAACCAGCTGTAAATTATTGTTTATCCGTCTAATGCCATGTTTGTTAGCAGTAGACCTTGCATGCAGTATCACCTCCCCGTTGTATATGGGTTTGTGGGGAGGTGAGGTAGAGGGGGGAGGTGAGTGGTTTAATCAGTGTCATTCATGGTCAGTTTCGTTATCAATCCAAGCTATTTCCAGAGTCACCTGTTCCAAACGTCACATCACGCCTGTCTACTGTCGCTACACTCAACCTGTTACAAGTTGTTACACGCCTGAAATAAGATTACCACTTGTTTTAATTAAATCTATGATAAACGTGAACTAAGCATAACCAATAACTTAAATATGTCATATAGGGTTATTCAATTAGAGGTTACAATTTTAATTTGGTTTCACTATTTTATTATGCAAGAGAAACAATGGATGTTTTGCTGGCATTTTTATGTCATGGTGCGTAACTTAATCATAGGGAGTGTATTAGGTTCTAAACAGTTCTTTAACATGAAAAATTGTGGTAAGATTGGCTTTTTCGTTGCCCAAGGTCAACGTGCACTTTAAGTCAATGGAGAATGATATCGTGATAGGATAATCGATTATTTTCGTCAGCAGCCAAAGGAATGGAGTGGTAATAGTGATTTGAACTACTTATATTATGGTTTCAGCATTATGGCACCTTGATTACAGTATTCAGGACAGACACACTGCAGTTGCTGCACACAGAGGTCCCCTGACTTTTAATCTCTTGTTTAGTGATAAAATTATGCAACGAGATTGTGTGACCTCACATCGATAGATTATGTCCTTTTGGTTTGCTTGAAGAATTTTTACCTAAACAAGCTCAACTCAATTCCGAAGCTAAAGGATAAGATTAAGATATTTATTTGCATACATTTCACGGCAACATTTAACAAGAAGTGAGTATGACGTTTAATATACAAAGTCTGTAAGTCAGCTGGTCAGACGTGGTGGTCATTTGACACATATCAAGTTTGTACGTTTAATGCCAGTCTCTAGGAAATGTGTCTACACAGAGATATAATGTAATTTATTTAATTTGTTTAGGGTAATCTTTAACTAGATCCCCTTCTATTAATTTGATTAAACCTGTAAAAATGATATTTTCAGTTTATTATTTGACAAAAAAATTACCAAATAGTGAAATATGTGATGTCATGGTAAAATAATAAAACAATTATTAAAATTTGACCACAGATAACCTAAAAACACTAGTTATAATATGTGCACGTAAAGTGCCAAGCTCGTATGATCCAATTTCAAAAGATGTAATAGACAAAAAAAATAAGTCACTTACCTTAAACGGTTTGGTACGCCGGTGTACTCTGATATTAAAATTATTTTATAGAGTAGTCTAAGCAATCTACTTTCACTGAACTGAAAGAAAGTAAGTTGCTGAAGTATTATAGTATTTAAAAATAAATACAAATAAACTGAAGCTTTCAACCTAACAACCAATATAATAATATTGAATGATAAAGAAAATTACATTAGCTGACATAATATCGTTGGTTCAAAAGGCAGGGGTCATTTTGGTTGATGAAACGTATTTGGTGACCCGTTGAATAAAATATTGATTAGCTTGTGGATGTTTCAAAAGGTCTCTGGACTTTCCCTACCTCGCCTTCAGCGAGCGTCTGAGGTCTAGAGTATTTGCATGGGTCTCAGGTCCTTTAAACTTTTGATGACCCATCACTAAGTGAATACGAACATACTGTCTGCAAATGAAAAGTAAGGTTATGTTACGCTTCCTTGTCATATGTAATTATTTCTTATACAAACTTTCACAAAACTATCCTCTTTCACTAAACGAAAAAGAATTTTGTTGGATTGAATATTTTACGTCCTTTCCGTCCTCCGAGTATCATTAAAAACATGTTTGATTTTTAAAATCATAAAAAGAGAAAAAAAAACTATTAAATATTACATTGGTAATATAATTAATATCCCTATTTTAATTTGTAATAATGCTTTAAAATAAAAAATCCATAATTTTAAAAATTCACTACAAATTTGAGATGCATTCCTTGGTATGAGATATCATGAGATATCTAGGTAATGATAATTTTTAGTTTATTTTTATCGCACTCTATTTTATCAGAGATACTGTACCCTATTTCTTTTTCGATACATGTTTTACTTTATTTTATTCAGGTTTTAAAAATCTAGCATGAGTTTACTGGCAGCAATTCTAAAGCGTGTAGGTTTAAATTGAAACTGCTGACTAGGTATTTTGTAAATCCATTTCAAACATCGCAAAAATTAGGGTTGTCAAAATATTTAATTTTTAAATAGTTTTCGAATAGTTACGTCATTACTAGTTTAAAAGAGTAAATTTCGTGAATCCTATTTACATAAATCGTATAATATGAAATTTGTAATATTTGCACACTTTTGTTAGACCTTATAAATTTAAATGTTTGGTGGTTGCATAAAATCACTGAAAAGGAGGTTTTTTAACAGGTAAATTCAAAGATTAAGGTTGGAGAAATTATAGTTGTGTAATTAATAATTACCACTATACATAAAGACGCTTTTTTCTTCAAACAATATTATGAAATTCAAATTAACTTCGCAGTTTTAAAAAGGGTTCGTAGATAAATTAATTTAAGCCTTTTGTGTGATTAGAAACCCAATCATTATTTTATAATATCCTTATATATAATACGTGAAGGCGATTTCTAGAAAACACTACTCCTCCGTTAATAATGGACGGATTTTTACAAACGACGTGTCTAAATAAAGTATTTTTGTGTAGACGCCCCCTTTCTACAATTCCTGTAATAAAAGTCTTTGGGCTTTGCCCCACAGGCCATAAAAGTTGGAGTTTCTCCCATAAGATTAACATGGGGGGAATCTAAATATTTAATTGGAAACTTTGTCCCCACTATTTTGAGAGAACGGCTGGGCGTAGAAACTTGGTAGAGGTGTCCAATGAAAGGGCTTGGTCTGTAGATGAGTTATCAAAAGAAAAACTAAGCAAAATCCCTTAGGACTCTGCCCCAGAAGCCTTTAAAGATCCCTCTTCAGAGTTGTTTACATTTTGGCCACGTGAATAATACGTTTTATTGAAACAGCTGTTCATTTTTAAATTGTATTTGAATCAACACATATTTATTGGGAGTTACTGAATTCTGATACTACCAAATAAGTATTTGCAATGTTATTTTCAGATTTTTAAATTGATTTTCTTCTTTATCATGTCATGTTTTGCAATATAACGTTCCATTACGAAATCAGTGGAAAACCCTTTTATCACAGCAATTCTTAAATGATTTTTTATTGAACTATCTTATATCTATTGTACGGGTTGGTGTCTGCCTTTTTCACCACTTTTGCCTACATTTTATCATATTATTCTGCACATATCAAATATTTATGTAGAAATATCTGCTCTTATCGTGTCTAATAAAATCCAAACATAGAAACATTGCCTAAAATGGTACCCCTATTGACAAATTATTTGAACCTGCCTATATTATGGACTTTGGCGCACTGGGTTGGTAACATTATTGAAAATAACACGACATTTTGGCTGTAAAATATGGTACAAAGAGAAAAATACGATTTTAAGCAGCTACTGTCATGACAGAACGGTCATATTCCTGTTAAACTAGGCCTAGATCACATAGTCCTTTATAAGATACGTTGATTAACAATAATGTAAACGTCAATATATATACGTAACAACAATTTACAGTATTTTTGCTTTTTGGTAATGTCCCATTGCTATGTCATATGCATTATTTGTTGCCAATGAAGCCGCTAAGACCATATGAACTAGGAGGTCCCTAATAGTTCAAGAATAAAAGCCAACTTCGCGTCAAGTATTCCTCTACACTTAACATTCCGTAGAGAGATTATATTGACGACTTTATGTTATTGATATGGCTGAGACAACTAACTGACATCCCCCATGTCAAGGAGTTCCAGCTTTTCAGTACAGTAATTACACAATCAATTTCTCAAAACTATGCTAGAGGGTTCATTCATTCGCACAGAAGTACGATATGAACTGACGTGACGTGACGAAGGAAAAATCAAACTTACACTGTAATGGATACACCTCTTTTTGAAGTTAGAATATGTCTTCGCAAAAAATATTTTCTTTTAAAATAAAATCATATTACACTGATGAAATCACGGAAGTGTTTAACTACAAAGATCCACCGATATAATTTTATTGCTATTTAAATGTTCTTCCAAAGGAAGAGGAGATACCATATAACATACTAATAATAACTCCGATGATGTACAGTATAGGAAATATTTTAATCATTGAATGATCAACCAAATTTGGCAACTAACGCAATTAATATCATTATTGTTTTTACACTTACTGTATTACTCTTTAAACAATGCTAAATGCTCAAAATATGTATATTTCACCCAATTTATCGCAGCTGGATGAATTAACGTAAGCCTTGGAAGTAACCTTCGATTTCGACGGGTTTCACCTAGTATTAAATATTCCTTGCATTTGTAGACACTTCAAAACTATACTAGCTGTATTTTAATGTAGCCTATGTACCTAAAAACATTTGCTCCATAAATGTGTCATGTAGTAAAAGAGATAAATTGATTTTGAAATGCAATGTAACGAAATATTTTTTATGGAACAAATTTAAGTATTTAAAACTATTTGAACAAATAACCAAACATAGCGTTGTCCTTACAGTTTAAATTGAAGCTCTCGTTCAATATCGCAAAAGACTAACAACTTATTTGTTGTTTTATTTTTCAAAAATCCATAGCCTAGAGGTAATCTGTTGTAAAATTTACAACTGCGTCAATAGAATAAAGAAGTGGAGTGCCAAACATTGTTATTTAATTATCAGACTCCAAGTGGCGTTCGACACAAAAACTGTGACAAATCTGTTTTGAGATTCGGCGCCAGCGAGCCAACAGCTTCAACAGTCCTGTTTTTTATCATGCGAAGCCAATAGGTCACCGATGAACGGTTTATTCATGGTAGAAGAATTGTTAAATAAATTGATTAGATCGATAACAAACAATAAAAGTTTTTTTCATACACATTTTAGACAAGGAAACCAAACAGTTGGTGGAAATTGAATCATTGTATATCAGTCAAGAGCGAAGATATGAAGGACAATCAATTAGCGATTGGTGATATAATTAATTGATGATGGTATCACAATGGAAAGATGATCAATTAGAACTACAATCTAGATGGACGAAACTACTAATATTGCAGCAATACTCGTATCAAGTCAGTTATAAACTACTTGTTTAGTCCTTTTTATTTTATGACAGTGAGTAAGAAGTCTTATTCAATCTACTTGAAAAATCATTTAACGCTAAAACTACTTGTGACATTTTTTATCACTTCAAGAATCGGTTTCTTAGTGTTTTCACTCATTTACTTTTTATTATATATCAAAATATGCATAATATAATTTCAATTTCATGATATTATAATATCAATTCCATATATGATAATTTCAAAACTTCAAAAATATACTAGCTATATATGTGATTTAATGCCACTTTACAAAGGTGTAATTATAATACTGTACCTTACCTACCTAAGACCTGGGACAAACATCTTTGTAGATGAACTACTCAAACTCGCCTATAGTTTCTGTCAATTTTCTTGGTAAAGGAATCCATCTGTTTAAATACCACAAACTCTATGCTCTATGTATAGCATATGTTTAAGGCATTTTGTTTAAGTCATATTTATTAAGCTTGAACCTTGTTTTACGAAAGAATTGTTTGGCCTTAACTGTATGTATTGTAATAAGATAAATGACTAACGTACTAATCCATCATTGGGATCCTTGAACCCACAACGGCAGAGTAAAGAAGTTGCAGTTACTGTAATTATCATGTCAGAGTAACTGTAAATGATTTAAAGGTTATCCCTCGCTTGAAGGGGACCGAGGTTGTCAAAACTACGTGTCGTGAGTCATGCAAATACAGCCGACCTCAAACCTCAGACACCGTGGTCGCGGACTTCGTCACCATATCCTGACCCTCGCAGTCCGCTGAATATTTTATTTAGTGAGATTACGAGCAAACTCTTGGAAATGTACATTCTATACACTAGGTAAGTTGAATAATTTCAAGTGAAGTTTAAATTACATTTGATATAGTTTGCTCAGATAAATTATGTAATTGAACGAATGTTGAAAAAGAAGACTTTAAATCACTGTTCTTGGAACTGTTCCCTCGTGTTTCATCGAGGGGTTTCAACTATTCTGAAAAACTGAAACAAATACGTGCACATACAACCAAGAAACTCGAAGTATTAGATTCACACTATATTAGCTATAAGAAAGGACATGTTCAAATTCAAATTATGTTCAACCGAATTAATTAATTGAATGTGGTCATGTATGGGGCGATTAGCTTAAAACGACCTAACCTAAAAAAAGATATCTTTTGACTCCAAACTGTCCACTAACACCCCATACTGTAAGGTAAAAATTTGCACTATATTGTAACGAGTTAGGGAGGAGAGGTAAATTTTCTTTCTTGCAATGAATCGTTAACTGCTTTTGTAAATAACGTATTCTGCCTCAAACCACATAGGTTTCTAGATATTAAAATAGGCCGACAACCCAGAAATCTTTCAACTTTAACCCATTCTCCACAAAACCTGTCGCTCAAATTGGTGTGAATAATTTTTACCGTACAATACAGGGACTCTATTGAGCAGTAAGGAGTCCAATGTTAGCTTTGACTTTGGATCTTGAGGTTTAGGTTTAACTGCACGGTATTGCCACACTACTTCAGAACATCATGGATTTCCCACCAGTTTTCGTTGTTTTAATACAATGTTATACACTGGTGATGTATTTGTGCACTTTGAAAACCATAACATTAGCATTTTCACTTATTGCTAATAATTTAAGTAATTCAACAAAGAATGAAATCAATTCGATTTGTATTAAAGCAAATAAGACATGCGGTAAGTAAAACACGTAAAAAGCTGAAAAAATTTTGTAAATACGTGAAATGGCAATAAATTGTAAAAAAAACATATTTAATTAAATTAAACGGCAACACGTTTTATTTTTGAATAATTACTCACGGTAAAAATATGACGAGTGCTGAGCAAAATGAAGTTTTCAATTTGAATATGAAAGCCGTCTTCATTAACATCTGCCCATCAACAGTCAGACGTGTCCCTGAGGCCTGACTTGACACTTCGCTGCAATGACGAAACTTTACCATATCCAGAGTCTCAGAACGAGTCTCAAGAGCTTGAGTTTCGAAACTAACCTTCATTGAGTTGCTAAAACAATAGGTTCGTAAGTGAATACAGATGACAAAAGATGGCCTACTAACTAATTATGTTTGAGCCATCGGCTATTTCATAAACTGTAGATATAAGTATTATCGCACAGTCCCGAAGGGGACCTCATAGTTTTAAAATAAACAAAACTAAGTAATCGCAACTTAGTTTTACATTGAAATAAATAAATGATGGTGTTTGTATAATTTAAATCCATCAAAAAAGTCACTACACGTTAAACTTTGTTTACTAAGAGAACTTTTTATTTGGCTCTACTAAAATATCATTCTGCAAGGATACAATATATCAAAGATGAAGTGTTGCTTATATCATAAGCAAAATATGTGTAAGTTAGTTCAATAAGCTTTGAATATACAGAGGGAATTCTATAAAGTGCAAAACATCGGACGCAGCATGCGCTATCTCTTGCAAACAACGTAACTTGAATGTGTTAAACAAAATCAACTAATGTGTCCCTTGCTACAACGAGCCCAAATAAATAACGTGAATTACCGGAATCACGTAGACGTCAAATTATAAAAAAGAAAACTAATATGTTTTATATTTACGAAGGAGAATAGTAAGACGTTTTTTTACAAATTAAAGCCTCTAAACAAAAGGGAATTGTAATATGACCTTTAGTTTTATATTATTACTTTAACATACAATTAGAGAAACTGCAGTGTTCTAATTGTACAATATAAAATATTAAAAAATCCTATTCGCTTCGTAAAAGAATTTGAGAACCACGTGAAGCTACTTCATGGTGGTTAATCAACGCTGGAGATGAACAAATACGCGTGCAAGCATGTCAAAGTTTGTAAATAAAAAACAACCGCATACAAGAAAACGTTAGCCTACATCCATTTATATATCAGAATAAGCCTTTTAAAATAATTTAAGTTAATGTTCGTAATGCTTTCAAAGTAGTTTGAGAAAAATCGAGATTTTTTAGATTTACTGTAAAAAGGACTTCAAGAAATAAAACAATATTTTTAAAATACTACGTTTAATATGTTACCCTATAAAGTTTAAGTAATAGTGACTATATATTCTACTTTAATTCAGGAATATATAGACTTAAAAAATCTATTGTCTAATACACATTGAATGTCATTGAAGTTTGTAAAGATCCGACAGTAAATGGAAATCTCTAGTCTAATAAGTTTGATAATGAGTTTTAAGCTTTAAAGAAGCGCATTTAAAAAATATCGAGACCGCAAACTAACAGGACTCATGGGATGATGTTCCTGATGGAATCCTATTAGTCTGTGAGTGCAATATTCTCCTCCCTTGTGTGTAAGTTTAATCTTAAAAAGTATATATATCTCTACAAACTATTAAATAATCATACAAGTTGTATTTGACTTTAAATCCTGTGACATAGTAAAAAATAATTTAAATGCCAAGATTGCCGTATTCTTAATAATTTGGAAAACAGTGCATTTACATTACCATTTAAATCTTTGTATATCAGTGCGCATGTGCTTGATGAGAAACTAACTTTTGAACACCATATTTTAGAACTACACTCAAAATTAAGATCACAAATTAGAAAATTATATTTTCTACGAAATTTTTGTAACACTTCACTTTTACGAACACTTTATTTTGCATTGATAAATTCAAGATTACAATATGCCTTGCCTTGCTGGGGAGGTACTTACAAAACATTATTAGAGAAGATTAGAACAACTCAAAATTTTTTCTTGCGAATAATTCTCAAAAAACCTAAACGAACTAGCTCTTTTCCATTATACCAACAGTTATGCATTCTACCAGTTCAACATCTTTTTATTTTTAAAGTCCTGAGATTGTTCTTCATCCGGAGTGGAAACAGAGAAAATATAATTCCAAATCATCCTTACAGTACAAGAAGTTTTGCAAATAAATCTATCAAATTACCCAAAGTAAACAAAACTTTTTTCAGACATTCATTTCAATACTTGGGTCCAAAATTTTACAATCAGCTTCCGCTTCATATTAAAAATTCAACAAATTTCAAACACTTTTGTAAAAGAACAATCACTTGGCTTAGTTCTCAACAGGATGTAGGTTATCTTGCCAACTCTTTGGTATAAGATTGTGTTACTGTTACCTTATTTTATGTGTATTTTGTTAACACTTTCTTAGTTTAAGTTTTGCCCAGATGTTACAGCAGGCGGATAAAATATTTGTCATCTGATGCTAGGCTCAACAATTAATTATTTATTATGTATGATTAACCTTTTAACTGGCCACACTACTTGAAAAAGTGACCAGTTTACATTTCTCAACAATTACTATGTTTGTAAAGTGTTTTGTAATATGGGAAATAAATTCATTTATTAATTTATTAATTTATTCATGTTGTTTATGAACAGTTAAATTCAACAGCAACTTAATTTAAAGTCCAACATTGATCAGGACTGAAGTCAGTAGGAGCAGCCTGCTTGAACATAGAAACACGAAACACACGCTAATTTATAGAAACATTTAAACATTTAAAAACAATAAAAACTAACTTTATCATTTAATTTCCGATTTGATTACTAAACGCTTTCATAAATTTGCAAAATTTGACAGTTGGATATTAATAATACTAAATATTTTTAGTGTAAAACAACAAATACATCCTATAAACATCCTGGTATGCACAAACTAAAATTAATGAAAAAGATAATAATTATTGCTCCTTACCACTTCCTTACCTAGCTGCTTATGTAAACATTACTTATCCAATTTATGCACTAACAGTATAGCCCAGTATGTTTTATAAAGATACAAAATTAACTGGAAATATAAATGGTTTAAAACCTAAGTAACTCTAAACAGCCAACCGTCTTTGTTTTCTTACAGTATACCTAAATCATAATATCTAAATTGTGTTTAATCTTGAGGAAGACACATCACTAAACAAAACACGTACCAATTACTTCTCGTAACAACGTCGTAAAGCAAATTGGCATGCGAAATGAAACAATCGAGCATTTAGCGCACGTCTGTAGGTGGAATAACGGACATCTGTTCCCGCCAATAACGAGATCCAATAATATAAGTGTCCGGGTGACAAGAGATAATAAAGACGTGTGTCGTGAGAGGGGGTGGGGGAGGAGAGTTGCTAGGCGACGGAATGGTCAGTCTTGTCCATCACCGGAGTTGCTATGACGACACCTTGCAAGGCGACGTCACTCAACTTGCAATGTAAACGCTGACTGCAATGTGCTGTGCACTTAAAATAAGAGAATTGGTATCAAAGTTGTTATAGCGTAAAATGGAATCGAATTATATACATGTTACAACACCATTATGTATCTACATATATACTTAATACGGTGAAAAGGTGTCTCTTTTCAGCCGTTACAGTAAACCAATTTTTACGATTAACCTTGAAGTGAGTCGTATCTCTCTATACGTGAGCTAACAGAGGGATGAATGCTAACTAATGGGATAATTTCTTTTAGGGATTTACCTCTTAGGGTTTGATTGATTTCACTTTCAAGGGTTCAAAAATGATAAAAAATTTTCTTTATATCGGTTCAATGTGAATTAGAATTTAACATCTGTTCCTTTATAGATTTTTCAAACCAAAGTCAGATTGTAAACTGGTGGAAAAACGGGGTTTTAACAGTACATTTTCATTACTCGGGCGTAGAATGACTCTTTTCTACTTAAGTCGAATTAAGTCCTAATTTGAAAAAAATTTCTGAGCTGTAACGGGATTACGAAATTAATTAGGTCTTATATTATGTCCAACAGCTCGGAGGCTAAAAAATAGTTTCAATTATTGATTAGGCTAAGTAGACTTACGTATGCCTATTGACTTAATACCTTTTATTGTTAATTGAATTCTAATCCATTGATTGCAGCCAGTTGTGGTTAGTTTAAGTTTTGAAGAAGACTTTGCTAAAGTCTCTTATGTAAGTCGAATATTCACATCAAGCGAGTTTAATACTTAATAGGTGGTGTACAGCCAAGGGACGCGTTGATTTAAACCAAATGAACTACTGATCAATTATGTCATCGAAGATGTGTCGATTTTGTCTGATTTACATACCAATCCCACTTGTAAAGTAACAAAGGAATCCACATGTTCCTACATGAGTCCATGCAACAAGTAAAAGATAAATTATATGCCAGTACCTATTATAGCAGTTACTATTTTTTTTTGTGTTTTAGTTTTAAATCAGGCGATTGATAAGTTCTTCCTGAGGCACTGATTGGTACAGTTGATTGTTATTTTATTGCCACTAGGTCCTAGAGCTATAATATGAGCAGTTGAATGTATTTGGGGGGTAAACTTCGATATGGTGGACTGTATAAAAAATGAGGGATGTGAGATATATTATGTTAAGATCAGCTTTAGAGACACACTGTGAGCACAAAATAATAACTTTTAAATAGGAAGAAATGTGATTTGGTACCTTCCTTTTTACTGAAGTGATGTCTAGTAGACCGTTGACGCACTTGATGTTTGCTGGCCAGCTTTCGCGTACGCGACCGGTAGTTGCACCAAGAACAGTTTGAATACAGTTTTTAACTATTCAGTTCACTTTTTTGTTAGGTGTGTCACAAATAAATACATAAGATAAACATACGATAATATAAGTTCAATTTATATGCCACAAATAGAGTAGGGGAATATTATAATACAAAACTAGGGAAAATGGCGAGAACATGATGCCGGGTTGAAGAGTACATGAGGAATGGGGGGAATTGCCAGACATCACGTGACAGGGCAAGGGTCAGAACAAAATATGAATGAAGTCTGGATTCACCTAGGTTGCGTAGATGCTTGAATACGGAACATGCCGCCCGCCTTGAACCATACATGGTTCAACAGATTCATAAATTGATTCATTGACTCATAAATGGGCACAAGTAATACAATGTAGATATATATACACAATAGATAATGATGACACACCTAATTATAAAATATGATAAATATGATAATTATAAATATAAATAAACATGAAATAGGACATTAAATAGAAATATTTTGTGATTAGGGGAGCAGGTACACCTTGGTAGCAGGGCGACAGAAGATTCCTCTCGAAGTCTTGATGGAGACAACTCGAACGATGCCATCTGCTCCAGGTGATGTCTTCACAATGCGACCAAGAGGCCAGAGAAGTGGTGGTGTTTTTGGGTCATGGATAATGACTAAATCACCTACTTCAAGATTCTTGTTTGGCTTTATCCACTTTTTCCTTTGTTGAAGCTGGTGCAAATACTCTTGGTGCCACCTTCTCCAGAAGCGTTGATGTAGAGCCTGAACTGTTTGCCAATGCTTTAGTCGATTGTCAGGAATATCGGATACATTTACTTCAGGTACTGCGACAAGAGATGTCCCGATGAGAAAATGACCTGGGGTGAGTGCTGTGATGTCAGATGGATCTGCTGATAGAGCTGTTAGTGGACGAGAGTTCAATACTGCTTCCACCTGCGTGACAAGGGTTATCAGCTCCATTAGTGTTAGAATTTGATCTCCAATTACTCTCTTGAGATGGTACTTTGAGCTCTTTATGGCACTCTCCCAAAGGCCTCCTTGGTGAGGCGCGGCTGGTGGTTGGAAATGAAAATTAATTGAATGATCGAGGGCGAAGTTAGTGAGAGCATCTTGAGTATTCCTTTCATCAATGAAATTCTGGAAGGTCTTATTCAGTTGCTTGGAGGCACCGACATAGTTCGTTCCACAATCAGAGTATAGGTGAGCACAAAGTCCACGACGAGAAACAAATCTTTTAAGAGCAGCAATGAATGAGTCCACTGAGAGATCAGTTACAACTTCCAAGTGCACCGCTTTTGTGGTAAAGCAAACAAATAGGCAGAGGTATGACTTAAGCTTTTGAGAATTCCTAGTGGTGTGTACTTTCACTTCAAAGTGACCGCTATAATCCATGCCAGTATGATAGAATGGTCTTACAGGCCGTAGTCGAGTTTCGGGTAAGTCTCCCATAAGTGGAGGTTGATTTGTAGGTTTCAACTTAAAACATCTTTGACATTTAAAGATTACAGATCTGATTACACTACGAGCAGATAATATCCATACTTCTTGAGTGAGGATCGATTGCAGCAACTGAGGGCCTGCGTGTAAATATTTGAGATGATAGTGCATGACCAACAGTTTTACAACATTATGAGATTTAGGTAACAGGATTGGGTATTTGGCATCTTGAGTAAGGTTTGAATGTTTCAACCTACCGCCTACTCTTACCAAACCGTTATCGTCAATGTAAGGTGATAACCGAGCCAGTCTTAAGCTGCACTGAGTGCCCTTTTTCAGAGCTGTGATGTCATCCTTGAAAGATGAAATTTGAATGAGTTTGAAGAGATTCATTTTAGCAGAAGAGATCTCTTTATAACTAAGTTGTCCAGCTAGTCGGGCGTTCCCACAAATATTATGGATGAATCGTAGAACATAAGCAGTGACATTTACAAGTTTTCTAAAGCATGAGAATTTTTCAAGTAAATCAAATCTGTAATTTTCTAACTTTTCAACGTTAACTAGGACATTCAAGGGATTTGGTTTGACTTCAAGAGTGTCTTGATCAGTGATTAAACTGAATTCGGGCTTTGGCCAAAGATCTGATGACAAGTATAACCATTCAGGTCCCTTCCACCACAATTGGTGGCTTAAGAGTTGAGATGGGGAGAGTCCTCGGGTTGCACAATCTGCTGGGTTGTCTAGGGACTTGACGTAATGCCATGATTCAGGAGAGATTAATTCTTGTAGTTCTGAGACACGGTTGGCCACATAGACTTTTAAGCGATAGGGGTGAGTGCGTATCCATGTAAGAACAATGGTAGAGTCACACCAAGCATACATCGAGTCAATCTTAATGTGGGACGAAAGAAGATTTGAACAGTATTGCAGGAGCTTTCCAAGTAGGTGAGCACCGCACAGTTCGAGACGAGGCAGAGATACTCTTTTTAGTGGGGCGACTTTAGATTTGGCCATTATCAGATTAATTTTAACATCATTCGATAAGTTGATCACACGGAGGTAGACTACTGCAGCATATCCTTTCTCCGAAGCATCGCTGAAACCATGAAGTTCTGCAAGCTTATGAGTTGAGGTAAAGATGTAACGTGGGATCCTTAGGTTTTGGATCACGGGTAGTTCTTCTAAAAAGGAAATCCATTTTGTTCTTATCTCATCTTGAATTGGATCATCCCATTTTAGACCTGTGGTCCAAAGATATTGAATGAGTGTTTTAGCCCAAAATATTACAGGTGTGAGAAATCCTGGGAGATCATAGAGTTTAGCGATTGTTGAGAGAATCATTCTCTTGGTTAGCAAGTGGCCTACTTCAACATTCTTTACTTTGTATGAGAGCATGTCTGTCTCTGGGGTCCATCTTAAACCCAATACACTGTAGAAGGCCTCACTACCATCAGTCAACTCCACTGGTGATTCTTTGTGTTCGACTGGAATCTGATCCAAGAGTTGGGGTGCATTACTGATCCACTTACGGAGTTCAAAACCGCCTTTAGACAGCAATGTTTTCAGTTCATTTTGAGCTGACATAGCTTTATCGAGATCTTCAGCTCCAGCTATAATATCATCATAGAAGATAGACTTGGTCAAGATATCAGAAGCTTGTGGGTATGGTTGACCTTCGTCCAAAACTAGCTGGTGCAAGGTTTTGATTGCAATAAAAGGGGAACAATTAAGCCCATATGTAACTGTATTGAGTTTGTACGTTTGGAGTGGATCATCTGGACTAGCGCGCCAGTATATCATTTGATAACTTTTGTCCTTATCAGAAACCAAGATCTGACGATACATTTGACGTATGTCACAGGTGAATACAATTTTATGACATCTAAAATACAATAAAACATCACTGATATCATTTTGAAGTTTGGGACCAGGCATGAGAATGTCGTTCAATGATATGCCATTAGTAGTTTTAGCGCTGCCGTCAAAAACAACACGTATTTTTGAATTTGGGGGATTCTCCTTGAAGACACCGTGGTGAGGCAAATAATAGTATTCAGAGGTGGGAGGTTCTTTACAAATAGTCATATGACCTGATTCAATGTAGTCATCCATAAATTCAGAATAGAGCCTTTGTAACTCGGGTTGATTAGAGAATTTCCTTTCCATCGAGCTAAGTCTCAATTGTGCTTTGGTACAAGATTCACCAAGAGGGGAATGATTTGGTTTCTTGGGCAGCTCGATTATGTAACGACCTGAGTCATCACGTCTATGGGTGTTTTCAAAATGTTGTAAACAGAGGGTATCTTCCTCAGTCTGAGCCTTGATCCGTATTGGGGGTTCTTCTAGCGTCCAGAATTTTTGAAGTGAATTATGAAGGTCCAAATCATGAGTTGTCAAGAGTGAGATGGGAAATGTGTTTGATGAGTTTCCTGCTACAGAGGCTACAGGAGCGAGGCCCATCACAACAAAACCAAAAATGGTTCCAAGAGCTTGAGGTAAATTTTGTCCTAATCTATGCTGTTCGCCTGTGAGGGTTAGGGCAAATAAGTCTGCACCGATAAGTAAATCTATCTCTCCAGGCTGATCGAAACAGGGATCGGCTAGGATAAAATGTTTCAAAGATTCCTTAACCTGGTGTGAAACTGGTATCTGAGGCAGGGGTGATGTGATACTACTCAAAACCATACAAGGATGGTTTTTAGCCAAAGGATTTCCATTGATCGCAGACATGTTGACATGTACGATACCTCTAGAATTAATAACTGCACCAGAGATTCCTTTTATTTCATCATGGAGTCGAGTACGTGGGGCGTTGATGAGTTGAATAGCTTTCTCTGATATAAGGGTAAGTTGGGCAGCGGAGTCAAGCACAGCACGGAGTACAGTATGTTGACCATGTTGTGAAGAGACATGAACTAAACATGTACCAAGAAGGATTGTGGTTTTAGTTGGATTGAGTTGACTAGACAATCCTACAAAAGCGTTAACGTTTGTAGAAGCAGTAGGATTAATAGTTGTTGTATTCTTTGAAGATGAATTAGGTGTGTAGGTCTTATTTTGAGGAGACAGCTTAGTTTGATAGCTTGACTGTGCCTGAAGTGAACTACGTGTGGGCTCATGCAATAGAGTATGGTGATGTTTGGAACAAATCTGACACACTTTACTTGAGGGGCAGTTGAGTGTGTTATGAAGATAACCGAGGCAGTTTGTACAAATCCTATTCTTGCGAATAAACTCAGATCTTTCACTCACACTTCTAGCTAGGAAAGCTTGACACTTGTATATGTTGTGATCTGCAGCTTGACAAAATCTACAAGAGTTGGTTGTGGCGACAAGAGCAGTTTTTGTATGGTTGGTGAAATGTGGCTTACTTTCACGCGTAAACTTATTAGGCCTAGTTATGTTTGTAGGACACTTTAGGCCAGTGGAATACTTTGAGGTAGATGGTGAACTGAGACAAATACTAGCACCTTCTAAACGTTTGAATTCCATTTCAAGAAAGGTCATTAAATCATTAACAAGAGGGATCTCGTTGTTTAAGGCGCGAGAGTCTTCAAAAGATTTTCTAATATCAGCTGGGATCTTCTTTAAAAGTGTTAAGACTAACAGGGTGTTTTCAGTTGTAATGTCATGATTTAAGTTTTTCAAGGCTTGAGTATTTTCCTTATATACAGTGAGAAATGATTGTAAGCTCTTAAGCGAACCACTAGTAATGGGCGACAAATCCAGAATTTTTGTAACGAGCTGAGTGACAATACGTCTCTTGTTTTCATAGCGATCCTTGAGAAGTCGAAGGGCTACCACATAGTTTTCAGGAGTAATATTAAGACTCTTAACCAAGTCTAAGGGCTCACCACTCAGGGCACTAAGCAAATACTGAAACTTATTCACTGGGGAGACAGAATTATTCGCATTGACAGAGGCTTCAAAAATATTATAGAAACTAACCCACTCTTCATAGTTACCACTAAATTTAGGCAACTCAAATTTAGGCAGGCGCAGAGAAGCTGGAGGTGGAGTAGGTGTTACAACAGGTTCAACTGGCAAAAGAACTTTAATGTCACTTATAAGGGCTACATACAAGTCAGAAAGTTCATCATGCATTGAAAATGATTCCTCCTCATCACAATCAGAAGCAGGGTCATCAGTCACAACTCTATTAAATAAAGTTTTAAAGTCAGTAAATAGATCTCTGACCTCCTCATTATAATTGTGTAAACGCTGTATATTAGCAGGAGTCAATTCTTGACCTTCAGTTCGAGGAAGTTGGTTTGACAAATATTTATTTATTTTCTGAAACCTGTTTTTAACAAGTTTTGCTTTTCTTTGTAGGGTAGTGAATCTCATCATGAACAAACAAATTAAATAACACACAACAAGAATAGATGAGTTTTCATAAAATAGCCCAAAATCTTAAATTAATAATGATCTCATAAATCTAGGCCTACTGAAGTGCATAAATCAATTTGCAATTCAACTTCAATAGTAAAGTGAAGTCAATTATCAATTTGTTATTATCACCAATAATCTCTGTTGACAATAATATTTACAATAATGAATAAAGAGAGCATAGCAATAACAATAATTACCAGTTTTCTCCAGTTCAGGACCCTTTTCAATTAGTATTTGATTAAATAAATAATGTCTTCATTTTTCAACAACATAAACAAACTTGCAGGTTATGTTGATATGTTCAATTCAATATCGGGTTATATTTAAACAAACAGCTGATGTAGATGAACAGAGTTTTGATGAGTTGAGTTTTCAGTTTAATAGCAGACAGGTGATTGGTTCGTCCTCAGTTCCACCGTTTCACTAATCTTGCAGGTTATTGGTTGCCATGTAGCGCAGAGCGATCTGTTGGCGAAGTTGAGAACTACCAACTACCAAGGTGTATCGCAAAGGACAGAACGTTGTTGCAAAATGGCGGACAATGGGATAGAATATTTCAGGGAAATAACTACTAACTAACTTTGCAATTTTATTTATACACCCAAATAATAAGGCTGAATTGATTGTGAGACCTTATTATTTAAAAGGATTTTATGGATGAGATGTGAATAAATATTCAATCCTAAAAATGTTCTACGCTTGATTTATTTCAAGACAAACTAGGTAGGCCTAACTTGACGTGATTTAGGTGGCAGTGACAAAATTGAACATGAAAATAATTGTCTGGTATGAAACAGGAATGGACATTAAAATTGTTCGTAATAATGTTTCACAAGACAAAATATTACCAGTTAGGGATGTGACACTGATCATAAACATTCATTTGAGAAATAAATTATTGTACTGTACTGTATCAATTATATTTTAATTGGCAAATGTAATCCGGGTCGACAGGACCAGCGAATGGGGGGTAAACTTCGATATGGTGGACTGTATAAAAAATGAGGGATGTGAGATATATTATGTTAAGATCAGCTTTAGAGACACACTGTGAGCACAAAATAATAACTTTTAAATAGGAAGAAATGTGATTTGGTACCTTCCTTTTTACTGAAGTGATGTCTAGTAGACCGTTGACGCACTTGATGTTTGCTGGCCAGCTTTCGCGTACGCGACCGGTAGTTGCACCAAGAACAGTTTGAATACAGTTTTTAACTATTCAGTTCACTTTTTTGTTAGGTGTGTCACAAATAAATACATAAGATAAACATACGATAATATAAGTTCAATTTATATGCCACAAATAGAGTAGGGGAATATTATAATACAAAACTAGGGAAAATGGCGAGAACATGATGCCGGGTTGAAGAGTACATGAGGAATGGGGGGAATTGCCAGACATCACGTGACAGGGCAAGGGTCAGAACAAAATATGAATGAAGTCTGGATTCACCTAGGTTGCGTAGATGCTTGAATACGGAACAGTATTGAACCCTTTACGTGCAATATCAGTTGTTAAAACAAGTAGTTTTCAGTCACGCTGCACGTAAAAACCCTACACTGGAGTATGTAAGAAGGATTGTTGAATCCACGTTAAGTAACTATGTTGAAGGCACTGTTGCGTATCCATTTTGGAGTATATTTGAATAGCAATGAATAATTTGTTTGAAATATGTATTTTAAGTGTATTGTTTTATTTAATCGTAACAAATTGTATAGCATGAATAAATTTATATAACATTCATATTTTAATACTTTTCCTTTCATAATGTATGGTTCACTGATACATAAAGTAAAGCAAATCATCTATCACGAAAATCTTCTAATATTTTTTCGATCTAGAAATGGAGAAAGAGAATAATCTAACGTGTAGACGGGAAGTACAGTAAATAACAATAAAGTTTGATAAAAACGATCCAGAAAATCCAGAGAAACACGTATCAGTTTTATCACTCACTCGCAAGTCGAGGAGTGGCAACAGCTTTGAGTATACGAGAAAAAATGGCGAAGGAAACTGTGCCATGCACATTGCACAGTCAGGGTAGTTGGTTTGATTCCCAGCAGATTTAGCTGAAGGTATATAATTATTATTAACTTATAGCTTTAATTAATTTAGCTATGCTCCCTTTTAAGATAAGTTAATTTTTATCAAGAAAATGCCAAGTTGTAGTTTTTTAAATAATTTATATCAAGACCATTCAAAAAATGAACATCAGGACAATTTTCATTTTCGTTTATATGGCTCAAGTCTCTATAGCCTCAACCCAGATTTATTACTAGAATAAAGAATCGTCAATACTGTATTGGTGCTGAATGCAAACAGCCTAAACCATACAAAAGCTTTTAATATATCCACAGCAAACCTACAAACTAAGCGAACTTCCATTTGACTGATTAGATTTTCATTGAAATCTATTTAAATAACATTATGTTTAAGAAGTACGTAGGATTGCTGCTACAGGGATTTTAATAAAGTGTTTTATATATGTATATATATAAATGCAGTAGCTTAGTATAAATTAAATACAATTGTGTGACCAATATATATGTACATATCTATAAACAATCAATCTTCAACAGTTTACTTTTCCTCTATATAAATAACATGGGAATTTTAAAATTAAATTTTTTAAATTTCCTACTTAACCAATACACTTTTTGGTCCCCTTTGGTCCGGGCTCTTTGGGTCTTACCGTGGTCATGGTCACCGTGTCACCTGCGGTAATAGATTCGCTAAAAGGCTATAAGGCTATACAGTACTAAACACCAAGTCCAGACTACCAATAATAGTGTCTTACAGAAAATGTCAACATAAAAGATGAATACATTTTTCTCTATATAATTTCTATTCAACGTCCATCCTAATCACATCAATTTGCAATAAACAGTCTGTTTGTCCAGTGATGGGCCAAACATGTTGGTCAGTGTGGTTTTAATCAATGCCACTCACACGATGTGTATTATCAGTCATGGGCCATTCTCATCGTCGATGAAGAAATTGCAAAAACAAAGATGGCAAATTTTACTTTATTAGGTAATTTTTGAATTTAAGGTGTAATGTGTAAACCTATAATATTTCAAAATCTTACTAAGTGAAGTAATTCGCATCCAGCAGGTGTTATCACTGCAAAAGTAACTGAGCTACTGTAGAGGTAATAAGAAATAAAAGGAAAAATTCCATTAACTGACTTATTGGGCACGAAGAAGTTGAGAATCAAGTGTCTAGCTAATCATTTAAACACAAGTGACCGAGTAGTGGTAGAAAGTGAAAATGGTGGACGTCATGGTGGGCATAAAAATGTACTTATTCGTATGAGGGAAAGATATGTTGCATTAAGCAAGCAACATACAACTTTTGGAATTATATACTGCTGTGAATATGCCAACATATATATTCTAACAGTTATAGGCTAATTTTAGTGACCAATTTCAGAGACTACTACACATACAAACTTACGTATACTGTAATTTACTTGACATTGTTTGGACCATCGACAGTAAATGCTTTGTGGCATTTTTAAAATTCTTATTTACATTTACCATATTTCTAGGCACAGTACAGCCGATAAATGACATCCTCCATTGACTAGTTTTAAAATATAATATGTGGGGAAACATAAGCAATTAAAAATTATGGCAAGATTCTAATTTAGTAAAAATGAACATTTTATGATACAGATTAATTTCCGAAATGTTACCTCTTTTTCCAAATGCGACAAACCATAATCACAAAAGTATTTCATTTTTTAACATTTTATATATGTATTTAGTAGATGCAAAAACGGATTTAAAGAAGAAACTTAATTTTGTTTGCTTCTGTGTTAATTAGTGACTTTGGCAATTTGATCGTTTGTCTAAGGGAACGGTTTCAACACAATTTTGATATTTCCTAACATCAAAATCCATGTTATGTTAGCTCAACAAAAAAATATTTATGCAGCATTGTTGCCATAAGTGTCCCCGAAAAGTGCTACAATATCGCACCTAATGCAGTTGTCTTGTAGAATGTAAAAGTTAACTGCCGCTGTCGCCGCTGACGGCGCTAGTGTGGCGATAAAAGGGACTGACGACTCTAGGCGGGACCTAATAGCCAGTCAATAGAGGAGATAAATTACCCACTCGTATACCGTCACATACAGTGTACCAATAAGGAACACCACGCACTGGTCAACTAACAATTGTAGTCACGTATGAATACGGGCAAAAAATATTCGTATGATAAAATTTATGAATGCTAATGTACGACCTAGAATACAAGTAGTTACTTTGATTCGTATACCTCATCTCCAAACGTTGAGTTCATCCCAGTAACACGTTTAATCACGTCCCATTCCTCATTAGTTTACTTACAAACACACAGTTTCTCTTTGTAAACAATGTATTGAGACTCCACATACCCTACCTAAGCTAGGTATATTTTATTCAGCAGCCAAGAGGACACTTGATAAGGAATGCTTCCCCACAGGAGTGGTTTGCACAGATGAGAACTCCTCTCATTCAGGAGTTCCTTGCATAACAAAGTCGTCCAAAATAATCCAAGTCTGTAAATTTGTTTTGCATAACAAAGAGGTCTTTGTCAAGACTTTGTTAACAAACTTGTAAAAAAACACCATCGTATAAAAAAACGCATGCAAATTTCTTCTTGATAGTAATTATAAATTAACATTTAAATTTCTTAATGAACTTATTGTTCTTAGTCTATCCACAAACTTACTAGCCCTTATGTGAATGTTGGTACATTTCATATGATTTTTACTAAAGGTTCTCTTAATTTATATAATTGGTTTCGATTTGGTGCAACATAGCTTTACCAGACATCAAAAAGAAAAGGCACCATTTAAATTAATAAAATAATATTATGTACGTTTCTCAACTACTCATTAATGTATAATTTCCCTTAGAGTAGATGTAATTTGTTATTCCAATATACCGAAAATTTTGAAATGTAGTGACCTAAACGTACTGTAAACCAGCAATCATTTGCCTTATAATTCTTTCTTTTGGTAAACAGTTTTTATTTTTATGGTTTCACTTTGGCCCTTTTAAAATGTATGAACGGGAAATATCTTTTCATCCTGTATTATTGTCAACCTGTATTATTGTCAACTAGAGCTTGGGTGGGAAACTGCTAATCATGAAACATTTTAAGTCAGAACATCTAGTTTTTCTTGAGATACAGTATTTTTATCAGTCAGAGATTAAGTGTTTGAGTGGCTTTAAAAAAATTAACATTGTAAATAAACACCAACAGAAAATGTTGTTTACTTTAAACTACTTAACCCTCGAAAGTTTATGGATTAAACAAATGATTTACAAATTTACCTGTAATTTCACAAAAACGTACTAACCATATTTTAAACATTTAGTTGTTCTGTGTTGTAGAGTGTTGCCACAATAGAGTTGTGGGAGTCCCAAAGGTCAATATCACCCAGCATATATGACGATAGACGAGAATATTTCCAATAATACTTGAGGGTCCGCCTTACTGCCGTCCGTCCCCTTTATTACCACAATGCCATCATTTCATCAACTGTGACAGCACCAGTTTACTTTTATTCCACCTCAAACCCTCACTCTCTACGTCTTGAAACTCTAGTAGTACCACAGAGAAGTCCAGAAATACTGATATGGTTACATATTATTATTGGTGATATTATGGTTTACATATTTAGTATAGTATATTAGTAGTAGTAAGTGGTCTTTACATCATTCATTACAGAAATTATTGATCTTTAACATTCTGGCAATTGTATCTTGCTAGACTTGACTGCATTTAGCTTTCTCACAAAAAAATCGCTTTTACAATATACATGATGATAATCATAGTACCTGGGGACTGAGCCATGGCTCGGTATAGTTTATTTCCGTTGTACCCCTATATCGAGTAGTCTTCAGTGTAAAATTTGCATAATAGGAACAACAGAGGGTTTCCTTTTGTACTGTACTTAGTAATTTTTTAGTACAGTATACTGTGAATGACTTGAAATAAACACATGTTACATTTATTCTGTTTACATTTTCCTTGTTATTTTGCTCAACCGACATGGTTACCAATGCAAAAAACGGTAGTTTTTGTCAGTTTTAACTGTGGATAGCAAGTTTTATGCCAGAGATAAATTATTTACAACATTTAAAGGAAATCTTTGAATCCGTTTTCGAAGATTTGGGCAAGCATACATCCATACATAAAAGCAAACACTGCTCATATAAGAGTATAGGATAAGAAAAAAAATACTAGACACAGTTAAAAGAACTCTCTTTATTTCTTAAATAAGTGTTGAAATTCAACTTTATGTTCACAGTTAATCAAAAGGAATATATTATTCGTTGGTTGCAAATACCAACACAATTTTTTATTACAATTTAATAAAAGAAATCCATAGAGACTAAACATTGTTTGGCTAAAATGAAAGATAATTATTATGCAAGAGCTCTTATTGCGGTAACAATATAACCTTTCAATCGGTGCAAAATCAAATTGACAGCTACCATGGTGGGGAAGTTTTTTGACTTTGGTTATTTTTATTTCCTTCGTATATATACGTGCTGGCTTATAGGCTTAGCTATGCTTACGTTGTAGTACGTTGAGTTTTTATTTATATTTTTTTGTAAAAAAAAAAATGTTTAGCAACTTTTTTGGTATAAATATTATGTACTACTTCAATTAGTTGGAGGATAAAAAATCTGCATTTTATTAACCATAGCTACTTACACGCTCTAAAATAAATTTATTTTATTCCAAATCATTAAAACTCGATGGATACCAAGTTACTAAACTTGGTACTCATTGTGATTGCACATTGCAAGTCAGGTTGAGTGACGTCACCTTGCAAGGTGTCGTCATAGCAACTCCGGTGATGGACAAGACTGACCATTCCGTCGCCTAGCAACTCTCCTCCCCACCCCCTCTCACGACACACGTCTTTATTATCTCTTGTCACCCGGACACTTATATTATTGGATCTCGTTATTGGCGGGAACAGATGTCCGTTATCTTACCGATAAAACACGCTAAATGCTGCCTATCAATTTCGCATATCAAACCTTTAAAAGTAATAAAGCCAGTAACTGTTACATGTATCGTTAACGAGTCACAAATGCCCAGCGATTGTCTTTGATTTCAATTAGTTTACAACGTTAAATATAAGATAAGAAGTAACAATTCTACCAATTGTTATAACATCGGCATTGCTCCTATTTAACAATGTGTTCTCAACGCTTTCCCCCACTTCTACCTAGAAATTTGGTTAATTAATTGCATTATAGGGTGTTTAAATAAATCCCATCGATAATGCTAGATAAACTAACTGCAATTGCCAATTACAAGTTAAGTTGAGCTATAGCTCTTGTTTTAACATTATTTTGTTACACTTATGTACTATTTTCTGTACATACAGAATAGAAAAAGCATGGGACAGATAAATATAAAATATAAATAACAATTACCTATCTTCTCGTAGAACACTTATGCTACTCCAAACATTACAAACATCCACTACGGAAATTAATATTAAGGCATTCGTGTGCAATATGTGTTGGTAATGAGTTAGTGTTCTGTCAAGTTGTCGTAAGAAACTACTAGTAAGATCATTGACTGAAGTTAGGTAATCTTACTAATATTATAAATGTGAAAGTTTGTGTGTTTGTTTGTTTGTTTGAAGTTCAATCACGCATTAACTACTGGATGGATTGGGCTGAAATTTGGCATGATGATAGCTCATATTCCCGATTAACATATAGGCATATTCTTATCTCAAAAATCCTTTCGGGCTCCGCCCCAGTGGCTCTGTAGTTCCCCGTGTTAACCTTATGAGTATTCATATTTAAAGGGAATTAAAGAATTTAGTCAGCTGTTGAAACTAAAAAAAGTTGGGTCTATGATATGGAAAGTATTAAAAAGTTATAAGATTTACCAACAGGGTGCAGCACTATTATTTTTTGCACAGCTAATTTGAACCAAGCAGCAACAAAAAACAGTGATAGGCAATGAGTGGTAGAAATTATGGCTATGATAGATGTGTAATACTAAAGTATAACGTAAATTTTATTATAGTAAACAATTTTCTTTAAATGTGTCCACCCCCATTGCAAACGCTAAGTTAGAGTATAACTGCAATAAGTATTTTACACTTATATGCCAACCCCGAACGAAGGACGGGTACTCTGCTAGTGTTATATAATATTCTTGTAAAACCAACCTAACCTAAATTACACCAGATGCCACAGTAATGTGTCTTTTGGCTTAACGTAATAGGGAGTGATTCTGTCATCACTGGTGTATCTTAAGGTTTGCTATAATAAATTAATTAAATATCGGCCTTATAAACTTTAAATGTTGGTTTCGATAATTAATTTTACATTGTTTACTTTTTCAGCACTCCAAGAGGAATCTAGCAAATGATGTAACACACCAAAAAATTACTTTTGTAACTGAAACTAGAAAGGAACTAAGAAAAATTGTGAACTGTAAGAAAGTGCCAAAGATACGGTGAATGATTTATAAAGCATGAAACAAAGGAATCTCAACAAAGGTTATAAGAGGGTAAAAGGAAGAAGAGGATAAGTGAAGCACGTCCCAGTTTTATGTCAACACCTTGAGAGCGGTATCTGTGACGTCATATATGTTGTGTATGACGGCCGCATGTCCCAAGGTGCCCGATAGATCATCTCACTTTTATCAATTTATATATTTCTCCGGGGGGATTAATCTCAATATCAGCATTTATCTTATTATCATTTCTGTTTAGTACCTAATTAATACTTTGGCACTTCGTAAATACTGTTAGAGAGAGGGTAAGTACTCTTTTACTATAAAAATGTAACATTTTAGCTATATGTGTGGTTACATCTGTTACATTTGCAGGTTATTGCTAATATTGAAATTTAATTTACCAGTTTTCTTTCTTACTCTCCTCTAAATGTGAAACAACTTAAGGAATTACAAATTAGTTAAACGTAAATATATCGCCCAGCCCATTAGACTGCAAGGTATATTTGGAATAAAATATAAAATATTATATTTACTTGGGAATAGTTATAGAAACTTTTGATATTTTATGACGTTAATGATAGACTTAAAGTCATATCTTTAAACTACAGGTAACATTTAATTTTTAATTGGATAAAAATATATTGAAGTAAATATTGGAGATTTTAATACAAAAATCACAACATAATCAAAACATTACATTTTTGGACATAATTCCAAGGTTTAATAATTTCGACTTCAAGGAATAAAAGCAAGCTATTCCTAACGAATTTCTATGTTAATATTATAAAACCTGCTACATTATATCGACGAAATAGTTAGATGGTATTCTTTTATGGCCAGGGCACCATATGATCCATCTAGTCCATCAAACAACTACCAAAACTATGGTCGCCTATGGTCGTCATGGTCTGTGGTGCCGTTAGTCCATCTGATCAAGTAAAAAACATTTATTGATTTGGACTGACCGATTAGCAGCACTGAGTGAAAGGATGGAGATGCACGTATCAGTTGCATCTCAACAAATCCTCAAAGTGGCGAAGCGACGTCCCAGTAGTATATGGTGGTTCCATGCCATGTGCCATACTGGCTAGATAGATGAACTGACAACTATACACGGGAAAGCTGAACATGTATGTCAATTTAATATACATTGTATTGGTTCATAATTTGTATGTGTAAATAATTTTAAAGAGTTCTAAATAATTAGTTGGTTTTAAATTTAAATCCTTAGTAACTGAAAAAAAGATTTATTGGAAAATAATTATCTATAATATTAAAACGAAACAGGGTTTTTTTATTTCACGATTCTGAATCAACCACTCGACGGATTTTCATGATTTTTGTGTTGAAAGAAAGATAATTTAAAAAAATAGGGAATGTCGAAGCCATAATTTTAGTTTAGGGTCCCAGTTATTTAGGAATTAACTTTTAATTTTTGAAAAGTCTAGCAGCCGACGCTAAGATTCTAAACTAGCTTTTGGTATAATATAATTTGCTTAACATAACAGCTGTAAACATTCAGCGTTTGTAACACACATTCAGCATTTGGATCAAATTGAAAGATATACTAAGGGTTGACTTATTTATACTATGTGTAATGCTAATCATTGATACGTTCAATCCTTCGATAAGAGGATGACGGATTATTTAAATATACATAGTAAAATACTAGGATGTTCAAATTATTTTTTTAAGTAATCTTTGTAATCTTCGGTTTGTTTTAGTGCAATATAATTTGTTTTAACAGCTGGTTAATTATAAAAATTCCCTATAGAACTATGAGGTTATTTACTCTGATTTTGTCATTGAATATAGGAAATAAGTAAGAAGTAAGATTAGTAGACCACCAAGATAAGTAACACCATCGATGTGTACAAGTCGAGGCTCTGTACACGAGTAAAAAAAAGTAATATGCAAATTATTTTACTCCTCAACTTTTATGGAAAGGGTAGGAAAATCACAATTTTTACATGTTTTAATTCATCTTGGCAGCTTTTTGTTTACAATCAATGTTTTTGAATGCTTGAACTTTGTTTGGATTAGGCCGGAAATATTGATGTGATAAAGATGGAGATCAAGAATCCTCAGGAATACGATTTTAAATTACCACCACAACCTCAGACGGGTTTTATCCAAAGATATACAGATGAATGACATAGATTAAACACAACTTCATCATTGACCTAGGATACTGCATTAGACTAACCATCCTTTTATGAAATATAAAAAGTTGTTTGGCGTGTGTTTAGTTGTGGTTACGTTTGTAGGCGCTGAATATTGTATAGTTTAAATAAATGAATATGGGGGATTACGATGTACATTGATTCAATGAGGGTGGTTTGATTATCAATAGACAATTAATTACGTCATTAGCTTTACTAGCGTTTTTACTTTTTAAATTCCTTCAACATGTGACCAGTTCTTTTGTTCAAATGAATATTGTTTTATTTTTGACTCAGCTGTTTACAAAACAAACTAATATGTTGTTGTGTTTACTTTTCTTTGTTTACACTTATTTATTTAGCAATTAATGCAGTGAAATTGACATAAAGGATGTGTGTGGACGATTCGTTTAATGATGTCAGGACACCAACGTTATAATTATGTGTACTGTAAATTTTATTGGATGTTTTCGTTTTATTTTAGGGAGTTTCAATTTAGACCTACTGGAAATTGTGTATGAGTAATTGTATTGTGGTGATATTGATTATGGAAGAGGCAGGTATGCGATGGAAGGTGATATCATTGACTAGGCCTATACACTTCTCAATTGATAATTACACTTTCTACTCAAGGCTGCAATACATTTGTCTTTATACGTGTAATCTATAGCTGTTCTGAATTATAGGCCTACACAGTTTTAACTGACTACTCCCGTGCGTAGGACGGGCTACCACCTCGTAGTGCCTAAAATGCACTTGTTTGTGCTATAAGGGAGGGTTAAAATAAGCGCATTATGTTTAAACTCATAGTTAACACTTTTAAAATACGGTAAAATACAAACACTATTTAAAAAAAGGATCGATTCCGACAAGCAATACTGAACATCATCAGGTCTTATAAAATACTGAACCCAATCAGTAAAATAAATTGAATGTATCCAAATAAATAAATTTGCACACGCATATTCCCAAATTATACACCTGAACTAAATCCAACCGCTCTTTTACTAAACCGTAACCTGAAATTTACCAGGAATTTTCAAGACCTAAAATAAACCAGACGTCAAAGCAATGCACGTTTCATGTTCATGATGTGTTCATGATCAATTTGTTTACTAAAACAAATGTGAAAGAATACGACAATATATTGAAAAATTTGATAGATAATATGCCTAACCGTTAATCAATATCCAGTTTAATTTTCGTCGGTTGTATTTTATTTCAATAATGTTACTAATATTATAAATGTGAAAGAATAAATATTATTCAACTATCTTACCTTAGTATTACTTCTACGGGTTACTTCGTTATGCGAGAATTCCTGCAAGTAGGGTCGCTGTTGTTTATATAAACCACTCCTATGGGAAAGAATCCTTCGGCTTTAGTGAATAATACACTTTCTATTTAGCGTTCACAAACGTCCTCCTCACAAAAGAAAGATAAAATTACAGTAATTACATAACCTGTATTCTGTGATATGATTGATTGGGGAAGAAGAGGGTTAGGGGAAACTGTGACATAGTGAAATCACAACACTAAACTACCCGGTAGTGTCCAGAACAATAAAGTACAATGTACAGTTTTTACTTTTTTTAGTGTAACACAAACTTATAATAAGTGAAGAAGTTTCCTGTTTAAGTATCCTGATTAAGTATTCCTGCAAAAATGCTGGTAAATATTTGTTTTAAGGTTCAGTTTCTTCGGTAAAAGAGTGGGTAGATTCAGTTCAGTTGAATACTTTGATGTGTGTGTGACTTAATTGATTCAAATCCATTCAATTAATTATACCAGTTGGCTGTAGAAGTTTAAAAACATCATAACTGATTGGAGAGGATATGGCCCTACAATAAACTCAGCCCTTTGGGGTTTCGGCTCCCTGAACTGAAACTTTACGAAACAACAAGAAAAAACCCAATATATTTACTTATTGCAACTATATATTATGATATATTATGATGCAACTATTTTTTGCATCATGGGAATACAAAATTGTGAAAGGTTCAAGGTGCAAGACAATCCTGGAGCTGACATGACTATGAATCTAGAATCACTGGTTTAAAATGAATTCATTATTGATTTAAACTACAATGGATTATTTCTTTATGGTACCGGCCAATGTCAATTGAAATAGCAGAATTAGCAATACCGTGAAGAATTTAAATTCAATTTCCTTCCCATAACCTTTTACAGTAGGCTTGTTTGAAACCAATAAATTAGGAAATTAATTTATTGTTTTGTAGCGTATTGCCTTTATATGTTAGTACAAATTGCATAGTTAGTCTAATAAGAGAAATAAACCTAATAATATTAGGTTTATTACCCATACTATAGGTTGTGCCTGATTTCAATTATATAATTGTACAAATAATACGTCCATCAGTTTTTGCAACAGCTCAAAGTATAGGACATCAGCTAAAGACAAAAGAGGGGAAGGACAAAGCGTGGCCCGATACACGTCCCAGGTTTATCACCTAGGCCTCAGATGTCGCCTCACTTATTGTAGTGAGTGGCAGCAGTTTATATATACAAGATGAAGAGAGGGAAGAGAAGCCAGCTTGTGTTACTATCCACCATTCCTGTCGTATATAAAAGGGAAATAAAATAAATCAAATTATAAACATAGTTTTACAACGCCGAGCCTTGGGGTTTTTTTTTTGCAATAGTTACAAATTAATAATTTATTTTGCTGATCTAACAAAGGATTATAGAAGTCTACCGTTCAATACTTCTCGTAAGTTCTGGTAAGTCGTACTTCTGGTAAGTTACTAATTTAAATCAGTGAAACTACTACAGAAAAAAAAACTAATATAATCAATCATGAAGAGAGCCTAGCCTGCTAAAAAAATTACACACAAATTCACTAACTTATCATTTTCGTAAACTCTTGAGAAGTAAAGTTAACATAAAATAATGTTAAATCAATCGAATTGATATATTAGTGATAAGAAAAATAAGAATTTTTGAAGTTAATAGTGTTGTAAAAAATATTCCCAAAACTCACATTTTAACTTTACAAGTACAGACGGAGATTAGTTTTAAAGTTTGTTTTGCAAACAAAGTTTATTAAATTAAATTAAACATCCTTTCCCTCCGGAGGTACAGTGTTAAGACTCCACATACCCTAAGCTAGGTATATTTTATTCAGCAGCCAAGAGAACACTTGATAAGGAATGCTTCCCCACAGGAGTGGTTTGCACAGATGAGAACTCCTCTCATTCAGGAGTTCCTTGCATAACAAAGTCGTCCAAAATAATCCAAGTCTGCAAATTTGTTTTGCATAACAAAGAGGTCTTTGTCAAGACTTTGTTAACAAACTTGTAAAAAAACACCATCGTATAAAAAAACGCATGCAAATTTCTTCTTGATAGTAACTATTAATTAACATTTAAATTTCTTAATGAACTTATCGTTCTTAGTCTATCCACAAACTTACTAGCCCTTATGTGGCTGTTGGTACATTTCATATGATTTTATTAAAGGTTCTCTTAATTTGTATAATTGGTTTCGATTTGGTGCAACGTAGCTTTACCAGACATCAAACAGAAAAGGCACCATTTAAATTAATAAAATAATATTACGTACGTTTCTCAACTACTCATTAATGTATAATTTCCCTTAGAGTAGATGTAATTTGTTATTCCAATATACCGAAAATTTTGAAATTTAGTGACGTAAACGTACTGTAAACCAGCAATGATTTGCCTTCTAATTCTTTCTTTTGGTAAACAGTTTTCATTTTTATGGTTTCACTTTGACCCTTTAAAAATGTATGAACGGGAAATATATTTGCATCCTGTATTATTGTCAACTAGAGGTACTTATTATTGGAATAAGTACCTCTAGTTGACAATAATACAGGTTGACAATAATACAGGATGCAAATATATTTCCCGTTACTTATTCCAATAATAAGTACCTCTAACAATAAATAATAATAATAAAATAGTAATAAATAGTAGTAATAAATAGGAATAAGTAGGTGGGAAACTGCTAATCATGAAACATTTTAAGTCAGAACATCTAGTTTTCTTGAGATACAGTATTTTTATCAGTCAGAGATTAAGTGTTTGAGTGGCTTTTATAAAATCCCACATAGTATTTTTTTTTTTTTTTTAAAGAGGTTGGTGGCCTCTTTACCTTGCATTTGCCCGTCCACATAGACTACAGATCTGTGCGTGGAACGTATCCAGCAAAGCAAGGGGTGAGCTGGCACAGTACAAAGGTGAACTGTACTGATAAAAGTTAGTGGCAGTGACCAGGATCCGAACCCACGACACTTCTGCCTTGGGCCCGAAGTCCGTGACGCTACCGACTGAGCCACCGACTCACCAATCGTGCATCAATAAATAAACATCAATAGAAAATGTTTACTTTAAACTACTTAACCCTCGAAAGGTTCTGGGTTTAACAAATGATTTACAAATTTAGCTGCAATTTCATAAAAAAAGTATTAACCAAATTTTAAACATTAAGTTGGTTTGTGTTGTAGAGTGTTGCCAGAATAGAGCTGTGGGAAGTCCCAAAGGTCAATATCACCCAGCATATATGACGATAGACGAGAATATTTCCAATAATACTTGAGGGTCCGCCTTACTGCCGTCCGTCCCCTTTATTACCACAATGCCATCATTTCATCAACTGTGACAGCACCAGTTTACTTTTATTCCACCTCAAACCCTCACTCTCTACGTCTCAAACCTCTAGTAGTACCACAGAGGAGTTCAGTAATGTGTTAGCTAACATGGTTTTATGGTTTACATGTTTCGTATAGTTTACTAGCAAGTGGTCTTTACATAATTAATTACAGAAATTATTGGTCTTTAACATTCTGGCAATTGTATCTTGTTAGATTTGACTGCATGTAATTTCCTCATAAAAAATTCTCTTTTAACAATACACATGATAATAATCATAGTCCCTGGGGACCGAGCAATGGCTTGGTATAGTTTATTTCCATTGTACCCCTATATCGAGTGATCTTCTGTGTAATATTTGTTTTAGTAACAACTGATGTGTTTCCTTTTGTACTGTGTGTTGTAATTTGCTAAAGTGTACTATGGATGGCTTGTTATAAACACATGTACAAGTCATCTGTTTACTTTTTCCTTTTTATTGCTCAACCAACATGGTTACTTGGCAAAACATTAGGCAAAAAAAAAAACGTTAATCGATTTTCGATGGCAGTTTTAACTGTAGAAAACAAGTTTTATGCCAGAGATAGATTATTTACAACATTTAAAGGAAATCTTTAAATCCGTTTTCGAAGATTTGTGCAAGCATACATCCATACATAAAAGCAAACACTGCTCATAAAAGAGTATAGGATAAGACAAAAAAAACTAGACACAGTTAAAAAAAACTCTCTTTATTACTTGAATCAGTGTTGAAATTCAACTTAATGTTCACAGTTAATCAAAAGGAATATATTATTCGCTGGTTACAGTTTAATAAAAAAAATCCATAGAGACTAAACATTGCTTGGCTAAAATGAAAGATAATTATTATGCAAGAGCTGTTATTGCGGTAAAAATATAACCTATAAATCGGTGCAAAATCAAATTGACAGTTACCATGGTGGGGATGTTTTTTTACTTTGGTTATTTTTATTTCCTTCGTATATATAGGTGCTGGCTTATTAGGCTTAGCAATGCTTACGTTGTAGTACGTTGAGTTTTTATTTATATTTTTTTTTATAAAAACATTTTTTTAGCAACATTTTTGGTATTAATATTATCTACTACTTCAATTAGTTGGAGGATAACAAATCTGCATTTTATTAACCATAGCTACTTACACGCTCTAAAATAAATTTATTTTATTCCAAATCATTAGAAATCGATGGAAACTAAGTTACTAAACTCAGTACTTATTGTGATTGCACACTGCAAGTTGTATTCCCTCGGCAAGTTGAGTGACGTCGCCTTGCAAGGTGTCGTCATAGCAACTCCGGTGATGGACAAGACTGACCATTCCGTCGCCTAGCAACTCTCCTCCCCACCCCCTCTCACGACACACGTCTTTATTATCTCTTGTCACCCGGACACTTATATTATTGGATCTCGTTATTGGCTGGAACAGATGTCCGTTATCATACCTTTAAAACACACTTTATGCTGCCTATCAATTTCGCATATCAAACCTTTAAAAGTAATAAAGGCAGTAACTGTTACATGTATCGTTAACGAGTCACAAATGCCCAGCGATTGTCTTTCATTTCAATTAGTTTACAACGTTAAATACTCGTAAGATAAGAATAAGATAAGAAGTAACAATTCTTTCAATTACAATTACATCACCATTGCTCCTGTTCAACAATGTGTTTTCAACGCTTTCTCCCACTTCTACTTAGAATTTTTGTAAATTCATTGCATTAAAGGGTATTTAAATAAATTTCATTGCTAGTGCTAGATAAACTAACTCCAATTGCCAATTACAAGTTTAGTTGAGCTATAGCTCTTGTTTTAACATTATTTTGTTGCACTTATGTACTATTTTCTGTGCATACAGAATGGAAATAAACCTGTAACGGATAAACATAAAAAATAAATAATAATGACCTCTCTTCTCGTGGAACACCTATGCTACTCCAATCATTACAAACATCCACTACTGAAATTAATATTAAGGCATTTGTTTGCCATATCTGTTGGTAGTAAGTGTTCTGTCAAGTTTTTGTAAGAAACTACTAGTAAGATCATTGACTGAAGTTTGGTAATTTCATATAATATTCTTGTAAAACCAACACATAAATTACACCAGATGCCACAGTAATTCGTCTTTGGGTCAGTTGGGTTAACGAAATATGGAGTGATTCTGTCATCACTTGTAATCACATGTAATCTTAAGGTTTGGTAATAATAAATCAATTAAATATTGGCCTTATAACTTTTAAATTTTCATTTATGTACTTAATTTTCGATTGTTTACCGTTTCACCAGTCCAAGAGAAATCTAGCAAATGATGTAACATACCAAAAAATTACTTTTGTAAACTGAAACTATGAAAGAACTAAGAAAAATGGTGAACTGTATGAAAGTGCCAAAGATACGGTGAATGATTTATAAAGCATGAAACAAAGGAATCTCAACAAAGGTTATAAGAGGGTAAAAGGAAGAAGAGGATAAGTGAAGCACGTCCCAGTTTTATGTCAACACCTTGAGAGCGGTATCTGTGACGTCATATATGTTGTGTATGACGGCCGCATGTCCCAAGGTGCCCGATAGATCATCTCACTTTTATCAATTGATATCTTTCTCCGGGGGGATGAATCTCAATATCAGTATCAGCATTTATCTTATTATTATTTCTATTTAGTACCTAATTAAGACTTTGGCATTTAGTAAATACTGTTTGAGAGAGGGTAAGTACTCTTTTACTATAAAAATGTAACATTTTAGCTATATGTGTGGTTACATCTGTTACATTTGGAGGTTATTGCTAATATTAAAAATTACTTTACCAGTTTTCTCTCTTTCTTGCCTCTAAATATGAAACAACAGAAGGAATTACAAATTAGTTAAACGTAAATATATCAGTAAAAATCTTCAGCCTTTTAGAATACAATGTATACTTTTAATAAAATATAAAAAATTATATTTACTTGGGAATAGTTATAGAAAAATTTGATGTTTTTATGGCGTTAATTTATGTAATATCTTTAAACTACAAGTAACAATGTATATTTTATTGGATGAAAACATATTGGAGTCAATATTAGGAATTTTATTACCGCTCTTTTACTAAACCGTCAACTGAAATTTACAAGGAATTTTCAAGACCTAAATTACACTAGACGTCAAAGCAATGCATGTTTCATGTTCATGATGTGTGCATGATCAATTTGTTTACTAAAACAAATGTGTACAATACGACAATATTCTGTAAAATTTAAGAGATAGTATGCCTAACCATTAATCAATATCCCGTTTAATTTTAGTAGGTTGTATTATATTTCAACAATACTATAATATAACCTCTGAACTTTTCATGAGAAGCTCAATTTAACCACTGATATTATTACATTACCAATATTGTCATACAATTGTTGTTTTTAACAACCAATTTCTTCCCTTAAAGTAATGTCTGGTTAAATCTTGTTTGGTTAGTTTGTGAATTTTATGTTATTTTCTAAAATATGTGGATAAAGTAGGATGCAAAATAATAAAAATTGAGTGCATGAAAAATATCAAAAAGTTAAAAATAAATGTTATTTTACTATCAAAAAATCTCATAGATAACTAAAATAACATGTTATCACATGTTATATTAGTTCTATATGATATTATACCATTGTATGGTACATATCTTGATAAATATTACTCAACTATCTTACCTTAGCATTACTTCTACGGGTTACTTCGTTATGCGAGGATTCCTGCAAGTAGGGTCGCTGTTGTTTAAATAAACCACTCCTAAGGGAAAGAATCCTTCGACTTTAGTGAATAATACACTTCCTATTTAGGGTTCACAAACGTCACCCTAACAAAAGAAAGATAAAATTAAAATAATTACGTAACCTGTATTCTGTGATATGATTGATTGGGGAAGAAGAGGGTTAGGGAAAACTGTGACATAGTGAAATCACAACACTAAACTACCCGGTAGTGTACATAACAATAAAGTAAAATGTAAATTTTCTTTTGTAACACAAACTTATAACAAGTGAAGCAGCTACCTGTCCTGATTAAGTATTCCTGCAAAGAATGCTGGTAAATATTTGTTTTACGGTTTAGTTTCTACGGTAAAAGAGTTGGTAGATTCAGTTCAGTTGAATACTTTGAGTATATGTGTGTGTGACTTAATTGATTAAAATCCATTAAATTAATTATACCAGTTGGCTGTAGAAGTTTAAAAACTTCATAACTGGTTTAAGAGGATATGGCCCTACAATAGCCTCAGCCCTTTGGGGTTTCGGCTCCCTGAACTGAAACTTTACGAAACAACAAAAAAAACCCAATATATTTAGCAGATTAATGAATACAAAATTGTAAAAGGTTGAAGGTGCAAGTCAATCCTGGGGCTGACATGACTATGAATCTAGAATAACTGGTTTAAAATGGATTCATTATTGATTTGAACTACGATGGATTATTTCTTTATGGTACCGACCAATGTCAATTGAAATAGCAGAATTAGCAATACCATGAAGATTTAAAATTCAATTTCCTTCCCATAACCTTTTACAGTAGGCTTGTTTGAAACCAATAAATTAGGAAATTAATTTATTGTTTTGTAGCGTATTGCCTTTCTATGTTAGTACAAATTGCATAGTTAGTCTAATAAGAGAAATAAACCTAATAATATTAGGTTTAATATTATAGATTGTGCCTGCTTTCAATTAACTTATAATTGTACAAATAATAAGTCCATCGATTTTTGCAACAGCTCAAAGTATAGGACATCAGCTAAAGACAAAAGAGGGGAAGGACAAAGAGTAGCCCGATACACGTCGCAGGTTTATCACCTAGGCCTCAGATGTCGCCTCACTTATTGTAGTGAGTGGCAGCAGTTTATATATACAAGATGAAGAGAGGGAAGAGAAGCCAGCTTGTGTTACTGTCCACCATTCCTGTCGTTTATAAAAGGGAAATAATATACAGTAAATAAAACTATAAACATAGTTTTACCATATATGAAGTAATATAAATAAAGTAATATAATATAAATTGGTGTTTATTTATTCTATGGTTTTACAACGCCGTGCCTTGGGTTTCATATTTTTTTAGCAATTGTTTCAAATAAATAATTTATTTTGCTACTCTAACAAAGGATTGTAGAAGTCTACCGTTCAATACAGGTAAGTTATTAATTTAAATGAGGGAGACCACCTCAGAAAATCAAAAACTAATATAATCAATCATGAAGAGAGCCTAGCCTGATAAATAAATAAATGTTTATAAATAATTTTATTTGGCCATTAAGTACATACTGTACAATAGGCTAAGTCATATAAAGCATTATAATTTAACATGCACAAATCAAACATAAAATAATAAAAAGCAAACACGCAAGCATACAAAATAAAATCAAGAGTTCAATGCAAACAGCATCTGCAAAGCAGCAAACCATGCATATTACCAAGCTATACATTACACTGTGTATATACAGTACAATTTTTTACCCAAATTCATAATCTTATCATTTTTGTAAACTCTTGTGAAGTAAAGTCAACATAAAATAATGTTAAATCAATCAAATCGAAATATTAGTAATAAGCAAAAGAAGAATTTTTAAAGTTAATAATGATGTAAAAAATCTTCCCAAACTCACATTTTAACTTTGCAAGTACAGACGGAGATTAGTTTTAAAGTTTGTTTTGCAAACAAAGTTTATTAAATAAATTAAACATCCTTTCCCTCCGGCGGTACAGTGTTAAGACTCCACATACCCTAAGCTAGGTATATTTTATTCAGCAGCCAAGAGAACACTTGATAAGGAATGCTTCCCCACAGGAGTGGTTTGCACAGATGAGAACTCCTCTCATTCAGGAGTTCCTTGCATAACAAAGTCGTCCAAAATAATCCAAGTCTGCAAATTTGTTTTGCATAACAAAGAGGTCTTTGTTAAGGCGTTGATTGGTAAATTGTCTTATCTTATAACCATAAAATAAATAAATGTTTTAATAAATTATAACATTTTAAAAAGAAACATAATAACGACATATTTATCTACTACTGTAGTTTATGATATGGAGTACTCTTAAGGATTTGTCGATTTTAGCTGTAAAAATAATGTTTATCATCTTTTACGTGACCTTATTAGAGAAAACTTTAAAAATTTATAAACGTCTGCGAAGTAAAATTAATAATTTTAAGACTTATTTCTAAGTCCATAAACTGCATATAGCAAAAAACGACAAATCTAAATTTTAGTTTTAGACATGAGGAAGCACTTAATTACTTTTAGGAAAACTGACCAAACCGTAACCATTTCCTATAGCTTTCATCAGCTGTAATTCTCTCCTACTTTACCTGACAGAAATGACTTGCGATCGTTTAACTTCAAGTAATGAAGTCATAACACGTTCCATGGGTCAATATCACTCATCATGTTTTATATTGGATGAGAATATTCCCAGTAAGACTTGAGGATACGTTTTTCTATTACTCGTATCTTTTTTGTCCCCGAGTAACCATTTCATCATATGTCATTGTTGTTAGATATATTTGTGTTAAATAGCTTCTTGATCAGCATTGTAGGTGTTATTAAATTTACAGAAAGTAAATAAAATAAACGTCTTGTAAAACATACAGACGCTTATACTGTTACTCACAAGAGGGTACAAAAAAGATGGTAAATGGTGATCGATTTTGATTGGACACTCTAATCATCATCAAACCCAATAGGCGAATGACATTGGGTTCTTTTATTTACTTTATGTATATTTATGTTTGCTGATACAGGTAGCTATAGTATATAAGCTACATTAGGGCCCATTATGGAGTAGCGAATATACGCCGACGCCTCTGGATCATTGATACAAACTAATTACAGACGTTACTAGTGTACTAAGATGAACGAATAAACCAATGCATATATGCTGCTATAAATAAAAAACGGGGAGTTAATGCTTGATCAGTACTAGCTACTTACTTTGTTTCTCTGTTCAACAAACTTGTCATTTACGAAGCAAGGGAAAGAAAGAGCTTTTTGATTAAGGTTCTGGAAAGTAACTGAATGTCATTCCACTTAAATGTGCAATGTGCATCCATATATATTTTTCTTTTGGTGGAATTGGTTTCCACCACATTTATTTATCCGCAAGAAAATTATTTGACATGACTTATAAAATTAATATAGTCATTTATAGCATACCACGAATACCCATAGCATTTTAATTTTAAAATACTCGTGATTCCTTTGGAAGACACTTGGTTGTATTTTTTATTTCTTCAGACTTCGTAAAAAATATTCAGTAAAGCGCAACAATTTTGAGTTAAGAGTTATTAATGTTCACTAGGACTACTTTGTTAGACTTAAATGTACTTAGAAGTAAATGCAGTTCCGAATAATATTTGAACAACCGCCACTCTTGCAGCTGTCTCCAACCTGTATTCCCTTGGAATGTTGAGTGACGTGAACAATTATTCCGGTCCCTTGCAAGGTGTCGTCATAGCAACTCCGGTGATGGACAAGACTGACCATTCCGTCGCCTAGCAACTCTCCTCCCCCACCCCCTCTCACGACACACGTCTTTATTATCTCTTGTCACCCGGACACTTATATTATTGGACTCGTTATTGGCTGGAACAGATGTCCGTTATCATACCTGCAATGACTTCTTGCCCCTCACTTGACAGTATACATCAACTGGTTTTTGCACTTGGGTATCTTTCCCCACTGCCTAAAGACAAGTTTTGTTACACCTATCTTCAAGAATGGTAATTCTTCAGACATAAAAAACTACAGACCAATCTCCATACAATCATCGCTTGCCAAAGTTTTTGAATCCCTGGTTCTCACTAGATTAAATTTTTTTATTAAGAACCACTTATCAACAGCCCAGCATGGCTTCTATAGCGGTAGATCAGCTGCATCCAACCTGGTTATCTATCAAGATGATATAATATCAGCCTTCAACAGAAGTCATCAAGTAGACAGCATTTACCTGGACATGTCGAAGGCTTTTGACAGATTGAGTCATGAACATCTACTGGCTAAGCTCAGCAATTTGGGTGTTACTGGTGCCATGCTAAGTTGGTTCAGAAGCTATGTCAGTAATCGTCACCAGGTTGTCAGATACAATGGATGTACATCCACAGCGTTTCCTGTTCTTTCTGGAGTCCCCCAGGGCTCGTTATTGGGTCCTGTGCTGTTTTCCATATTTGTGAATGACCTGGTCTCAGTAGTCACAAATTGTAAAATATTACTCTTTGCAGATGATGCTAAAATATACAAGGAAATTTCGTCGGAGTATGATTGTGATATGCTTCAGGCCGACCTTGACCAAGTATTACTGTGGTGCCTCAAGAACGAAATGGAGCTTAACATCTCCAAATGCACAGTGCTCTCCTTTTCACGACGGGCAAATACCATGATGTATGGTTATACTCTTGGAGGAAAATCACTTTCCAGATCATCTGTTGTTAAAGACCTTGGTGTGACTTTAACATCGTCACTAAGTCCCGATGCTCACCTTGATGCCATTAGTAGAAGAGCAAACTCTGTTCTTGGTTTTATTATTAGAGTGTCTAAGGACGGTTTTTCGCCAGAAGCACTAAGGACTCTTTACGTTCAACTTATCCGCCCTATCCTTGAGTACTGTTCTCCAGTGTGGTCACCGTATCAGCTGGGCCACATAGAACTTCTTGAGGGAATACAAAGACGATTCATTCGAATTGTTGGACTGCAGCTGGGCTTTCGCTATGAAGATGTACCCTTGGACGAGCTAAGCCACCTCCTTCGTCTTCAACCCTTGTCAGTCAGGCGTAGAGTCTCCGATTTAATGTTTCTGAAGAAGATAATCTCAGCTTCAGTGGACTCACCTGATTTGTTGGGAAGAATCGACCTTCGAGCGTTGAAATCGACAAGATCAAAACAAGTGTTTGAGAGGAGATATTGCTCTACACAATATGCGTACCACAGCACTATGCCACGTCTCCATCGCCTTGGAAACTGTCTTCCAGAACACCTAGACTTCTTCTCCATGTCCGATGAAGTCTTTAGAAATGGGCTGAAGAGTTTCTACGCTTAGTTGTTGTTGAGATCATTATACTGTTACCTTCTTTTTTGTTTCTTTATCATTGTAGTTGTTGTTTTACTGTTACTTGTTTTTTGATTTTTTATCTTTGTTAGCTAATTACCAAATTTGTTGTTCCCCATGTTGATTGTTAATTATTGTTGTTATTTAATGTATTTATTGTTATTTATTCTTATTTATTGTTATTTATTGTTATTCATTGTTATTCATTGTTATTTTTTGTTATTTATTGTTATATATATTGATATATGTTGATACATTCTTATTTATTAGGGTTCTTTAGTTAGGTCATCTTGATGTTATGTATGAATTGTTCTATGTAAGTCTGAATGAAATGTCTTGCCATGATTGTATGTTATGAAAATGGAGTTTTCCGTCTGTAAATAAATAAATAAATAAATAAATGACCAATATCTGATGTAAAGTAAATAGTTTTGGTGCAGTTTTTCAAATGCAGTAAAAGTTATAATGTAGACACATTATTTATAAAAATTTATAGTATTATTTGATTTTAAAATTATACATCGCTAACCATTTTACTTATAAATTATGACGTAGCTTGCATGAAAGACGTATTTAAAGATTTTTGGTATTTTACATGGTTAGTCCTAAGGGCTTGAGAACGAACTACTCCAACCAATTAGAGGAAGTGAGATGGATGCGATTTCGTTTCAAGTTCAATTCGCCAATTCATAGTTAACCTGGATAAAAAAATACTCTCTTTCATATACACTTTTTGTATTTGAAATTAACTTTTCCGTTAGTATTACGATTATTGTTCTTTTGGTTATTGTGTGTTTATTGTTTTAGAACTTCAATAAATCAACTGTAGCTTGATACAACTAGTATGCAGGTTTGCTATGACGCAGAAGCTTTCTCATTTGGGTATTCAAAGATAAAAATAACATTCAAAAACACCAAATGCACTTAAACCTTCTGAAATACAGGGTTTTAAAAAGAATGGCGCAAAACTAAACGGTTGGTACGTCCGTTTCCATGCTTTCAAACAGCTGATTGTTACGCCATAGGAAAAGGCGTGTTTATTAGTTTGTTTTGACAAGGTCATGTGTTCCAATCCAAGGTCTCAGTTGCTTAGTTGAGTACTGCGAAGCCTGCCAACAAATGGACCTGGAATCTCGTCCCATCCTAAGGTAAAACATAATATTGAAACATTACAAGAATAGTAAACACATCAAGCCGAAGACAACGATATAAACAACTTAGTTCTTCACATCGTTAGCCGAAGTTGATAAAACACATTTGTAAACCTCCAAGAGAAAAGTAAATTAGTTAAAGACCTATAAAATTAAAATTAAAATCCTTGAATTTAACAATACGATAAAAAGATTATGGAAGAAGTACGTTGATAACGTTGATAAGTAAGGTATGATAGTATGGAATAAGTATGAATTGCATGTTTTATCATGTAGTCAACAAAGATTAAGATATTCAAAAATGCACGATTAAATTTAAAGGTAAACTTACCTGTAATAATATTAGTAAAACATTGATCCAGCAAGATATTGTGTTAATTGTATTTGCGATGTAATTTAACGATGAGCAAAAAGTGGAACAAATCAAAAATTTTGCAAGAAGGAATATGATGGATGGCCGGGTACATCAGAGCTGCTCTATATGGGGCCTCGGCCTCGAGCGTGAGTTAAGTGGCTATTCCGAGAGATGAAGATCCACGCCAAGAAAAATTTATGGAAAACACATTGAAGATGAAGGGAAACGAAAATAACAGTTGTAGGCTGGTTACTGATGAAGGTGAAGCTGGATGGAGGGAGCAGACAGGCCATCAGTCGGCCAAACAGGACGTAACTCGTGGCCAGAAATATGCCAGAGTTACGAGGACTGTGATCCCTAGGAGGATGCCCAGACCACGCTCCTGGCCTATAGCTCTGGACCCATCATGTTTATGACGGGCATAACTTGGGTGGGTTCGAGTAAAGTCGTGAAATGAATCAAACTGTGGACTTTACGTTAAATGCTCAAGTAATCCAAATAATGTAACTTGCAATGTACTCTTTTTGTGCAATTTGCGTAATTTGCGTGACTACGAGCTTGATTGTGTCTGATTAAAAAACATTTATTCGAATTATAAATGTATTTTTGATGTTTGATATTGGTTATTATAACATCTATCACAGATTCAAACCATCGACTTTGTAGATGGGTCATTTACATTGATCAAAGTGAAGTTGAAGCGTTTGTTCGATTGTTGACATGCTATCTTCGGCGATCAAAACATCTACCCGATGTCAATTCTTTATATCAATTTGCTCTTTACTTATAATCAACAAACGTACGAGATAAGAACTGATATTCGGCTGGACGGCTCTGGAACTCAACCAGTAAACTATACATTACTATGCAGAGATAGGTTTTTTATACATCGTAAATTTTACTGTTATAATAGCTGCTTTTGATACACATAATGTTTATTGGTTAATTATTAGGAAATAAACAGAACGTGTGATAAAATAAAATTATTGTTTTCTAAAAGTATTCCTTTTGCCGTATCCAATCAGTGAATTGGTTTAGATGGTTTGACTATGCCTTACAACAGGGGATCACAAATCATACAGAATACAAAATTAATCTGTATATTTTAGAACTGTATGAAACGTATGCTCTATATTATTATTTTAAAATTTTAACTTCTAAATATCTGTAACCAATCTAATATATTACATCTTTTGACTTGAAATTGATTTAATAATAAAGGAGAAATTCTGGTAATACATTACCCAAACCTGTCATATCACTTAATATTTTGAAACATTCTAAACAAAGGGTTTCGCTGAGGTGGCGCGACGGGATGAGATGACTTTGATTTAAGGGCGTAATATGAAGCCAATCAGAAACACCCCTCGAAGTCAAATTTATAGCATGGATTATGTACAAGTTGATTTAGACATTTACTGTCTAGACTTATGCGTTGTTACATATTATCTAACGTAGTCAGGTCGACTTGGATTATACAGAATGTTAGATTAATTATTTATACTAAAGGAATAATACAGGGTGTCCGGTCATAAGTGTTAAATACAATTTTTCATTAAACTACATGGTAATGGCGACATAATGACGCACATTTGAGGTTCCCAACCTCAACCGTTAGGGAATAACAAATAAATTAAGATTTTTCAAAAAAATTTGTAGTTGTTATGAAAAAGGTTATATTACTCTGTTAAAAATGCAATAATTGTTAATTTAAATATCATTTTCAGAATCCTCACAAAATTTTAAATAGATATAACACATAATCACTGGGGTACGGAAAAATATTCTACTTAAATTTCTTCGTTAAACAATTATTTTTAATACTGACGAAAATTTAAATAACATTCAGCGATTTATTTCTCGGTTACCGAGATCCGCTGAGTTTAACAAATATCACTAAAAACTTCCTTATTTAAAGGGCTTTCCAATGGTGTATAATTTTTTTTTTTTTTTTTTTTTTTTGTCCTAGGACGCTAGGCACGAGCCTGGGATTGTTTTACACATTACTTCAGGCTAGACATAGGGGTTGCGGCATTATCACTTAGATAAAATCCATTGGTGACTTGGCGGGGATCGATCCCGGGACCTCACGGACCGAAGTCCCGCGCTCTAGCCATTACGCCAGCTCGCTCCCCTAACCAGCTCGCTCCCCAATGGTGTATAATAGTTTTTACCAAGCTTAAAATTTCCTAATGTAATTAAATCATTGTTGTGAAAAAACATGGTAGGGCAAAGAAAAGCTATTGTGAAGAATAATACATTTAACTGCAGGCAACGAATAATTTGTATTTTTTCTCGCATGCAACGCTTTTTTTATAACTATTAAGCTAAGAAAATTTCGCTGGGTTACGGAAAAATATTCTACTTAAATTTCTTCGTTAAACAATTATTTTTAATATCGACGAAAATTTAAATAACATTCAGCAATTTATTTCTCGGGTACCGAGTTCCGCTGAGTTAAACATATTACTAAAAACTTCCTCATTTAAAGGGCTTTACAATTATGTATAACTACAATTATCTACTGTCAAATCTATGGTGAATTTTACGTAGGCCTACTATTGTGAAAAATCACTGTTAAACCAAAACAGATATTGTAAAAAATAATGAGTTTTTCTTACTATTTTATGAGCTTACCACTGATGATATGGGTTTGTGTAATTTATGATTGACCAGACTACACTTTTATCAAACTAAAGACTTTTTGTTTCGACTTTGGAAAATTTGTTATTAAAAAAAACACAATACATTAGTAAAAAAATACAATACAAATCAAATCTATGACATACTTCGTCCGAAGCTCAACATTAAGGTGAAATCACAGTTTGAGTTTGGGTGTAAAGTGCCCTCCGTTTTCCCGCAAGCGGGCTTTCCCAGCACCCTCAAAGATTCTCTACCGTAACTCAACTTCAGAGTTTACAACAGTCGAGTAAACTAGACTTTACATGTAACCCCAAACAAAAAATCTAACGGGCTCAAGTCTGGAGATCGAGGAGGCCATGTCACACTTCCTCCACGTCCAATCCATGTCGGGTAGTTTTGGTACAGCCACAAGCGAACTTCCGCGAGTTAATTGAAATCTTATCTGAAATATGAAAAATATACGATTATCGTAACTTTATCACAAACCCATTTTGCTACTATATGTTTCTTTTCTTAGCTTAATAGTTATTAAAAAAGCGTTGCATGCGAGAAAAAATACAAATTATTCGTTGCCTGCAGTTAAATGTATTATTCTTCATGATAGCTTTTCTTTGCCCTACCATGTTTTTTCACAACAATGATTTAATTACATTAGGAAATTTTAAACTTGGTAAAACTATTATACACCATTGGAAAGCCCTTTAAATAAGGAAGTTTTTAGTGATATTTGTTAAACTCAGCGGATCTCGGTAACCGAGAAATAAATCGCTGAATGTTATTTAAATTTTCGTCGGTATTAAAAATAATTGTTTAACTTAGAAATTTAAGTAGAATATTTTTCCGTACCCTAGCGATTATGTGTTATATCTATTTAAAATTTTGTGAGGATTCTGAAAATGACATATAAACTAACAATTATTGCATTTTTAACAGAGTAATACAACCTTTTTCATAACAACTACAATAATTTTTGAAAAATCTTATTTTATTTGTTATTCCCTAACGGTTGAGGTTGGGAACCTCAAATGTGCGTCATTATGTCGCCATTACCATGTAGTTTGATACAAAATTTTATTTAACACTTATGACCGGACACCCTGTATATGTTTAACCATTGGTCACGATTTCACCATTAATACTCGTAGAAAAATAAACTACCGTACACCATTTTTCCCCCTTAACCTTTATTTTTGTATCTTTACGTAAATCACAGTTACTAATTTTTCACATTCTATGGCTAATTAACAAATAGGTTGGATTAGATACAATAAAAGCTGGTTTCCAAAATAAGTCCACAAGCGATTAGTAGAAGAGTCTCCTGCTACATACTTATTTAATCTAAAAACAATAGATGGATTGACAGATTGAGGAAGAAAGAGTTATAAACGAGTACAGACTTGACTGAGGAGTAGATGGGTCAGGTCTATGTTTAATGCACGTGCCAAGTCCCGGGGGTGTATTTTACGCAATGAACTCAGGGAGTTGGGGCTCAAGACGAATTTTCACGGTTCACATTTTTGCCTTTGGGTTTCAATCAGTTACCCTTCAAGTGTCTGAGAAAACATTTAAAAGATTTACAAGTATTTAAAAATCGTTTAAAGTCTATGTTGAGAATAGTGTAGCAGTCTTACAATTATCGGTTCAATGTTATTGAACAATCATACCACAGTCCGTTGGGTCGGAATATTTGTCTAACTGTATCTAATCCAAATAAAGAAACACCCTTATATTTTGTTAGGGAACATTTGTTGACCTACATGTCCAACAAAGTTTAACTCCTCATGATTATTTTGCTTCTAAATACAATGTGGGGCACTTAAAGTTGAAAGTTTTTTTAAGTAGGCCTAACGATTTGCTTTCATTAGTATTTTAGCTCTCTTATTTTTTATTGAGGAAAACTATTAGTTTTCATTATGTTTATGTTTTACTGTTTTAGCTACTGAAAAGCTGGAATTATGGTGGTTTAAAATACTTGTATAGATTGTAAATTTAAGCTAGTTGTAGCTAATTTACTTAATACACTAGTTAAGCTGTTGTCTCCTAGTACTTTGGACAGTTTTGATTGTGAATTGCAGCGTGAGTTTATATACAACTCTAGGACCGTTACATCGGTCCATAATATTATTTTTATATGGAAACTTAGTCATTCATTATAATTAGTTTACATTTAGTATTATTTCACCCTACATGTTTCTTTATGCCATGGAAGATTTGCCAGTACGCAGTGATGTTGGAGGGAGCAAGATAGAAATGTCCTGGGTCGATTCTCAAGGGGGCGTTTTTCGCAATAAACTGGAAGATGTTCGGTTCCGGTTGATTTTATTATACACTTCTCACCCGACGTGGTTTTGGATGAATCTACTTTGGAAGACTTGGATTTGTGTTAAAATGCTAGAACTTAAATAAGAATTTGATCAACAATGTTTGATGCTTTTGTTCACTGCCTTCCTGACATAAACAAAATAATATGACTTTGAAAGTTTATGCATTTTCAGCAATGTTTTTGATGTGGCATAAATTAGAAAAAGTCATTTAAGCCTAAACAAGAAAAGTAGTGTCGATAGGGTTTTTATTTTAGTCATTTACAAAATCTATTCTTATGATTAAAATGTCTTTAAAATTATTTATTTTCATTATACACAATAGCATCATATACTAGCAAAAACTTAAAATATAAATACATATTATTAATCAACTCCTTGGCATGTAAAAGGTTGCACATTCCAACAGAATGTCCTGTAGCTAGGAGACGGTAATAATTCCTGACATTAATTGAACTACGACAACGTTGTCCTCAGAAAGGGATATTGAAATTCACATCAGGGCTTGTAAATTAAATCTGAAGTGACATGGTGGATGGCAAGCTGACCTTAACTGGCCCCTTATCACCCTTATCACACACTGAGTGACGCCTTTGGTCACAAAAACCACGCACAGAGAGAAGCAATAACACCCTCCACTCCCTACAGTCTACAGCATAACCTGACTACATAATTTAAACTGTTGCAAAAAAACTACATTACAATTCTCTAGCTTGGCTGAGGTTTTGACCATTAAAAAAATTGTAAATTGTCCTATCTGTGTTATTGAAGTTAACGTCAAGTCAAAGTTTTCTTGTAGTATCTTGGAATTATATATATATATATATATATATATTATAACTAATTATTAACATATTAAACCTTGACCAGGATGAGTAATTCATTTTGGTAATCTATGTAAAAGTTTATATTCTTTATCGGAACCTTCGTCAATAAAAAACAAAATGAAGTACAAATAATTGTAGTGCTTGAGCTAGTTTCATGTTTTAATTTGTAATTTGAGAGTGATCAGTTTTAGTTTGAAAATTGGTGACATTTTAAGACTAAACAAATCAAATTAAATTTCATGAAAAAGGTTGACAAGTCAATTTATGCTACTCTAACCCACATTACAAATTACAATGAGACTAAAGCGTTGTCTGACCGCAATCAAGAAGTATGACCAATTAAAAAGATTCCAATCAAACAAATATAAAAATACCCCCACCGCAGCAAACCTGCCGTCTAAGCGAATTTCCATTTGGCTGAATTGATTTTCAATCGATCTATTTAGATTAAAATTAGGTTTAACGAGTACCTAGGTTTGCTGCTACAAGGAAACTAATAAAGTGTGTATTTTAAGTAAAATAATTATTGCTTAGTAGAAAATGAATATATTTGCCAAGTTTGGTCAAAAGAATATATATATAAATCTATATATATATATATATATATATATATATATATATATACATATACACAAATTTTAACGAATGGTGTTTTTGGCCTCTGGGGACATCAAAATGAAAAAGTAAATCGGTCCCGGGCCTATGTCTTACCATGAGACCTACGGTAATAGCTACTTCCCTGTAGGGAAATTCGCTAAAAAGATTCAAAGGTTAAAGATTGTAGTTTTGCTAAGTCAACTATTTATGCGTTTCTATTAGGTAGTAAGTCTGCAAGAAAACACTGAAATAATTAATATTAATTGACCCCTTACAATTTGGACTGAAACTTAGGTCGATGTTCATTTGTACTCTAAAGTTTGATAATGAAAGAACCAGTGTTTGTAAAGTTTTTGTAGTGTTTAGTTGTTGGCAGAGCTGAGGACAACTTGTGTGATATACGACGGATGAAGGCTCAGTTGATGCAGATTTGTAGTCACAAGTATGGCGCCAATCAGACAAACTGCCACAGTAGTCAATATCTTGGTTAGTTGTTCTTTGGTAACAATGGTTGTAGAAATAAAACTGTCGTTGAAACCATTCCATCTGCATGATACAATTAACAAGTCTTAACTGATTGGAGATTGATGTAAAATATTTATTTGTGCATTAAAAATGTTGATCTTGTTCATTCTGTTTGGATTAAGGTTCATTTTTATGTTATGGTTTTTTTTAGTTGGCTATCTCATTTTGCAGATATAATTAATTCTGTTAAAGTATTATACACTTGTTAGGAATGTTTATACTGTACTGTAGTATCAAAGGTATATTACAGTACTAATAATTTTATTTTTCATAAATTAATGTTTTCTTTTAGTTGTTGTCAAGAAAATATGAAGAAAATGATAAGGTAGATTTATTGTTTTATTTGGTTTCATAGCAGAACAAACTCCTAAAACATTTCTCTAAACATTTTACGCAGTACCATGGACTTACGTTTGACGTTTTAAGCCTCGTTTTCATCCATACATGATAGCATTCTTACAAACTTAATTATGGTTTGGTAAAACATCTAGAAGCAGACAAGGGTTAAGAAATAGTAGTTTTCATTGTTAGGAGCGCAAGTGGCTTTTTTGGTACGCAATCGTGTTTAACAAGCGAGGCAGATTTTTCATAATGTACTTATAAAATTTTGAGGTTTTATAATTGAATGAATGCGAAAAATTTTATATATGTTTTTTTCTGTTCCCTATTTGAAGTTACCCGAAAACGATGATTTTTCGGACGATTTAGTGAACTAAAAACGGCTGCTTTCCGGTCATTATGATGAAACAACTATTGCAAATTAAAAGTTTAACTAGGTCATTGGCGATATTCCAGTTCAAAAACAGCCGTTATACAATTTCCCACAGAAATCATCAACATTTGGACATTCGATGTGTTTTCTGTGGCTCACGTGAATCTACCGAATAACAAAATCGGCGCAGAGTCGCTTTGATTAATGATTCCCTACATTCAACAGGTTTATCCCACACTTACTCGGCTATATACACTTTCCGCCCTTTCCACCAAGTTCTCAAGCTCAAAAACAATTTACTTCTTTATGGCTTTCCTTACAAGTCTGAGGTCATGTGCGTAGCTTTATTACTGTCTAAATAAACGTATGTGTTGTGGGATGGTTACCAAGAACGTTTGTTTTACTTTATCAATGAACATATTGAGTGTAATGAATTGTGAGCTGTTAAAATATCTTCGGTTCATTAATTTATGTTTTTTGTATAACTCGTCAGCAAAATAAGTATATTAAATCCATTTGATGTGATGGATTCGTATGAGGGCAAATAGCTTATTCTATACAACAAACATAATACCTAGTATTTGTACATGAAGTCCGTGTAAGAGTTTGTAGTAATACATTAATACATCAAGTGACAGTAATACATCAAGAGACAAGAACAAGCTGTTGAAATGATAGCAACTGTATAAAGCTTACAGCTTAAAGTTTGAGGTTTATAGAAAGTGAATAGGGGTAGAACTCACTCTGGAATCTTTGCAAACACTACGACACTCAATTAGTGCTGATACTTGATGATTGATTGTAAGTAAACAATTTGGTAGCCATTGTAAAATATTGTAATCCAAGGATTGTAGGACTGTTTGGCGACATGTGGTGACGAGGAGACGAGGATTGGGGGGTGGCAAAACCAAGACTGACGTTGATGAGTACGTGTCACCTCCCGGCCGTGGATCGATACTCTGCAGTCTTGCATTGTACTCCGGACACTTAAACACCACTGGTTAGACGAAGGTAATATGTGATTTAGGGATAGAGATTGAGCTGACGAGTAGTTGTAAATTGTAAATAATAAGACAAATATCGACACTCATGCAGTTGTCCTTTTGTAGAAATTATACTTCTTGATAACAAAATATGTACTCACGTTGTTGTGGCATTAGAATGGTAAGTTAGAGTAAATGGTGCTATCTCATATGGCTCAAGTATATAAAGTAGATGATGAGCGATTGTCAGTTCAAAACGAGAAGCAATACCACAGCATTCGTCCATCTGACGAATAACTAACTTCTCCATGGGTCTACCTACTTCCGTACTGATTGGGTCATAAAATAAGAATTCGAATTTTCGGTGGATTTTGCGAATTGTGTTTCCTGTGGCCAGTCCAAGACTTACGATGATAAACAGTTGTCATATCAAAGATGTTCAGTAAAAGATGTTCAGTAGACTTCCTCTTATCCAGACTCGGATTGGCCAGTCTAGATAACGTTGTTTCCGGTTAAACTTACGTCCACTGATTCACTTAAAAACGAAAATATATATTTTACTTAAATTTTGGAGAGAATTGTAGTCAAACACTACCCACTTCCTGATGATCCAGTCCGGCTAACCTGATGTCCGGTTAAAAGGCGTCCGAATAAGAGGGAATCTATAGTAGTTATACTTTCTTTTAAGTGGCCCATTCAACGCAACTATGCTTCGATTTATGTTTCCCTATAATTCTGTACTCATCGAGTTGTAAAATGGGAATGAGAATTTTTAGTGGACAGTATACTGTTACAGGTCCAACACTGACGGTATAGGATAGTTGTCATATCAATATGTGCATCGAAGCTTTTAATGTAATCCATCTGAAGCAAGTTATACTTCTCTATACTAATGAATTAATGATGTTTTGAAGTTAGAATAAAGAAGAACGAATAAAGTGATTTCACGTGGCATTGTGTGGCAGGAGGGGGTGGTAGATCCAAGACTGACGTTGATGAGCAGTTGTCATTTCAAGACGTGGATCGATATCTCAGCATTTGTCCATCTGACCCAAAGTACACTTTTCAATACCTCCTACTGTGTTACAAAATGACAATGAGAATATCTTTTGTACGACTCAATATATATCTTTTGTACAGCATACTGTGCAATGGGTTTTGGGGAAACATATATCCAAATATTTTTCTCAGCAAGAACAATTATAATTAAATTTCCAAATATATTTTGAATTCCTATAATTTTACAAAAGGTAATTTTTCATTCCTGTATGTTGGCATTATATTTTTCCTTGTCAACTGTCATGCACAAAACCCAGAAAAGTTTCGATTATATTTAGATAATTAACTACCTTCTTGTCACAATGTATGTAATACACTATTTGCTGTAAGTTTATTTGATTGCTAAAAAAGAAATACCTTTAGATATATATATATATTTTGTTGTATATATATTTATTGAAATAAATAAATGGACATGGATTCGCTGAAATTAGTTTTCAATCGTCATGGGCTGACGATTGTGAGTGACAGACGACAATTGGCGAGTGATGAGTGATGAGTGATGAGTGATGATGGACAAGCGACGATGACAAACTCGTCAGACCACTGATTCATCTGACGTATGTGACGTTTTAAACTCCGTCGATTACAATTCATTTGTATGCAACTTTGTGGAGGAAATTGTTTATATTTAACGCTCCTCTAATGGATTTTGCCCATGTATGAGTTGATTTTTTTCATGTATACAATCCCTTTCGAAATACTAAATATCTTTTGGCCACTTTAAACAGTAAGTAGCTCGTTTCTAGTCTTTTGTAGGGTTATAATCATTGTTTACAAAATGGGCTTTGTGAAAATAGCTGGAGCTTGGTAGATTTACTGAGCATATTATGTGGACTTATTAAAAAATGCATTTGAGTTTCACGAGATTGAACTCAACAAAGTAGCTTTAAAGATATAAACATTACCAACAATCATCTGCATCGTATTTTTACAACAAATGCTGGAAAAGGTTTGAATATTCAGATAAAATTTTGTCAGTACAGTATAGTGTATCTTAAACATTGTTGTAGTTGTATGTATGGGTTGTGTTTTACTAACTATATATTTGTTCATAGTTGAATGGGGGAAATTCTCAAACGCGCATGAAGACCTCGTGTTTGTACCGTAAACACCTACTTGCCGGCCTTGTGGCATAATCTACTAATATGCATGCTAGAATTACAAACCAAAATTTTGGTTATACCTTTAATCGTTGAATAGTAATCGTTAACGATGAAACTGACCATGCGATACTTCAGCTTTATTGCAGATACCAACAAGTTTTTGAAAAGTTTTATATAAAGTTTAAACATATTTATTTCTACTTAATTCCTCTCGTTTGAAAGAATTGAAATAATATCTATTTGGTGTGATTACATTTAATTAACACTATCTCTATTTACAAAACAATAAGTATTGAATCGTTGTTTCAACATATTTTGGTCATCTCTTTGTAAAAGAATTAGAGTAAAATCTATATCAAGTTTGAGAAGGTAACTTGTACGATTGTATTGAGAGTGTGTTGAAAGCATTATATTGATTAGAACTCTGTTCCATAGATCTCGGGTTTCTTGATAATTATTCGGTAGCTATAGCTCATAAATCTGTTTAACAACGGGTCGTATTCGACTCGCACGTAATCCCAACCATAAATTTGGCCCCGAAAGACAGCTTGTCCGATCCGCTTCATCTTACAACGTTAAATCAAATTCTTGCCTCATCCCTGAGCAATAAATACACATCTAGGTTTGACTGGATGACTTCCTTCGATATACTGAGCGATTTAGCAGCAAGAAATATTATTTTAGTTCAAAGTAATTTTACCTTTCATTTCAAAGTTGTTTTGTTTTTGAATTTATTTTAATGTTTCAAATACACCAAATGTTTGGTAAATTAATGAAGACATTCTTCCGACTCATAATACTATAATACTCATAATACTAATCTAAAATCAAAGTTTTGAAAATAAAGTGAACTTAAATCTAATTATTGAATAGTTTTTTCGTCGTTGATTATGTCATCGCATAAAGTAACAATTATAAGGACTTATTAATGTACCATGTATAGGAACAACAATATTTATAACATTTACTGATTTAATACTATAGAGTGATTGGTTGGTGGTTTTGTAAATTAAAGTTAATACATGATGATAGTGAAATGTGTTTATTGTATTGTAAATTTTGTTTGAAAAACATTTAAATTTATTAAAGATTTCCAATGTATGGCCCTCTTTCAATTGACTTTAAAAATACTCCAACAAGGCTTAGTTGGTTTTTTTTTTATATTCGGTTCAAAATTACAAAGCAGTCTAAAGCGGTTGCATGTTTATTAACAGTAGAATGAATTAACAAACAAACAAATTGAGTGTGAATAACTACGAGAAGGATAACTCATTTTGTCAGTCAATCCGTCATGAAAAATTGACATCGTGGCCAGGTCCATCGTTCCTCATCCAGGACAGTCCATCATTCCTTGTCCCGTTCCATCATCCCTTGTCCAAGACGTGGTCTCCACGAGCCTCTGACTTCTATTTCATCATGCAAGCAGCAAATACGCATGATTTGGATGATCCACACAATTAATATGCATGAAATGTCGCTTAAAAATGTTCAATGTATAAAAAGTCGATGATTACCTTTACTAATCGAGAAAAAAACAACCGGCTTGCCTTAACGTATTTTACAAAAGCCCAAAGTTTGTGGTTAGCTTGTTTGATAAAGTTAAACATGTGTTATTGTGATTTTACACAGCTAGTGATTGTCTCCAACACATATACTGTTAGAATCGATTTCATTATCCATTTATCTATTACGATATGTTTCATCCGTTGTAGATGTGACCATTGACTATATAGTAAAAAACCTGGACAGACTTTAAACATCATTGTCATTGGTCATAACTTATATGAACTTACTTATAAGTTGTTATAAGTTTAATGATGGGACCAATTAAAGATATAAAAGTAAAGCAAGGATTTTGTTACCTGCAGGGTTATTCCGAATTCTAATTATATTAAGCTAGATATTTGCTACTTACAGAAGAGTTTAATTTTTTAATGTGAAAAAGGTTTATTTTTGTTCAGTACTTTGAAGTACATGTCTGAGCAGACAACAAAAAAACAGTTAACCAGGTTTACAAGGTTTTTTTTCTAAATTGTTTACCTATACCAAAACAGGTGATCGACTGCACTTAATAAAACAAAAACTACTCACAAAAAAGTCAAACCCAACTAACTGTAGTTAGTATCAATGCATTTTGTACTTTACAATGTTTGAGTTCTTAAGTAAAATTTGAAATGAAGTTGCAATCATATTTTTATCTGAATCTCAACGATGATCTATGTAAAAGTTGTTTCGCAGAGGTAAACGTCCGTACATTCAAGTGTACATTGTTTTAAGACAAAAGGAAAAGAGGGAGGAGGGGAGATGTGACGTCAGATGGACAACTGCAAATGTATCGATCCACGTCTTGTCTGACGGACACTCGTCAACGTCAGTCCCGGCTTGAGGCTCCCCCCCTCCACCCCCCAACACACCCCTCGTCATAACAACACCCTTAAATGTCTTCCACCCACCACACCTCCTTTAGACCGCACACGTTTGATGCTATGCACAACAATACATACATAAAAAAACCGTGGCTACTATAATTCACCCTAAAACTTATATAAATTAATTTAATTTAATCTGTTGGTATAAGGAAATTGTTGTTTTTCTTATATTACACCCAATGTGAAATTGTTTGACAACTGCTCTCCTAACTATACTATTTTGAAAGAGATGATATTTTTTAGTCATTAAAAGTGGTAAAAACTGGGTGTGAAAAAATAATGCAGGTGTTAATAGCTGCTTTATAATGTTTATTGTTAATGTCCTATTTATTAAGCTTCTCTCTTCCGTTTCATATACTACTTTCAGAGGAATTAGAATACATCTTTTCAAAAATCCAAACAAAAATATTGTAATACTTTAATTTCTTTTAACACTATTCGTGCGGTCGACATGTTTGAACATAAAAGTTGCATTTATTTCAATGTTAAGCAATTGCGGGAATTCCCGTCATCAGCACCCAACGTGTTAAGCTTTTTTATTATGTTTAGACTTATGAGGTCATAGGAGCTTAATTATAAGAATTTGGCTTTAAAATGTGGAATTATTTTAAGTTTAGTACATGCGTAGCGGCAATCTTTAATAAAGTCATGTTTTATATAGAATGGTTCAGTTTTAGTTTCTAATACATTAACTGTTACTTCAGTTACTTGAAAAGTGTATCTAAATGTGTGTTAATATTTGTACGCTCAAGAGCATAATCCTTTATCACCGATACTAGAAAAGAAATGGTGTGGACCATAAACTTACAAAATGATGTAACTGGCTTGAAAGTAAACAGGTTTTATTTAAATGGAACTGTTAAAAAACGCTTAAATTAGCTGTCATGGATGTTAGTATAGAACCCATTCCAGTAGCCATATTGTCAATATCAATGTCTTGTATGGTTACAAGACATTAACATTCAGGCAAGTGAAGTCATTTGTCTATGTTTGTTATTATTGGTAATTTTTTTTGTATTATAAATTGTTTGTTTCATCAAGATTTGCAAACTAATACCAAACATGACTATACCACCTATTTGAAAATGTTGAGCTAACCCCTACCCCCACTACCCCTAAGGTCATAATGTTCAAATTCGGCCCTTATTTTTGTAGCTCTACAAATGTTGCCGCAAAACAATTTCAAGAAAAATATCTCAAATTGTTAAAAAGTCAAGAGGGAGTACAATTTCTTTTTCAGCCACACTGTATATACTTGGTTTCCCAAATGCACAAACGAATTTAATACAAATGCAAAAAATGATTTGATAATTTCCACAAACCTTAAATGTAATGCTTACAAATAATATCCCTTTTAACGAGTAAAAGTAAGAAAAAACTGTTAAACAAGGATTATTTCAGTTTAGAACCAAAATACTTTAAAGGCTTATGACAAAATAACTCTTAGTTTAAACTTTATTCACAGACAACCCGTTTATAGTTTATTGCCTGGGACGTCTAACTAGTTCACGCAACAACGTCTTTATTCAATATCTTCCAGTGAGAACTCCAGTAGTTTGTGACGTCATATATTGTACAACTGTAAATGTATCGATCGTTGTCTTTTCTGACGGACACTCGTCAACGTCAGTCTTTGCTTGAGGCCCCCCTCCCCCCTTCCCACCTACCACGTTCTGACCCCCACCCTCCCACCACTCAAACAACCCCTTACGATATTCCCTTTCCACTTTTGACCATTATCCACTGTCCACACGTCAATACCGGATACCTTACTTTTCCTTTTGTCAAAAACTTTGTTTAACTTTGTTGTCCTTACAATAAAGAACAAAAAATTATAAGTTTCGCGTTTTAGCTACTTATATAACATATGCAGAAGTTGAAATTATGTTGTAAATGATAAATGATAAATGATTTATTTAGCCATTCAGTATGTACAATAATACAATAGGCATTGTCAAAAACAGCCAAAATAAACAATACAGAAAGCTGCAATAAACTAAAAACTACAAAATCAGCAAAAACCATGCAGGTGCGCAAGCAAGCAAAATAAATAAATATAGTATACCTTTCAGATTCCTATTCTAAGGTACAATAAATGGGCCATGCTTCATTGCAACAAAAGATTCTTCTAACTTATACAAAGGGTTTGCCAATAGCCACTTCTTCAGAATAATTTTAAATTTTGAATTTGGAAGTGATTTCACTTGATCTGGTAGAGAGTTGAAGAGATTGATACCTGTAACAGGGAAGCATTGTTGGGTTTTACTAAGTCTATTATAACTTATGTGAATATTGTTACAGAATCTAGTGTTATACTGGTGTAAATCTGAATTTCGAGCAAGTGTGTTTTCTGATTCTTTAATGGCCATGAGACACTGAAAAATATAAACGTTGATAACAGTCATGATCTGCAACTCACAAAACAAAGGTTTACAATGAGCTTGATACTCAGTCCTACAGATTACCCTGACTGCTTTCTTCTGTAGCAACAGAATCTTCTGAGCCTGGGGGGAGTGGCCCCATAGCCTGGTTCCATAAACAACATGAGCCTGAAAGAAAGCAAAAAAGGCAAGTCTTACAAAATCAAAGGGCATCTCATATGAGAGCTTACGAAGCAGACACGTTACTCTATTCAACTTGGTGCACAGTGCTTCAATGTGGTCACTCCACCCAAGCTCAGAGTCAAGGGTGAAACCCAACAATTTTTTTGTAGACTGTAGACTATTGTAAATGTAAATAATATGTATAGTTTGATATCACCATTCTCTATAGGGAAGTGTAAAAGATCTAGTAGTATTAATTTGGTTATAATAATTCGCCTGATGGTAAAATATAAAATATAATAAGAATGGCTTAGGTCTACCGTGCTACCTACGTTAATAGCTACTTCCCTATAGGGAAATTTGCTAAACGTTGCTTAAGTTATTTAAACTAAGTACATCGCGTAAATGATTTTGTGAGGATTTAATTTTCATCCGACATTAAACTTTTATTTATAGGTTTTGTTCAACACAATATGTCTATACCAAACCAATCACTGATGCGTTTGGTTATATAAAAGTATCAACTATGCCAGTGGTACGGTAGATATTAAAAGAAGAACAATGTCGTATTAGTCAAACTTTCGTTCCCGAACTCAAGTTTTGACTGCAACGGTGAAAAAGGGTGACTTAGAATGAGCTGCCTTTGATTTAAGGGCGCAATATGAAGCCAATCAGGAGCGCCGTTTAGTGCCTTATTTATGGCATGGATTATACACGAGTTGATACGGACAGTTATTGTTTGGATTTATGTATCGTTGTAATTTAGTTTTAGGAGTTGGAACATCAGGTCATATTGCTATTGCAAGAGTAATATCATGCTTAAGTCTAAGTGTAAAATAATTAGCTTCTGTTATTGTCACCACACTATTTTTGGTTTATTTGCAACGATATCAAACTGCAGTAATTTTATGTTTCATGATATAGTTGAAACACTTATTCCCACATATTTTATATTTCTAACTACAACAGCCAGTGAGAAAAGGAATAATGATTGGTAAAAAAAACACCCTACTCCCCTTCCTGCTAACCTAATTTAACATGGTTAACTTCCACCACTGTAACAATAACCACACAGCTGGGCCAGTCTCCGCAGGCCTATAGCTATACACCACAGATAATAGTTTTGATCGGTTCATTTTCACATGAATATTCCATCAGTCCAGCCCACTACACTACAAGACCCCTCCATCATCGACCGCAGTTGCCCATAGTGCCTTATGACCGCAGCGGCATCGCTCACACTACGCCCGGTTAACCAAGTACATGTCGCGGTCACTCTATTTCATACACCGGAGTTATTTTCGACCACTGTATTATGGTCAGTGCCAATTAATTATTTTACGTTTGAATGCATGCGAGAGGCGTGCTGGTAAATCAGTAACGTACAACAAACAAAACTACTTTATTTACTAACCCAATAACCACTTGTATTTATCGGTAATAGAAAATAATCTTGGCCATATTATTATAGGTAAGAATTTCCCGTATCTCCTTCAGTACGATGATAACTATTTATAAATGATCAAATTATCCCCACAAAATATTATAAAGTTCACGAGCCCCCTCCCCCCCCCCCCCTTCGCACCAACACAAGACAAGTGAGGCATCGCTGTCACTCAGGTCTGCAGATCCATCACTCTGTTATCATCACTTATCACTCACTTTGTCTCTCATCCATCACCTATCCTAGATAGCTTTAAACATTTAAAGGTGTTACGTCGTGGTCGATAGAGTCATGCTACTGTAATAATACTTCACACATTATGTTCAATAATTGCAGTCACGAAACTTACAGCTTAAACAAACGTTCACAGACAGAAAATAGTCAGGCTAACGTATTTTGTTTTTTCAGTCACCATTGAAGCTGGAATTTCTTCTTAAAAAATTATTTTTGAGCTTTGTTTTAAAACCTTTAAAGAAGTTATAAATTGATGGTCTATGAATCTAATTTAAGCCGCCCTAAAAATTCACAGGCGGTGGCAGGAAAGTAAACCAATGATTTGTGATAATGGCGGCAACTTTGAAAGGGCAAAGCCGTAAAAGAGCGCTTAGTTATAAATAAAAATGACAAACGTCGAAACCCGTTTGAGGCTACCTAATTACCTATCTTATTTTTGATCGTTTTATTTTCTTTCTCATACGCGATTTTGAAATAAATAATGAAAATTTGTAATTTTCAAATATATTATTACGTAATTTTCAAATATATTATTACATCAGTTGTAAACAAGGAATTAAAATTATCTAAGCTAGATAGATATGCTTTATATCACTTGAAATCCTTATAATGACTTCAGCCTATATCTTATGAACTGTGCTGTATACAATTGCCTAACTAGGTACTTAGTTGATGATATAGTTTGTTAAGTTGGTATTAGTCTTTTTTTTAATCTTTACAATAAAATATAAATTAATTAATTAATTATAGATTAAAATTTGCAAGTATAAAGATACTTCATTGGCAAATTTTATATATAATTGATCATTTCTAACAATGTTTTATCTTCTTGTGAAAAGGTATGATTGTTCAATAACTAAGTAATTCAACATCTTATCATCTTCAACATGGCAAACGAAAAGATGCAAACTGGGGACGCGTTTCATTGAGCGGAGCGAGCGAAGCGAGCGTAGCTCTTTGGGATCAACTTCAATGCAACAAATAAAGCAACATCACTCAATAACGGCAGAACACATTTCAGCAAAACTTAACAAGATTACTTAAACTAATAGTGAGATGGTTAATAAACAAACAAATTTCAATTAGATAATGCTAATGCAATTTAAAACCAACTTCAAATTTCCAAATTTTAACATTAGGCTTATGGGACTAAAGTAGCCATATGACAGTTTTTTGTTTACAAGAAAAATGTAAACAAGAGAATCATAAGGTATTTCTGAAGTTTCTAGACTTTTCTTTTAAACGTTTTTAAAACATTCCTATGATTTTAATAAACAAGAAAATGCCGTTAAAACATTTTTTAAGGCACGGAATTCACTGAAAATCGAGAAAATATACGGAACTACTTTCTCAATGCGCGGAGCATAAACAAGGAGCGGAGGGATACGGACCATCAGTGACTACTTTCTTGGGAACCTATTTGTGTTGCCAGCTGATTAGAAACAGCCAATGTTAGAAATCAGGATTTAATAAGCGATATATCGAACCGCATCGAAATCGATATTTAATCCGATAATACATCACAGGTTATATTATGTTGAATTACATCGATAGTACAGTAGGTACAGTAAGTTATTACACTTATTAATAAAACGCAGATTGAACACTGATCTAATTTAGGTATGTGGGGAAGGTAGGTCGGGGTTTATGAGTATTCGTGACTACATTAAGTGTTTTGAAGTAAGGTTAGATTAGGGAGGTAAAGTGTAGGTTATAGGTAGGTGATCGAGTTGTTTATTTGTGTTGCACCAAATAATTTTTATCTTTTGGAATAGTTGGTTTAACGGGGAAACGATTTCAAAAATGTTTGCATATGGTCTTAACAAACCATTTACCGTATTCTAGCAAATTACTACATAAAAACCAAATGAAAAGAACATTTGGATTTGGACCTTTGACCATAGCAAAACTAACATATAATTTATGAAATAAGAAAAGTTGTATATCATTAAATACTATTCTGTAATATTAATAATTGTTCGGCAAATCCTCATTTTAATGGCTCGGCTAAAAATGGAATCTGCGTTGAATTATTATAATTTTAATCAATAAAACCAGCATCAGTACATATCTATTGACTTTTTTACAATTAGTTACTTATACAAACATCAAATCACGTTTGTTCCGCTCAACTGGCTTTCACCTCTCTGAAAGCAGCCCTAGTATATGGTTGGTTTTAGTTTTTAGGTAGGTAACTAACTTTATTAATTTTATTTTTGTATTAGGTTAATTTTATTTTCTATAGTAATTAATTGTATCCGTTATAATATACATTCCACACCTTCACTACATAAAAAAATGTGTATTTCAAACACATATCTCTCTCCGTTACGGCTGACATTCTTTACATGGCTGAAGCTTACTAAACATATTATGTTGACGAGCTAAATACGTCGATATTTGTCAATATAAAGCTACTTAAACTAATTGACACTGTAATTAACAATTTGATTCAAGGGATTCTATGTTTGGATGTGTATTAAACTTTACCAAGGAAATGCTTGAAATAATTGTGAAGTAAAGACAGTGCGGAGACTTGAGTTTGTGATAGGAGGTTGATCTACGTCTCCACAATACCTCTATAAATCACAGTCAGCTGACAAGTTTGTCTGATTGGCGCCATACTTGTGACTACAAATCAACATCAACGGAGGCTTCTGTCCGTCGTATATCATACAAGTTGTCCTCAGCTCTGCCAGCAACTAGACAACAACAAAGCTCAAACATGTTCCATGTGCATTTCAACTTTATATAGAAACTTATTAAATCAGACATTTTCAAATATTAGCATACGTTCTTATTTAAGGTTACTGTACTATTTGACAAATAATGTTTTTTATATTGCAAAAAAACAATTGTGTTACCAAATCACCCAGGCCATTCAATATTTTATAGTTCCATTCAACTACTTGACTCCAGGTTGGCGTATCAACTACTTAGTTTTGTAGATGACGAATTAATAACACTATTAGTATGCTTGTTAATATACTTATAGGTGTCATCAGCTACATTGCTTTACTAAAGGGTACTAAAGATTCCACAGACAATTATCGCTCTAATACTCCCTTGTATGCGTCTAAACGATGATGTGGAGGAACTGGTATGCTCTATACTCGAACCTAGCGTCTCAGTTGAACCCCCTGGTCTCAAGATAAATGATAAATAAAAAACTGGGACGGGTGACGTCGTCCTGTAATCCAGCTACTAGAAGGTTACGAATTGTGGATATTTATAGGCATGCACTGTGGACTCCCTATGCACTGTGGCTACGCGATACTCTTTGGTGTGGATTAACGTCCACGCGAGTGAGTTCTACGACTATCCGCAGTACTATCCTGAAAATTAGACCAATTCGTATATACCAAGGCAAAAATGTGGTTCGGATTCTACTATAAACTGCAGGTCCCTTAGTTGCTATTAGCTGTATGGGCTAATAATTAACAGCTGTGTCTAAGAAATAAGTCGGTCTTAGTCACTAACAAGACTACAAGATCATACCACTCATCCTACACTCATCTTTATTCATAATTGGCTTCCCTTTGTATGGTTGCCATTTCATTGTTAGGTATTAAGTATTAAGATATGTTTGACAGGAAAACCTTGATATCCGTTGCATTCTTGATCTTAAGGCCTTGACACTCTCTCCAGGAAAGTCATTATAAACCTTGGCCTCAATCTAAACGTCTTACACTATCCCCTTATTTTGTATTTTGCCTCAGTAAAACAGACTACAGTAGTTTAAAGACATAGTTTCTTACAATGAGGTACAAAAGCTTCCATGGTTAAGGAGCAAGATATTGAAGCAGGCTATTTACCATATGTACTGGTATTAACTAGAATTATTAATCTATTATTATAAGTATTCTTATGGAATGGTATATTGCTCATTCTAGTGCCCTTGTTTATTCTAAGAACAACAATCAATGCAAGCAGTATAGAGACAGATTACAGTTTCATTTTGTTCCTATCCCACGACAATTGAGGCATCGCTGTCACTCAAGTCTGCAGATCCATCACTCTGTTATCATCACTTATCACTCACTTTGACTCTCATTCATCACTTACCTACGCTCAGGATATTTATGACGGGAAAGTCGCGATAATATGTATTGTAATAGTCTATACAATAATACTAACTAATACAAGTGAATTGGATGATATAAATAGCTTAACCTTTTACAATTAACGACGTTATATCCTATACTCAACAGAGTACTGAGTTTAAACCAAGCGCTGCCCATAAATATTGTTAAACTCATTGGGATTTATATAACGCTGTATTAAAAATACATACTAATCGTTGCATGGTTAGGATAAAGGTAGCACAATGAAGCTTCAAAAAGTGCATTAAATCTTTCATGCATCCGTAAAACTTACTGCCGAGAACAATATTTCAAGTTTAGCTAGTAAGATACTATAGCATAAAAAATATGAATCCTCAGAAAAACTACATCGTAATTTTTGTCCATTATCCTTTGTCTGAACATTGATATTGCGGACGTTATTTATGTTACTGTATCTAATTGGCTAAGCTTAGTGGTTCTGTTAGTCCAGCGATCCACTGGAAAACATCCAAATATACCAGTAATTTACTCTTTTCTCGTCATGGATTTATTCTCATTGCATGACACCATTGTGAATTTCGATACAATATGAATAATAATATTCATTAGATTTTTCTTGGTACCTCATACCATTGACTATTGGATATTGTAGTCGAAGCTCATACTTAAAACTCAATTTGTTATGATGCAAAACAAGTTCAACATTGGCATAGTCAATATAGATCGTCAATATAGATCAACATAGTCAATATATATCGCGTTCTCGTTTATGTCTATTATAACAAAGTTTGATTTCAAAGGCATACTAGTCCCTGAAAAGTTTGAGAGAAGAATGAAAGAATGAAAAGTGTTATAGTTTGCTTTTGTAATAGAGCTAAAGGTAATCCTAAAGTGCTTCAAAACAAAACGATATCGGTACAATATCTTACTAACAGAACCAGTCATTATTGGTTGATGAAAGATTTCGCCATCCGTATAACTAAATAATTGCATTGTTTGAAAAATATTATTGTAGCTAGTGATTTAGTAAATGCTTGGCAGAGATTTTGAACAATCGATTGTAAACCTCTTCAAAATGCTCATTTTAAAACTGGAAAAATATAAACATTTAAAAAGACGTATAGCTGTCAACTTGACGTTAACCTATACATTTGAAAGTTCTCACTGTGAAGAATGTTGAGCTTTTAGACGAACCTATTAAGTTTATTATGGACAATATACCCCCGTCACAGCAAACCTGCATACTAAGCGAATTTCCATTCACCAGGCTCAATTTCTACTAAAATATTCCCTATAAATTTTCAGATTTATTTCCTATTTAAATAACATTAATTTTAGTGAGTAGTTAGGTTTGCTGCTACGGGAAAGATGTTGAGGTGTGTTTTTTCAATTGAAATATTGATAGCTTAGTATGAAATAAGCCAAATTGCCAAATTTGATTGAAATATATCCATAAACAAGCAAACTAGAACAGTTTATTTATTCTCCATAAGAATAACATGGGAATTTTAAATTTACAATTTCTTTAATTTTCTCCGTAGTCAATGAACATTCAATGTTAGAAGAAGTAATTATTTTATTTTATCTATTATTATAATCCTATGAAGAAGAGTTTTCTTTAATTTAAAAACACAAAAAAAGAAGAATTAATTTTAAGTTAAAATGTAATGTACATTCAAATTTCCCGCCCACTCCCCACTACTCAAGACGACACTAACCAAGATGATGAAGCCGCCATCTTGTGACCTTCACTTCAATGTAATAGTTCCAGGTTGGTGCATCACCAAAATTTGTCTCTTGTTTTAACCACGCATATCTTTACATTTTCAACTTTTTAACTGTTTATTTTTCGCTTTACGCAACATATTTTTGGTCCTTCACCCGAATTAAAAATTATCAGAACCAGTGACTTACATTATTATTTTTAAAATTGTGAATTTAAAAAATCATACTAAGAAGACTTCAAGACGTAAGTTCTCCATATTTCATTTACATCAGCAGAGCAGTGATTTACCTACATCTACTTACTTCAAGAATTAGATACATAAACTTATTTTATCAGGATTTACACATTTTCTCTTCAAATTTGTTTTATCAAACCATTTATTTTAAATCAGCATACTTAAATCAAACTTCATGTTTTAAGCAGTCTGATTCCTGCAAGAAAACGTCATGTTTAAGTTTGCATAGTTTTGCAAGAAGATCAGTTTTAATTTCTTTAATTGTTCAGACAGACAATTAAAATATTCAGTTTACAAGAAAAAAGTATTGAAATACTTTATTCTCTTTAGTCGGCAATACATATTGGACATTTAAATCATTATTGGTATTTTATCAATCAACTTGCAAACTAGGCCTAGGCCTCATCAAGATTTCAAGTTCAACTTTCTTTTAGAATAGAGGTGGAATCTAACTTAAAGCTGAAGCATTTTATCAAAAAGGAAGCTCAAGATTCTTTATGGCTGTGACTAGGCCTATATATATATATATATATATATACAAGTTATATTTGTATTTTTCACACTTTTGAGGTTATTCATAGACTCAATCTCACCTAACTTACTTACTGAATGCACTTTGAAGAATCTCATCGATGGTTGGAAGGAGTTTATTTGGAAAATACTGAATAACGAACAAATATTTAGCCTACTATTTTGTGGAATCTTATTGCTATTACAAATTAATATTATATATTTTTGTTAAATCATGTATTATGTGAATGTATTGCCAATTTCAGTCCTTTGTAATGGGCCTAGCCTAGGCCTATTGACTTGGCCATTGACCAGACCTATCCCTGATGCACTACTACCAAGGTATGCCTAACTTTAAATATTTTATGGATTCTGAAGTCAATTATTTGCATTTGTAGTGTTTATGAATAGGCCTATTGATATTCAACAAACTAGCCTAGAGCGTTCAAAATGGCTCTGTCAGCAAAATCTCAAAGGGAGTATACTTCCCAGTTGGAAGTTTTGTTATTTAAAAGGGACATGGCCTATGATCATATTGATGGGCTATACACTCTTAGCCTAAGCCTAACTTTAGAATCTGAAAATCTAGATGAATTTAAACTTAAAGTGGAAAAACTTGAAAGTATGTACAATAGCTTTAATAAAAGCAATCTGGAAATTATTAAATTGAGATCTTTGCTAGGTGATGAAAACAAAGCTACTGAAATGATTGCAACTAAAAGACTTAGCGCTGATATGGATACTCGCTATTTTCATGTTCTTAATGCATACAAACAATATTTTCCTCATGAATCTGGTCGCAATCGGCATTCAGATGATTCAATACTATCCAAGCCTAATTCTGATTCTTCACTTAAACTTCCTCGGATTGACCTTCCACGCTTTGATGGCACTCCTAGAGATTGGCCACCCTTCAGAGATTGTTTTATTTCGCTAATCCATGAAAATCCAACCTTATCAGATGATTCTGAGATATTCACAAGTTTCAGTATTTGATTTCTTCTACCAAAGGTGATGCAAACGCACTTGTTCGTACCTTACCCCTGACTGAGCCTAACTATATAATTATTTGGAACAAATTATTCTCCCGCTATGACAACAAACGCATTCTCGCTTCACTCTACGTGGACGAAATATTAAACTTTGAAAACTTGAATTTTGAATCTCCAGCCAAACTTCGGCACCTTCTCGACACTTTGGTTGAAAACACTTCTGCTCTTGAAAGAATTGAACTTCCAGACAACCTAGGCAATTTTATAATTTTTCAAACTGTAACCAAAAAACTGGACAAACGTACCAGACAGCTCTTTGAGGAGGAGTACTCTAAGAATGATTTTCCAACCTTGGATAATTTGAAAAGTTTTTTGTCAAATCATTGTAAAGCTGTTGAGGCAGCGCAATGTCATGATCCTAAGCCTAAGTCATTAGGCCTGAAAACAAATCTTAATCCTACATTTAACAAAACTAATCCAGCCACTTTGCCAGCGGTTAGGTTAGGCCAAACAAACAGATCCTTTGTTTCCAATGTTTCACCTTCGTCTTGCATTTATTGTTCTGAAATGCATAATGTCTACCGTTGCCCTCGCTTTCAAGCATTGAAGCCTCACCAGAGAAAAGATTTTGTTAGATCTAAAAGATTTTGTTTCAATTGTTTGAGCAACTTGCATATGCTGGATAAATGCCAATCTCTTAGTTTGTGTAAAATATGTAATCAGAGGCATCACACGCTAATTCACATAGATAACACAAACCTGTCTCAAGAATGTTCTGCTAATAAATCTAAGAATGTGTCTAATATATGTAGTGAGCCTACTTCAAATTTATTATCTGATGAAAGTCCTAAGTCCATGCAGCAGCATGCTGGTTTAGGCCTAACTGCTAACTCTGCAACTTTAAAGATGCCGAATAGGCTTGCTGAAAAACAGTCAGTGGCGTTGTTAGGCACATTGAAACTTGGAATCCAAGATATGACTGGCCAATTTAAATGCTTTCGAGCGCTTGTGGATCCAGGCTCACAATTGTCCTTTATCACCGAAGCCCTACCGCGCCAACGGTATCATTTACCTATAACAGGTTTGTCTCAAGTACCTGTCAACGCAACTAAGGGAATTGTTAACTGTCTCCTAAAACCTAAACACCAGAATCAACCTACAATACCTGCTACTGCTGTTATTTTGGAAAAAATAACTTCGCCACTTCCAACTTGTTCGATTTCTTCTGAGGTTAGAGAAGCCTTTCAGAATTTGGATCTTGCTGATGACGAATTCGATGTACCGGGTCCAATTGATTTTCTTCTTGGTGCCGACTTGTATCCCGACATATTCGACGGCGGGCGGCTACAATCGCCTACAGGATTTCCCACACCTTAACCCAGCGTTTTTGGTTGGGTTTTTATTGGAAAGGCTCAAATCAACTTACTTTCAGACGCAACAACTTACGCCTCAAGCCTAGGCCTAACCTCACATTTATGCACCTTTGACAACAATTCTCTTGACATTCAACTAAAGCAGTTTTGGGAATTGGAAGAATTTCCTAAAATCTTTCATTCTAGTGATAACGATAAATTTTGTGAAGATCATTTTATCAAAAATCACACTAGGGATCCTGATAGTGGTAGGTACATTGTCAAACTGCCCTTTATTGAAAATGCTCCAGAATTAGGTTCTTCATACCAAAACGCTTCTTCCCGTCTTCGCTCCTTGGAAAAAAGACTTGCTGCTCAACCTCAATTGAGAACTTCGTACAACGCTTTTATGGACGAATACCTTCAATTAGGCCACATGCGCCCGCATAAGAACAATGACCCTCCGCCTCAGTATTTTATACCGCATCATGGTATTTTAAAGGAATCAAGTTCCTCTACCAGGTTTCGCACTGTATTTGACGCCTCTGCTGCCTCATCGAACGGCAAGTCACTTAATGATATTCTACATGCTGGTCCTAAACTACAAAAGGATATAGTGGAAATTGTATGCAATTTTCGTCTCCATCCCATTGCACTTGTTGCTGACATTTCAAAAATGTACCGACAAATCAGAGTCCATCCTGAACATCAATCCTTTCAAACCATATTGTGGAGAGCTTCTCCCACAGAGCCTATTCAAGAATTCACACTTACTACAGTTACTTACGGAGTAACAAGTTCGCCATTTCTGGCTATGCGCACTCTTAAACAATTAGTCCAAGATGAAGGCAAGAATTTTCCACTAGCAATTAGGCCTATCCTCGAAGACATGTTTGTTGATGATTTACTATCTGGAGCACATTCGCTTGACGAAGCTTTATCGTTGAAGAATGATTTAAACTCTCTCTTGAGTAAAGGTGGATTTGAGCTCAAAAAGTGGAGCAGTAATAGTTCAGAATTTTTGTCTACAGTCACTGAAGCGGACCGAGAGCCTAAGTTAACCTTCACTGATCATAACATCATACCTACAATCAAGGTCTTAGGCATTAAATGGTGTCCATCTTCAGATGTTTTCAGCTACCAAATTCAGACTCCTGATGCAATTCCAACAAAACGGAACATTTTGTCTCACATTGCTCGCATCTTCGACATTCTCGGGTGGGTTTCACCTGTCGTTATTTGGGCAAAAATTCTGATTCAACGTCTCTGGACCCTAGGCATAGGGTGGGATGACTTACCTGATACATCGATCCAAGACGAATGGTTCAAGTTTATAAACGAGCTGCCCTTACTAAGTGAAGTTACAATAACCCGCTATTTTTTGTCGCCTGCTTTCAAGGAAATTTCGCTCCATGGCTTCGCTGATGCTTCAACCCACGCTTACGCTGCTGTTGTTTATCTACGAGTTGTGCATGAAGATGATTCAGTATCATGCCATCTTTTTCTCTCCAAATCAAAGGTTGCACCTTTAAAAACCACTTCACTGCCTAGATTGGAACTTTGTGCTGCAGTATTACTCGCCAACTTAATTGACTATTGTAAAAATATCCTACACAAACGTCTGAACTTCTATCCTGCTATCTACGCTTGGTCTGATTCTACGATCACACTAAATTTGATTCATAACTCTCCCCATGTTTTAAAGACTTTTATCGCCAACAGAGTTGCTGTTATCCAAGAGAAAACCAACCCGAATTGTTGGTTTCATGTTCCTACAACCACCAACCCTGCAGATTGTGCCTCAAGAGGATTGTTTCCAAGCCAGTTAATCAACCATGAGTTATGGTGGCAAGGCCCAAGCTGGTTGTTAAAGGATTCAGCTCTTTGGCCTAAACAAGACTATGATCAAGTTCCCCTAACACAATTACCGGAAGCTAGACAATGCTCTCATCAGAGTAATTTTTCTAAGATGGTCACTAGTGATCTGTCCATATTGGAACGTTTTTCAACATTTGAGCATTTGAAGAGAGTGACTGCTTGGTGTCTTCGCTTCGCAAACAACTGTTCTAAACCTCGTGATAAAAGGGTTTTTACCCCCTTAAGCATTGAAGAATTGCATACTTCTGTTAACCTGTTGGTTATGAAAACTCAGAGTACCTACTTTGCTGATGCATTTAGCAGTTTAACGTCTAATATTCCAGTGACGGGAGCCCTCGCTAAACTTGACGTCTTTATCGACTCTAATGGAATTTTGAGAGTTGGTGGTCGATTAAAACTTTCAGATGTAAGTTATGACCAAAAGCATCCTATTTTGCTGCCTAAGCAAGCACATTTGTCGTCTTTAATTGTTGATCACTATCATCGCATCTATCTTCACATTGGCCCACGAAGTTTACAATCAATTATACATAGAAGATTTTGGATTCTTTCTAGCCGCAACTTAATACGAAAGCGCTTAAGATTATGCAATCAATGCGCTAGATTCAAAGCTCTAACGCCTCAACCCTTCATGGCATCTTTACCTGCTGCAAGACTTCAACGAAACAAGCCCTTTCAACAAGTCGGTATCGATTTTGGTGGTCCATTTCAAACCAAAACTCATCATGCACGCAAACCTTTAATATACAAGTCATACTTGTGTCTCTTTGTATGCTTATCCACAAAAGCAGTACATCTTGAAGTTGTCTCTAGTCTTTTGACTGATGATTTTTTAGCTGCCCTCAACCGATTTATTGGTCGACGAGGAATCTGCTCAGATATTTATTCTGATAATGGTACAAATTTCATTGGCGCGTACAAGCAGATCAAAGAAGTTTATCAGTTTTTGAAACTTAACACCCCAGCTATTCAAGTGGCGCTAAGCGTTAAGGAAATTCAATGGCATTTCAACCCTCCATCTGCCCCGCACTTTGGTGGATTATGGGAAGCAGGCATAAAGGCAGCTAAATACCATTTGAAACGTACTGTTGGAGAGCAAATACTTACATTTGAAGAGATGTCTACACTTTTTTGTCAAATTGAAGCAATCTTAAACTCCCGCCCTCTATGTGCCATATCTACCGATGCAAATGAATTTGAAGTTCTCACACCAGGGCATTTCCTAACCGGAGATTCGCTAGTTGCTCCACCACAACATGACCTAACTGCTTTACCACTTAACCGTCTTTCTCGATGGCAGTTACTACAACAAGCATCGCAGCATTTTTGGAGTAGATGGAGTAATGAATACTTACATACGCTGCAGCAGCGTACAAAATGGACAAAAAAACCAAATAATCTTGCAGTAGGAGATATTGTACTCTTGAAAGAACCCAACCTTCCTCCACTTCGTTGGCCTATGGGAATTATCACAGCAACTACTTATGGACCTGACGGCATTGTTCGTGTGGTTTCACTGCGCTTAAAGAATGGACAGACACTGCTCAGACCTGTAGTGAAGCTCTGTCCACTTCCAATTGAAAATTGAACACAAAGAACATTTTACCGCCCCCACATCAAGACATAAAGAAGAAAATCTATTTTAAATGAAGATTTCCATTTTATTTTATATAAATTCCAATTCAATTTTACTTTATTAAAAACTAAATAATTTAGTTTGGCGGGCGGTATGTTAGAAGAAGTAATTATTTTATTTCATCTATTATTATAATCCTATAAAGAAGAGTTTTCTTTAATTTAAAAACACAAAAAAAGAAGAATTAATTTTAAGTTAAAATGTAATGTACATTCAAATTTCCCGCCCACTCCCCACTACTCAAGACGACACTAACCAAGATGATGAAGCCGCCATCTTGTGACCTTCACTTCAATGTAATAGTTCCAGGTTGGTGCATCACCAAAATTTGTCTCTTGTTTTAACCACGCATATCTTTACATTTTCAACTTTTTAACTGTTTATTTTTCGCTTTACGCAACATTAAAAAAAACTGCAATATACTAAATTATTTGTTTTTTTAAGCTCTTCAAAATGGTCTAGAGAGAAATTTAGAAATTTAAAGTTTTTAGGGTCAAAAATGAGAAAAACCCATTTTTACCCCATAAAACCCCCCATAAACCCTTGATTCCATGGTCCGATTATGCTGGTTTGCGAACTCGTTCGAATAAATGTAGGTTTACACGTTTGTACCAAATTTTATCAAAATCGGATCAATTTTGCTCGAGTTATCGCGCTAACGGACACACACACACACACACATATATATATATATATATATATATATATATATATGAATTTGAACGGATGGTGTTTTTGGCCTCTGGGGACCTCAAAACGAAAAAGTAAATCGGTCCCGGGTCTAGGTCTTACCATGAGACCTACGGTAATAGCTTATTCCCTATATGGGAAATTCGCTAAAAAACTGAATGTCCGTTCTAACGTTCTAATGTGATTTAAATAAATGACTACTAATAATGCAATTTTTTGTGCAACATATGTAATTTGTACATGCAAAAGTATTGCCTCGCGGATTTCATACAGGAAACTTATAAACGAAATATTTATGCGATCAATGACACACAAATATACTGTTCAGTGTTCATACAGGAAACCTAAAGGCGATTATTACGCAAATAGACTATGAGTTTAGATGCATTCCTAACATACTGTTCAACTTATACTATACGTACACCGTTTAGTAACTGAAATATTTGTGGACCAACACGATATAAAAATAATAAATAATACATACCTTTATAGTTGCGTTAGTTCCTAGATGTAATGTGCGACCAGTACATATTTCACCGCGTATTGTGGCATCTTCATAGTCTTAACACTACTAAGACTAATTTTCTGGACAGTAAATGAACCATAGAAGAAATGCGTATTCAAGGTGAAAACTACAACTGACGCAACCATAAAGGTAGATATTGTTTAGCAACGACTCCAGTTGTATTGTTGTTGGACGTTACAGATCTGGCAACAACTCGTGTGACACACGATGAGCAGAGACATCAGTTGATGTTGATTTGTAATCACAAGTATGACGCTAATCAGACTTGCTTGTCGATTTAACTAATACTTGTAGCCTTTTTCGAGGAATTGATTCGTTCTTGTATAAAATGTTCTACTATAAGCTATCCATCAGCAAAATGTTTGAGACTACGTTACAGGTCTTTTGGAAGCCGCACATATATAAAATGTGTTGTTGGCAAGAAATAGTTTTAAGATCAGAATGTTAGAAACACTTCTAAATGTGTTTAGATTCTTACATAGTGACATTTACTGTTGGATTATATGTAGTATATTTCATAACAAGAGTAGAAAGTAAGTCATATAATATTTGGGGCCATTTTATGCTTAAAGTGCGAGATCAAGCACTTTAAACATGGTCAAGACAAGAATATGAAATGATCCACTTTCACTCGTATTTGGAATGTTGTTTTTCGCTACTTTAACTAGACTAGTAAAGACTAACTATTTTTCAATTTAAATAGACACTGGAGTATGTATTATCAAAGTTAGGAATATTTAAAAACGAATAGAATTTTTTAGGTTGGGCCTTCTATTTACAGTTCAAATTTACATTAATTGTATAGTTTAATTTGTTGCAAATCAAATGGAAATAGATGATCAAACAATAAAAAGTAGGCCTATTAGTTTCTTTATGTCGGCGAAATCCGAAAAAAATTGTTAACATTAATAATTGTGCATTGTAATAGTATATTTCATAATAAGAGTAGACAGTGAGTCATTACATATTTCAGACCATACGTTTAAAGTGCGAGATTTATCGAGCACTTAAAATATGGTCTAGAATATGTATGGGGTATTCCCTTTTTACACTTAGGAACATTAGAAAAAGCATAGCATTATTTAGGCTATGCCTTAATTTTAAAGTCAATATTTACTTTGCTTGTACAATATTGGTTGTTGCGAATTAAAACAGTTGAATCAAAAAGCAAAATCCAAAAAAGATAGTAAACATTACCTTCGCATAGTAAACATTCTTTTTGTGTAGTAAACAATGTAATGATTAATTTTTGCAGGTGATAAATATGTAACGAAAACAGGTAATTTAACAGTAGTGTATGAAAAATACATTATACAAACAAAGTTATACAAATCTGCCCAAAAGATTAAACCTTTACGAAATAAACATGTTCACCTATTAAGGCGTGTTTACCTGAATTCCAATAGTAATAGTTTAAACACCGAATCAACGAAGTAGGCGTATATTGTGTAGCTAATTCCGACATTTCTACGCAGGTTTGGGCAGATATTCGCAGGTGAGCTGATTGATACAGAGGACGTCAATTACGTGAATGACACATGTACCGATAATGAGTGAGTCTCTGAACCTTTTTAATGGTTGTCTGTCGCTGTCGGTGGAAACTGCAGAGATAAGCTGTGCCAGACCGCTGCCACTTTGACTTGTCAGCCTCAGACATGACGGCGAATCGGCATCTGATTGCAAAAAGGAGTTTTTGAAATATACGAATGATCATTTTTCGTTTTTGTTGACGTGGAATGAGTTAAGGCTCATACTTTTTTTAACCACAATGGATGAAATTGTAATATCATCTGTTTTTTTTTCTGTAACACCTGATTATTTTTTAATATGCAGTAAAATGTTTCGAACTTTAAACATTATTATTTTTTAAATATTATACATTATAATTGTAAAACCCAAAGGGAGACTAAATCCTCTCAAGTGTCTAAGAATTTCAATCAACGGAAAAAGCCTCCTTGAATTTTAAATAATACATAGGCCTAATTGCATCCAATGGTGGTAATATATACTAATAGGCCAGAATTTAAACACATTATACTATGGAAATACAACAATAACTATAACTAGCAACTCATTACAGCGAGGTAGGAGTAAGAAAGTGATGTCTGTGAACCGGCAATGCATGGTGTCCGAGGAAAAGGTAGACATTCGGCCTTAATATGAATCAAGATCATTGGCAATCAGAATAAAAACTTGTTCTACTAAAGCACATTCTTCCCTGAACCATTGATGTAATCGTTGTGAACAAAGCAGTGATGTTGCAATTTTCAAAACATTTTAAATTACACGCAACAACACAAATTAATAAATAACAGTTTATATAATCCCTCAAAACATAATAGACAACAACTTAAGCATTGTTGGACATAAATATTTCTTTGAGGGGTTTTCAGCAGTTAAATAAGGTATAATTGCATATGGAGGAAAGTGTAGTCTTCTGTATGCAGTTACGATATGATTAAGCATACATTCCTTCTTAAAATTTTTAAACAAATTTTTTCTTTCGAACTAATAATTTTCCTTTGAATTAATTGATGAAATATTGTAAATGGATGGATTGGGATGACGGAAAACGGTAATGACTCATTTTAGTACTTACATTTGCCATTCATTTGTATGAGTATATTGTATAAGTTATTATATTTAGTTTAAAATGTATTTTGAATACTGCTGTCCGTTGGAAATATATTCCCTATTAAGATATCCAGGATAACTATATTTAATTATCAATGAATCCGTTAATACAGTAGCTTGGCAAGCGGAGGTTCGTAGCTAACGCCCTCATTGGCGATTGTTGTACAGATCCATGACTTGTTTTTCCAGCATTCCATCACACCAGGACATAACGCGGTGGCCATCGCTCATTATGATTTGCATCATTACCCCACACACCAACAATGATGTGTCATATTTCACCGGTAATATCATACGGCTTTTAGTGTTGAAACTGTTTCGCAAATACGTATGTAAATTATGCGCTCTACATGCACGCCAAACAATATCAGCATTGTAGGCTATACAGGGAAAAAAGTAATTTGATGTTTCAATAATTTTTCTTTATACAGAGAATTGTTAAATCACGTCAATTATACTGAGGTTTTCCTTATTATTTAACATCCTCCAATGTTTTCTTTTTAAAGAACAGACCAGATTGATTTAAAAAATAAGCATGTTCGTCTAAGTTATTAAAAAAAAAATTGTAAAATACAAATGTGCCTTGCAAATATTATCCTACTAATATTATAAATGAGAAAGTTTGGATGTATGGATGTATGGATGGATGTATGGATGTATGGATGTATGGATGTATGTTTGTGACAAGTGAACGCGAAAAATACTGGACGGATTGGGCTGAAATTTGGCATGATGATAGCTCACATTCCCGATTAACATATAGGCATATTCTTATTTCAAAAATCCTTTCGGGCTCCGCCCCAGTGGCTCTGGAGTTTCCCATGTTAACCTTATGAGAAATGGAATTATTGAATCTTAACAGCTGTTTCAATTAAACAAGTTGGTTCTGTTCTATGATGTTCAATAGCATTAAAGTTACAAGGATTACCAACAGGGTGCAGCACTATTATTTCTTTTACATTTATGAAAACAGCTAATTTGCAACCAAAAGGTGAGTGAGCGTAGCGAACGAACTTCAACCTGGAGGGGAGTTAGCGTAGCGAACGAGCTAACCTGAAGGCAAGTGAGCGCAGCGCACGAGCTCCAACCTAAAGGTGAGTGAGCGTAGCGAACAAACTTCAACCAGGACGTGATTGAGCCATAAAACGAGATAATCCTAAGAATTAATTAAGAAGTTAAACGGGGCAAAGCCCGCTGGTTTCAGCTAGTTCTTATTATAACCACGGAAGTTATTTTAGGAGGTGAAATTCTTCTCACCTAACAAAATTGCGTAAATAATATCCATTCCTGATTTTTAAGAGACTTTTTAAAGTTTTAAGTTTATCTTCAATGGCTTTCAACGGTTTGTTTTGTTAAACTTCGTCATATACCAACTAGTTTTAATTAACTAAGTTAAGTTTGGGAATGATATATACAAAGTTTGTTCGTATGAGACAGTTTCTGAAAGTATTATAAATAATCCAAACTAATGATCCTACTTATTATCCTAACACGTTAGGTGACGTGGTGACAGTGACCTTGGCCAAGTCTAAACTGCCTGGTTTTCTGTCTGTTTGTCCGAATGTAGTTTTTGAAAATGCATCCATAACTTTTGATCCCTGAGACAATTGACTCCAAACTTAATACTTTAAGCATCAACAGATAGACTAAGCTTTGAACAAAGTATCAGACTTCAAAATTAAGTTAAATTCCATTAGGGGTGTGAATTCACTTCTGTGGCGCGATATTTATGTGAACGTTTAGTATTGTTGTATAGTTAGCGTGGCTAGGTACACGTAGTATTTTTTTAGCTCAATTTTACATATCTCAGAAAATAATAGCAAAAGTTGCGTAATATAAGTACAAAAGAACATCACTGAAAATAAATATTAAAGGATACTGCACACTAAAGTAAATGAAGAACACAATATTAATTGTTTGTTTTCTGTGTAGTTTTTATCAACTCATCCCCAACGCATTATATCTATTACGCATTGAGTATAGTTTTTTGTGATTTCTGAAACCGACATAGTTTTTTTTTCCTAAGGACGCTAGGCACGAGCCTGGGATTATTTTTCACATTACTAGACCTACGGGTTATTATCACTTAAGTTATTATCACGGCATTATCGCTTAGATAAAATCCATTGGTGACTTGGCGGGGATCGAACCCGGGACCTCAGGGACTGAAGTCCCGCGCTCTAACCATTACGCCAGCTCGCTCCCCAAAACTGCCATAGTACATATGACAAAAAGAAAAATATATTTAACAAATGAATAATGCGTTACTAAAACAAGTTATTAGGTAAAAATGCTTTTAGGTTCCATCATTGATTAAATCTATATCTATTTACCGAGATTGTACGAATTAAAACATAACTACTCATGGCACAGAACTTAATAAGCATAAAATGTTCTCATCTTTGTATAAATCACTACCGGACCCTTCTCAAGTCATATCTTGTCTCCAGCAGGCATAAATATGTCTTACGTATATGTATGAAGCAGTCCCTCAAAGATAGCGACTTTTGATAGGTGAGTTAGGCCCTGAACATCAAACACCTTATAGCTACAATTTAAGCTGTATCCTTGTTTGTAGATTTTTAAGTGTAAGAAGGATTATCGTATCGTATTACGTTTAAAATGACTAAGTAGAATGCCGATCAGGTTTTGGTTGTGCATACCAATTAATTATAACAATACACTATTAACTGTGCAGAGAGGACTTTCGTTTGTTACATCAAGAGAATCTAGTGTTTTTATATGTTTGCAAAAAGAGTGTTTTAAAGATTTATCAAAAGTGGTTGCACAAAATAAAATAAAGAATGACACTGTGTCACATTTTACCTGAATCCCTATTAACATACGAGTATGATCAAAGAAAATAAGAGAGAGAGGACAAGTGACATGTGACATATTGCATATCCATATTGGATAGAAACTCATTCAATAACATTGATTCATATATATTATAAAATATACTCAGAATTTCCTTCAGTACTGATTAATGACAAATTAAATAGGTTTACTTACCTTGGACACAACCTAATGTATCTGGGGTCTTCGGGTGCCATAAATATTAATTGACGACTACATTGTTTTTAATTAATTTATGTGTGACGACAAGGGCTCGATAATGAAACATCTGTTTTGAAACTACAAAAAGGATTAACAATACAAAAAGGATTAACGACGTAAGGTACGAAAACCTATTTAATTTGTTATGTTGTGATAATAATTTGTTATGTTGTAAAAATAATTTATGTATATGTTACGAACTGTTTAAAAATAAACTAGTTTGAATTTGACTACTTTAGTCGTATTTGAGTTCATGCTATTTCAACAATGGTTCAACATTTTGGTTACATACATACCAAGGCACCAGTATACATTTCAAAAGAATTATAACTAATCGTTACAAATGGACTATTGGTAGTAAACTATTTTACTATGTTGTATTTTTTTCTGTGAAATAATCGGCCGAATTATAAGTTTAAATATCCCACCAATATATATAAGACACAATGGGACACTAAAAGCATTGTAGGATAATTACGAAAACTGTATCACCAAAACTTATTGTTGCAGAAGCTGGTGAATTAGTCGGTGTTAGAAAATGTTTTAGTGTTATAAAAGAAACTCTTTTAGTAACAAATAGCCGCATACACATTGAACAAACTAAAAGAATGATTATTATTATTATTATATTTAATGTAATATACATAATTAAACCTTTACATCAACCATCAAAATTTTCGTTGTTTAAGCAAGCGATATTTAAAGAACTCAATTTGATCAAATTTACATTAGGTTTTAAATGCTAATAATTACAAGTTTACCTAAAACAATATTATAAATTGTTATTTTGTAAGGAAACTTACACTACAATATTATACGTCATTACGTGTATCTAAAATCCAGGGATTCAGCTCAACGGCGAAATTAGCGGTTAAAACGGAGTATTAAACTATGGCCATAAATCTAAGGACAAAGAATAGCACTTCCATCAAACAATGATGCGACATTACCAAATAACTCGTCCCATCACTCGCCATTAAATCAAAACTTTGCTAATTTATCGCTTGTTTGGTGTGATGTGATGACTCGCTTACATTAGCCAGCACTGCCACACAGCAGCACTAAATACTACCTTGGTGTGATGTAATGACTCGTTTACATTAGCCAGGACTGCCACACAGCAGCACTAAATACTACCTTTACTGAGTGTTTGATGTGATGTGATGACTCGCTTACATTAGCCAGGACTGCCACCCAGCAGCACTAAATACTACGTTTACTGAGTGTTTGGTGTGATGTGATGACTCGCTTACATTAGCCAGGACTGCCACCCAGCAGCACTAAATACTACGTTTACTGAGTGTTTGGTGTGATGTGATGACTCGCTTACATTAGCCAGGACTGCCACACAGCAGCACTAAATACTACCTTTACTGAGTATTTGTGATGTGATGACTCGCTTACATTAGCCAGGACTGCCACACAGCAGCACTAAATACTACCTCTACTGAGTGTTTGGTGTGATGTGCTGACTCGCTCACATTAGCCAGGACTGCCACACAGCAACACTAAATACTACCTTGGTGTGATGTGGTGACTCGTTTCCATTAGCCAGGACTGCCACACAGCAACACTAAATACTACCTTGGTGTGATGTGATGACTCGCTTACATTAGCCAGGACTGCCACACAGCAACACTAAATACTACCTTGGTGTGATGTGATGACTCGTTTACATTAGCCAGGACTGCCACACAGCAACACTAAATACTACCTTTACTGAGTGTTTGGTGTGATGTGATGACTCGTTTACATTAGCCAGGACTGTCACACAGCAACACTAAATACTACCTTGGTGTGATGTGATGACTCGTTTATATTAGCCAGGACTGTCACACAGCAACACTAAATACTACCTTGGTGTGATGTGATGACTCGTTTATATTAGCCAGGACTGCCACACAGCGGCACTAAATACTACGTTTACTGAGTGTTTTGTGTGATGTGATGACTCGCTTACATTAGCCAGGACTGCCACACAGCAACACTAAATACTACCTTGGTGTGATTTGATGACTCGCTTACATTAGCCAGGACTGCCACACAGCAGCACTAAATACTACGTTTACTGAGTGTTTGGTGTGATGTGATGACTCGCTTAAATTAGCCAGGACTGCCACACAGCAGCACTAAATACTACGTAAAGTGAGTAACATTAACCCCATAGCAATATATTTTCTAACCCTAAAACTCAATAATTGCTAAATATATTTTAGGGAAACAGGTTGTTTTGACAAATGCTTGGATTTTAGATGAAACCAATTTTTAATTTTGATAATGGCTATATAATTTAAAAGTAAATCAAAGTTTTTAAATTTTAACATTGGCTTTATGGGTTGCCATGATGGTTACAAAATAACGACGTAAATGTAAATAAAACCATAGATAAAAGGATTATGGACAGAAAAGAAGTAAGTCTACTTTTTTAATCCATGAAAAAACTTAGAATTGTATCATATGTTAAAATCAAGCCAAGACCTATACACACTACAAATGAAAAAAATCGGATGATGATTACTGATCAAATAATACAGAGAAAGTAGTAAGTTTACATTTACGTCGCAATTTAAAAACGACCACTGATAGAAAAGGTAGGCCTACAGGGTTTTGCAGATTTTATTTTTGTAGTTAATTAAGATTATAACGAATAATATGTTTTCCTTTGTGATTGGAAATTAAAACAACAGCACTAATCTGCAGTTTTAAACAACTAGGTATTCTCAAATCAATATTTTTATTTTGAAATTATGAACATGCTTTCTTTTTAAACAGTGCAAGTAAACTGCTTATTCCATTATGGAATATAAACTCTATTTAAGGCTTGTTGTTTCATGTGGAAACGTAAGCTGATTTTATTAGAGTAACTTGGCTATTATCAACAAAACACGCGATCTCCCACTGAGTTTAAACAACGCGTTCTATACTTCCCAACCTATTTTAAAGTTTGAACTATTTTTGATATTATCGTGTTGGTAACACAACTGCTAGGCTATATTGATTGTTGTGTTGGCAACGACTTGGGGTATAGAATTAGCCAAGTAAGTAAGGATAAAGTATTTTTTTACTTTTCGTCTTACAAAAAAATACCTAATTCGCATAATAATGTCATGTTAGGGAAAATTTCAGGACGCATTCTCCAAAACTGCCTGATATTTGTAGAAAATGAAGACGAGCAATAAACGCACAAACAATCACTTCTGGCAATGTTTTGAGATAGTTGAATGTAGAAAACATGCTTGAAAATATAGATTTTCTTAATTGTTAAATGTACAACATTTAAGAAAACAAACCTTATATGTTATGGTAAAAAATAGTTGTGAAATTCTCTCAAGGCAGGCAAGTCTTTAAAAGGTTACATCTGCTAATCGAATGGATCCATGCAGGATCATTTCTGCCTAAATTATAAACTCTGGCTAAGATTGAGAAAATGTCGATTGGTTAGATTCAAGGCTTGGTTCAGCCAGAACTGTGGGTTCCCTAGATGACATTAGCAAGCAAACAAAAAAAAATTACTGATACAAAGGATGTATATAATGTCCACATCTTTACTTATGAAAATTGTTATATATATGATGATAGTTCTGAGACAAATGATAAGTTAAATTGATGAAATAGGTAGTTATATTATATCTATAAACATTGTTTTAATTCATTGCCTTATTAGAAACCATAAAAACCTGATCGCTCCATTTAGCTGGCTTTCACTGATATGAAAGCAAACCTAGTAAATAAAGAATCTTGGAATAATCGTTTTGAACAGAAATGTTCAAACACTACATAAATGTGGTTTTATTTAAAAGAGATGCAAACAGAATGAGATACGATGAATCTACTTTTATTTAATCCAGTATTTTTTACATCTAAGTGAGGATTATAAAGTGAATTATATTTAATAAAAAATAGTTCTTCAAAGTTTTACTTACTAGCTGCTACACCCGTGAGAATACTGTGGTTCTTTAGACCTGATGCATCAAATAATTATCACACACCATCATTGTCTTTGGTACCAAAACCTGATTCAACCACCTAGTTCGATATCATTTTTACATTCAGTTTAGGGGTTTAAATTTCCCATGATACCTATTAACCTGTACGTGTGTTACTGATATGTGAGTTTAAAATTACTGTATGATTTGATTTGAAAACAAATTCTTCCTTAAGAGTGTGCTTGCATACCTTTAAACTCCTTGATTAATATTTAAGTTAAATAAATCAAAAGAAATCCAACACAATACTGATGTTTAGGAATACAATCCATTGCTTGATGTATATGTCACATACGATATTTTACCTAAATTATTTTTTTATCAAGTCTCTTACCTGCAGGATGTTAAACTAATTACACAGAAAGCGATAAGCAAAATTTAAAAAAGAATTTTCTCTACTTTTCTCCATTGAAACATAGCCCTCTTACTAAAAATCACATACAAATTTTTTGAATGTAAATAAAACACTAACAATTACATTTTCAAACATCTCGTTTTCAGGAAACTATTTTTTACTTGGCAATTCTAATAAATAAGTGTATTAATCTCAAAATATACCAACTTTGGAAGCCAGTAGGGCAGAGTCCCAGGAGAGACTCAAAATAAAAATATACCTATAACCATCTGTATACCCCTACCTGCTAAAGTTCAGCTAATTTTTCCAGCAGTTTGATCACTTGATTGAGTCACAAACATTCAAACATTCACGTATTATATTATAGTAGTAAGATATATGAAGCATTATCGAGTTTGTTTCTCTGATTATTTTGTTCCGTATGCATAGAAAAGTTCTAAACTAACTTGGTGAGATTCTACACCATGCTGGATTGAGAACTATTTTATTAATATTCTTAACATTCACACAGATTACCCCCTGTTCAAGTAAACGAAGCAGTTAATGTAGATCATCCGCCAATAAACAGTCAGGAAAAGTGTAGTTGTTTTTGGTTTTCATTTTACTATTACACTATCTTTTTCTATGTTTTATTTATATTTGTCAAAGTATAAGTGTGTAGGTGTTGGGGTCAAAATCCGTTAAGTGCCCACAACTCCAAAACTTGTTAATATGAACATTAAAGTGTACAAAACGAAGTTCGAGAGGCAGTTTGAATCATCTTAGTTTTCGACCATAAATTTTGACCTTGTGATAAATCAACTTAATTAGTTGTATAACTAATCTTGTAAAAGTATAAAATAAAGCTGACAAATAATAAACATACTAGTTATAAAACAATTAAATGAATGTACATAACCTATATACTTACATAACACATCACTCATACAACCCGAAGACTGACTCGGAATGGCCCTGCAGAGTCCGTTATATCACTTTTATTGCACCTGTCTTCATTTTCATATTTCATGTTTGCTTTTCATTATATTTGAATTAAGATAGCTGCAAATCAGAAGAATACTTTAAGCCATTACATAATTTTTCTGCGAGATTTTATCATACACTACAAGAAAATGCTAGTAACTATTTAATTATTTACCTCAAGACATACTGTCGATAACTATTGGAGAAGCAGTGTTATATTTTGTATTTAGTGAACTAGGTTTTCAAAAAATTATGTTTACGCAGTACATAATTTATGTTCAACATTGACGGGATCTGTCGCTGAACTGAGCTAGAGATAAATATCCATGTATAGCACACACAGCATGGTTCTGTAATTTGTTGCTAAAAACTTTACGTTTGAGCTTACTTCGTTGCTCAAGTTTTCCAATACTGCAGTCTGATAGCCGTAGTGTTGTTGCCATACGGGTGATAGTAAGTTATTTTTTGTGACAGTCTCAGAGTGGAATCAATATCTTATCGACGAATATAAAAAAATTTAATATTAATGAGTACACCACATACCGAACTTAATTTACAGTATAATCTTTTGAAGCATAATTTCACAGACTCATAAATCTAAGAGTTTAAGATTAATCATAACATATTTTATGCAAATTTACCTACCAAAAAACCACACATAAATATTGTAAGTATTTGGTAAGTATTGAGTGCAGTTTTCTGAATGTAACATATAGGAATGTATATAAATATTACTAGCCGCTATACCCGAGCCTTGCTACGGGGTCAAGATTCAGATTAGACAATACTAGGTGGCATTCGCAGAAGCATCCACAAAATTGAGCGGAGTCGTCAAGGGTTTATATTAAATTGTTTTGGTCATACTGCAGTAATACCAGTCGTTTTTAATGCATGCGTTGAGGGTCTAAAGTAGCAATTTTAGTCTTTAGGAAGTAGAAAAGTTTTTATCCTCTATGGAGTAAAAATAGTTTTTATCCTCTATGGAGTAAAAATCAGCTGTTGGCAACTCAGTTGTAAATTTCTATTATAAACGATTGCATGTATCGAAATATGTATCGATTCGTGCTTCGAAATTATTTTAACCTACAGTTTACAGTCTCTTCCCATAGCGTTTTAGCTTTGCAGATACATTAATCCATTCCCACACTCAACACGCTCACCTTTTCTACTTCCTTCACCACCCCCTACGTCGTGGACCTATTTCCCTCTCTTCCCATATTATTTAAGGATTGCAGATATATTAATGTAATTGCCAAAGACAGTTCCCACACTCTGGGCTGCAAGCCTTACTACTTCCTTCACCATTTCCTACGTCATAGACTTGTTTCCTTCCCTTCTCATAGCATTTTTGGATTAAAGATACATCAATCTAACTGCCACAGACGGTTTTCACACTATGCTCATACTTTACTACTTTCTAAGCCTTTTTCTACATCGTGGACCTGTTTTCATCACTTTCCATAGCAATTTAGTATTTTAGATACGTTAATCTAATTGCCACAAACATACCCCACACTCCGCACTGCTATCCTTTACTACTTCTTTCACCATTTTCTATGTCGTGGGGATGCTTCCATCCCTTCTCATAGCATTTCAGCATTGCAGATACATTAATTTAACTGCTACAAACGGTTTCCAGTTCCCACACTCCACATTGCTCACCTTACAAATTCCTTCACCACTTCATACGTCTCGGACCTTTTCTCTTCCTTCCCATAGCATTTTATGATTGCAGATACCTTAATCTAATTGTCATAAACAGTTCCTATACTCCGGACAATTTGCCTTTACTACTTCCGTCATCACTTCCTACGTCGCGGACCCGTTATCCTCCGTTCCCATAGCATTTTAGGATTGCAGATACCTTAATCTAATCATCATAAACAGTTCTACACTCCGGACTGCTCGCCTTTACTACTTCCTTCGCCACTTCCTACGCCACGGACCTTTTCCTAACCCTTTCCATAGCATTTTATGATTGCAGATACCTTAATCTTATCGTCAAAAACAGTTCCCACACTCTGGACAGCCCGCCTTGACTACTTCCTTCACCACTTCCTACGTGACAGACATGTTTCCCTCCCTTCCCAGAGCATCATAGGATTGCAAATACCGTAATATAATGGTCATAAGCAGTTCCCACCCTCCAGTCAGCTTGCCTTGACTACTTAATTCATCACTTCCTACGTCGCGGACCCGTTTTGCTCCCCTCCCATAGCATTTTATGATTGCAGATACCTTAATCTAATCGTCATAAACAGTTCCAACACTCCGGACTGCTCGCCTTTACTACTTCCATCGCCACTTCCTACGCAACGGACCTGTTTCCCTCCCTTTCCGTAGCATTTTATGATTACATATACCTTAATCTAATCGTCATAAACAGTTCCCACACTCCGCACAGCTTGCCTTGACTAATTCATTCATCACTTCCTAGGTCGCGGACCCGTTATCCTCCCTTCCCATAGCATTTTATGATTGCAGATATCTTAATCTAATCGGCATAAACAGTTCCCATACTCCGGACTGCTCGCCTTTACTACTCTCTTCACCACTTCCTACGTGACGGACATGTTTCCCTCCCTTACCATAGCATCATAGGATTGCAACTACCTTAATATAATGGTCATAAGCAGTTCTCACACTCCAGACAGCTTGCCTTGGCTACTTCCTTCATCACTGCCTACGTCGCGGACCCATTTTCCTCCATTCCCATAGCATTTTATGATTGCAGATACCTTAATCCTTAATCTAATCGTCATAAACAGTTCCAACACTCCGGACTGCTCGCCTTTACTACTTCCTTCATCACTTCCTACGTCGCGGATCCGTTTTCCTCCCTTCCCATAACATTTTATGATTGCAGAAACCTTAATCTAATTGTCATAAACAGTTCCCACACTCCGGACAGCTTGCCTTGACTACTTCCTTCATCACTTCCTACGTCGCGGACCCGTTATCCTCCCTTCCCATAGCTTTTACGATTGCAGATATCTTCATCTAATCGTCATAAACAGTGCCAATACTCTGGACCGCTCGCCTTTACTACTTCCTTCACCACTTCCTACGCCACGGACCTGTTTCCCTCCCTTTCCGTAGCATTTTATGATTGCAGATACCTTAATCTAATCGTCATAAACAGTTCCCACACTTCGGACAGCTTGACTTGACTACTTCCTTCATCACTTTCTACGTCGCGGACCCGTTTTGCTCCCTTCCCATAGCATTTTATGATTGCAGATATCTTCATCTAATCGTCATAAACAGTTCCCATACTCCTGACTGCTCGCCTTTACTACTTCCTTCACCACTTCCTACGTGACGGACATGTTCCCCTCCCTTCCCAAAGCATCAAAGGATTGCAAATACCGTAATCTAATCGTCATAAACAGTTCCCACACTCCAGACAGCTTGCCTTGACTACCTCTTTCACCACTTCCTACATCGTGGACATGTTTCCCTCTCTTCCCATAGCATCATAGGATTGCAAATACCCTAATATAATGTCATAAGCAGTTCCCACAATCTGGACAGTTTGCATTGACTACTTCCTTCATCACTTCCTACGTCGCGGACCCGTTTTGCTACCTTCCCATAGCATTTTATGATTGCAGATATCTTCATCTAATCGTCATAAATAGTTCCCACACTCCGGACTGCTCGCTTTTACTACTTCCTTCACCACTTCCTACGTGACGGACATGTTTCCCTCCCTTCCTATAGCATCATAGGATTGCAAATACCTTAATATAATGGTCTTAAGCAGTTCCCACAACCCGGACAGCTTGCCGTTTTCCTCCCTTCCCTTATAATTTTTGGAATGCAGATACCTAAATCTAATCGTCATAAACAGTTTGCACACTCCAGACTGCTCACTTTAGTACTTCCTTCACCTTTTTCTACGTCACGGATCCGTTTTCCTCCCTTCCCATAGAATTTTAGGAATGCAGATACCTAAATCTAATCGACATAAACAGTTTCCACACTCCAGGCTGTTCACCTTTAGTACTTCCTTTAACACTTCCTACGTCGCGGACCCGTTTTCCTACCTTTTCTTATAATTTTTGGAATGCAGATACCTAAATCTAATCGTCATAAACAGTTTGCACACTCCAGACTGCTCACCTTTACTACTTCCCTCACCACTTCCTACGTCACGGACCTCAAGTTAGTGTCGTCATTTGATTATTTTATGATCCAAACCACCGTTTATGTTCTAATATCTGTGGAATAATTCTATCAGCTATTTATTTATCTACTGCATTTAAAAGTCAACAGCTGATCATATGTCTTTGTTTATGTGTCAAATACTGCTTCCATAAGGATTACATTGAAACTTTGAGACCCAGTGGGGCGGATTCCTGAGAGTTATTTTTAACGCCATATAGATGTTGGCACTCACCGATATGGTCTTTATCACCATCCAAAATTTGAAAACGATTGATTCAGCCGTCTAGGAGGAGTTTGCGTATTACGAAATGCATAAAAGTCGACGTATAAGAGCTTCGCTCGCTTCGCTCGCTCCGCTCAAAAAATTCAACTGTGCTGCTTTTTTGATAACAGTCAGTGGAGTAAGAAGAAGTATATTTACATACTCCATAGAAGATTTTTTAGTTTTACAGTCAGTTTTTTTTTCACTCAGACTGTGAACACTTATTTAGGCTACCTATGATGATATAAGAGTGGTGCCGATGCACTCATGAAAATATTTTATGTAGACCTATATTATTTTATGTCTTAAAAATACGCTTACTAATAAGGCTATTTACTTTGGAACAAAAATATTGGATAATTGTGAGGCAAAATGAACTCTAAAAGTAAGGGTAATGTGGCGAATAAAAAATCATTCTAGACAATCATTGCCCACTGTACCACATTGAAGATACACTATTTTAGTTGTAAAATGTATAATATTGATCGCATTTAGTGAAACAACAGCAAACATGAGAGCTAATAATTATTTTCTTTAATTCGCCAACTTTATAAAACAACTTGTTACAGATAGCAAAACTTATTTGGGCCCTGATATTATACAAGTATCTACTGAAATAGCAGGTAAAGGATCTAATATTGATTTATACTACTGTATTTGAAAATACAAACGAAATAATTCATGCTCTGAATATTGATCTGAATCATAATTACACTTAGCTAACACCGAGTTAGATACTCTCGCTAATGTAATGTTGGTCAAAATCCTATGAAGCCATACAAAATCTATGTTAGGCTGGTAAATATGTAAGCTGCACACTTACACACCACACAGGCAATTGAGCGTGATTGCTTAAACAGTTGGATACGAACAATGAATAAGTATTGAGGAGACTTTTAAAATTGACTTCTAGTGTATTCCATACTGATTTCCATACTGAGGATAGTTACTCAATTAGTTAATTATCCTCAGTGACCACACATATCCAGTTTACATTTGTATTATTTTTTTTTAATAAGTTGTTCCGGTGATATATTGTATCAATGAGCTTATTTTCTACGTTTAACGAGTGTTACGTCACTTTAGGAAATTAATTTGCTATAAAATCAAGGCTTATTCAAACAAATTACACAACTCTACAGTGTTTTATTCTGGAATATGTGAGCTTTAAATCAGAGTATCGAAACCTAATCATTAGATTGATGAGATATCGGGTAAATGACAATCAAAACACGGACAAACAGTCGCCATAACTTATGTTGATTGAGCCTGACGGATGGCCGCGTTGGGTCGTTGTAATGTTGGTTGTCCAGCAACACTTCTACAACACTACCATGTATTTACTCATTATCAACATTTTTAATAGTACTTTTCCTTAAGATCCACGTGCTTAAGTTGTCTTGCTACCGTATGGAATACGTTTTGTGATTAATTTTGTTTAACAAAAGGGATTACTATCAGGCCTTAGTCCAACACGATCACTGTAACATACATTTTGAAACATTTTTACTCTATGGTTTGTGTGATATTGAATAGTTGTCAATAATTAGTAAAAAGGACAAAAGTCCTTCTATTTTGTGATATGATGCCACATCAAATTTTAAAAGTATGGATTCTAGGAAATACACGGAGCCAAATTTATTTAAAAAATTTTCGCCTATTAAGTTTTTCATTAGATTCTGCATTTCAAATAAACCCACATGATTTCTCCAAGGTATAACCTTATGTCATCCAGGGATCACCATAAAACTCCATATGTATGCAAGTATTGAGAATGCAGCTCAAATTTCTGGGTGTAATGGCCATATCAGTAACAGAATTTACCACCCTCGCGTTACGTTTGTATCAGGTCTACCTTGATTAAATTTTCAACCCAGAGAGGCCTAAAATCAACCGTAAGCTGGACGAGTGTAACACAAGTTTAAACTAATAAATATACTGTTATTAAACTATTTTAAACTAAAAATGTATATAAACTGTAGGATTATTTAACACTGTGGAATATTGAATGCACATACTTTCTTAAGTAGAAAGAAAAACAGTCCCCAGGCGTTGGTTGTTTTCCGTGGAGCTGTCTTCTTGGAATGATGGACCGCCCATATAACCTGACGACTGACTCGCAATGGCCCTGCAGAGCCCTCTATATCACTTTTATTACACCCGTCTTCATTTTCATATTTCATATTTGCATTTTCTGTGCCGCTATAAATCACAAAGTTTATGGCTAATTAGGCCTTAGTGCCGTTACCCAAGCTTATCAGGTCCACCCTTGGTGTAATATTATCACAAGGGTAAGAACGGCTTGTCTGCAAGTATAAAATGCTATGAGTCTGTATTACATTTCTTTGCTTGTTTTATAACTGTCAATAAATATAAATAAATCAGAAAACAAATATATGTCTAACTAATGAATACCTTTTTGTCTTAATTTATTTTCTACATACTAGAATACATTTTCCACAACCCTGGGCAATCTTCATTTAGCCTGGATCTTAATTTTTTTTATAATGTGTTAAGATTGAACATAGAGATATATTATGATTAACAATTCGTAGGAAAATTTATTACAATGTTTTCTAACTAAATAAATCCAAATGTTTTATTTTGTGTCGTTGTTAAATTGTTCTTAATACAAATGACTGTTCTTAAAATTTTAACGTTATTTTCAAATAAATAAATTGTTTAGAAAAAGGTGTTTGTAAGATATACATGTGTACTTTTAAATATTTGTACTTAAATATAAATAAAAATCTTCCCCATTGGAAAATAAGTTTATTGGGATAATTAATTGTAATCGCTTGTTTTACACTTTACTTGAAAATATATTACGAATTTAATCTATTTAGGTTAAAGATTTAAAACCGCTTTAAGTATTAAAAAATTCTTATATAATTGTGAAGAATATATAGAAAGTGATACGGGAAATTTAGTTAGTTACTAGTAAAAGCTTTTTAAACCTGTAAATAAATTACGTATTTACTTCTGTTTGGAAAAGATCAGAAAATGCTTCAAAATATTACAAACCCCGATACAATTATGTACAGATATGAACTGTCTTACGAACTATTACATTCAATCTTTCCCTGTGTTAGACAGGTTTTTGTTGTATAGGATATTCCAAACATAGGTACCAACCATCTCATTAATACTCGTGTCAAAAGTTGGTTTTGTGTCAGTAATAAATCCAGAAACCAAGAATAACGGCGTTTCCATCACAGAATGATTCGACACCCACAAATAGTCCCTCACGAACAAATCAAACTTTTGATAATTTATAGCTTGTTTGTTCTAGTTTGCATTAATCACTCTCTGTTTTACTGACATTGGATATAGGGTTGATGGTCCGTACGCACTTGACTCTTCGTCATAACATTACCTACATAGAAAATCAATCGTTTTAACAGCAAATCTTTTAAACTGCATGCTTAAAGCATGAGTTGTGGCCAGTAAAAAAATGTCGCTTACAAACAGCTGTTAAGCTCGAATGTTTGAATCGAACACGGTAAACTAGAGAATATCTTATATTCTATTGATATTTAAACCATAAAAAAGTTTAACTTTTTTACATTACATAAACAATTTTACAATATTACGTATGTGTTCGAAAAGCTTAGAAATGTTGATTCCCGGTACTTACATAACAAGGTTGGTTAAAGGTATCTTAATAAATGCCCCAAATACGCAAGTTGATATACTAATTAACAAATATAATTACGTCAGATAAGTATTTTTACATAAAATATTAAATTGAATATGTATGCATTTAATGAAACTATTTGTTTATTATTTGTTGAAAATATGTGACAGTGAACATTAAAACTGTTTTTATACTATTCTTCATTATACATTTTTATTTAATCTCACATTTTTATAATGTGAAAAGCCTCGTAATACACAGTTGAACTGGGTAATAACAAACCAATCTAATGCAATGCAAGATTCATGGGATGTTGGTCAAATGACAACTCTCGCACTTCCAAACAAGAGCAATAACTGATGTGGTGTAATCCTGATTGATATGCTGATGGGGTGGTCATGTTTTAATTTGATAATCCTTTTTACACTCAATGCCAATTTAGTTTTAACTGTCGATACGTTATAAGGCTCTACATTTTCGTCAATGAAAATGTTTTACACACTTTAAAGCTGTTCAATTTAATTATTATCAAAATGAATTATGACGGATTAAACCCTTAAGTTTTTATCAAGTACCACTTCTGATCTGACTTTTAAACTGTTAAGCGTCGCGTCTTTAACGTCAGCCACTACAATAGCAAAACAAATGTAGACATATTTTGAAAATACGTAACAAAGCCAAAGACAAGAAGTGTCCAACCCCCTCTCCCACTACCTCTTCAACCCCCAGATGCCACCCTGCCTCCATCTCCGGTGATGCGACTTCCATTACCATAAACAACAAAAATGGCCTTGCGACTTGACGGGTTGGGGGTGGTCGGGTGCCAGTGGAGGGGGTGGGATAGGGGGCAAGTAGCGATCGGCCTTAATGAACGACGTTAATTCAGTCATACGCACTTCTATAAATTACCGGGACAGGACGCTAGAGCGGTGTATTGTTAAGATAAGGCGTGTCGGCGGGGGTGGCGCGGGGGTTTTGTGTTTTTCCTACGCTGATGAAATTTAAAGCATCCCCCGTCCTTCTCCTGCTCGACAGCTCTTGCCCATAAAAGCAATAAAGGACGGATAAGGGGACGCCCAGGCTGAGAATTTATAGACGAGCTACGAGCGTATATTTCAGCCCCCGGCGCATGAATCTGACACGAGCTAGAATAATTTGTGCGTGTAAATGAACTGTGCACTTCTCCTCAATCCTCACTCTTTACTCTCCTTTCTTCACTTTCGTTAATGTTTCCTGAAACAGATTTAACCTTTGTTTCCAGTGGCAATCTAAAGTCTAGCCATGTCTTTGAGGGAAGCTTATACCTGTTCAAAGGGATCCCAAAATAATTGTAAATAATTGGTAATTGGTTAAACCTTAAATCTTAGTTGGTAACAGTAATGATCTTTTAAGACCAAATAAATACCTGTCAACGATTAGTCTTAAGAAGCTCTTAAAATGAAGTAGTAGCAAAATAAGGAAATTTGATAGCTTTGTTTTAATTCTTGATAAGGGAAGATCATTAAAAAGAATAGGAGGACTGAAACTTAATTTTTTTCATTAATGGGAGTCTTGGTTCAAAGTTAAGTAATTATCTGTAACATGTTTTGAATAATAAAATACAACCACCTTGAGTAAAATAAATAAGGGCTAGTGCACTCAAAAAAATCTTAACACACTGATATAACTGAACCATAAAACCTATTAGAGCGAAGCGTTGTACTGTATCCAGATTAAGGGGAGGTATATTGTAAAAAGTTAATATTTAACCCAACAGGTGGTTTGCACATTAGCATTGACCTACGGAGTGTAGGGGTCTTGGCCACTGGTTGTAAATTCGGGGGCCATATTTGGTTACCCCCCGCTATCTCCGCGTCCCGCCACCTCCGTGTCCCGCCATCTCCGAATTTCAGAGGGACCCCTATAATCCTCGGTTACTACCTGCGTTAAGACTTTCCGACCTAACCTAACCCAACCCAACCTAGCCTACCCCACGGGTTAAATTTTCATGAAATCTCCCATCCACTAGGCTTCGCAGCCGTGGATGCAATGACAGCTACCAACGCAGGCAGTGACGGGATAATAAGGGTCACTCAAGAATTCGGAGGTGGCGGAACGCGGAGATAGCGGGGGCCCACGCCATATTTATATAATCTAACCTAACCTATCCTAACCAAGCTTCTATATGTGGATTAGGGCCAGAGGTGGCCGGTTCTCCGTTTCCCGTATATACGGGTGTCTGGTCATAAAATTCAATAAAATTATGGGCCAAAATAAATAATAATAATTCAGTTATGCCTCATTTATATTCCCAACTTTAACATTAAGAAGATAAAAATAAGTAATCTTTTTTTAAATATTGGTAGTCATTATGAAAACAAAACCCTAAGTATAACTACGTTGAAATAACTCTTAGGCCTATCGTTAATTTAAGGACGAAAACACTGTTGGGGGTTTTCTTTGACACATTTTACACGTTTTTTTGTTACAATTTTGTCTACATTATATGATTATAACAAACTCTTAGGATCATATTAGGAAAATACACGAATTCAATATATTCTGATATTCCAATAATAACGATAGTTTAGCTAATACAGCAAAGCCTTGTCTTTTATAACACCAATACAGTAGGTCAGTTAAAAAAAGTACAGTATTCCGCCAACTATGTCTTATAATATTACATTAAATTAAATTATTAAAGGGTATCAGTTAAATCTAAATGTATTTTGCGCATGGTTTGTGTGAAGGTGCTCAAACAGAACAGAGCAGAAAATCCTGGCCGTAACATCCCCAGATTTCATTCGTTTACTAGAGTTCACCATAATTTGCTATGAACCATATTAGTTGATAGGAAGTAGAAACAAGTAGTTTCAGCGCATGATTTTGAATCTTTCGAAAATATGCTTCAAACAGTGGATGATAAAACTAGTACAGTAAGTACTATCAATAGACAGTTTGCAACTGAATCTAGTATGGCCCAGTAGAAAATACATAAAGTAGTAAATGACAATTGCTCTTATTTTTATATATTTTTACCCCAAAGAGTAGGGCGAGAGGACGCTTCTATGAACTCCCTATAACTACGAACCCAGAAGGGAGTTTCACCATAGCTTCAAAAATATGTTAAGTTACTAATGGGTGGTTCATAGTTTAGTATCGATGTACTTTTTAAAATTAATAAATTTTTTTTAATAAAACTAGAAGTAAAAAAGGCTAGTTTAATACTTTGTCAATCTTAGTACCATCATTGTACCAATGAATAAGAAAAAAACTTAATATCAGCACTTTAAAAAGACTTAATCCAAAGTTCTTTACAATACCTGATTAAGTCCTACAAGGGTTTTATCTTCAACACGATACATGTATTTTTATTATTTATGGCAGTTATACATAATTAATTTTGAAATTTATTTAATTTTTTAATAATACTTAAAACTTTAGCCGAACTCTTTCCATGGCAATGAAGATATAAAAACGACCCTAAAATAAACTATAATTGTTATTTCACCTTAGTACTACAAATCTTAACATAAAAATTCAAATATTTTAAAAAGCAAATCTTAATTTATTTGTTATTTTTCCACTGTTTAAGTTGGGAATCATAAATGAGCATCGTTCAGTAATAGTGTCTGCCTTCAAATCTGAAGGTGGCTGATTTGGTACTAGGAAAGGTTTGCTTATTACAATAATTTGTCATCGGGCTATTAGTCATTTATGCTTTCTATTAGAATTTAACGTTGGGTAATAATAAAGACCAGAGGGTTGATTAATGTTTTTTTACAAAAAGGAAACCCACGTAACCAATTAACTTCATAAGCCTACAAATAATTTATTAAATAAAAAAATAATTTAACACTTATTCAATATTTTATTGAGTTATTTTTTATTTCATTTAAAATAGTTTAGTATGTTCAAATATTTCACACACACAATAATTGTGAATGTAATATTATATTGAAAATATACGCAATTAATTACACTTGCGCTTCAAAGAAATAAACAGCAATGTACCTCAGGTTTATTTAATAACAAAGGTAGAAGACACAAGGACTATTTAGTCATAAACCCCTGATTTATAAGGACACTGAAAATGCAAACATGAAATATGAAAATGAAGATGGCGTAATAAAAGTGATGGACGGCGTCTTGCTAAGCCATTAAAAGCAGCTCATCAGTTCATATCTGTATGTATACGGGTAATAATGCTGTTTGTTTTTTTAATTTTAAATTAGAACCAAATAAATTGGTGCTAAGGGGGAAATTAAATTAAATAATTCTTGCATTATTTTGTTTAATACTAAATAAATCTTTTTCTCTTTTAAATACTAAGCAGAGTTAGTAATTCCTAAAACTTATTGTTGAACCTCAAGAGAGGGTGACAAGAGCACACGTTAGACATATTTATGTCCACCCGGGACAAGATATGACTTGAGTAGGGTCCAATAGTGATTTATTGTCATGTAAGGTAAAGTATTTCACGGAACACTATTTTAATTAAGTATACGTCACGAGATAAAAATGGAAACTGTGTACCAAAAAGTAATTTGTTGAGTATAAATGAGAAAATAATTTGTATTTATTATAAATAAACTCACCTAAACATAAACCACAATTAAATATTATTTGAATTTAGTCTGAATCCTTATTTCACTCTGGATTGTATACCTAGATAGGTGTTAAATGTAGTATGTTTCTTATTAAATCCATGAATTCAAGGTACAGTACCTAATGTACAATGCATTATTACTCACTTATATGATCAACTCACTTATATAATCTTATATGTCTTCAAGATTTGTTGCAATTCTGAAACGACCGGGCAGTAATCTAGTGTAATCATGTACATAAAAACACCAATCTACAACAGTTAAAGTAGTTAAAACACATGCTTTATCTCCCACCACAGAATATATACATTTATATCGACATAATCATTCATGTCCTTACAATATTGTTTAACAATTTTAGATTTTCCGATTTCTGGGTGAAACAGAATTACGTCACATTTTATTTGTAATCAAATCAGATACGTATTTTTTTGTAGAAATTTAAAATTAAATTTAAAACTTTTTTGCAATTTTGATCCAATTATTGCCAAAAAAGTATGAAAACAAGACTTATGTTTCATGTACCCTACTTAAACAATGTTAAGCATATTTATGACCCTCACTTGTTTTGTATAAATATATACTCAATGGTTCTAAATTAATCATAAAATGTATTTCACTAGACATCAGTTATACAGTATATAATCACTCAGAAATATGATATATAAAAATAAAGACATTTGTAATCGAAAATATATAGAGGACTCTGCAGGGCCATTGCGAGTCAGTCGTCAGGTTATATGGGCGGTCCATCATTGTGTTGAGACGGCTTATCAAAAACCATTTCAAACGATTAAATATTTTATATACATTTTAACTATTTACTCATAACCTATTTTGGTAAATCATCAAGAGTACTTATATTTTCGATTGTTGGGAATTTTAATCAATCGTCCAATGGTGTTTCGTGTAAATACTGTAATTATTTTAGTATGTTTAAGAAAGGTACCCCGAAAGACATTTTTTTCAAAGAAATCCAAGCAATTGTTGTTTAAAAAATAACAAGCCCTGTAATCAATCAATAGTCTTCTTAAGAAACATAACCAAAAGCCAACAGATCCCTCATCGCCCGACCGAGTTCTATTAATATTTAACCCAGAGTTATAGAACTTTCTAACAACAGGAAATCCAATTTGGAATCTCAAATGTCCTCAAAATGCCATTTTACAAGTCACTCTCAAGACAAAAGTAACTAAGCACAAAAACCATTTCAAGTATAATCATGCTATTGTTAGAGTTTGTGCTTTTGAAGTGTGCTACGTGCTTATTGTCAAAAAAACTTTTTAATTTCCGTTAAAATTTGCTTTACGTCACAAATAACTTAACAATAAAATATGAACGTTTACATGATTATGAGTATGTTTCATAGTTAACATGTAACCCGATTGATTCATGTTAATCGATGCCATCGTAAAGTTTATAGCTACATCAATTCTGTATATTATGATTCTGAAAGAGGTTTTAATAGAAACAGAAACTACTTTTATAACATGTGTTCATATTTTAATAACTTATAGTTTTGTTTTGGGCATGGTTATATTTGTATTACAAATTATTACAATGATAATGTTGTTTTTGGTATTACGTTTTTAAATTTAATCAATAAGGATTAAACATAAAACTCTGAATAAGAGATTATACAAACCAGATAAGCGCGTTTGTCAACTGCAGGTGATTCACTTCTACTTTCCGCACGAAAAAGCCGCGTTTGTTACTCTTGGCTTTGATTTACACCAGAATAATTCTTAGTGTCAAACAAGTCTCAGCCAGATATTTAACGGAGTGAAATGAATAGTTTATGTCTGTTACTGAACCAAGTAAATCCTTACTGATGTTAATTAATGTTAAAATAATGCTAAACAAAATTGACCAGTCATTAAATACAATTGATATTTTATACAAAAAACATTTTTTATAATAGATAAAAAGTTTTTAATATAAATTTCACACACTCTTAATTATATCCTTAGTCAAGAACAAAGCTAGTATTTCTTTACATGTATGATAAAATTTGTAACAAAATCGGAGACTTTAAAGAAACGTCATTCATCCAGCTAAAATAGATCCATCCACACAAGAATGTATAAATACACAAACAAAACGTCCTCCACAGGTTCCTTGTTTCAACACCCTCAAACCGGTGAAGTTTTCTAAAAATATTGTCTTACAATGACCACGATATAATATTACTTAATAGATAATTGTAATATTACCACGCAATAGTTTATGTATGTTCTATTTTAATTGCCATAAACTTTCAACGTATATGTAAACAGTATACGTAGTACCTCAATCTAAATTACAATAAATGTTTATATAAATGTTTTATAAAACTTACCTGGAACATTTTACTCGTTTCTAACATAACTTAAACGTTTCACACAACACACTACTTATAAAAGTCAAAGATTCAATTCATATTAAAGCTCTTTATGGTTCTTTCTGGCAGTTTTGCCATTACCATGAATCATTTAACATACTCTAAAACATTCCTTACGCTTTGTGGTTTAATAAAGAGTACGTAAAAGAGCACGAAAAACCAGCTAATGTAAAGAGTTATTACATTTGGATATTCATTTGTTGAGTCGTAGTTTCCTTTGAAAATATATATAAAAAAAAAACATTTCTATCTGCACTATTCTCACGATTTAATTTTCAAATGTAACTTGATACATTCTTATTTAACACTGCTACATACTTTGAACACATTTTTAATACTTTCCATTATTTGATTATTAAAAGATTAAAATCTTGATTTCACGAGGTTCTTAAATATGTTTGATTTTTGTAAACTTTATAAAGTGGTAAAACAAACATCGCTACTGGGGATAAAGTTTAAAAGTTAAAATATTTTTTGTTCCAAATTTTTAAGAAAGGTAAAAATTTAGATTAAATAAAAGTTTTTGCACAATTAAAAAAGGTTTTCAAAAATTGATATTCCGAGAAAAGTACTTGATTTATTTTAATACCTATCTTTGATTATTAAAAATTAAAATGTCTAAAACTATTATTTAGATTCATGGTTATATCTCAAAACTTTTTGTGCGTCTACATATTCAATAACTTATATCACATGAAAAATCTGTAAAAATAAAGAACCCTAACATGTACTTTTTATAATAAACTTAGTGGCCTGTATCCACCTAAATATTTGCCTAATGGTAAAAATTGTATGGTCCCCTAATAGGTCTTTAGGTATATCAATTTTCTTTCTTGCAAAAACAAGGAATCTCAAGTTGCGGAAAACAGCATGTGAAAGTGAACAGGTACTGTATTAATGAAATAAGGGGGAAAAAGTTATGAATGTGACTAAGAAACTTGTTCTACTATTGCAATATCTTGTAATAATAATAAATTAGTAAATATTAATCAGCTTCAACTTAACAGTAAAATTTAAAAAAAAATCTTTAAGTATGCATGTTTTATACCTTTGTTACGTTTAATCTACCTCAGTGAACTTAAAATTTCGAAAGGGTGCAATAACACAAATAATTGTATTTTTCATAGAAGATAATACTTAGTTACGACTTAATCATAATTTTTGCACAAAAGAAGACCCAATCTTAAAGAAATTTAATAAGCAAAGTGTTAATTTTAAAAATTGTAACCCATTTTACTAAAGAATTCCCTTCACGAGAAAACATGTCGATTGACCTCAAGAAGACACAAACTAGACCAAACGCGAACCTCTTATCTATGAGCACTATCCAGAAGACCCAAGCTTTAAACGTCATGGGATGACCCCAGTTGTATGCTTAGCATTTTTTGCAAATCCTATTAGGATGTAGTAAAAGTATTCGTACCCAATTTATTGCTAGTCGTAAATAATTTGAATTGGTTTTAATTTTTTTTACGATTAGCAAGTTATCACATTTAGTTCATGATGAACTAGAGATTACGTTGAGTTAGTTTTTGGTTCCCAGATACAATAGTTGTAAAGATGAAGTGATGATCGAGTGTTTCGTCGCAATGACAGTTCTCCAAGGTGTAATGTGGCGCAATAAACTGTCGATGTCTCTCGTTGTACCTGAATATTCATACAAAGCATCGAAGGGAATACCTTCCACTTTGGTGTTATGTAAAGGAGTTGGTAGACAAGAAGATTTATGAGTCGTACAGGATTTAAACAGATTAGATAGTCATTGAATTACATAGCATAGTATGATACCTTATCCTAGTGTTAATTATTGAAGGTCACGAGCGGGAGGAAGACTAAATAAATACAATTCAGAAGTACCTATTTCTTAAAAATACTTTGAAATTCACCGAGCTCTTATATAGTATTGTCACGTAGTGAGGAGCAGTAGTAATTGTTCTAAACGAACCAAATGAACTCAACGAAGAAAATTTACAATTATAGAAGTGTTGACTTTTGCTTGCCATGTCTACTAAATAAAATAAATAACTACCAATACAAGCGTAATTCGTTTTTATTTTCCCCCAGTTATCTTTCAAATAAGTGCAACCTTTTGCGCTGTACAGCTTGAATGGATAAATTAATGTAAAAACCTTTCTCTATTCTGTTTATCAATAGCAATTTTAATAATTGTCTTGAATAGTCAGTAGCAGAGTTAAAATAGGTTGTATGTATAAACGAGGCTGGCTTGGTTTTATTTTGTTTAAAATCACAATGTAAAACATGTGTTATATTCTTGGGTCTATGAAACTTAATTCAATGTATATATTGCATCTTAATTCTTCAATTACCACGAAGAAGTGTAGTAGCGTGTCCTACACTAGGTGAAAAGTAAGTTAAACTATAACTGGTGAGTTAATCCAGGGATCAGGTTTAATCAACATCCAGCGATTTATTCAACAGATACAGACATTTCACCGCTTGTTGGGTGATTGACGAGGTCCGCGAACATTACAATCGGAACACGGACAACAGACATTATAACTTATATTGATTGAGCCTGATGGATGGCATTATATTGTCATTGTTGTGAAAAGAGAAGTTTAGTATTTAAAACATAAAACATCGTCAAAATAATATATACCTTGTGATTTAGTCTAAATTAAACGCCGTATGGATGTTCTGGTATTTCTTACACAATAAGTGTTCCAAACACCTAAACACTACTTTAGTAACCAAAAAAGAAGCACTTTAGTAAGTGTAACTTGTGTGTAATATTCGTAAGTAAACAAGGTTTTGCTGTGTGATTGTTATATATCTACAATAAACCCTATTAACATAAGCAATAATTGCAACATTAAATAAACTATACCTAGACGATTGCTAGAAAGGACCCACGTTGTTCAGCATATGTCATGCAGATAAAGTTAAACTACCAAACCAAGCTAATTTTCCTTCGACATTTTTCTAGGTTAAATTTTCTTAGGATTGGTTTCAATGTTTAACGGTGTTCTGCAAGGAGCTGTCTCAACACAATGATGGACCGCCCATATAACCTGACGACTGACTCGCAATGGCCCTGCAGAGCCCTCTATATCACTTTTATTACACCCGTCTTCATTTTCATATTTCATATTTGCATTTTCTGTGCCGCTATAAATCACAAAGTTTATGGCTAATTAGGCCTCAGTGCCGTTACCCAGACTTATCAGGTCCACCCTTGGTGTAATATTATCATGAGGTCTATAACTGTGAATTGTTTCGATATTTTCTCACAGTATTATGAATTTGTATTTATCTTAGATTAACGCATTAGACAACATTTTTATCATTCCATGTTTACCAGTGACAAGATCCTCATATTTTTTTGTTTTCTAAATGTTGGTGTGTTTGTTCCAGGTACCTGTAGACGCTAACACTACTGAACAGCGATTAACCTGAAACTTGACACCCGTCATAAATCATCCATCAAGATCATGAACCCGGCTAACATAGATTTCTCCAAGTCCGTGAAATCCTTTCGGTCTACATAAACGTTCTAATTGTTAAGGCCTAATGTTTTATCAACAATGAGTTTGTAGCTATTTAAGAAGAATATTACAAAACCACAACATTTTATTCTATATCCCCACGCCCGCCGTTGTAAATCTCAGGTAGATAAATTAGTATTATATTAACAGTCACTACATTGTTTAGAGAATTGTGTATTTGATGTAACAGGGCCTTTAAAAAAATAACGAACATATCAATTAACGTTACAAAACTTTGATTCCTTACAAAAACGTAAACAAATTTGTAATCAAATTCACATAGAAAAAAATCAAGCGATAAGTAAAACCGTAAAACATACCTGAATAACAGTAAAAATGATGAAATTTGACGCAAAGCCTAAAATTGTTTTAAACTACTACTACTTAGAGGTTGACGATAAATGGGCATACAGAATTGCAATACAAATATATTTCACTAGTATTATCATTGACTATATATACCTACAGGTATTATTCATAGAATACCACAGGAAACTGCCTTGTAGTACAAGGACATAATAATTGGTACTAAACAAAAACATTATATCATTGACTATATAAATATAGTCAATGATTATATCCTGCATTATGTACATTGCCTGTAGCATAAATAAATTCAGATTATACGTTACAAATGATAAACCATATGTCCGGAAATAAAGTCGAAACTAAAATATAACCCTCAAACACTGGACATCTTAACCGAATATTGGTATTAAAATTCCGGAAAATAATGTATTACAGACACTGTCACTACTAATATATATATATGTATTGTTAACTCAAGTAGATATAATATGATGGTTTTACCCCACTTTTGGCGTTTTAGAGGCACTTTTAGGGCACTTTTTATAGGGGAAAAATGAGAAAAATTAGTGGCTCATTTTTTTGGCCACTTTTTTAAAGACCCAGCTCTCGACCTATACACCCCTATATAAACTTTCTACTTTTTTAATACTAAAAAACACGTCTGGAATATGGCTCATTTTTTTGGCCACTTTTTTTAAGACCCGGCTCTCGTCCAATACAAGCCCATACAAATGTTCAAACTCCATTAAAATTTCAAATCCACATCCATTCCTATGTATATTCTCAAAATCATGCGAGGTTTGTGCGTGAACTCGGGCACGCTTATGGCTATGCGTAAACTATGCCCGACTCAAATGAATGACTGTGAGTGTAACCTAATGACCCCAATCAAAACCAATTGTCAACATTCTCTGTCTGTCTGGCGCCAGTCTGTCTGGGGCAGGTTTAGACAATTACCAAATATGTTTGATTGATTGACCTCAATTATTCAATTGTTCAATTTCAGTTTGTTCAATTTCCATTGTTAAGTTCTAAATTAATTTAGACAATTTTGTGGTATATAAGGGGGGCATTCTATGGAATCATCACTCACTCTTCCACCTGGATCTTCTTGTTTTGGTAAGTCTTTGACATCTAAGCTAGACTATTGTAATATGTTGTCGCGTGTCGGGTCATGGGATCAATTGGTGACGTAATTGATGCTTGTACTCGTACTCTGTATTTCTTTTAACTTAGGAGTGTAGCTAATTTCCCGAGTCCATTTTTAAAAACTTAGCTGAATTGAGTCACTAAGGAACTTGTAAAAAATGTATATAAGTCTATTTTTAAACACTTAGAGTATTTTGAACAGTCACCAAGGAACTTAAAATGTATATAAATCTATTTTTAAACACTTAGAGTATTTTGAACAGTCACTAAGGAACTTAAAATGTATATAAGTCTATTTTTAAAAACTTAGCCAAATTCACTCACGGGGGGACTTTGAGTCAAAAGTTTGCACAAGTTATTATTTCAAAACTTAGCCAAACTTCACTCACCGGGGGACTTTGATTCAAAATGTGTACAAGTTATTATTTAAAAACTTAGCCGAATTATACTCACTATATAATTTTGTCAAGTCCTTTTTAACATAAACATAGTCTTCTCTATAACTAACACTCACTCTGTATATATGTAGACTCAGCAATCTGAATTGCTAAAAAGTATTTTTATTTAAGATTTTGGATTTAGTTTTGATTTAGAAAATTACAATTGCCAAATCTTATTGTACGAAATTGTTTTGAATATTAAAATTTAAAATTCTGATTTAAATTATTATTTCCCATTAATTGAAATTGTCTAAAATGTAATTTCCACCAATTGTTTTTTTAGTTACATGTCAACTGTGTGCTGCTTCTCTATCCAAAAAAGTAACTTATTTTGTTATTACTATTTTTAAGCGAGTCAAAAATATATACAAGTTATTATTTAAAAACTTAGCCAAATTCACTCACCGGGGGACTTTGAGTCAATAGTGTGCACAAGTTATTATTTAAAAACTTAGCCAAATTCACTCACGGGGGGACTTTGAGTCAATAGTGTGCACAAGTTATTATTTAAAAACTTAGCCAAATTTACTCACCGGGGGACTTTGAGTCAATAGTGTGCATAAGTTATTATTTAAAAACTTATCCAAATTCACTCACGGGGGGACTTTGAGTCAAAAATGTACATACAAGTTATTATTTAAAAACTTAGCCGAATTATACTCACTATATAATTTTGTCAAGTCCCCTTTAAAATAGGTACTCACTCTGTATATATGTAGACTCAGCAATCTGAATTGCTAAAAAGTATTTTTTATTTAAGATTTTGGATTTAGTTTTGATTTAGAAAATTACAATTGCCAAATCTTATTGTATGAGATTGTTTTGAATATTAAAATATAAAATTCTGATTCAAATTATTATTTCTCATTAATTGAAATTGTCAAAATATAATTTCTACTGTATAGAAGATGCCAACCTAGTTTTTTAGTTACATATATAAAAATGAAGACTACATGTCAACATTGTTTCGCATCCCTCTCCAAAAAAAGCAACCTTATTCGCCACTACAATTTAAAACATCAAATGAAGGTATGTAAACTGTGTGATTTAATCTGTGATAATAATGTGGCTCTAAAATCTCATATATTACAAAGTCACAAACTTGTAATTTCTGTAAAAGAAATGTTGTTGGCCATTTTAAAAGACATGTAAATTCTTGTAACAAATGTCCATATACAATGATTAAATTTGTTGGTGAATCGATTAAAACTGAACTTAAAAGTACTCTTCAGTCTTGTCCTCTACCGATAAAATGGACTTTAGTAAGGAGAATCAAATTTATAAAATATACAATAGATCAAAATGGAAAATTAGTTAATGAGAAAGAATGTATTGCAGATTTCAGAAGCCTTACTATCCTTACCATTGAGAAGAGAGATTTAAAGCCTCAAATTGAAAATGCTCTTTTAAAGATTGACGCTTCCATGCACAAATATCAAGCGGAAGGTAGTGGATGGATATATGACCACACTAAATATTGGCAGTTGCACGTTTACAAGTATAAGCCCCTAACTCCAAAGTCATATATCCCCACACCAAAAAGTATTCAATCAAAACATGCAGTTTTAAATATAAGGAATTCTGACAATAAATGCTTCCTTTGGTCAATTTTAGCAGCTTTATATCCAAGGAATGCAAAAAATGCTGAAAGGGTATCGAAATATGCACCCTATGAAAATCAGTTAAATATGACAAACATAAAATATCCCGTAAAAATATCTGACATAGATCAATTTGAAAAAAAGAATAATATAAGTGTTAATGTATTTGGAGTTGAAGACCAACAATTTATATATCCATTAAAAACCACCAAACTAAATAGTAATACTCATATAGATTTATTATTATTACAAGAAGGTCGTAAATCACATTACTGTTTAATTCGTGATTTTGATAGGTTAATGTTTTACTCTACAAAACATAACAATAAGAAGTATTTTTGCAAGTTTTGTTTACAACATTTTTACACCAAAGATAAATTAGAACATCATATAACATATTGTAAAAACTTTGATGCACAAAGAGTGGAAATGTCTAAACAAGATACATTACAATTTAAAAACTATAAATATCAACTTAAAGCCCCATTTGTGATTTATGCAGATTTTGAGTGCTTTATAAACTCCAATATACATATTCCATCGGGATTTGCATTTGTAGTAGTAAAAGATTCTAAGATTATTTCTGAAGAGTTATATAGTGGTGCAAATGTTATGGATGTGTTTTTCGAAAGATTATTTGAGACTTATGATTTTATTAAAAGTCAAATGGCGATATATATTCCCCTTGTAATGACTCCTGAGCAAGAGGCATCTTTCCAAAACTCAACACATTGTCACATTTGCGAAAAGCCCCTATATTTTGATAGGGTACGGGAACATTGTCATTCAAATGGCCGATACCGTGGAGCTGCCCATAATGATTGTAATTTAAACTATAAAGTAACAAAGAAAATACCAGTATTCTTCCATAACTTGAAAAATTACGATGGACATTTAATAATGCAACACTTAGGAAAATATAATCGTAAATTAAATTGCATAGCCAAAGATATGGAAAAGTACATTTCATTCTCTGTTGATGATTTAGTATTTTTAGATTCCTACAACTTTCTATCCCTTCCATTATACAAATTAGCTTCCAATTTAAATACATTTAGATTTATAGACAATCCACTACTACAACGCAAAGGCGTATTTCCCTATGAATATATGACAGGACCAGATAAGTTTACAGAGTCTCTACCTCCAATTGAAAAATTTTACAGTACTTTAACTAAAGAACATATCTCTCCCAATGAATATGAACATGCTAAAAATGTCTGGACCCATTTTAATATAAACAATTTACAAGAATATCATGATTTATATCTTAAAACAGATGTATTGCTACTGGCTGATGTCTTTGAGACATTTAGAGACCTGTGTTTAAAAGATTACAAACTTGACCCCGTACATATGTATTCACTTCCAGGACTAACATGGGAGGCCTGTCTTAGAATGACTGGTATAAAATTACAATTATTTCAAGATATTGACATGCATTTGTTCATAGAAAGTGCAATCAGAGGAGGAGTCAGTATGATTTCCACACGTTACGCTAAAGCTAATAATAGATATATGGGTGAACATTATGACCCCAATCAAGAGAGTGTCTATTTAATATATTTAGATTGTAACTCGCTATACTCCACAGCTATGTGTGAGACACTACCTGTGGATGGATTTCGTTGGACGAATGAGATAGACTACAAAATATACAAAAACAATCAAAATGATGAGTTTGGATATATTTTAGAAGTTGATTTAAAATATGAAAAAAGCTTACATGATTTACATAATGACTATCCATTAGCACCTGAGAAAATGAATGGCAAATTAATACCTAATTTAAATGACAAAACTAAATATATTTTACATTATAAAGCATTACAAAAATATGAGGAATTGGGTTTGGTTGCTACAAAATACCATAGAATTTTAAAATTTAGACAGTCCAAATGGCTTGCGCCCTATATTAATTTTAATATTGAAAAACGCAAATGTGCTAAAAATGATTTCGAAAAAGACTTTTACAAATTGTTAAATAATAGTCTCTTTGGTCGAACAATTATGAACCAACGCAAGTTTCGTGATATATATCTCAAGGATGAGTCACTATTAACTAAATATGTCACTAATCCAAGGTTCGACTGTAGCAAAAAGTTCGATAACAATTTACATGCTATACATTTAAATAAATTAGTTGTAAAGTTTAATAAGCCGATATATTTAGGAATGACCATTTTAGATATCAGTAAAGTAATAATGTATGATTTCCACTATAATTATATGTCAAAATTTAAGAACAAAAGATTTCTTATGACAGATACAGATTCTTTAATGTATTCTATAGTTACAGAGGACTTTTACAAGGAAATAGAATGTGACTTGCACTATTTTGATACCTCTGGATATAGTAAAGACCATTTCTTATACTCTGATAAAAATAAAAAAGTCACTGGCAAGTTTAAAGACGAATTAGATGGTCATATTATGTATGAATATTGTGGTTTAAGACCAAAGTTATATTCTTATATTCCTCTAAAATGGTTATATGAAGAAGACAAACAAGCTTTAGAGGTGAAGAAAGCTAAAGGAGCTGATGGTGCTACAGTTAAACATCTCCTTAGACATCAACATTATTTGAACTGTCTTGCCACTGGGCAAGATTACTATGAGAATGTGACAAGAATTAAATCTACAAATCATCATCTTCAAACCTTAACTATGAATAAGAAAGTACTATCTTTTGACGATGACAAGAGGTTTATTCTGGAAGATGGTATCAATACTCTTGCACTTGGTCATTATAAAATTGATCAAACATAAATCTATATTTGCCATTATTCTTTAACCTTTCTTTGTCTATTACAAAAAAGCCATATTTAGTTTTATCCCAACATTGATGACAGAGATTTCTAAATTGGTTAAATGAAAAATCATTACCAACATGATTGTTATATACATGTTTTAAATTCAAATCATCTTGTTTAAATAATATTAGGAAATTTACATTATCACGTAAATGTTTGTGTACTTTGCTGTAAGATTGACACAAGTAAAAACTGTTAATATTTTTATGTCGACCCATTGAGAAAAATTGTGTAATATTTGGACTATTTATATCATCAAATACAACAACTGACTGTGATTTTACATCATTTGGTGTGATTTCACAGTCAGTAAACGTGTGTAATTTCACTTCGTCACACAAACTAAATATTTCAATTATTTTTTTATATTTTTCTTGTTCTAAAAATTTAGATATTAAATATAGATTTGTAAATTTTAATCCTTCCTTTCTTACAATTAAATTATAAATTACAACCGTTTTCCCACTTCCACTGGGACCACAAATAACACATCGAATATTGGTAGGAAAAAGACCCAACTTCTTTGGTATATTTTCCTTAGTATGTACTATTTTAAATTTGTGTTTTTGTTGAATAAAAGACATTTTTTATATAATAAAAATGGTAAAAAATAATAAGAAAACATGTAAAAAGGGCAAAGGTTTATTCCTAAAGCCTTACAGGGGTCGAGGGTTATTGAATACTCTTATAAATAACCTTCCATTTCCACTTCACATACCATCATATCGGTACTGTGGACCTGGAACGAATATACGTGAGAATTTAGCTAAAAATGTACCTCCAAAAAATAAACTAGACTCTTATTGTAAGGAGCATGACATATTCTACATGAATAATCCCGATACCGCTGCTCGGAACAAAGCAGACATGAGATTAGCAGACTTAGCTTGGACTAGAGTAACGGCCAAGGATGCAAATCTTGCTGAAAGAGCTGCAGCTTATGCGGTGACAAATTTGATGAAGGCAAAAGCAAAGATGGGAATGGGATTAAAATTTAATAAAAAATATGGACAACTACCAGCTGTTAGAGGCCGCAAAAGACGTGCCTCACTTCCGGGGGGTGTACCTAAAAAACGAGCTAAAAAATCTAACACCAAGAGTAAAAGAGTGCGGAATAGTTAATTTAGACAGTTCATCTGGCACACATTGGACAGCATATCGTAAAAATAAAGATATTGTAATTTATTTTGACCCATTTGGAATCCAACCTCCAAAAGAAGTAATTAAATATTTTGAGGGACATAAAATCTTCTATACTACTGATCAAATACAAGATTTAAATAGTTCTATTTGTGGAATTTTATGTTTATCATTCATAAAAAATTTTTGTTTATAAAAATGGATTCATTTACTATAACATTTTCGGGTACAGAGCCAGAGCTAAAGTCAGTGTTCTTTCCTCCCATAGAATTAAATGATGATTATGTAATTGGATTAGTAGATTTTCAAAGTTATAATTCTATATTTAATGTAAAAAAACCACTTAATACTTTAACATATTACAAAGTAGAGAAAAAAACATTACCAAAAGGAGATATCTCAGTTGATGATTTAAACCAGTTATTAAATGGTAAACTTAAAGTTATAATAGATAAAAATGGAGAAGCATTAATTAATACTAAATCCAAACTTTTATTCAAAGGGCTTATTCCAAAATTAAATCAACTTAAAGGCAACAAATTAACCATTGGAGAAGGTGATGATGTTTTCTATTATGATCACAATGCTCCAGTTACAATAGAAATTTCTGAAGGAACATATGAGGTGGTTGAGCTTGCAAAGGAAATTCAAAAGCAAATCCCAGACTTTTTCCTTACAGCTAATAATAAAACTATGAAAGCGACACTACTTTCTAGCCATGTGTTTGATTTTACAAAACCATGTTTAGGGTCTGTTTTATTGGGATTTAAAGGTGTTTCTACTCCTGGTGTTCAGTTTGAATCTACAAATAAAATAAACATTAATAATGTAAATGTGATTAGAGTAAAATGTAATATTGCAAACGGGTCCTATTTAAACGGAAACAAATCACACACCATACATAGCTTTTATCCAGAAGCTCCTCCTGGCTACAAAATTATCGAAGTTCCAAGAAATATTATATATTTTCCTGTAAATAAGAGAAGTTTAGATGTTGTCAGTATTACATTTGCCGATCAGCACGACAAGGCAATTGACTTTAACGGAGAAGAAACTACAATTACTTGTCATATAAAAAAGATATGAGAATTTATAAGAATTTATCTATAAGTGCACAAAATGCTAGGTTCCTAAAGTCAATAGGACTAAAGTTAAAATTTTCTATTAATAAAAATGGAAGATTTTCTAGACGTTACAGGGAAATCCCAATTCGACGATAGTGTGGTTAAAATTACAAATCACTCCTATGTTCCCCACAACACTTTGGCAATAAATAATTCTGATGAAATTCGAATATGTATTAATAATCAAGATTTGCTAACTCTCCCATGTAGGAGTTATCTGTATGTTAAGGGAGAAATTGAGAATCATGATAAAGGTCATCTTATAAATAATGCATTTGCGTTCTTATTTGATGAAATTAGATATGAAGTTGCAGGTAAAGAAATAGACATTGTAAGAAACCCAGGAATTTCTAGTCTTATGAAAATATTGAGCTCTTACAATAAAACTACTAAATTGTCAAATGTAGCATTTGATTCTGACACAAATTTAAAAGAGTTCCATAAAGGTGGCAAGTTTAGTACATGTTTGCCATTAGAGCTGTTAATGGGTGTATTCGAGGACTTTAATAAGGTATTAGTAAATGTCAAACAAGAATTGGTGTTGAAAAGATCCAAAAATGATTTGAATTGTATATTAACAACCGCTAGTGCTCCAGCCAGTGGCACTGCTGATACGATTCCTAAAATTACACTTAACTCAATTCAATGGGTGATGCCACACGTGATACCATCAGATGGGGAAAAGTTACAATTACAAAAGATGTTATTGCAAAATAAAAATTTGCAAATTGCATTTAGAAGTTTAGAGCTGCATGAACTTCCATCATATCCCAATACTACAAGACATACATGGTCAGTAAAGACATCTTCCAGTTTGGAGAAGCCTAGGTATATTATATTTGGTTTCCAAACAGCTAGGGATAATAGTGCACGAAAAAGAACTGATGAATTTGATCACTGTAAATTAAAAAATCTCAAAGTATTTCTAAACTCTGAATATTATCCTTATAGTGATTCAAATTTAGACTTTGAAAATGGAGATGTCTCTAAAGCTTATGAGATGTTTATGAGATTTAGAGAGACTTACTATAATACTATCCCAGATCCTATGATTAGTAGGGCTGAGTTTATGAAGAAATATCCACTAATTGTAATAGACTGTTCTAGACAGAACGAAACAGTGAAGGAAGGAATTGTTGATATTAAATTAGAGATTGAAACTGCAGAAAATGTGCCAGCAAATACATCTGCATATTGTTTGATAATACATGATAAAGTGTTTGAGTACAATCCTTTGTCAAATGAGATAAATAAAATGTAAATAAAAGATGAAAAACATTCAACAAGAATTGGTTGACTCTGCAAATCAAATACGAGAGAAATATAGAGCTTTAAAACGTGGCAAGTTTCTAGAGGCTGAAGAGAGGTTTCAAACATTCCAACCTTTAATAGAGCCATTACAAGAATTAAAAAAAATTGCCAAAACAGAGAGGCCTCGAATGGAGATTCTCCCAATGACTCCATCTAGAATACCAATAATACCAAGATTGCAACCATTACAACAATCTACTCCACAGAAATTAGATTTTGGTCTTTTAGCATCAGACTATTTAGGAAATTACCTCAGTAAAAGTAGTATGACAGACACTACATATGGTATTAGACGAGAAGCAAATAAATTTTTTATTGGAAATAAGGAAGTTGACATTGCCAATGATGATGTTACAATTGCAAATAAAACCTACAAGGGGACAAAAGGTTTGTGGCAATTGTTAACTTTAAAAGAACCTGAGGATTATACTCCGGCTGATTTGCAAAATTATAAAGAGATTTTGGAAGCTACAAATGGACATTTAAAGAGTTACAAAGATGGTGCACCAATTTCAAGTAATAGACATACTAAATATCTTAATATAATTAAACCTCTTTTTAAATCTGTTGGTGAAGGTTTGAGACAAGTGACTGGTAATAAAATAGACTATATTTATTGGGATGATCCTAATGAGCTTGTAGATAGGTTAAGACTTCTTTGGCTAAGTCGCCAAGCCGGTAACTCAGGAGTGGATAATGAAATAGATTCCATTATTGAGGAATTAAGAGAAAGTGGAATTATTTATTAAATAAAAATATGTTTATAGATAAATTTTATCGTTTATATAATCCATATAATAAGCCTGCAGAACCCAGGGCTAGTAGTGAACCTACTTTAAATTTACAAGACGATAGTTGGAATGGTTTAAACCGTAAAATTGGTAATGTTAAAGATGGGGAGTTTGTAGATGATGTATCAACTTTGGGACAGACATTAACTAGAAAAGGTGATGTCTTTTTACAAGGTAAAACTAAATATGAGTTTTTAGAATCTAAGAATAAAAATTGGAATGCTAAAAAACAGAAAATTACTAATGTGGGAAAGGGTGAAAGTTTAGATGATGTGCCCACTTTACAACAGACTTTAATACGAAAAAAAGATGGTACATTTGTACAAGACAATAATAATTATGAATTTTTAGAATCAGAGAATGGTGTTTGGAATGCTAAGAAACAGAAAATTACTAATGTAGAAAAGGGTGAAAGTTTAGATGATGTGCCCACTTTACAACAGACTTTAATACGAAAAGAAGATGGTAAATTTATACAAGACGATAATAATTATGAATTTTTAGAATCAGAGAATGGTGTTTGGAATGCAAAGAAACAGAAAATTAGTAATTTGATGGAAGGTACAGATAGTAAAGATGCTGTGAATGTTTCACAAGTTCCAAAAATGGAAGCAGGCTATTGGAATTTTAATAATAAAAGGTTAGTACGTGTTAAACCTGCCATTGATGACACTGACTGTGTTACAAAAGAACAGACTATAACTTATAATAAAAAACTATATTGTTGGGATGCCAAAAATCAATTTATAAGAAATCTACCAGAGGGGGAACATTCGGATGATATTTGTCTAATGTCACAATCTATGCATTACGATGGATCGAAATTTGTGTATGGAGAAAAAAATTTTAATTTGATGGAATACAATCCTGATTTATTAGTTGCTGACCCCACATCTTTGAGTGGATTTAAGTATATAGATAATAGACCATATATACCAGAAAACTATGTATTTAAAAGAATGGAAGATAATCTATTGATTGGGGCTAATGGTGATGTATTTAGAGTTACAGGAAAGGATGATGTTATAAAAAATGAATGAAATTGCATACGAACTTCATAAACCTGCAAGAAAGAATTTCATAAGAAGGTCTTTCAAAGTATTAGGTATAAATGAAACCGTACAAATAGATTTAATTGATATGCAAAACTATGCTAGAGAAAATTCTGGCAATAAATATATTTTAACTTTAATAGATACATTTTCTAAAAAAGCTTATGCTGCTCCGCTAAAGAATAAGACGGGTTTGGTGGTTACAGAAGCCATTAAAATCATTCTACCAAAGGGGGTTAAAAACATTCAATCTGACAATGGAAAAGAATTTTTTAATCAATATTTTAACAAACTAATGAAACAATTAAATATTAATCACTATCACACATTTTCTACAACTAAGGCTGCAATTGTAGAGAGGTTCCAGAGAACTTTAAAGAATTGGCTATATAGGGAATTTAGTGCTCAGGGGAGTTATAAATGGTTGGATTTACTTCCAAAGTTAATTCGAAAATATAATAATAAAGTGCATAGATCTATAGGAATGAAGCCTAACCAAGTGAATGTTAAGAATAGTAAATATGTGCATGAGAGGTTGACTTCTAAAGTAGAGCAAGTTAAAAAGCCAAGATATAAGGTAGGTGATAGCGTAAGGATTTCCAAGTATAAACATGTTTTTAGTAAAGGTTATACTCCAAATTGGACAGGGGAACTATTTACAATAGCAGAAGTTAAGAATACAAAGCCTGTGACTTATATCTTGAAAGATGAAAATGGCAATATAATCAGGGGAGGCTTCTATACAGAGGAGTTGTTAAAGACAAAGTATAAGGACATGTATTTGGTAGAGAAGATAATTAGGAGAAAGGGTGATTCGTTGTATGTCAAATGGCTTGGATTCCCAAGTAGCCAGAACTCATGGATTTCCACTAAGGATGTCCAAGGGAGCATGTCATAAGCCGAACGCACAAACCTCACATGATTTTGAAAATATACATGGGAATGGATGTGGATTTGAAATTTTAATGGAGTTTGAACATTTATATAGGCTTGTATTGGACGAGATCCAGGTCTTTAAAAAAGTGGCCAAAAAATGAGCCATATTCCAGACGTGTTTTTTAGTATTAAAAAAGTAGAAAGTTTATATAGGGGTGTATAGGTCGAGAGCTGGGTCTTTAAAAAAGTGGCCAAAAAAATGAGCCACTAATTTTTCTCATTTTTCCCCTATAAAAAGTGCCCTAAAAGTGCCTCTAAAACGCCGAAAGTGAGGTCATATTCTGGTATTATATCTACTAACTCATCAGCACTGTCAAGCATTAGTAAACAAGATCTGTTAAGTAATAGTCACTTGGTGCTGTAATCACTGTCATTGAGGGTGGGCCGTATCGTAGTCACACAGTTAATTGGTAACATTTCAAGCTTTCCATAGGTATCAACAATAAACACTGAAGTGGAAGGTATTCCCTCGGCCGATGTCGCATGAATATTCAGATACAATGAGCGACATTGACAGTTTATTGCACCGAATTACACCTTAGAGCACTGTCGTTGTAAAGAAGCGATTGATCATTCAATGGCTCAACCGTTTTTGTTCATATTATTTCACAGAATTAGTGTGGATCTACTAAACTGATTAATTTATGTACAAACGGTAAATAGTTCAGATTATAAAATGCAGCTTATTAGGTTATTGCTAAATAAAAATTACACAGATACAGGTTCCTGATTGAAGACAAATATGTTTGTAATTAATCTTCTTGGACTAAATATTACGATAAACTAACTATTTCTATGAGTATTATCATAAGCTCCTCTTACTCAAGGCCTCGGCGTTGGTGGGTGACAACGTCGCAACGTCATGCCTATCGTTGCCATGGTAATTACATAACAAAAGTGTAAACATACACATTTCTTATACTGTCCATTATAATTTAGTACAACAGCTGTTTTTGTTTGCCCGCGGCCTTGTACAAAATAGAGGAATAAATGTGTATTAACTGGCTCTCAGAAGTTAATCAGTGGCTTCTGTAAATCTATATACAGTATATAAAATCCAATGTATGTTTGTATATTTGTATGTTTGTCCTTTATGGACTCCAAAACCGCTCGACAGATTGTAATGAAACTTTCAGGCATTATTAAGCATTATTCAAGAATGGTTTGTGTGAAGTTTGGTGCAGATCCGTCAAAAGGGCTCCGCCCCAGTGGCTCTTGAGTTTCCCATGTTAATCTTATGAGTACTCATATTTAAATGGAATTAAAGAATCTTAACAGCTGGTTCAACTAAACTATCTGATTCTGTGATGTTCAATAGCATTTAAAAGTTAATAAGTTTACCAACAGGGTGCAGCACTATATTTTTTTTAATTTATGAGAACAGCTAATTTGCAACCAAAAGGTGAGTGAGAGTAGCGAACGAACTCCAACCTGGAGGCGAGTTAGCGTAGCGAACGAGCTAACCTGTAGGCAAGTGAGCGCCTACAGCTCAACCTAAAGTAGGTTGACGAGCATACTTCTTGAACGAGCTCCAACCTAAAGGTGAGTGAGCGTAGCGAACGAACTTCAACTAGGACGTGATTAAGCCATGCGAACGAGCTCATCTTGAAAATGTACGAGCATGTGACATAAAACCACAATAGGACAGGACTACGTCTGTCGGGCCAGCTAGTTCAAAATAAAAACAATCTTGGTAAGATAAAATTTCATTTATTTCTTTCAGTTTATTGAATTTGGAAAATCAAGTTGCATATTACTGATCAATTACATAGTACATTTTGAAAATACAATCAAGGCCACACTAAAAAGTTTTTTTTTAGTGTGGCCTTGATACAATCCATTTGACAGTTCGTTACTCATTTTTTCAAACGCATGTTACAGTATCTTATTATTACAATTAACAACGTTTTTTAACACATGCTTTCTTTTTGTGGTCCAAACAATTCTTTCGTAATGTTTCCAAAATTTTTGATAATTATAGGTAGATATATTTGTAGTTGTTCATTAAATCACCGAGAGAGTACAGAACATAGGCAACAAAAGACGTTTTAGTCGATTTTCTGATTCAGATTGATTTATGCTACGAGTACGTTTGAAATATGATAAAAGATTAAAACTGGAAACATAAAAGCCTTTAAACTCCAAACTATAAATTGAAAAACTCATGACAAAATTCAGGATAGGTCCATGCTTCACTGCAAATTATGCTGGAAGAAAGTCAAGATTGTTTTGTAAAACATGGCATGTAGGATTTTGGAATCAAATATACTACTGAAATTTGATTTTTATAGGTCATATTTTAGCTACAAGTTCCACCTAAGATACATTATATTTAACACATTATTTTATATTTAAAAAGTTATACTTATATAGGGATTTATATTGTAAACTTATAAAGAGCATATTCTTTCAGGGCAGTAAAGTATTACCGTCCTCAAGAAATTGACTTAAAGAATAATAGTTTATTGCAGCTGGGAGCTGACCAGATTTACAAATATCTTAATCCTAATACTCTGAATATAACCAAGTTGCACTTAAGTTTTCCAACTAAACCTAATTTTAAAATCATTGTTATCACAGTTTTCGATCTAATTGCATTTATAAAACTGAGTTGTTAAGTTAGTTGAATGTTGAATAAAAGTTCTTAGAAGAATTCGTTTTATTCTATCTTTACATGGTATTTGTAAAATTAATGTAAGAATTAAATTTTTGTCTATTTGTGAATTAAAAAAAAAAATTATAAAACAATATCTAACGAATAAACTAATGAAGTCATTGATTACATTTTGTTTCCGGAAACAACATTTACATAAATCATTCCCTATCTATATAAAATTGGTTTACAATTAACTATTTGGTTTAAATTACTTTATTGTATAGGTTCGTTTTAATTGGGGATGTTATCAAACATTATACCCTTATACATTATACAAACAAATACTCTTAGTACAGTATTGTGAAGCGGTTGCCATTTTCAAATCTTATAGAACTAGCTCAAACACCTAGTCTACTTTATACAATTAACACTGAAATATGCTGGAATAAGTCTATTTAAAAATATACAATACATTTGTGAATATATAACTATGTAATAATTACAGCTTTATATAACTAATCGATCTAAATATGTAGTATATAATCGGAAATTACAGGGCTACCTGTGTTTTCACTTAGTTATGTAAATTCTTCAGTGATTTTCATACCGATGTTTTAATCATTTACCGTAGTTGTTACTATGTAAAATGTAAACAAACACCTTTGTCTCCAATTGTTATTACCAATATAAATACTACAACAACAAATCCGTGAAAATGTTATCAACTTGGATTCCAACCAAAGATGTCACATCTTTTGAAAACTATATCACATTAAAATAAACAGTACCACAAAGACAAAGCCGTGATTAGTAAAAAAAACTATGTGATTAAACTACTCAAAAATGCAAATATGAAAATGAAGACGGGTGTAATAAAAGTGATATAGAGGGCTCTGCAGGACCATTGCGAGTCAGTCGTCAGGTTATATGGGCGGTCCATCATTGTGTTGAGACAGCTCCTTGCAAAACAATGTCTCGGGAGAATATACGGCTTCTGTACTAGCACTGCATAGCTTGAGTATTACTGTAGAAAATGAAATCGTCAATTTTATTTTAAATTTCAAGCTCAAAGAATCGAAAAAACACCAGCTAATATTATCTTTAAAACATTTTCCTAACGAGCATTTAACACAAAATGTGACTAAGATGAAGAAATAAAACAGAAAATTGTATCATATAAAAGACAATATTGATCACGCTGACTATTATTAATTTAAATTTCATCATGGTCTATTTGTGTTGACGAAACATTTTGCTCAAATTTTATTTGAGTAAAGTCATAAAGAAATTGTTGTATTCGGAACATGTTTAGGGTTCTAAACAACGGTAACCAATTTAATTGTTAAAATACAAATATTGAAAACTTAGGGATACCTTTACACATTTTTACATACCACTATACGGCTAGTTATTATATGAAATCTTTATACAGGATTAGTAAAAAGTGTGGAGACCCCCTGATATTTTTTTAACGGCCCATACTAGAAAAACTAAACTCGGCACACCATTATGGCATGTTATGAAGTACTTTTTGGGCATAACCTCCACTTGGTGTTCATCCCCAAAATGTGGGATTTTGGGGGAAACTAAAAAATTTCAAACACAAAGACCCATCGAGTGACTTTGAAGGTCCTGGTAAAAGAAAACCAACAACGCAAACTAGAGGTCTCTATCTCAGTTCAGTACAAAATGGCAGCCAATTGAAATTCTCATAAGTTCCCAAACCCAAAATGGGGGATTTTGGGGGAAACTCAAAATTTTTAAATGATAAGCCCCATCGAGTGACCCCTCATTTTGAAGGTCATAATAAAAGAAAACTAACAACGCAAACTATAGGTCTCTATCTTAACACAGTAAAATATGACAGCCAATTGAATATAAAATTACAAGTTATTTCCGATTTCTAAAGATTTCAATCAGCTTCCATTTTTTACTGGATTGAGATAGAAACCTCTAGTTTGCATTGTTAGTTTTCTTTTACCAGGACCTTCAAAACGAGGAGTCACTCGATGGGGCTTATTATTTTAAACTTTTGAGTTTCCCCCAAAATCCCCCATTTTGGGTTTGGTAAGCAAGTGGCTATTAGGCTTAAAAAGTACTTCATAACATGCCAAAAAGATGTGTAGAGTTTAGTTTTCCTAGTGTGAGCCGCTGTAAAATTTACGGGGGGTCTCCAGACTTGCAAAGCTGTAAGTTAAATTCAACTTCTGAGAATTTCAATCGGCTGAAATTTTATACTGGATTGAGATAAAGACCTCTACTTTGCGTTTTTGGGTTTCTTTTACCAGGACCTTCAAAATGAAAGGTCACTCAATAGGTCTTTGTATTTGAAATTTTTGAGTTTCCCCCAAAATCCCCCATTTGGGGATGTACACCAAGTGACGGTTATGCCCAAAAAGTACTTTATCACATGCCATAAAGGTGTGCCGAGTTTAGTTTTTCTAGTATGGGCCGTTAAAAAAATAACAGGGTGTCTCCATACTTTTTACTAACCCTGTATATAATACGCTAAGCCGATTTTTGTGAACAGAACTCCTCCCTCATTTTTGGACCGATTTTGACGATTAAAGTGTAAAAAAAAAAACACCATCCGTTCAAATTCATATATATATATATATGTGTCCGTCAGCACGATAACTCAAGCAAAATTGATCCGATTTTGATGAAATTTGGTACAAACGTGTAAACGTACGTTTATTCGAACGAGTTCGCGATCCAGCATGATCGGACCATGGGAACTGGGGTTTACGGGGGGTTTTATGGGGTAAAAATAGGTTTTTCCCATTTTTGACCCAAAAAACATAAAATTTTGCAATTTCTTTCCAAACCATTTTGTAGAGCTTAAAAAAACAAATAATTTGGTATATTGAAGCGTTATTATGCGCCTAATAGTTACGGAGAAAATTCCAAAAAATTGTAAATTTAAAATTCCCATGTTATTCTTATGGAGAAAAAGTAAACTGTTGTAGTTTGCTTGTTTGTGAACATATTTTGATCAAATTTGGAAAATGTTTTTATTTCTTACTAACTATTCACATTAAAAAAAAAAAAAAAAAAAAAAAAAAAACAGTTTTATCCTCGCTGATTCAGCAAACCTAAGTACTTGTTAAACTAATTTTATTTAAATCAAGAATAAATGTTATATTTTTAAGTAGACATTTCAGTGTAAATCCAATCAGTCAAATGGAAATTCGCTTAGTATGCAGATTTGCTGCGGCGGGGGTATTTTGATATTCTTATTAGTTTGGTCAGGATCTTCCATCAAAGTTGGATTTTCTCCCATAAGATTAACATGGGAGAATCTAAATATTTAATTGGAAACTTTGTCACCACTAATTTGAGAGAACGCCTGGGCGTAGAAACTTGGTAGAGGTGTCCTAAGAAAGGTCTTGGTCTGTAGATAAGTTATGAAAAGAAAAACGAAGTAAATTCGCTTAGGGCTCTGCCCAAGAAGCCTTTAAAGATCCCTCCACAGATTTGTTTACATTATGGTCATGTGGATAATACTTTTTAATAACACAGCTGTTAATTTTAAAATTGTGTTTTAAACAACACACATTTATTGGGAGTTACTGAATTGTCCAAAAGAAGTATTTGCAATGTTATTTTCTGATTTTCCTCTGTATTATTTGAGTTGCAATATAAAAATCCATTACGAAATCAGTGGAAAATCCTTTTATCACAATAACTCCTACAACTGTTTCTTATTGAACTATCTTATATATATTTAACGAGTTGGTGTCTGCACTTTTCACACCGTTTCCCTATATTTTATCATATTATTCTAGACAGATCATCATAGGTTCATGAGATAATTGTCATACATGCTATCAATCATTTTAAAAATCTTCGATTGTGTAATGCCATACAAAATAATACAAGTACAGAAGGGCACGGTGCCCATTTGAGCCATATCCATATTTTGTTAAATTAATAATGGTTTACAGCAACTGAATAAAACATTTTACAATATTTATGTAGAAATATGTGCATGATTTAGAAAGTCGTTAAGCTGGAAAACTGCAATATAATGTAGACTTAGAGAGGTTACTTCGATGTATTCATTAAGCTTAGTGAAAACATAATATAGATATGTATACATAATAATAATAACTTGAACTCTTAAAGAGCCTTTGAATGTTATTAGACTAACGAAAAGGGTTGTGTATGTTTACTAGCGCTACTCAGCAACAAAAACCATTCATTTTATTTCTAAAATATATATTCTTAAAGTGCACTGAGCAGCAGCCTAAAAAATCTATGTAACTTACCCATATAATATAGTTACAAAATGCTCAAACTCGCATTGTGACATTTAGAATTCGGCTTATATTTCTCCAACAGAAAATTCATCTGCAGAAGAATTTTATTGTGCTCTTACTATGTCATTCGCATCTTTGTTGCCAACGAAGCCGCACGACCATATAAAGGAGGAGGCCCCTAACAGTTCAATAATAAAAGCCAACTTCACTTCAAGTATATTCCATTACACCAAAAATTCCGTAGAGAGATTATATTGACAACTTTATGTAACTGATCAGGCTGAGACAACTAACTGACATCCCCCATGTCAAGGAATTCCAGCTTTAACAGTGACACCACAACCAATTTCTCAAAACTGTGCTAGAGGGTTATTAATTGGCACAGAAGTACGATATGAACTGACGCGACGTGACGAAGGAAAATCAAACTTACACTGTAACGGATATACTTCCCTTTGATGTTAGAACGTGTCTTCCCAACTGATAGATTTTTTTTTCAAATAAAATCATAGATTAATCTGCATTACACTGATGAAATCACGTAAATGTTTAACTACAAAAGATCCACCAATACGATTTTAATACTATTTAAAGGTTCTTCCAAAGGAAGAGATACCAGATAGCATACCTCCTAACAACTCCGATTACGTACAGTATGGGAAATATTTTTTTCATTGAATAATCAACCATATTTGGTAACTAAGACAATTAATATCATTATTGTTTCTACACTTATTAATCAATGCTGAATGCTCAAAATATGTATAATTTCACTCAATTTATCGCAGTCAGATGAATTAGCGTAAGCCTTGAAAGTAACCGTTGATTTCGACGGGTTTCACCTAGTTACTTATTTAAATCCAAACTGTACTAACAATTTAAACACAAAATAGTTTCAACCGACCAATGCAACTTGAAAATATTAAATACATTGATTATCAAGCCTGTCTATTACTGTATTTAATAGTTGTATTTGTTTACAAACCCCAATCATTAACTTTGTAACGTATTAAAATAATCAGTGCAACCAATTACCCTCTAAATGATGTTTTCTACGATAGTGTATAATGAAAAGTCAGCGTTAATACAAATTTGTTGACTTACTTGACTTATTTCCTGTCGCTCCTTAGCGGGAGCATAGGGCATCGAGAAGAGCTCGCCATCCATCCCTGTCTTGCGCCAGATCCCTCAGTTGACCCCAGGTCTTCCCGACACTCGAGGCTTCCTTCATTATTGTTCTCCTCCAGGTGTCACAGGATCTTCCTCTCTTTCTTGTCCCTTGGGGATTCCATTCCAGGGCCTTCTTTTCAATTGCACCATCCGTCTTCCGAAGAGTGTGACTCAGCCACCTCCACTTCCGTCTTCTGATTTCTAGGCTGATCTTGGTTTGCCCTGTTGCCTCCCAAAGCTGTTCATTTGATATAGTGTTTGGCCAGAACACTCTCATTATACGTCTGAGACACCTGTTTACAAACACCTGGAGCTGAGAAGTACTTCGCTGATCCATTTTCCAAGTTTCACTGGCATATAGAAGGACAGACTTGACGTTTGTGTTGAAGATGCGGATTTTGGTTTTCATTGAAATATTTCTATTTCGCCATATTGTGTAAAGCTGAATAAATGCTGCATTAGCTTTCCCAATGCGGCTCCTAACATCTTCCTTTGCTCCTCCGTCTGCTGTGACTTTACTTCCGAGGTATTGGAAAGAGTCGACCTCTTCAATCACTTTCCCATTTAGTTCTAAGGCTTGGGCTACTCTGGAATTCAACCTCATTTCCTTTGTCTTATTTATATTTATCTTAAGACCCACCTCTTCAGCCTCCCTTTGTAGAGAACTTAGTTTCGCCTGAATATCAGTGTACCTCTGGGCAATCAAGCAAAGGTCGTCAGCAAAGTCAAGGTCCTCCAGCCGCTCCCTCAGTCCCCACTGCACTCCCGCCTTCTATTATTTGTTACTCTCCTCATAACTGAGTCCAGCACCAAAAGGAACAGTATTGGTGATAAAATGCAGCCCTGACGAACACCTATTTTAACTGGGATTGCTCCTGTAAACTTTCCTTGGTGCGAAACCTGACACTGGAAATCATCGTACATTGCCTTGATGATATTTATGATTTTAGGGGGTATCCCATATTCTTGTAGAACATGCCACAGCACCTGGTGTTTCACTGTGTCAAAGGCCTTCTCGAAATCTACAAATGCCAGGTAAAGAGTACTTTGAAATTCTTTGCTCTGTTCAAGTAGGATTCGGAGAGTACTAATTAAATCCACACAACTTCTTGCTTCCCGGAAACCTGCCTGTTCTTTCCTCAGTTTCAGTTCGATGGAACCTTTAATCCGGTTTAGGATTATTCTGGCCAGCACTTTGCTTGGGACTGACAAAAGGGTAATACCTCTCCAATTATTACTATACAGAGCGTTACATCCCCTCTCTTTGGTATTTTGACAACTATACCCTTCATCCATTCCTTTGGAGTTCTCTCCTCTTGCCAAATCTGTTGAAGTAGTGGATGAAGTAAGTCCGCGGCTACATCACCAGCTTTTAGGATCTCGACCGAAATGTTGTCTAAACCAGGGGCTTTGCCATTTTTCATGCTTTTGATCGCATCTTTGATTTCTTCAATTGAGGGGATTTCTAAATTTATACCATGCTCCACCTGCACAGGGCGAGGTAGTGGCAAAGCCTCGTCCTGAGTTTCTGCTCTATCCAGTAGTTCGCTGAAGTGTTCCTGCCATCTATTCAACTGGTCTTCAATGTTTGTCAGCATTTCACCACTCTTACTTCTTACTGGTTTTTCTCTAGCGAAGTTCTTCTTTGCCAGTTTCCTTGTAATGTCGTAAAGATTTTTGCTATTACCTTGTCTAGCAGCTTCTTCTGCTTCCTGAGCCAGTTCATCAACCCATCTTCTTTTGTCTCTTCGCACATATCTCTTGACATTACGATTCGCCTCTGAATATTCTTGATAGACGTTTTGCTTTTGCAATCTGGTTTTGGAGCTGTCATATTTTGTTTTCAAAATCTTCCTTCGGTTTACTTCAGTCCACGTTTCATCCGACATCCATTCCTTCTTTTGCTTATTCCTGTAGCCTAAAACATTTTCACTAACCTCTTCAAAAACTTGCTTCACATTCTTCCAGATGTTCTCCACCCCCGAACTCAAGGCACCACTGTCAGCCAAGACTTGATATCTATTTGTGGTTTCAATATTTAATTTTAATTTTTTACTAGCGCTACTCAGCAACAAAAACTATTTATTTTATTTCTAAAATATATATTCTTAAAGTGCACTGAGCAGCAGCCTAAAAAATCTATGTAACTTACCCATATAATATAGTTACAAAATGCTCAAACTCGCATTGTGACATTTAGAATTCGGCTTATATTTCTCCAACAGAAAATTCATCTGCAGAAGAATTTTATTGTGCTCTTACTATGTCATTCGCATCTTTGTTGCCTACGAAGCCACACGACCATATAAAGGAGGAGGCCCCTAACAGTTCAATAATAAAAGCCAACTTCACTTCAAGTATATTCCATTACACCAAAAATTCCGTAGAGAGATTATATTGACAACTTTATGTAACTGATCAGGCTGAGACAACTAACTGACATCCCCCATGTCAAGGAATTCCAGCTTTAACAGGGACACCACAACCAATTTCTCAAAACTGTGCTAGAGGGTTATTAATTGGCACAGAAGTACGATATGAACTGACGCGACGTGACGAAGGAAAATCAAACTTACACTGTAACGGATATACTTCCCTTTGATGTTAGAACGTGTCTTCCCAACTGATATTTTTTTTTTTTTTATAAAATCATAGATTAATCTGCATTACACTGATGAAATCACGTAAATGTTTAACTACAAAAGATCCACCGATACGATTTTAATACTATTTAAAGGTTCTTCCAAAGGAAGAGATACCAGATAGCATACCTCCTAACAACTCCGATTACGTACAGTATGGGAAATATTTTATTCATTGAATGATCAACCATATTTGGTAACTAACACAATTAATATCATTATTGTTTCTACACTTATTAATCAATGCTAAATGCTCAAAATATGTATAATTTCACTCAATTTATCGCAGTCAGATGAATTAGCGTAAGCCTTGAAAGTAACCGTCGATTTCGACGGGTTTCACCTAGTTACTTATTTAAATCCAAACTGTACTAACAATTTAAACACAAAATAGTTTCAACCGACCAATGCAACTTGAAAATATTAAATACATTGATTATCAAGCCTGTCTATTACTGTATTTAATAGTTGTATTTGTTTACAAACCCCAATCATTAACTTTGTAACGTATTAAAATAATCAGTGCAACCAATTACCCTCTAAATGATGTTTTCTACTATAGTGTATAATGAAAAGTCAGCGTTAAATACAAATTTGTAGCTGCAAAATATTTTTGCTACTTTGTTATCTCAATGCACGTCTCAAGGGACAAGGAGAAAAGCTTATACGTCCGACATATTTATGTCCGTCCAAGGGAAGATATCACTAGGGAAGGGGACCTGCGTGAATTATGATTAGGGCGAGCTAAGGAGTTTGTTTTGCAAATAGAGTAAAGCATGAACTTCGTTTGAGAGGTTTTAAGCAGTTATATGTTGTTTTATCATTATTAAACTGAATATTTTGATTTAGTTGGTAATATGACTTTAAATCCTTCTATCAATAGTAAATAGGAAGTGGAAACATATGTTTTACGATTGTTTATGTACGAAGAAAACTTTATACTTCCTTATCATTGATGAGGTATTTGATAATTTCTCTATCGCTTTTTCATGTTGACTTTAGGCCTATCTACTTAATTATAAGACCATTATTTAAAATCACTAGGCTTACTCTAAGGCTATTTTTTATGAATATTCGTTGAGCAGTGAAAATTTGAGTAAAGAACTGTAATCGATTAGTAGCCTAGAAATAACTACGGTACGTGTTTATTATGATCACAATTTTTTTAAGAGTCTCTTTACCGTTCAACGCCTCGGAGGATTTATTCGTCCACCGTTCGTAATGTAAGAAGTATTCACTATAACTCCAACGTGTCAACGCCATAAAAGTAGTTCATATATGGGATGCGTTTGAGTGAAAACAAGTAGAGTATAATTATTGCTATAGAGTCGTCATGCCATATAAAAACTTTACTATTAATATATCTAGAATGACAATTGAAAGAATGGAATGGGATTGAATGTAGACTTTGCGTTGCTTGTGTAATCGGGAACTGTCATATTAGCAGCAAAATATGACTCAGTGTTGGTCATATGTAATGATGACGCAGGTCATAATGAGGGATGGATACCACGTAATGTTCTGGAGTGATGGAATGCTGCACAAATGCACGTCAGGGTGTAGTAAAATTGACACAACTCTAGCATTTCATCATCCTGCTTCAAACCGCATGTGTAGCATCTAGCAGAGTCAAAACTGCAAGTGCTTAAAGCAGAGTGATCTATTTAGGGATAAAAAGCAATCGTTCTAAACCATGTGTTATGAAACTAGTTTATTTCTGACCTGACATTCTGAAATACTGTACTTTTTACAAGTAAGTTAATATGACACACGTCACATACTTTTTGTAAGCATTCCGAATGTTTCGGGAATAAATGTTTAATATTTATAGATTTTGAGTAAATTTATAATGGTTTTGTGTTTAGTTTGAAGTAGAATATTTTACCAGGACCTCTATTAGCAAAACAGCCGTCTCGATATGTTTTATTAATTAAAAATACATTCCAGATAAACTATTATAAATTACCCTATGCTATGATTTAAATTTAGGATGCTTAGCGAAAGCTCCTAAGCAGTTTGCATAAGGCAAAAAATGATAGAAAAGGTTTGCTATGGTAGAGCGATGGGTTGAAATTAAAAAATAAAATAAATGTATGTACTGTTTATCAGATCGAAGCTTAGAAATGAACACGGAAGATTCACAAGTTTTTATTGAAATGTTATACTTCCAGTTGTTAGTTTAGAAATTGATTGGCAGAGTTTAACTTCTGTAATTTATCCTTAAATAATATCAAAATAAAATTATTCACACAGTGAAATATCTGTTCCATGTTTACTCCTAAAAAAATATCGATAACAAATAAACTAAATAATTAATTTGAGCTATTAGTAATATTAAGTAAATATATAAGTAATAAATATGAAAATGAAGACGGGTGTAATAAAAGTGATATAGAGGGCTCTGCAGGACCATTGCGAGTCAGTCGTCAGGTTATATGGGCGGTCCATCATTGTGTTGAGACAGCTCCTTGCAAAAGCAACATTAAAGAATATTTTCTTACTCATAATTAAAACTATATTTTCATCCATGAAATAGTTATGAAAACTTTTATATTAAATGACAAAACTAAACAATTACAGAATCTTTGTGAATCTAACTCTATAGAATATTGATTTAAGTTAGAGTGAAATAATATTCTTAAAATTACTTAGTTAAAACAATCCAAGGTGGGGTGTTTTATTTCATCTACCTCAATTTGCAAACTGCATTTAAGTTGGCAATGCGAATACATGGAAAAATGGCACATTTTGTTAACATGAGATGACATGTCACTAGCTGTTATACAATAATGAAGAAGTGATTGATAATATCTAAACCACTTAAACCTTATTAAATCTTGAAAACTCTCATTGTTAATATATTTATTTAATTCATATTGAATCTTTAACTAGTTTAAGGGATTAGATGTTTTATAATTTTATCAGTTTGTTACTTTATAGCTCATTATTAGAGCTATTTTACCTAGTAATGAACTAGTAGTGCGGATCTAATGTTTTGATTCATTATTGCTTATTAAATCCCAAATTTTTAAACCATGGATTTGCTATTTTTATACAAATTTTACAAAAAAAAATCAATAAATTCAATACATCAATAAATTTGATTAGGATACGCTATCTCGGTATATCAAATCATACTAAATACAGAGTTTAAAGCTATAAATTGATTTATAAACCAATCTACTACCAATACGCTTCGTAAACTGTATTTGTTACAACAATATAATTATGAAACATTGCAATATCTTAGAGAAAAAGCAACAAATGTCGAATAATCTCATTAAAATATTATGTAATCAAAATCCTATACTCAAAAGCTGCATTGAATACGTGTTTATCCCCATTACTACAATAGCTTCTTCAACTTTCTCCATAGTCTTCGATCTCCATAGTTGTATTCGACGAGTCGTATGTTTTGTTCAGGGCTTGAAATATTAGTAAATGGGTAATACAAATTCAGCATTGCATTGACGGTCTGATACCACATGAAACAGCAGGCTTCCTTCTTTGTCTTCATGTGGGAAAGCTTAGTTATTGGCCGCTATTAATGTACTAAAGCGTACTATTATATTATTAATTAAATAATTTATCTACAAAATCTGAAGATGTGTCATTGAAGTAACTTTAAATTTAAGGCATACATGAACTAATAGTAATGTTAGAACATCAATGCACACATAAATCAACACGCTATAAAATTTAGCTACAAATGTGTAGATTTAAAATTACGTTTAATTGTGGCAAAGGATAATATTTTTACTTTACACATTAAAATTGTTTAACATAATATTTTATTCTCTATTTTGGTAAATGCAGCAAATTACTTTAGCAGAGTAAAAAAAAAACATAACAAAGGAAGTTTAAAGCGGTAGGTTGTCCAAGTCTGTGACACAAATGAACATGGGTAAAATTAAACAACTGAGGATAAAAAGAGAATCTCTTGAAGAGTTTACGGTCCCGGAATATTAACTCTGGGTTTAACCAGCAGCCTGCGACGCAGCCTGCAAAATTATAAGTAAAAATTAACTTTCAGAATTGCAAACGGAAAGTTTATGACTAGTGCTTGGACGTAGACCCAAGTCTTATAAGATGTATTGGAATCCTTATAATTATCGGTATTGTGGGATTAATTATTTAAGTATAACTTTTACACTCCTTCAATGTCATTGTACAGTATTTGAAAAATATATGAATAGATCAACAATTAAGACGTCTACTCCTATACTCATCACCAACTCTATGTATAAATGTCGTAACTATTGAATCTATTCGTTTTGTTGTTGGCTTGTTTAAATTTGTGTTTAAGTCAGATATCAAGGAAATGTGTTCATTAAAAGGAATTTTGTGGACTTATTTTCCAAAACGATACATTTTAACTAAGGCAGGAAAATTCAATGTTTGTAGATTTTTCGGTGCTGTAGATTATGAGCTAGCTGTTACTAGACCTAGTCAAGACACACAATTCTAAACAATATTGTAGATGTCTATTATTTGCACATCAATTTCTTAACCCTTGATCCCTACATACCTTAAATAAAAAAAAACTGGAAACGTTCGATCGTAAGTATCTATTAATGTGATGTGGTTGAATAATTATAAGAACCTGTTTACCCTTGGATGAAAACCTCACTACTTTTCTTCAGCGTAATTATTTTATAAAAAACCGTATGAAGTCATCCTAACTTACTTAAGTTGTGTGTTCTAAGTTACGATGTTAACATTTAAATTACTGCCGTCTTTATTTACAGTTACACAACTATTAATTATATAAATTTGTATTTCTGTACTATATTCATTGAGCTACGATAAATAAATTAAAAGCTGCATCAATTACTGATTGTTTATCACTGCTGTTGATATTGGATCTCGCCGGGGAACGATCAACACTACTTAAATACATTTAAATACTAGTAAACTGTAGTAGTGTTGGAGATTTTCTATTTATGCATGTTTTTTGCATAAGTTTTTTTTTTAGGAAGTGCACACTTTATTTTCTAGGGGCCATCTGCCCCTAGTAGTTGATGTGGCGAAGCTGTTGACTATGCCGGTATTAATTTTTATTTTCATGTTTTTCCAAAGTAAAGTGTAGTTTATCGTAAACTATAATGTTTTACCCGCTGCCTGATTGTTAAGTGTGCTTTCTGTAATTCGATTAGTATAAACCATTCTTCTAATAATCTGTTGACTATAAGATTATTTGTTAAGGAACCCTCATAAACCAAATGTTTCCATACGAAGCACCGACTACTGTTATTCCTAGGTAAAGGGAACCAGCTGATGGATACACCAGTCACTTCACGCATTAATCGATTGTGTTTCGTAGGTTTGACGCAATGTGATCTCTCCGCCGTAACGCTACGATTCGTCAGAGTCACTCCTATTGTGTGGACCAGTCATGGGCGAGTCACCTCCAACTGCTCCATTCATGAATCCTGAAGTGATCCATTCATGGAAATCACTGTCGGAGGTTGCATCACTTTCGATTATCTACGTTGAATGTGAGTGGTTGTACAACTTTTTTAATTTTACTTTGATCAGGCCGCAATTGGCAACGCTGGACAAACATTTGAACACTTTTAGTTTACATGCGATTGTTTCAAATATATGAGGGAAAAGGTGTTTTGAAATATAACTGACAATATCTTTTACTTTGAAAATGCTGCAGAAAATGCTTCACAACTATTTAGAAAACCAATAATTTGTAAAATAGTCACATTTTATTTATAACCTAACAATTATGTATGACTTTGAATCAAAGTAATGTGTTGGAAGTATTTTATAAGAAACTCAAAGTTGAGCAATTGTTATTCTTCAAACTGCAAGAATAAGCCTACTGAAGAATGATGCTGGTTTGAAAATTAAAATTCGCTTTTTTAAATAATACGGTAAAACATTTGTTAACCTCCCGTTAACTCCATTGGATGCATATAAGGTTAGGTTAGAATAGTTTACTAATATAATATAAGTATTTTATTTATAAAATCTATTTTTTACATAAAGAAAAATTAAACAACTATCCTAAGCCAACAGAATTTTCATTTCAATTAGTTGAGCCGGCAAACGAATTTTGAAGAAAAAACCCATGTGCAAGAACCGATGGATATTTGTTATCGTACGAATAGTTCGCAAGGATCTACTTCTAAAGTTTATTTTCAATATCATTATTTATATAGATCGGTCTTATTCAATCAAGTTAACAAAATCAAACTGTCATAAAACACATTTAAACTAAACTCAGATCCCACTCCATACAGCCGTTAGCCATTTATAATAAATGATAAGCAGTACAAGAGTATGTAGAGGAAGGAGGGAGGCGCCTAGCCAGCAACCCAGTTCCGCTCGCGGTGCCCCAGTTTACAAGAATGGCTAGTTTTTCTCGTAGTGGCGTAGGCCCGCTCGATAGTAGTACGTCTCGACGCGCGATTTATGAATGGGAGGGTCTCCATGGCAACGGCGGTGTCTACAGAGAGGTACTAGTGCTGCCATCCCTCTGAGAAGCTGTGAACTACGTCAAACATCAGCTCCGGTTTTATTTCCTTTTTATTGACCGTAATGTAGCGGTTAAGACGAAACTATGTCATTTTACTAGCGTGTTTTATCGACGATCTCACCAGTTGGTGGATTTTATGGCTTATGAAATGGCTTTTCGTGCGGTCTCTGTAGAACCATGTTTTGTTTATTTTTTCAAAGGAGCAATCGCTTTTCATTGTCTTTGGCATTGTTTTGAACTTTAAGTGACGAGGAATACTGAAAATAGTAACTGAAAACATGTTTTATTGTTATCCTTGGCAAGGCTAGAAAATAATAATAAATTACAATCTTATTTCAAAGTCTTTCCTTGATAAAACAAAATTGTAAAGATAACAAAAGTTATTCTGGAATTGCCAATATATATATTTTAACTTCATTCAATTAAAACGAATCATTTCCAGTATCATTTAGAACAACGGATTTTACCAAGTATTCACTGTAGTAGGCCTATCTGCAAAAAAAACTTTATTAATAACCCTCCTGGGTTGAACATTATAACAAAAAAATTCAAAACCCCAAAACTCATAGATAACTATACAAAAAATAAAATAAAAGACTGCACATTTAAAATTCTTATGATATTCGGAGAATAAGTAAACTGCTCTTGTTTTTGAGTGTGCTTTGATTAAACTTGCCATCCTTCTATCAATTGCAATCTGAGCTTTTCATATTAATTTACTAAAATCTGTTTAGTATCGTCCCGGTAGCAGCAAACCGAAGTACTGAATATACCTAATATTTCAAATCAGGAATAAAATGTGATATTTTAAAGAAATATTTTTGCGACAATTAAATGAGACAAATGACGAAAGTATGCAGGTTTGCCTCGCGGACATATTTACACTTACTACACACATGCGGTCGTTTTCTTGGTTTACGTGCAATCTTTATCGAGAGGTATATGTGTATGCGTTCAGCTAAATAGGACCGTGAGACTGATTGGTGGAAACTTATTTATTCAAACTTGTTGATCTTTGCAAAAGCACGTCATTTGAGGAAAGAGCCCACTAAGAATTTATCCACTTCAAAACATGCCATCCATGACTATCAACCTTTTTAGATGGTTGAGGTCATGTAAGCCTTTTAAATACATTCCTGCGCATGGAAGCTACTTTTAAATTTGAAAATGTATAGTTTAACAAAACCACCATACATGTATACCCAAAATTATATTTACATAAAATTGTAAATTGTATTTACGTATAGTTTCGAAATCATGCGTTTCGAAACTAAAAGAGAACATTAATTTAGATGGTTTCACAATATCAAGAAATCACAAAGACCTCATTTGTGACTCATTTGTGCGGAGACTTGAAAAAGCAGCACGATATTACCACCATACACATTATAGGTTGGGTGTTAACTCGATGAATAGGTCCATGTAAAATAACTTTTACATGTAATAACTCTAATAATTTAAATTATGTAAAGCCCCAACTATGCACTTCGTAAACTGACATACGCGTGTTTAACATTATCTGGACTTCCCTATCACATTATGATATATATTACATACCAATAAACACCAAGTAACTGTTAAAATGACAGGGATGGCGAACATTATTGGTTAACTAAACACTGTTTAATGTGTTAAAGACGTGGCGCCCAGCGGGTGTAACTGTGGTCTTGTTTATTAGAGATACTAAAGAATTCTGGGTAAAACGTTGGTTCAGAGCGATAACGTTGTTAACGATCTTCTAAAGCAACCCCAGCCATAAGTTGCTCTATTAATGTTCTGAAATAAAACAACTCTCCGAACCTATAGTTTATTTTCACGTTCGTCTGAGCCTACTTTGAAAATCAATTCAATTCATTTAAAAAGGTTTTTGCTTTGCATCTTGATAAAAGCTAGAATAGAAAATCATATACTGTATGTTACAAATTAAATCAAGAAGATTAATATTGCATAGTTGGAAAATATAACACATACTTAATTATAAAATTGTGTGTGAAGCTTAACATTTTAAAAGTGATACACTCACGTGTTCTTGAAAAATTTTTCATAACAATGTATTTGAAACACTCAAATTGAAAATAACAATTTTTGGCGAATAAAACGCCTTAAAATGTGATAAAGCATTTCATAACTTATAATATTATAACAGTGAATAGATTAAACCATAACAAAGAACCGAAATCTGTTGAGCCAGTAACTGTGTACAAATCACATGAAATAATTAAAATACCAGGTGCATTAAATGAGCCAATGAGTGAATTATTAGGATTGCGCTCCCAAAATCACCACATTGGGAAGCGATTTTAGTGAAACTGATTTTGTTTAATGCGAAATGAGTTAATTTTGCCTGATATTTTACGATACCCTTGGCCGTATTATTGTTAGTTGTCCACTAAACCTGGACACAAAAACCACGAGCTGTAAATACGTTCGACCAATATTTACTTGATTTACATGCATTCGTTTGTACATTATTTATGTTTTAACATTAGAACCATAGTGTTACAAAGTGGCCACTTTTTTAATGAATCTGTACAATTATAAAACCTATGAACTCATCTTGTTTGCAAATGTTTAGTTTGATTTGTTTACGTAATTTCAACCAACTAATATCTCCTTAAACTGATCACTTAAACTTTTATTAAAAATGGTACCTGTATAGTAACTAAAGACATGAGTATAAAGTCCATGATTTAAACACTTAACATACACGGTGGGGCAATGAAAGCGCCCCAATTTATAAACAGTACAAACTCAATAATATTCACCCTATGGATATAAATAGCACACCAAAACACATCTTATCTTTTGCAATTTTAACTTAACAAAGTCATTTTTCCATTTCTTGAGAACAAAATCCTACAAGTGACTTCATTGTCCTACTTGACATTCCTTTTTAGCCACTTGAAACTCCATCAAATACTCCTCCAGCACTTCTTCAGGAATCACATTAGTTTTTGGACTATCCTTAGCTTCGGTTCAAGCAAATCTGTGGGGTGACTTTGAAAAACCTAGAACGTCAAGTAGCTTATTAGAACAACCCCCCCCCCCCTCCCAAAAAAATTAGCCAACGTAAAGCTTTCAACAACAAAAAGCTTCCTGGCAAATCTCTTCGGACTTTGAGTTACTGGGACTCATAATCTTTTAACATTTTCTGGTGTACAAAGAGTTTTGCGGCACCCACCAAGTATTTTTTTTTTTTTGTTTAAGCGATTATCCTAAATAATTTTACCCAGTTCAACATTGTTTTCCAATCTGGAACAGCGCCATGTTGACCAAGGATGGAATACGGTCCAAACAATCTCTGGGTTTTTGCACAAGAACCACTATTTTATAAATAGGTTTCCACATCAAAATCTCAGTGTTAATAGCCTCAGGCATAATATTTACTAAAATGGCATAGTTTAATTGATGTTTTAAGCACAGCTGATGTTGAAGCATGTTAAAAGGTGCAATGTCGGTTTAATAGTGTTGGAATGTGTAAAAGGTAAACATGTTTTATAGTGGGAATGTGAACTGAAATCGTCGTAATTAATTGAGATACTTTCATGATCATTTTTAAACATTTAAGGATTAGTCGGGTTTCATTGCATGCAAAGTTCATTGTCCAACCTCATTTCCAAAGTATTCCTGTACCGAAAGCTACTATGGTATGAATTGGCTGCAAACATAGTTATGGATATAATAAGATAGCGTGGCATCCCTAGCAATAGCCAGTGTGGTCAGAAGCTTCGTCTGCCTCTAGGGACCAGTTTCGTCGTCAACCTTATATCACAGTAAAATAGGGATTTTGTGCGACGTGGTCCCTACATTGTGTATCATGGGGTGGTCAGTTTTAGTTTATTCCCTCTCGTTTAAGGTCCAGAGATATTTTCTGAAAAGTAAAAATGCTCTCGGAAAATATCTAAGAATGAGAATCTACTATCACAAATTAATTGTGATTGCCGGGACTGAAAGCTGAGAACACAATAATATGACTTATATCGTAGCAATGTTTATGTTTGTATACAGTATACATCCGGGTTATCAAAGATACAGCCGAATATCTTATTGATACAATTGATAGGAAATACAAGACTTTGTGTAACATTGTGAAACATTATAAAATAAAAATTTTCTTAGTTCAATATAATCTGTGTTCTCTGTTTAAATATATAAGATTTTGGTCGCAGCAAAATATTTTAAAAGTTTACTATAAAACCTGAATTTTAAATTATAAAAAGATTAATATAAAAAATAGACGCTTTTTAATTCAAAGTTAAAGTGTCAAAGTTAATCCTGTTCTCATATGTTTCGTTATCATGTCTTGTTACTATAATCATAAACAGTATCGAGCACAAGGAAACACGTTAGCTTCAAAAAGAGAAAATATTAAACATAGATTTTTATTTACTTATTTATCATTGTTAAACGCTGAATTTGTTTGTTATTTAAAAAACTAAAATGGAACCTCCATACAGGCATAGCCTTGGAGGCCCTATATTTTCTCTTTTGTGTCTAATACAGCATAAAATCACTAATTTGCTCTAAATGGTGTTGTATAAATTAGGCCTATCTTTATAATACCTAGTATGGATAAACTAATCAACGTTTGTCTTGATCTAATACAGTCTTGATTTTCTGTAACTGATTGTGCATATTTTAAGATCTTTGTTTAAAAAAGATAAAATAAATTCATTATTTCATTATTTTTATTTCAGTCCTTACTCCTACCAGTAAATTAATGTTAGAAAAACATAACTGGTAACAGTTAGCTAGGTAATAATGCAAAATAACGAAACTTTTTTTTATTTAAAATTACGTAAAACCTTAGTTATAATGTTTAAAAGAAATTTCACTTACCACATTTTACTTTTTTTATCATATAGTGTTTTTATAAAAGATTTACTTAATACAATTATTATGTGAACTCCTAAATTTTTAACTGTGCCACCATTGGTATCTCAGAAACGATTAGATTTAGATAGAACATTAAATGGAGAGTTTCAACTAATGAAAAAAATAATACGAATAATAATAATATGACATACAAAAATATGAATTCCAGTGTTTCAAAAATGGCTACCATTTTCCAATATGGCGGCTACCTTTACAATTTCTTGAAAAATGCTAATGCCATAATGACTATAACCACACAAAAAGATAATTTTTCAAAGATTAACACGCTGTAGCTCCTAAACGAGTAGGTTTAGAGAGCAAATGCCATCATAAAAAAGTCTTAAAATTGCATCCATAATCTAATACAGTCATAAAATACTGAGTGTCCCATAAGAAATTTTAAAGTTATCCGCTATATTTGAAAATGGTGGCCATTTTTGAAACATTGGAATTCATATTTTTTAATGTAATTAAAGATTAGTTGAAGTTCCCCGTTTAAAGTTCTCCCTAACAGTTTCTGAGATACCAATGTTGGCACAGTTAAGTTGTTCACCCTGTATATTTTACTTCAACCACTTATATAATTTTAACAAATTAAAGGGTAATTTAACAGTTAGCTCAACAGTTCCGAAAAAAACACTCTAAATTACAAATAAGAAAGAAGAAAATGGCAAAGGTGATTAACAATTTTAAGTGAAAAAGAACTGAGAATCTAAGTTATAAATGTTATTAAGCATTTGATAGAAGTTAAAAAAGAGTTATTTAAAAGTACAAAATATAAATTATTTTAAGACAGGAAATAAAAAGGTGTGAAAAGCATAAAAATATTAACTATTTATTTGGACTTATATTTTCTTAAAAGAAAATAAAAGAAAGAAGAAACTTCTGAAAACCTTTTTTAAAGACGCTCATACAAGGAAAACAAATAGAAACAGGGGTAACAAAAGAAACAAGGCTATGTGACACATACAAGGCCCGCGGCCAGCTGTCTCTGTGTCGTCAAGACAATGGTCATAATTAGACAAGGGTTCTTCAGAACTTGTAGTCTGCACCTGTGTAGCAAGATCACGAGCAAAATATCGTCGCACACTTTACATGAATAAAGTTTAGGCACACGAATAGTGTAATTGGATAGGTGTGATATGTCTTTCTGCAAAACCTAATTGGTTAAACATATTATAAACCAGGGCATTTTCACAACGAAACATTATTACTATTTCTAAGTAAACGTTACTAAGAGCATTGGGGTTCAAGTCTCCTGGCACCATGATAAGTTTTCGTAATATATCTGATGTGTATTATTATATTTGATTGTAATAGAGGTAGAGATAAAGAATGCAAGTTGCATTGTACCTTAATAAGCCTGTATAATAAGTACAGTTAAGTTTTTAAACTCGCTTCAAACACAACTAGAAAAATGTAATACTAAAATTTATAATTAGTATTATTAACATTGTAATAATGTTTTCGACACTTTATGGTAAACTACTGACTATATTGTATGGCACGTAATATCCCTGAAAATTACAGGGAAAAGCTTAATTTTCTTTGATGGTCAGTGTGTTTTGTGATCCTTGATCAACCATTTTATGCAACAAATTCAAAGACTCTATTACAAGATCGAAATCTTGACACTTGCACGATAGTTCCTTTGATTATTCTAGTAAACATAACAATAAATTCTGAAGTTCAGAAGTAAGAAGGTACGTAGTTTGCTTATTAATATCGGTCTCAAGCAGTAGAGGTCGAGTAACGGCTGCAGAGGCCAGTATGCCTTCCCCGGGGAAGCAGCATCATTGTCAACCTTATATCACAATAAACTAGAGATTTTGTGGTGACGTGGCCTCTACATTTTGTATCAAGGGAGGCCAGTTGCACTTTATCTACTACTTTGTTACCAGAGTGGACATTGTTTCTTAGCTCCGTTCTATCTTGTCTCTCCTTGTGTAGTATTTTACTCTTTACGTCGCCAAATTTATTAAATAATTTTTCTGCTTTTAGATTTTGGGCAGTGTTTTTTGCAGTAGGTGAATGATAGTGTTCAAAATTTAATTAGCTTGCATTTTCTCATAGTTCCATGGATTGAAAAAGACATAACGTTTTAATCCTTAATAGGAGAACTGTACTTTTAAAGAAATTACTTAGTTTTTCATTCCATCTGTTTCTCTAGTTGTCAAGTTTTTCTCTAGCCTAATGCATATTATTGTCCAAAAAAATTGATATACCTAACTCAACCATTTTCCCCAACAAAATCTATTCTTGTATATTTTATAAAAGCTCAATCGATTTAGTCATCTGTTGTATATGCGTATGTGTAATTACAATGAGAATCCTCAAAGCGAATAAAAATTAGTCGAACAATATTTTTTTACTTGACTAAACTTGAGTGAATTATACGTAGAGGGTAAACCAGACCAACCGTGCACAACGATTTGGCCCATCAAGCGTTAAAAAACGACTTAAATAAAATCCACCATTACTTATTTTTAGTGGGTGCCGATTTTTAAGTGTCATTTTAGGCACTTTTCTTTCTGGGACTTCTTCTTCTGGGATCATTAAAAAGTACAAATATATGTCCGAAAAATAACTTCAAAAATTAAAATCACGTAAAAATCCAAGACATTTTACAAACTATAGAAGTAGCTCGTTTTTTTAAGGTGAAGGAGTGTGATTTTCGAAAAACGCCTGTCTTATAGAACATTAAATTTCTGACCATAAAAATTCTTTAATATATTTGCTAGCTCTTAATATTTTTGAGCTATAGCTGTTTAAAAAAGGTGTTTTTCTTAAAATAGGGGGATTTAAGGGAATTTTTGTACAATTGTAAAATCTGCCATTTTGAAAAAAATTAGGCTTTCTATAAAAAACCACCTTATTGTAGAAAATGCTCCAAAATTGCAATCAGGCTACAAAATGTAAGGATAAATCAAAACGGCTGAGTAGAGTTCAGTTTTTGCTGTTTGTGGGATTTTCAAGAAGCCTGATCTTCACAAGCCATTTTATAATATGACCACCTGTATTTTTTTGTAAAATGACTGGTTTTATTTCAGCCTGTAAGAAAAAAACCATAATAGTTATAAATGATCTTTTATGTATTACAAAAATCCTAGAACGTGACATTCCTATTGTTAAAGTACTTGTAGTAAGTACGAGTTATTTGATAAAACAAGTGAGTAATTAGTAACATTCGCTACTCTATGAAAGTAAATTGAGTTATAAACAAAAGCTTAATTTTGCTCTTTCTTAATTGAACTTTATTTTGTAGTAAACATAAGCCACTTTAAGTCAGCAGAAAAATGACACTATGATTTGTTTGCTTATATTATTTATATAGTAAAATCTTTACAACATATTCTGATGGAGAGATACTAATTTTTCTAAATAAACTAAATAGACATTTTAATCGCATGTATTTTGTTACAAACTCCAGACAGCAAAGAATCATGACAAGCTCTTTGATGCTGACTAATCATTCAAGCTCGTCTTTCCATCTCAAAGCTCACAGATGATGAATAATGATTAACTAGTGATTAAAGGGTGCCTCTAGGCTTCAGTGGAAGGAAAGAGTAAAAAGGTTTGATTCAAAGTATCAAGAACGGCTGATATATCTTTACGGCTGTAAGAAATAACAGTTCCTGATCGTGTATTTTGTCCAATCATTGGTAAGATGAATTCTAAATATTTATCATTATTAAGAAAGAGTTTTGGTTATAGTTGAAACGATGGGGAATCTAATTGAATCAACCTAAAATTTTAAGATGATTACTCAACCCATAACAATACAAAATTAAAATAGTTTTAAAGCATAGTATGAGTAACATGTTGAATTTATACAGTTTTCATTAGAAATACAGGAAAACTTCAATATGTCAATATTTACAGGATATACATTGCTTGGGTCACGTTTCCCTTGAATCAACCAGGAATAAGAGCACCAACAAGGGAAACCGATAACTTTTGTTCAGACGAAGTCGCTGCCTTAAAGAAATCGAAAGCTACGACTTCTATTAGTTTCAATACTGACCGTGTCGTACAATATTGCCCCTGCTTCCTCCCAAGAGAGGCACATAAGTTACCTGGTGAGTCTGTCTCGTTGGTCCCGACAAATCTGGAGTTATGTCTTTGATTTGGCCACTAGCCAGTGATCTTACTCACTATTGCAGGCACTGGGGAACCAAAGGTAGGATAATCTGTATCATCACAGTGGTTCATGATAGTCCTATACCTGTTATTTGTGTTCATCACTGTACAAATTATTTACCATCAATGCAGGTTATATCATTTAAGCATGTATGAGTTTGTTGTATACAATTAAACATTTGTATCACCATCAATTGCATTTTTAGAATTTGTTTACTGTTTATAGACAACATGACATCGATACAACTAGATGGCCACTCTTTGTGACTTGACCATTATCACTGTCATTATTTTTTACCTCTTCCTTTTGGCCCAACTTGTTGACCAGGGTTGTTGATAGAGGTGTTGATAGGGTCTGCACGTCGATAACAAGTTTTTAAACAAAATCACTTAACATTGTTTTTAATGAATTTTAGTTTATGCAATTTGATGCACACCGTTTTTTTTAAATACTTTTGGCGTTTATATAGATTAAAAGAATTAAAATATTAACAAGTACCATGCAATTTTAATATTCATTATGAAAATTCATTTAAATTTAGTTCTGTTTAGTTTTTTACCGCCTATGAAATTGTAAATGTGAATAAAAGGTATAAACTTGAATAATTTCTAACATGTATCCCATATACAAGATGTTTTATATGCACTAATCCAGGACTAATATATACTAATTAATAGGTATGATGAGAATGAACCGTGCCAGTGTGTGTGAGGACCGGCTTATCATACGCCGTGTCCCATTGTCCAGACCCTAGTAAGAGCTACCCCTGCTCTGGTGTTTGTAAAGGGGTTTACTGACTTACCAAAATGACTTCTGTCGTTTGAATACAAGAGAAGGATAGTAGCTTACCATTATGTTCGCTTACGACAAAGAGATTTTAAGTTCAGATAAGTTGGAACCATAAATAAAATGTTATGGTCAAATTGAAGTTAATAACAATGCAGGTTTGCTGCGTCGCGGGTATTTTTTTACTGAGGTAGTTATATGTCATAGAATATTCTATAGCTTAGTCGACGTATCAGTTGGACATAGTATACAATTTTGTAAGATTACCACAATTCAGTAATGTGCATTAGCTCACTCTGATGGTAGCTCAATTGGATTTGGTTTAAAAACTGGCGAACACATAAATTGGGGATGTAATTTCAAGTTAAGTCAATATTTAAAGCAAAGACATACGGTTTTCATTTGCATTTATAAAAGTATGGTAAATACAGAAGTAAAACTTCTTGTAGGTATTTTAGAAGCGCAATTGTCTTATTTCAATACCTCCTCATCCGCAATCTTAGATTCGTTGATGTACTAAAATAATTTAATGCAGTATGTGATTTAATATGGTTTTATAAGAAAGAAACAACAAAAGTATGGAGTTCGACGTTACGTCAAGGATAGTATAACCTAAGTAAGATATAAACATGGAGATTCCATAAACAAAGAAGTTTACGGAGCTCACATACACTGGTTGTGACCAAATCGAACTCGTAAATCCTGGTATGTTAGAGGCCAATAATAAAAGGTCCAGCAGGCAACTTGTAGCCTGAGTTGTGAGGCAGATGTCGCTGTAAAGCATGATCAGGTTGGAGAAACGTCCTCAGAGGTCTGTTTTCCATACTGATAATGATATTCGAAGTCATAATCATGCTGACATACAAATTTACAGTCACTTACACACTTTTTTATTTAGTCACTTACATAAGGTTTTGTATAAGTGTAGTAATGCAACAGCATTAACTTTATTTTTACAAGTTAACAACATATAAATGAATATGTCTTATACAAGAAAATGCTTTGGTTAAAATATATATTAATACAGTCTACAGTGCATAAATTATAAGGTCATGGAGATCAGAACACACAATGTTTTTATTTTTATTTTAAGTAAATCTTAAACGTATTTGGTGCAACTGGAATAGGTACAATCCAACTAAATACTTGCCAATTATTAAAAAAGTGACGTCTAAACAATCGAGTTAAGAAAAAGTAGCCAAATTAATGTGTTCTAAAATCCTGATTGTTAATTGTTACATTACCTGCACTTTTTATTGGTCCTTTAACAAATGTTAGACCGCAAATCGATAATAATAAGTGCGTTATTCATACGCCTAACTTTGAGTTAGGACTGAAACTAATACTTTTAATACCACAGAAAATATACATAGTTTACACAATAGAATGTAAGTTAATTCTCAAAAACAATGTATTTCCTAAATATTACAAAGGCTACAAAATACGAACAAGGTCTATAACCAATGTAAGAAAGACCCAGTGACTGACTACTGTATATTTTGGCAATCATTTATAGAACCAGCCAACAGTCTGTACGTAACCAACAACTCTTATTTAGGTCACTATAAAAGGTCGACAAATAAAATGCAATATGGTTTTTTTCGAATTAGTAATGATTTTTAGAGCTCTGTGACAGGTCTATTAATTTTTTTTCATACAACCCATAACTCCTTTCTCTAATTAAGACTTGCACTCAGATGCTGAAGGTTGTTGGCTCTAAAAACCCAACCCTGAGGATAAAAACTTCCACCTTGTCTTTGTGCAATTAGAATCTCTGTTTGAGAAGCAGCTGAATAAATGTTTCAAATAATAAGCTATTTTTAAATAACAGGAAGTTTACATAGCAAATAGCACACAATAATAACTTTATATAAAATGTATGGTGGGGGATTTGTTATACTAAATATTGTTAGTATTGTTTTCATAACTTTTAGATGCTAATCATTACTATAGTTAATGGAAAAATAATGGAAGACTAAGCCACCAACTAAAGTGGTGGTGGTTTTGATAGGTAGATTCGTAGGATAGTCTATCAGTATATTAAGCTTTTATCAATTTGGTTTTCTTCAGGTACAGTATTCGAATAATACACCTCATATGTCTTTCTCTTTATCCTTTGTGAACTAAGTAAGGTTTTGAAAAATCCATGATAACAATAATAATGATATGAAATTAAACAGTTTAACTCAATACACACGAGATCAATATTTATATTTTATTCTTTCAAAACAGGAACTAAATTGACGAGTTGTTTGTTAAAGGCATTTACATTTTACTACTCCACTATACTACTGCTCTACTATGGGGGAGCGACCTGGTCTAGTGGTTAGAGCGTGAAGCTTCGGTTTCAGAAGTCCCGGCTTCAAATCCTGCCAAGTCACCAATGGATTTTATCCAAGTGATAGTGCCGCAACCCTTAGGTCTAGTCCGAAGCAATGTGCAAAACAATCCCGGGCTCATGCTTAGAGTCCTAGGAAAAAAAACTTAACTACTATTTACTTCTCTTTTTTTCTTAGTGAAAATTTTCATTTGTCTTATCCTTGAATTTTTGGTTATGATTCAATGATAATAATCATTAGTTTTTCTATAATGAATAAAGTAATTAATAGATAGATGAATAAAACAAGATAATGTTCAGGATGATTTCTAAAATGAGACATTTTTCCTCCACTGAGAATCACTAACTCGGAAAACGTAGAATCTTTTACTGTACTGGTCAAAACCCCCAAATAATGTGTCCATAAACGCATGACTGTGTTATCTTTAGAGTCGCATCAGAGAAGACGTGCGTTTTATTCAATAACCGTTCAAAACTCAAGCACCAGCGTCCTGTCACGGCCAATCTCCCCTTCTCGAGGTCGTGTCGCCGTGTGTTAGTTACATACATGTACAGGGATGTGAACTTCATAAAGTGGGAGCTACACTTTGTGTTTATACAATCTCATATTCTCAGCCAATGTCGTCGAGTCATCGCACCTTACCGTTGGATATTTATTTAAAGAAAATATTTATTTATTGTTATTGTACACATGTCTTTAACTATCAAAGTTAACAAAACATGCTATGCTATGGTGGAGCCTGTGTCAGTAGGTTCGGGATCTTAATCCACATTATGACTATATTGTCAGTCTTACCACAGACAATGGAATAAACCGGTCTTACTCCTTTTGGACAAAATACGTCTTGCAATTTTACCATAATTCTACTGTATGCTGTATAATATTGTACCTTAATAATTTCATTATATTAGTACAAGCTATACAAGTACGCATTGTCATTGCAGGCGTGAAAAGGTAAAGTTAAGTAAATTCTATTGAAAATAAATTATGCACTTCTTGCCTCTTTGTTCTGGCAAACACTCCGCTCTGGTACATCAATCACTTATTCTTGATAAACTAATTGATCCAACCTCTTCATTCTTTTCACCGAGGAGGGAAGAAAAATTGCCCTGGCCATGATGAAGACGTCAAACACAGGCTGAGCAGTAATGAATGCAGTATAGACGCTCCGTTGAACCGTTTCACCTCAACCTCTTTTCACTTCAAATCATCGCCAAAATCCCTTTAACTTAAGTATACAGTAATACGCTTGAAACTTTAACGGACATGTTGCCTTTTCATCTGCTACAATTCAATACCCACTTCTTTAAAGTTTAATCAATCACATACACAGCTAAGGATGAATATGTACTGCCACATGTATTTTGGTTGAGTTGCGGAAAAAAATGACTACAACTTAAACACTTTTAACTTACCTGATGCATGGTTACGAAAATAAATTTAAAAAATCTGTAATGTGATTCATTCAACCTTGAAATTAATAATATTTCTTATAACAAAGTCCAACAACTAACAACAACAAGGCATCCCAACAACAAGGCGTTAACAAGGTATCCCTTTAAAGCTTTAAAAATACAAACAAGTTTATATAAATTGTTTACGGCACATCCATACCAACGGCGATACTAGTAAAATGTTGTATTTGTTAAAAAAACATACACAATATAATTTATTTTCTAAAAAAATCCACTAGTAAATTACATCCCATTACTAAGCATTCGTTGTGTTCGATTGTCCATGAACAATCATAACAATTAGTTTACATTCAGTCTCTCCTATTCTAGGAAATTATTGTCTCGTCTTAAAATGTAGATAATTTATATACGACGTTGTATATATGTGACGCTTAGGAACTAAAAGACTACATTTATGCACTAAAGTGGTTATACTCAAGCATTGCGTATGTTTACATAACAAAAAACTCGCTTTCCACACAAAAATTAACGTACTGTTTTATATTGTAACCGTAATGAAACGAAAAGGTCATATAAAGGAGAGTTCATAATGACTATGGCTGGAATTATCTCGCATTTAACTTGTTAAAATCCCGCTTACTTTCACCTTTAGATGTTAACCCCTGTGAGCAGTTACGTGTTGGTAATGAACCAAGGGATCAGCTGATCAGCACCTTTGGTTATTGTTAAGGGTGCATTTACCTTGTTTTTATACACTTTTATCACTATTGAAACGGATAAAGAAGGTGAAGACAGTTTAGGATATGGTTAATATGTGTTATACGAGTTCATTTTAGTAAAATAAAAAAAACAATTTTAATTTAAATATTTTAGTAACTCAGTTCATCCCATAAAAGCTTAAATTAATTATTAATTTGGGCTAGTAAACAGAGTGTTTCGAAACTCTCTCCCGAAACTCCGTGGTCATTTTCCTTAGGTCAAAACAAACAAATAATTAATATAAAATATGCTCTATCTCGATTCGTTTTCCGCCTGTCAGTGTGTATGTATTTTTTCATAACTTCCCATAACTGCGGAACCACTTGAGGTACCAACTTAAAACTTGGTACGTGTATGATGACTAATACGAACTATACTTTTGCAAAGCATCAAGATTCTACTTTGGATAACTTCATAATGGCGGTCATTTAAATTTTTGAAAGCTTAATAACTAAAAAAATAAAAAATTTATAAAAAGATTCCGAATGACAAAAATAATGGAAATGTAATTACCTTACAGAAAAATACAATTTTTATAGAGTAGTAACACTAATAAGGGATAAAGATAACATTCTCTGGAGTTAAAACAAAAGATCTGGGAAAATTCAATAAATTAGCATTACCATTATAAAAATGAAATTTTCTCCGTTATTTCTATTATGAACCTATACAAATTGTACACATCTTTAAAGGGAATTAAATGTCTATCCTTTTTGTTATTTATAACCTTTTTATACATCCTATGGTTTTTGAGTTATCAAGCTTTGAACAATTAAAACGGCTGCCAGGATCACGCAATTGTACTAAAAAGAAATGGCAGAGTGATTTTCAATGTAAACGTAGTTTAAAGCAACGTCGTCACACTAACACACCTGTCTGGATTAGTTATAAATCAAGATCACCAGTAATTTGTTGTTGACTTAATAACTGGAGAAGCGTATATCTGATGACAAGCATATGATTTGTGAGATAACTGCTTATCACATTCCGCAATATTAGCAAAATTATTCCTAATAAATTGTTTCTTTTTCACATCAACTACTACCCTTATTTATATGCATAAAATGTATATTTAACAAAAAGATTTCTGAAAATGTATTAGTTTATGGAGTAAAACAATTTCAATCCCGTATCCGTACCTAGAGTCAAAAGATCATTCTGATAATAGCTTGGATAACAAAACTAAAATAAATTAAAATACTCACAGGTAAATAAGTATACACACAGTTCTTTTTCATCTTAATTGTATAAGATGGCGAGAATATGCAGTTAGCAAAGTTAAACATCGTGTTATTATATGTTCCATTTCGAACTACAGTATAAGAAAATTGATAAATACTGCCTTACCGGTGTTATAGGCATGAAGCCATCTTAGATGTAGAACCTATCTTAAGAAACTTAGTTCATTAATTTTGTTCACGGGCTTAAAGCCACCATTTTTAGATTTGTGATTCTGGGCGGTTATCGTAGATTTGTATGTTCGTATTAGTCCAGGCGCTGAGGGGGTTTGAGCATGCATAAAAGTGTAACGAAATTTGACTTTTGATTGTTGCTATGGGTACCTAGTAGATGAAGAAAATCGATGTTGTCGCATTTCTAGGTGGTTAATAACATGGGGGGGAGGGGGTGAAGTTGGGGGGCCGCCCGGGGGGCCGCCGCGCACAAAATAGCTTATATCTCGAGAACCAAAAGTCATATGAATACGTTAGACATGTCAAACTGTGCAGAAAAATGCATTCTACAAATAGATTATGTAGTAGTTTCACAGAAATTGACAAGAAGTTACTAAAAATTATATTTTTAAAATTTACGATAAGTATAATCAGGAGTATAATGGTTTTTGTTGTTGTTTAGAACCATTAATTTTTTAATTGACAACTTTTGAGAGTAGTACACTATAGGTAAATAGTACTTCTGTATAATGAAACTATTGCGGTACATAACTTAACAGCTATACAATCCTCAGATCCAATAAACATAACACAAACAAAGGCGCAAAACGCGTCGCGGTCATTGTTCCTGCTGCCGTAACTAGTAATGGCGAGTACAGTTCAAGCTGAGACTTATATTATACTTTTAGAATGATGGAGATTCTGAGGATTCATTTGCATATCTATATATATAAAATAGTATTGAGCGACTATTATGTAGCGGGAAATATAGTTTGTAAAAGAAGAGAGTTCAAAATATATTTTGGTGGTGGATCGTTTCCATCACCATCTGAAACTGCAATAAATTCCCTACAATTTATACATCTCCGAATCTGAGGTTGGTTATAACAATTTTATGTAGTTTTGAAAAGGTGATAAAAATTATGTTTTCGTAAAAGAATGTTAACATTTCACATTCTGACGTAAATTACTCAGGAAATTTCGATTTCAACAACATTTAACTATACATTTTTAGAAAGAGCTTTTACTCTTAAATTATGCAGTGTAACAAGGCTACAAATACAAGCTAGGAATACAATGGAAACTCCATGTACAGTATCTAAACTTAAATTTATTTCATTACAATACAAAATTGATTGTAAAAGAAAAGAAACTAAGGGTTCACAATAAAAGTTTACAAAGGGTGCAAATGAATTTACTAAATTAAGCTTTAGGCTAGGCCTATTACAATAGTTCTAATTTAGGTTGAGGGGTTATATTGCATGGATCTTTATCTCAGGTGGGGTGATCGAGCGGCGTTTGAATTTAATTTTGTGATTATATATAGCCTAATTAAATTTTGTTTTGAAATATAAATTATGTTCGAATTATTTTCTGAAAGGTTAATTAATTTATGTTCTATATAAGCTTCTATTAGTTTCTTGACTTTTAAATTATGGTACAAAAGTTCAAAAGTTAGGCTTAAAAGTGTTGTAATGGCTTCGATCCAAGGAAAGAAAATGTCTACTGGAGTGATCTCACCAAAATTGACGTCTTCTTCACAGTTAAATTTCTTGATGTTGTGTAGTTATTAATATTTGTAACAAGGACGGATCTTCTTTAATCAAATTTCACTAATTTATTCCAAATATATGCACTTAAAAAAAATTTTATATTAAAATATGCAGTTTACAATTTATATCTTCATACTAGCTCAGCACTCTTAGAAGTGAGGAAGGTTTGATGCATTGTTGCATTCACATATGTCAATGCTGACTTTATCACGGAAAATTGTAGGCCACTGTTCACACATATATTATAACAATTTTCATTTGCCATAGAGCTAAATTTGAATTTTGACAAGTTATTTAAGTAAAATTATATTGTAATTGAAGCAACTTTGTTACAAAAAGTTATAGGTTATTATATATTTACATTAAATAAGGTTATTTGAAAATGTTCTATATTATAATGTATTGAATCAATTACCTATTGGTCTGTTTGGCCATATATTATACAAGGTTTGATAAAGAGAGATGGATTGACATATTGATAAAAGTAAAAACATATGGTAAAAATTAAATTATATTCTATTGAAAATTTTTGTGAAAATACTAAATTGTTACAGCAGTATAATATTTATTTACTGTTGATGCAATAAATTTATTTCTCATACAACAATTAAATACAATTTGGTAAATAAAGTAGTTTGGTAGTTTTTTATAATTTTATTTTTATGCGTATTAAAAAAAAAACATTGCTATTTCTACGTAAGGACTCATATTTTACACAACCTTAACATTTGGATAATATGGATAAAAACATTATTTTTATGATTTTTGCGGGTTGATTTAAACATTTCTAAGTTGAATAATCCAAAAAATTGCAAACCTCTTGCTACTACGCCTAAAAGCATTGCTGAAAAATATATATTTGTATATTCTACATTTATCACTGAAACATAATATATAATAGATATCTACTTATATGGGCATGTAACTGTTCTCTGGTGAATTATATGGTACCACTACAAAAAGAGCCAAAATATAACCACCACTGGTACCCAGATAGGGTCAAGGATTGAGAGATAAGAAGTAAAATTATAATGCTTCGAACTTCAACTATAACTTCAGCTGTTCAGGTCAATTTAATTGTTAACGATTGGTGCGATGATTCGTTGCATTACTGTCAGAGACAATGAGGGATAAAGAAAAAATAACCTCTCTTTTTAAGTTTTGAGTAGTGGTTTTTGGTAATTAAAATACTGTTGCAGGTTAATTAATGCACACAACTCGCGTAAATAGTGTTAACGACACTCGTAGAAGTTTTTAAGGCACTCACCAAGGCTTGTATTTAACATTTTCTACTCGTATCGTTTACACTACCTTTACGCGATCGCCGAAACAGCTGTTGCACCAATTGTGCAGCCTGGTCAGATGATGGAAACGTTCAACTACCCAATTTTTTATAAACTCTCTTCTTTTACAAACTATATTTCTCGCTACATAATAGTCCCTCAATACTATTTTATATATATGAAAATGAATCCTCAGAATCTCCATCGTTCTAAAAGTATAATATAAGTCTCAGCTTGAACTGTACTCGCCATTAATAGTTAAGGCAGCAGGAACAATGACCGCGACGCGTTTTGCGCCTTTGTTTGTGTTATGTTTATTGGATCTGAGGATTGTATAGCTGTTAAGTTATGTACCGCAATAGTTTCATTATACAGAAGTACTATTTACCTATAGTGTACTACTCTCAAAAGTTGTCAATTAAAAAATTAATGGTTCTAAACAACAACAAAAACCATTATACTCCTGATTATACTTATCGTAATATTAAAAATATAATTTTTAGTAACTTCTTGTCAATTTCTGTGAAACTACTACATAATCTATTTGTAGAATGCATTTTTCTGCACAGTTTGACATGTCTAACGTATTCATATGACTTTTGGTTCTCGAGATATAAGCTATTTTGTGCGCGGCGGCCCCCCGGGCGGCCCCCCGACTTCACCCCCTCCCACCATGTTATTAACCACCTAGAAATGCGACAACATCGATTTTCTTTATCTACTAGGTACCCATAGCAACAATCAAAAGTCAAATTTCGTTACACTTTTATGCATGCTCAAACCCCCTCAGCGCCTCGACTATATGGCAAATTTATAAAATCTTTAAGGAATTCGTAATGATTTGCTGAGTTCGGAATGGTTCTTCAAAAATAATTTTAGCAACCTTCAATTGGTTGTGGTTAGTTGGTGCATTTAATCATTGATTAAAACAAAAAAACTGCTTAAACGTCAGTTATTAGTCCGAACGTCCATATTATCATTATAACTCCATCTGCGTGCCACGTAATACTGTTGTGGTTAACATACAATGATACGAATTCCTGATTCCACTAACCACCACAAGAGCATAACACCAGTTTAACCAGGTTACTCCTTACTGGACACCCTGGTTATGAGCGGACCAGGTCTGTGGTTACTGCTAATATCTGCGTCCCGCGGGATCTACTGTATAGTGTGGCATGTGGCTTTAGATAAGATCGTTAACACTTGTATTAACGGATGTTCACTGCAGATATCACAAAATATGTTAAATACAGGCAAAACTGTCCATAAAGGTATATTTTTGTGGACAGCTTTGTTTCAGTTTCATATGATGTAGTGTAAACCAGTTATTTATCAGAACACAAAATAACCTCTTAACGTCTATGTGAACTATTTGGAATCATCACATAATACAATTATTGGTAAATGAATCATTTTTTCAATTCTTATTTTTAAGGCCCAATCTTCCCCTGGATTTAAATATTATAGCAGTATGTAAGTACAGGGAGATTAAAAGTATATGCCAAGATACTTTGAACATCGTGGCAGGATGGGACTATCATAGCTGTCAAAAACATGATCATTTAATCAAAACATAGAGGTTGGTTGTGTTGCTAGCCTAGTGGTTAGCGTCTCGGACTTCGGTGCGGGAGGGACGGGTTCAATCCCCGGCACATCCACTGAACATTTATCCCTCGTACTCTCGTGAAATGCCACTGGCGTAAAAAAAAAAAAAAAAAAAAAAAAAAAAAAAAAAAAAACTTAACAGTACGATGAGTACATTGACTAATGTATACTGAAGGTCCATTTAGATAAGAGTGACATATCGTATAAACGTAATATTACGCTTTTTGTGTTGTCTAGACCAACACAAGCGGTCTTAAAATTAACTAATATGGCCTGATTGGAATCTACACTGTCTTTGAAAACATTTTGTCAATCATACGTTTGTAACGCAACAAATATTAACCGTTCCAACAAGTTTTTTCCAAGCTTCCCCTTATTGCGTCTTGTACAATTCAGGTTGATTGTATTTGTCATGGTTCTTCGATTATTGATGGGATCTGCAACATATTATATGTAATTCACAATAAACATGTTAAGGTGCATATTTTGTACACAATTTAAGATCGAAGACCTAACCAACAGTTATTTAAGCAGCCGGTGATTTACTGGATCGTAACTCTAGGTATAACCAGTGAATGACCATTTTGGTTAGTAACTAGATGGGATTTTTTCCTATACCGTATAACCATTATGACATAGCTCATAAGTTGTTATGACTAATATCTGGTACAGTATTCATGGAACTAGATTCCAACTTTCCATGAAATACGACAAGCTTGGCGGGGAGAGAACTTGGCTTCACTTCAGTCTATATTTCATACTAGTTATTAGTGGTGTTTTGTACTGCTTCAATAAAGCTAGGCCAATGGATTGTTGTAGAACTTAAAAAATCATCATACGTTAAAATGTTGTATAAATGTTAACATCTCTAAAACTAAAAAAAAAGAAATCGAACGATTGAATGAATAGCCCCATCTTATCCTAAGATTCAGTATCAACTATGGTACTTGCAGGATTTTCATGATTTTTCTATTGGGAGCAAGGTAGTTTTGAGAGGTAAGGAATGTTTAATAGCCATATAGTATTATGGGGGGGCCATCCATTTTGGGTTTCAGTTAATTCAATTAAATTTTTAATAAGCCTAACGTAGTGGTAACTGTAGAGTTAGTTATAGCTATATACGAAGAGGACACATGGGACTCGTACTTTTCTGATGTTAGTACCGATAAGAGTACATAGGAGGTGGTCTGTAAAAAATACCGAGAACCTTTTTTTAATAACATATTTATTTCTTTGGCTATATTGATGTTGTCGCTTACAAAATAGTCCTCGTTAGAGATTGTGCACTTGTTCCTGGGTTGGTTTCAATCCCCGACACACTTCTTAAACTAAATGGTTGAGATAGACTTTAGATAGTGCTTTTAGCTACGCGGTTTTAATGGCATTTACCGCTGTAAAGCAACGACCCACTGGTATGATCGAGCATTAGTTTAAACTTAGTGGCTGCCACGGACAAAGTCAACAGTGAAAAGAGCTGAAAGTGTTATATCCTTCAGAGTCATGTATACCAAGATACCAAAAAAAAGTTTGACAATCAACTCTCCATGCCCATGAAATAAAAAAAAAAATATACTTTTTAACCTACCTAGTATATTTACCAAATTTATAGGAAAGCAGTACAGCATTTAAACAACATCAATGTGAAGGTGCAGGACCCTGTTGGGGTCTTTTTCATAAAAGGGCCGACACTATTTAAACTGTGGAAAAACCACAGTTTAGGTTAATTGATTTTTGAGCTTTTGTGATTATTTCTGCTCAGTAAATCAAAAAAAGCAAAACGTTAAAGCTATAAATAACCCAATCTAACCTAACCTAACCAAACCTAAACTTTGGTTATTCCATAGATTAAAAAGGTGCGACCCTCTTCTGATAAAGACTCTATGTTTGAGCTCAAGCATACATGATTATCGTAGTTATGGTGGCTACTCATATCTATGTTGTTATGATGTAAAGTGATGGCAGTACCACAGTTTAGTATGAGGTAGCAGGTGCCCTTAGTAGCTGTTGGGTTGTTTATAGTTAAAGCTCCAAGACACATGGTACTGATAGTTACGGCTAAACTATTAACTATGTTGTTACATGATGAACCAATGCATACGTTATGACAGAGCTCCACTATAACACCAGCTACGTGAGGCAATGTGTGTTATGTATTATTTTAAATTTATATTGAGTATTTCTTTTATTATTTCTATTCAATTAATAATATCATGGTGGTTAAGAATCACTTATAGAATTTAAATGGTTTAATTTACCTGTCCACCGGTAATATTTGTGTCGTCTATAGTGATAGGCCTTCAGATTAAAATCTTGTGTTCAGGATTCCTAAAATTAAGGTCGTAAGTAAACACCTAAACACGAAGAGAAATCAAACACTCAACTGAAGGATCAGTTGTTAAATAACGAGGAAGTTGGTCAGCTTCAGTGGGAAAGCGAGCTTTGGAAATACATTAATCAGTAAGGGTGCAAAGCCTTACAAGAAAATACCTTTTTAGTTTAGTCACTCCAATGGATCGTAAACTTTAAAATGACTGTTCAATATAAAAAAATCGGTTAGTAGAATGGCTGAAAAAGGAATGTAACAGAGAGCATTGTATTTTATAATGTACTTATAGATATATCTTATTACGTTAAATTTCAGCCTATGGAATGATTTACCATAAACAAGTTTTGTATAGGAAATTTGATACTATTCGCTTGTTTACCATTCTATTTAGTATTAATTACATACGAGGCACAGTAAGCTGTTAAAAGAAGAACTACTAAGTACCCGCATCAATATTTTTTGAATTTCAAACTTTTCATATAGTTTTTAATGTATAAACAAATTTTAATATTTATCATCGTCATGGTGAAATATAACACCTCTTTTTACATGGACAACGTAATGTAGAATTATACTCCCAGGAGATTGTAAAGGCTTATCAACGCCAGTTACCCCTTTGTCCAGAACGTTGTAAGCGTTTTCTCCCCTTCTTTGCCCACTGTTTATAAAGGTTGTCTTATGCGATCCTTAAATTAATCCTGTTTTCTGCATTAAAAACCTGTTCGTAAAAGAGTTTTACGGTAGTTGTATTTCACACCACTTATATGCTAAGTACTTAACAAAGACATAGTGGATAAAATCTTATTATAGGCTATTACTTTAAATAATTACAATATATCTATTTGCAACAATATAAATAACAAAAAAATAATTGAAAACTATATAAATTTTCGGATGGCATGAAAAACTTTACGGTATATAACTTCGTAAAAATCTAATTATGTTAAATATAGAATAATTTCATAAGTTACTTTAGAGCTATGCCATGAAGCTAAAATATAAAATTGCTAGTTTCATTTCTTAGCAACGTTGAAAGATTAATAAATGAACTGAAAGTCATCAAAATGCGTGCAGATAATTCAGCGCGTTAAAAACTTATGATTTCTGTAATACCCGATAAAAGGAGTGCTTCTTATACAAATCCAGCTCACTTCAGCAAACCTACTTGTGATTATGTACACTGTACAGGGTATACGGAGTTTAAACAACAATGTGTGTAAGTTTTCTACTATAATCAATAAATTAGTATATTCCAAATGAATTGTCACCTTGAAAATCAGTCTTTTATAAACAGGTTCCACGTGTTATTATTGTATAGTTATTCATACAAATGCGGTGAATTCATTGGCTGGATCTGTCCTGTTTACTTATTTGCCGAACCCCGAGTGGCCTCACGACTTACCCTGGTAATGTCTTGTAGCAATTAGCGAAGTTAACAAGAAATGCTAATCAGACAAAGCTCCTGGAATAAACACGGATCTGGAATATCAAGACACAGGCGTCCAAGTCCTAGAGAGTGCGCTGCGAATGTTCTGCTGTTTACTTACCTAACTTAAACTGTGTAGCTCATTTAGTAAATCGTCATCGAACCATTGAATGATGGAATTTTCGAAAAAAAAAACTTAATCTGAATATAAATCACACTGATATAAATCGATCTAAATAAAGAAACGCCCTGAAGGCACTCAATCCATAAAACCTGATATTGATCGCCATGACTTTATCTTAGTAAAAGTAAAAGGTGAACCAATTTTGTAATTTGCTCGACTCCAGCCATAATGATACTTCTCATTCGTATAATATTTGTTCAACAATCTGAAATGCATAAAAACGACATGTACCTGCGATGATAAACCTAATCACAGACCAAGCCAACTTTCGTCGTTCACTCATTGTGAGAAATTAAACAAAATACTCTTAAATCTTGTATGAGCTTGGTTTGAGTGACGTATATTTTATATAGTACTAGCTGTTGTACCCGTGCTTTGCACAGGATGAAGAAGACACAAAATAGAAACATTTTCAAGTTCAATTTTGAAGTTGCAAAAATACTAGTTATTAAATTTAAATGAACATTTTTCTTTAAATTTCACTCTTCTTTATATTAAATCACAAATCCTTCCATCTTCAGTTTCTTCACTCACAATAAATCATTAGCAAAACTAAGTCAGCTGCTATAAACTTTAGAAATATTGCTGTGCCTTATCAATACAGTCTTTTGAAATATTAAAGAAACTATATCTATAGGTACTATAAAAAATTTTAAACAAATAATTTAGCATTAAAGACAGCAGACAAAACTATGATTATCAAAGCATCGAGGACTAAAAAATGCAAAACACAAATAATAAATGTATCAAATAAAGTAAATGTGAGCTGAAAGCTATGTTAAGATAATATAAGAGTATTTTGTATTAAAATTCGATAATTAAATATATTTGATAAAATTATTTTTGTTACTATTTCATGTGAAATATTATGTAGCAAATGACGAACCCTATTGCACTGTAAAATGTTTAAAGGGTAATAAAGATTCTTATTCTTATTCTTATAGAACAAACACATATACAACAGATTTTAGAAAACAAAAATCAACGTACAATTTAGTTATTGATGATATTCTTTAGTTTAATTTAAGCATATGTTTAGCAAAAAAAAAAAACATATAAAAAACAATGTGATGTGCAAGTTATGTTAAATTAATCTAACACATGTTAAGCAGTTTAGCAGTTCTTCTTGTTTACATTTAAATGTCAAAGCAAATGTAAACAAACATTGTTAGTGTTCTTGCAGCCATGGAGACCAATCAATATTTACTTTTAAAATGTTCACCTCAGAACTTTTAAAGCCAAAGGGGCAAAGCCTACGGTCAGTATCGAAATGTGAATAATCCTATAATGGTTCTTGGTATGGTAGCTATATTTTTGTAAAATTTAAGCCCAGTTGGGCCAGTAGTTTTTGCACCTATTAGTAACACACATACAGACAGACACCATTAGATTTTAATATAATAGTATAGATTAAAAATACATTTTAAAGTACCTAATTAAAACATTATTTCAAGACCTAACTATCTACTATATTTATTACTATAACTACTATACTACTAACTAATATAATACGTTTTTTTATTCACAGAATGCAATTTTTTCAGCCTTCTTCCAATGTTATAAAATAACTAATTATGTACAGCTTGTTTTGTTAGCCATGCTGTAAATTAATTTTGATCATACTTTAGACGTGGTTTACATCCCTTCAAATGTAAACTTCCAAATATGTTCACACAGTGTCTGTTCATTTCCCAGGGGCGTTGCTTTCTTCCTTATTAACACTTTCATTTCTGTGCGCTCCAAGATAAACAACTGTAGTTACATCCTCGTTCGTACACCCAGTTCTTGTAGTTTTTTATTAAATTACCAATGTATTGTAAGAAAAAGATCGTGTCTAGCAACTTATGAGGAAAACTTTAATTCGATGAAATGCAAACTGCATTATAGTTCCTATGCTTATTACTATGCATCTCCATAGACTATATGTTTGATCTATGGCAACACACAAGAAGTGGTATTGAATTATACTCTTGTGAAATTGATTGATTTTGAGTTGCGTTTTCTAAGTAAAATATAAATAACAGAAATTGCTCTTAGAATTAATGGAATTCTTAATGTTTTACAGGTACTCAAGTCTTTACGTGGATTTGCATTACTCTGAAGAAACCTGGTGTATATTTCCAAACCATGCACTTTGGTAACTAATATTTAGTATATTTTTGTCAAGACATTCTTATGATTGTTGAGATAGTTTATACCATCTCATAAAAAAAGATGCTTGAAGGAACAAACCGTGTAAACTACCATAAATAGTTTAGTAAGGTTTATACGTAACCTAATTTATGAGACGCACATTACTTGGTATAAATATGGTTTTGCATGCTCGACTATTTTAGATCTGGTTTTAAATTAATAAAATATGCAAATGTGTTAAGAAATGTTTGAATTTTACGTCATAAGAGTCCCTGGTTTCATAGAAACAGAGAGACCATAACCAGTAATGACCCAACCTAAATCCCTCGCTTTATCAAGATAATACAGACATGATAAAAGTTGAACTTTGGAGGTAAGCAAAATACCTTCATGAAAATAATCAGACTTACTCAGCGTCAGCCCATTACCAAAGGGATTACAGAGTATTAACAGTTAAATAGTCGTTGATGAGAAAAAGAAGCGGCATTAAACGTGTTAAAATCCGTATGATTTCTGCAATAACCGTTAGAGAGGGTGCTTCTTGCATGACCGCGGCTCAGTCTGTAGTGATTACCAACTGCTTTTTATATTTTCGCAGAAGTTTGAACTTATTGTAGCTTAAGGGGATTTAAATGGAAGGCTTAATAATGTCCAAGAACACGTTAAACCTTGTGAAAACATAAGTTCATAATCACTTTTTTCAAAAAAAAAAAAAAAAAAAAAAAAAAAAAAAAAAAAAAAAAAAAACTACATCCGTTATAAATGTAATGATTTTGTCTTGTTCAGTAGTACAGATAACTTTTTAATATTCCCTACACTATACCAATTAATTTTATCATCATACATGGTCACCATTGCCAAATTTCTTAATAAATCATAGTCATCCACAATCCACTAATGTAGTTGTGTAAATAACAACTACATTGACCCTTCACATTGACTCATTACTTAGCTACACACTGTATGTACGTCATAGCTACGTACAAATCAATAGTCCTTACCATCAGTGCCAGGTGTCTTGAGACATAACTATAAACCAACAGGTACAACTACATCCACCGTATACACCTGCTACAACACTACAAGGCTACTGACTGTTCACTGTGGAGTTGTTACATGACTTGAGGCTTGAGGCTATGGTACGTCTTCGCCTCATACGAATCCGTAGTCATAAATAATAGTGTAAGGTGTCTTGAGACATAACTATAAACCAACAGGTACAACTACATCCACCATATACACCTGCTACAACACTACAAGGCTACTGACTGTGAACTGTAGAGTTAACACATGACTTGAGGCTATGGTACGTCTACGCCTCATACGAATCCATAGTCATAAATAATAGTGTGAGGTGTCTTGAGACATAACTATAAACCAACAGTAAGTAGCAACCACAACCACCATATACACCTGCTACAACACTACAAGGCTACTGACTGTTAACTGTGGAGTTTTTACATGACTTGAGGCTTGAGGCTATGGTACGTCTTCGCCTCATACGAATCCATAGTCATAAATAATAGTGTGAGGTGTCTTGAGACATAACAATAAACCAACAGGTACAACTACATCCACCATATACACCTGCTACAACACTACAAGGCTACTGACTGTGAACTGTAGAGTTAACACATGACTTGAGGCTATGGTACGTCTACTCCTCATACGAATCCATAGTCATAAATAATAGTGAGAGGTGTCTTGAGACATAACTAAACCAGCAGTTACATATACATACACCATATACACCTGCTACAACCTACACAGCTAATTATAATTTAATTTTAAATCATCTTGTAGCATGTAGTACAACCATCTTTAGGGTGGGGAAGGAAAAGTACGAATATGTTAGAAAGCTCCTTAGCAAACTCCGTCAAGCAGGTCTAATAACTATCTAAAATTACAATATCAATTAACTGTACAATCTTTAATCTTACAAGCACAATTAATTGGAACATTTTTATTACTTTTAATGGTGTCTGATAAATTGGGCGAAAGGTTCAAACGTGTACGTAAAAGATGCAACGATAATAATATTTTTTAACTTTAACTATTTAATATAATAATTTAATACATTCTAAATAGTTATTATCTTTGGCAGTTTTTGTGAATATTCAATACTTTGAGATGCAGTATCTAAGATCCTCCCTCCTAACTTTTGCAACTCTTGTGACGAAGAAGAGAAGTTATGAGGTCTCTGGCGCGCATAGGAATGTCTTATTTTTACCGTCATCAGCATCTCACCACACTATACTCTTTCTTATACAAATAAGGTGCTCAACCACGAGGAAAGTTTGTTATTTATATATGTTTTGCCGCATGAATTCTCTGAGGAAAGAATAGAAACTTCTAAAGTCTTAAAACAAAGCAGTTTGTAGGAACTATCACTAAAATAACTGTGAAAACTCAATATTGGCTTTTAAATTCCATGATTTATTTAATTTCGATTTCATTGGATTCTATTCTTCAAACGATCCATATGGTTTTTATGAAACACAGCAAATTAATCTTGCTACATTTTCTACCATCGAAAGAAATAGGTGGAATGAATGTGTTTAGTAATAGTTATTTGTGTAACTAGTGTGCGAAGTGACAGTTTGCTGCACACGAGAGAAATGTTTACGCACGAGCCGCAGGCGAGTGTGGAAAGTTTCCCGAAGTGCAGCAAATGCACTTTGCACTCGCATTACACATTATATTTTCCCTAAAGTTTGTCCTTTTACATTATATTTATCCTAAAGTAAGTAAATGCAGCAATTAGTGTACTATAATCAGTGCAAGGGAGCCCACTTTGTCAGGTGGGTTTAACTTTTGCAAGGCATTTGGTTTGCCTTCAAACGGCAAGATTTGTTTTTACGACGGTTTTGAGTATAACAGTTTTGATTGCATAAATGGGGAAAAAGATATGGAAATTAACTATTTTTTTAAAATATAATGAGGTTTAAACTGACTGAACGTTGAAATAATCAATCCTTAGGACGAGGAAAATGCTAGAGTTAAAATAATTGATTGGTTATCTTTTAATACAGCTGATTCTAAGCTATAACTTACAAAACCTTCTGATAGTTTGAATAAATAAGAATGTGCAAACATTTCTGGATTGTACGAGTAGTTATAACGCTAGTTTCAACTTGTATTTACTTAACTTTCGGTTATATGCCTATTTACATGGGTGATTACAATAAAATTTGTAAAGAATCAATAAAATCTCCCTAAAGGTACTATAATGAAATATGTTATCTTATAATACAGTGTTTATGAGCAGGATAAATAAAGGGTGAACCGGCGAGACGGTCTTGGCAGTACAAGCAGCAAATAATGTAATGAGGGTCCCTGTTTATCAAAGGGCCTTACAGTTGTACCGTAATATACGGAGCCCTCGAGACTTTGCTGAAGGGATCAGAGGATATTACATGTCACAGTTAATATCCAGTAAGAATTTACACAATTTTAAAGAAATTAACGTTTGAATAAAATTGTTTTCTTAATTGCTTGTTTGAGACATTTTATTTTAAAATTAAATATTAAAATGTTAATACATTTATCTGGATACATTACATACAACTTGTAGTGAGAAATAAAGCTCAGAGCCGATTAAAATATGATAACGAATATGTCATGGTGACTAAGTACCAAGCAGGGTAATAGTTCCTTACTGAAACCATTAAAGTTCTTAGTATTTTGTCCTGTTATCTGTAGGCCTACCTGAAGCGGTCAACACTTCTTTGCTAAGACTTACACATTAACATTTCACTTTTTTATAACGTCAAGAGAAACGTTACAGAAATACCACAACATTTTAATTAGTAGCTAAGTTTTAGAAACTGTTAAACCATTAATACCACATCAAATAAAATCTTATCAACGACCGAGGTAATATGAATTTCAGGACTCTAACCTATTAACTAAAAATTAAATTTTATAAAACTTAAAATGGAACTAATGGTTAATAAAAACGTAATATTTATTTTAAAATCACTTATGTATTGTGACTGAAAGATGTAATAAATATTTGTCATTCTAAAAATATAACGTTTTAAACTTTCAGAATGTTTATTTAGTACATGGATTAAAATTTTATTCTGTCACTTTAAGAAAGGGGTATAAAAGTGTAATCACCATTAATTGTTAAGCAACGGGAAACAAATACTTGAAACAGTTTTAAAGTAAACATCAAGCTATAAATTACTGTGTCGTATTTTCTAAAGGGCACATTAGATATGATAAATTCATATCTTGTAATAGAATTATGCTTCAACAAGATTATAAAAAAGGTTTTAGTTGTAAATGTTTTGTAATACAATGGTTAGCTTTACGTTTAGAGTTAAGACAGCAAAGGCGATCGTCGCAGTACCGCGTGGTGCAAGAAGCTAAGCTATATAAAGTGTATGATTCAAAGTCAGCAAGGGCCTCAAATCTGCCACTTGAAGCGATTGACGTGAGAACATGAATGAATATACGGGAGGTGTGGGTCGTACAGAAAACGAAGTATACACCCACCTTACCATGCATCAGCCCCTTGCATGAGGCTATCTCCACATGAGAAAACAAATCACATATACATACGACAAATGTATTTAAAGTACGTATATCACAATGTGTATTTATTCAATATATGCTTGTTATGTTAAACATAATTAATCTACTAGCTTGTTCTTAAATGCTTTAAGTATTTTATTTGAAGAGATGATTCAGGTTTATCAGTATTAGTTTTGTAGTTTTTAGGTTTATAGTGGTTTTGTTGTAGTTCATAGTATGAAATCCATTATCTTTCTTCCAGCAACGTATTTAGGTAGGCCTACTATATTTATTAAGGGTGCTAACTGACCAATAAACAACAGCTGTTTTATATTAAATACTTTATCTTTTAAACTACTATGTTGGAGGTACAACAATTCTTATATACACATTTAAGATTTAGATTTCAAATTCTTATTGACGGAGTGGATCTGACTATATCCTTATTCCTGACTAATCCTGAATGTGTGATATCCTCTATCTTCACAGTATGGCAGTCCTTGTATGACACAGCACCGATACTTTGTTAAATCCTGCAATATCTATTTAAAAAAATGTCAAATACACTTGTTCATAGTAAAATAAATCTAGTCTAGTTAATAACGTTCCACTGGGAAAGTATACCTCGTGCCTTACACATCTGTTGTTTATAGTAGTTATATACAGGGTACCTAGAGTTGAAGGTAGGGACAAGTTATGATGAGGTCTGATACGCATGAGAATGCCTCATTCCCGCCAATATCGTCTTTTCTCCCTCCAAAACTCCCCTCGTTACTTGAACCCTTATCAGGTATTTCTCACAATCCTTTTCCCTCATCAGTTTCTGTATCGTGTAATGAGACTTGTTATGACACTCGTAAGCTATGTGTTTTGAAATAGCTTATTTTGTTATATTTAACGAATACAAGTTTTACAGAAACGTATGAAATTTTACACCAAGATGAACTGCTAGATGTGCGCTACAGGTAGTTTGCAATGTATTGATTACGAATTTTCCAAACAAGTACCTCCATTTCAATGGAGCGTATTATACCTAATAGTCGACTAAAACTGTTTTAGTATGAGTTTTAGTAGGTACTGTATATAGTATATCGATGGGTATAAATCGATTATTTACATATAGAGAATTACTATGGATACTATCGTATACTAGCGATAATATGATGCCTGTTTAATTGTTGTATTAGTTGCATCATTCTACGATCAAAGAAATTTGATGTGATTATTACTTTACTAAGATTGACATGATATGAACTGCTATTTAAGCTAACCATTAAATATTGGATACTAAAGTGGATATGCTATCTATACGAATCAGCTCACCAAATCTTAAAAAAAGAACGTATAGTAGTTGTGTGAGTCAAATATACTTGAACCTAGAAACATACTGATAACTTAGGACTAATACAAAAATTAAGAATAATTAAAAAAGGAAATCAATAAGCATGTTATTTTTTCTATAATACCACTCAAATACATGACGTCATTAGACGTGTTTTATTTGTGGATAAAGTAAACGACTTATCTTGTTCCAGTGAACATCCCTTCAGCAAAGTCTCTAGAGCGTTGTTTATAAACGTTTACATCTGTAAGGCCTCTTGATATACAGGAACCCTCATTAATATCCTTTGTCATCTGTTAGTCTGTCCACCATTGCTCCAAACCCTAGAGATTAATTATTTACCGAAGCATTCTGATATTCATTTGAAAAAAATCTGATAGTGTAGGAATACTGGGTTTAAAGAATACATTTTTCTACTGAAAATAATAGTTTGCTTTTATCATATATGAAGTCACTTTAACAATATAGTCGAAAATATATGTAAAATATGAGCTCCATAAGAAAATGTGTCCGTTATGTCTTCAAAAATATCAAGGGTGGTTATAAAAGTTCTCTTTTGTCAGACCAGACTTGATCAAAGGTAAAAAGTGATCGGAGCTACGTCAAGTGATTAAGCTTTGATCCCACTTGATTGACTAAACTAATTAACTATTCTTTGTAAAAGTGCTGAGCTACTTACATAGTCCTTTTAATCTTTATAAACTCTAGTTCGAAAAGTAACATCAAGTGTTGCCGTTAAATGAATTTCCTGGATATTTTATGCTATGTCGGTTAGCCACACCGACCATATTATGTTCAATTTAATAACATAACATTAATAAGAGTTATGATTATAATAAAACATTGTGTATATGTTGAAATTTTTAAGACTCCTGTTCATTACCATGATTAATATTATACTCAAGACCCTCATTTCTGAATTGACAACTTAGATTCTTCTAATTTAAAGTAGCATCTTCTGTGTTTTGATAGGTAGATTATAGACCAATAACATTGATTAATTATAAAGTTCCTGTTTATCTACGGCAGAGAACGCATGTTAATACAAGAAATATCATGTATGAACAAGAACGTAACTGAGATGCTGTTTTTTACGGCAGAGAACGCATGTTAATACAAGAAATCTCATGTATGAACAAGGACGTAACTGAGATGCTGTTTATCTACGCAGAGAACGCATGTTAATACAAGAAATCTCATGTATGAACAAGAACGTAACTGAGATGCTGTTTATGAACGGCAGAGAACGGATGTTAATACAAGAAATCTCTTGTATGAACAAGAACGTAACTGAGATGCTGTTTATCTACGGCAGAGAACGCATGTTAATACAAGAAATCTCTTGTATGAACAAGAACGTAACTGAGATGCTGTTTATCTACGGCAGAGAACGCATGTAAATACAAGAAATCTCATGTATGAACAAGAACGTATCTGAGATGCTGTTTATCAACGGCAGAGAACGCATGTTAATACAAGAAATCTCATGTATGAACAAGAACGTAACTGAGATGCTGTTTATGAACGGCAGAGAACGGATGTTAATACAAGAAATCTCTTGTATGAACAAGAACGTAACTGAGATGCTGTTTATCTACGGCAGAGAACGCATGTTAATACAAGAAATCTCTTGTATGAACAAGAACTTAACTGAGATGCTGTTTATCTACGGCAGAGAACGCATGTAAATACAAGAAATCTCATGTATGAACAAGAACGTATCTGAGATGCTGTTTATCAACGGCAGAGAACGCATGTTAATACAAGAAATCTCATGTATGAACAAGAACGTAACTGAGATGCTGTTTATCAACGGCAGAGAACGCATGTTAATACAAGAAATCTCATGTATGAACAAGAACGTATCTAAAATGCTGTTTATCTACGGCAGAGAACGCATGTTAATACAAGAAATCCCATGTATGAACAAGAAAGTAACTGATATGCTGTTTATCTACGGCAGAGAACGCATGTTAATACAAGAAATCCCATGTATGAACAAGAACGTAACTGATATGCTGTTTATCTACGGCAGAGAACGCATGTTAATACAAGAAATCTCATGTATGAACAAGAACGTAACTGATATGCTGTTTATCTATGGCAGAGAACGCATTTTAATACAAGAAATCTCATGTATGAACAAGAACGTAGATGAGATGCTGTTTATCTACGGCAGAGAACGCATGTTAATACAAGAAATCTCATGTATGAACAAGAACGTAACTGAGATGCTGTTTATCTATGGCAGAGAACGCATGTTAATACAAGAAATCTCATGTATGAACATGAACGTAACTGAGATGCTGTTTATCTACGGCAGAGAACGCATGTTAATACAAGAAATCTCATGTATGAACAAGAACGTAACTGAGATGCTGTTTATCTATGGCAGAGAACGCATGTTAATACAAGAAATCTCATGTATGAACAAGAACGTAGCTGATATGCTGTTTATCTACGGCAGAGAACGCAAGTTAATACAAGAAATCTCATGTATGAACAAGAACGTAACTGAGATGCTGTTTATCTACGGCAGAGAACGCATGTTAATACCTGAAATCTCATGTATGAACAAGAACGTAACTGAGATGCTGTTTATCTTTGAGTACACAGAAATGAAAATGTTAATAAGGAAGAAAACAAGACCCCGGGGAAATGAGTGAGCCACGCTGCAAACAGAAACGGAAAGTGTTAACAAAACTTGTTTCAGACATTTTACACAATACTTACAAATCTTTTGGGATGGATAATTTTACATTGGTGTAAGGATATGAAATTAGTTTTATTTCGAAAGAGTAATTTTCATATTCCATCCATCCAATCGTCATTGTAATAAATTATGGAAGATTACTTTGCGCGACCTTGATTTCTGATTTGGGTTGGTTTTTTTAAAGCCTCTTAAGTTTTTTATATATTTTTCAAGAAACCGTTTTATGTGATTTGCAGTAGTATTGCTTATCTCTGGTTCTTCATCCGACTTGTTCATTAAACTTGTCACTCGTCTATTTAAAAACTTACCAGACTTTAGTATTTTATAAATAATAACCATAAGGTTTTAATATATTACCAATTTTAATGAGGAGCTAGTTTACTATACATTGAGCTTAGATACGCTTATTCTGTTTATACATTGTGTGTATCCATATCACACAAACATCCAAAGACGATTTCCCACTTAAGCTCTCTTCTCAGTGTATTCACAAGAACCGTGTTTATTCCAAGAGCTTTTCCTCATTTGCATTTCTTGTTAACTCCACTAATTGCGACAAGACATTAACACCCCAGAGTTTGAGGGCGTTCTAGCCTTGGTAAATACAAGACAAGCCTGGAGGCCGATCGCGTGGAAAACAAAATATTAATTGACAAAGAACATCAAAACAAGGTTTATCTCAAGTCACTATTACTTATATCCCTATCATGTAAAAAAATGTTACAATCAATTATAGATACAGGCAAGTCACGTAATATATGATAAGTCCGATTTGATTTACTAACTATAGGCCTAATGGGAAAGAGTTAATATCGTGAAAATATCTAACAACACACATTAGCTGTTTCAATGGTAAAAAGGTGTGGTATTAGTCTTTAACATGGACAGCACTATCAATTGTTACTTTTAGCGAATTTCCCTATAGGGAAGTAGCTATTACCGTAGGTGGCATGGTAAGACCTAGGCCCGGGACCGATTTACTTTTTCATTTTGATGTCCCCAGAGGCCAAAAACACAATTCGTTCAAATTTTTATATATGTATATATATATATATATAGATATATATATATATATATATATATAGATTTATATATATATGTGTCCGTGAACACGATAACTTGAGTAATTTTTGTCCGATTTTAATGAAATTTGGTTTGAAGGTGTAAGGTGGGATAAACTTGAATGAGTTCGCGAACCAGCATGATCGGACCATGGGAACAGGGTTTTACGGGGGGTTTTATGGGGTAAAAATTGGTTTTTCTAATTTTTTACCCTCTAAACACAAAATTTCCCAATTGCTCTCCGGACCTTTTTAAAGAGCTTAAAAAAAGAAATAATTCAGTATATCCAAGTGTTTTTGTACAATTATTGGTTACGGAGAAAATTCAAAAAGTGTTATTTTAAAATTCCCATGTTATTCTTATGGAGAATATTGTAAAATGTTGTAGTTTGCTTGTTTATGGATATATTTTAATCAAACTTGGTAAATTTATTTATTTCATACAAAGTTATTCATATTTTACCAAAAATACACTTTTTACCCTCCCTGTAGCACCAAGCCTAGGTACTCATAAAACCTAATGTTAATTAAATACATTCAATTGAAAATCAATTCAGGCAAATGGAAATTCGCTTAGTCGGCAGGTTTGCTGCGGCGGGGGTATTTATAAATTAATATTGTAAACATTACCAAATTGATTTTTGTTATTTTCCTCTTATAACCAAAGTGATCCAACCCTAGATCATATACTATATTAGTTTAACTGAGCTTGATTTACAGTATATTTGAATGTATAACAATTAGTAGCCTACTGCTAAATTACTAAGGATGACTTATTCACCTTTGAGCATTAACTTATTCTTTTGTATAATAACAAAATATTTCACAAATAATAGTTCATAAAATCTTGAATGTCTATCTGAGTTCACAGAAATGGTGTCGGGCTAAAACTATTTACGAAAACGTTTGTAGCATTATAATTCATGAGCTATAAACGGGAATAAATTAAACTTTGCGCTGACAGAGCCAAAGAAAATTCAAATGTAATTTTAAGCAATATCGTCACCGGCAACCCTGTCTGAAGCAGTTATAAATCAAGATCACCAGTAATTTGTTGTTGACTTAATAACTGGAGAAGCGTCTATCTGCTGACTTGCCTGTGATTTGTGAGAAAACTGATTATCACAATTTACAACACTTCTACAAACGTAAATCCTTCAATTTCCCAGTTTCATTTCATTTCAAAATTATAATTAAAAAAAAACCTTTATTCGTGTTAGCTTACAGCAGTGCTAGTATTTGAATTCAAGCTTGTGTTTTTTATACAAGTGAAAGGGTATGTTATGCAAATATGATCTAGAAGTCTTCATTGTTTACTCTAAAATTAGATAAACTTAGTCTCTAACAATTTTTAGATCATTTTAATCCCTCAAGTAGAATATATATATATGTGTAATACTAATAATGACTTTAGTTAAACCTACTGTATCAATTAGTTACACATACTCGACCAACATGTAAACACTCTTTGTTTTGATACAAATTAAATTCTGCATTTATTCGCCGAAGAATTTAAGGTGATATAATGAATGTGATTTAATAACCACAGAATTCTTATTCAAGGGATATCTATGATAGTAACAGAGTTACCAAAATATAATTAAAATACGAAGTCATTTAATAAATACACGAATGGAAAACGCAGGTGAAGTTAAAGTTTTAAAGCATGAGAATACATAATGACAGTGTTGAATCACGTCACAGTGTTTTATACAGTTTTAATTTGACTAGTTAAAACAAACACTGGTGTTAAATGTTTAGCATTCTTAAACATTCTTAACATTCTTTAACATCGTTAAATAAACATTTGTAAAAGATCTGTAGCTATGTTTTTTATCGAACTATTTTTGTCAACCTATAATTCTATTGGATAAAAAGGAAAATTTGTCATAATTTATAAAAGTTTTTTTATATCAACAATGTCTTTGAAGGAGTTATTTGACTTTAAATTTTGCAACAAAATATTAAATTTTGTAATAGTGATCAATGAAATGCAATTTGATTAATTTTACATTCTAAATATTATGTATGTGAGGAATAGAATGTTTGCCGGGCGCCAGCTAAAAATAAAGACAGTTTGAAGACTTTTTACTAAACTTTTTTAAAGGCTTGTTTGAAGATTTTCCATTCATGCTGTTGACTTAGAATAATACATCGTAATTCAACAGTTTATTAAATTATTCAAAGAGAAGCCTGATCTAATTGAGTGTAAAAGTGTAGAGTGTTGTCGAGGTTTACTTAGTCTTAGTTGTTCATTCCTTACACCTCTGCCTGCGTTTGACGTCCATCAATGCCAAGGCAATTTTTCATCAATTGTTAGAGAACTCCGAACAGAAGGTAGAATTAATTAATATTTGAAAAATAAGTGATAGGTTTTGTAGCATTACTTGGGGTGGCTATAAAAAGTAATTGCATAAAAATGTAAACTCACCTTACAATATTCATTTAGGCTAGGCCTACTCTATAAATGTTTAAAGTTAATAAGTTAACAAAGATATGGATTACAAAAGGTGTTTTATTTAAACAAATGAACAATTAACATGCAATGAGAAAAGGCTTGACGTTACAATGAAAGGATTGACAATGGTGTATAGGGTTGAAATTAAATTGAAATAAAAGATAAATTTGAATAATAACTTGAAGGTTCAAATAATTTAGATGTGATATATCTCAGGGTAGGGTGTCGTGCTGGCTTGAATGCTAATAATTAATAAATTTTATAGTGTCCAAATAGGCCTAATTTAAGTGTTAAACTTACACAATCTCAACAATGGAAAATCTAATTTTGGTGTTGTCCAAAAGGTAAGTCCAATTAGTACAAAATTTAAAAGAGTTTAAAGAAAAGGTTATACTTAATTTTGAAGATAATGATTGAGTTGAGTCCTCTTGAGGTTTAGGCTACTGTGATATAACTTGAAACTGGTCTTCTTGATGAATGAATTCGATTTAAGTAAAATTTTGAGTCCTTCTTCTAACAATTTCAACTTCTCAATGGTTTCCTTCTCTCTAAATTTCAATGTTCACATCACTCATTATTGAACACATGGGATCACTTTCACTGCTTCTTAAATTTTGATTCCTTAAGGACTAATTTTGAAATGATATTATAAGAAATGTTGATGTATTGCATTGTATGTATGTATGTGCATTGTTGATGTATGTATTACTCTTACATGTTTAATAAATGATTAGGTTGTGGGTTTTGTAAAAAAATATAGGCTATGAATGAATATTATTAATGATTAATTGAACATATTAATGGAATTATATAAATTAGGAAAATGAATATTAGGGCAGTCTTTCTGAGGAGTGATTATTAGGTGTATGAATAGAAGTTAACATAAAAAAAAAACTTAATACTAAATAATGAATGAAATGAAATGAAATATTACAATTTATCTCCTCAGGAATTTGTATGATATGGAATGAAGGACAAATTTCGAACGAATATGAAATGGAATTCATGAATCATTTAGTATGAATTATATTTAAAGCTAGTTATGGGTCACAATAAATGATTGATATTTTTGGATGATGATGATTAGAAACTTCTTAATCTAAATTTACATAAACACAGGAACAAACATAAATGGGGAAATTAGTGAGGGTTAAGATAGTTCATGACCTGACACAGGGGAATAGTAATAGAAGCGATGTTAAGGATATGTTTTCACAGTTTTCACTTAGGAAATGGGGAAAAGGGTACACGCACTCGCGATTAAGGTTCATGACGATCTCCTCTAGTATAATTTATGACACTTGATTAATATGGATTGAATAGGATTTTATTTACACAATGTTTTGAGAGTTTATGTCGCTGAGATCTTCTTCACCATTTGACATCTCCTCTTCTATAATTGGTTCTATGTATCGTTTTAAAGCAGATATGTGATATGGTCCGAGTAAAATATCTTCATTCTCTCTTGTTACATGATACGTGGATTTTCCTAATATTTGCTTGATGAAGAACGGTCCTTCATAAACTTCGAAAAGTTTTGCTGTTTCTCCATAGATGGCTCTGGAGAGGGGATGTGTTTTTTATTAATACTTTGTCATTTATTTTTAATATTTGAGGTTTTCGATTTTGATTTAATCTTGCTGATCTCTTGAGTCTTTTGGTATCCAACCTACGCTTAGCAATCAGAAGCTTTTGTTCTATAGGGTTTTCGGTGTTGAATGGATTTTCAGATAAATATTTCTCCCAAAATCGGCGATCTCTAACACCAAATTGTAATTCATTGGGTGTGAATCCGGTTGATTCATGGTAAAGCTCATTGAGACCTGCATTAATGTCGGGGATATATTTTGCCCACTTCTTGTGTTGATTGGAGCAATATGTGCGCAAACATCGCTTTATTTCACGAATTGGTCTTTCGGCAAGATTATAACATGGATGGTACACTGGATTAAAGTTTAATTCAATATTATTTTGTTCCATCTTATGAATATATTCTCCGCTCTTAAATTGGGTTCCATTATCTGACTGGATTCTTTTTGGATATCCATAATTTGGGAAGTGCAATGTAAATAACTTGTTTAATATTGTCTTAGTATTAGCTTTTTGCATGGGATATAATTTTACAAATTTTGTGAATATATCGATGACTATAAGAATATATTTAACGTTTGACACACTGGTAGGAAGAGGTCCGATGATATCAACGGCAAGTTGTTCATTCTTTCCTGTACATAGCACTCCTTTCAAAGTAGCCATCAATGGTTGGTTACTGATCTTACATTTCTGACAAGTATCGCATGTAGATAGGTATTTCCTTATAATTCGATTCATGTTACGAAATATGAAAGTTTCTTGCAATAACTTTTGATAAAGAGTATTTTTATAGATGCGGAAATTATTTGATAATTTTTGTGCAAAATCTGAATTTGGTTGTTCTTCAAGTATTTCAATTATAGGTTGTAGTTTAATATCTTCTCTCTGCAGTTGTGGTAGATTTCGTAATGCACTCTTCAGTTGTTGATCGGGGATGTTTTCAATGTAGTGAATCGTTAATTCCTTTGGATTGTTATATGAGATGGAGTGTTATTGGTCGATTGAAAGGCGACTTAGTGTGTCAGCAGTAATGTTATCTATACCTTTACAATGAACAATTTTAAAGTTATATTCTTGTATAGTGAGTATCCATCTGGCTAATCGGTTATTTAATAGGCGGCAAGATTTTAAGAAAGTAAGTGCGTGGTTGTCTGTGATAATAGTTAATTTTGTTCCAAGGATAATATATCGAGACTTCTGTAGACAATAAATTATGGCAAGGAGTTCCTTTTCAGTTGTTGTGTACCTCTGTTCGAATGGTTGAAGTGTTCTTGATATAAACATGATGGCAGCTTTCTCTCCATTTTCTCGTAACTGATATAAATGTCCACCTATTGCATAGTCGGAAGCATCAGTCTGTAAGAAGAACTCTTTAGACGGGTCAGGATGTGTTAAGGTTCTTCCAGTTCTTCCGCCAGTTTTTTTTGCGGTAAGATCAATACTACTTATGAACTTTGCATTTTTACATTTCCCAAGAATCTCATTTACACTTCTGTTGCATTCAAAATCAGGAATAATAATCTCATTTGCTTTTCGGGCATCAAGACATAATCTGATTTCTCCAGTTTTCTTAATGACTGGAATTATCGGGTTAATAAATGTTTTTAGAAATAGTTCTTTAATCTTCATAAAGGTGACGCCATCTTCTTTGGTCCAAACAAATTTGTTTTTCTTTGAAGTTAGTCGCATCAAGGGTTGGGTGGTTGCGGAAAATTTATCTATGATCTTGTTGTAATAATTTATACTACCAAGGAAAGCTTTAAGTTGAGTTCTGTTTTTAGGGGTAGGGAAATTCAATATGGGTTCCACTTTGCTCTGGTCCATTTGGAGTCCATCATTTGTTAACGTGTACCCTAGAAATGGTACAGAATTTTGGCAAAACTTTGATTTATTGAATGGAACTGTCATGTTGGCTTCTTCTAATTTCTTAAATATCTATTCTAGATGTTTTATGTGCGACTCAAAATCTGGTGAAATAATACAGATATCATCTACATAAATTGCAGTAAAATCTTCAGCTTCTGAATCAAATACATTGTCTAGTGCTCGAACCAAGGCGGCTTGTGAGGTAGAGATACCAAATGGTGTTACAGTGTATTGGTAGGTTTTGCCTCTGAATTGAAATGCTGTATATTGTTTGGAATTTTCAATACCACTTACTGAAAATTCCTATTCTGAAGTTCCTATCCTGAAAATTCATATTGGCAAATTTTGCCAATATGATGCGGTAAGATCAATACTACTTATGAACTTTGCATTTTTACATTTCCCAAGAATCTCATTTACACTTCTGTTGCATTCAAAATCAGGAATAATAATCTCATTTGCTTTTCGGGCATCAAGACATAATCTGATTTCTCCAGTTTTCTTAATGACTGGAATTATGGGGTTAATAAATGTACTTTTACTCCTTTCAATTACTCCTAAGGATTCCATCCTATCAATTTCTTTTTGTACTGCATCTTGATATTGTTGTGGCACCGGATAAGGCTGTGGTTTCCTAGACGCGTAATAGATGCGCTGCGTGTGCGCATCTAAGACGCAGCACACTTGTCTTATGGAGTTTCGTGTAAGCGGTTTCCAAGGCTGCGTATCTAATGCGCGCGCATCTAATACGCGCGCACCAATAGCTGCGTATTTGACCGACTGCTTTCAGAGCAGTCAAATCTGAGTTACGCTGCGTTTTAGACATGTCTTGTGCAATGCATACGGAAGTAGTTTTGTACAGAAGGCAGAATTCTCCAATAAAAATGAAAAATTAATTGCATTTGTCTCTTATGGAAGTACTTTGTTCATACAATTAAAATTTTATAGTATTATATTTCATATTAATCGTTATGTAGTGTTAATTTCCCCATAACTATAATTTTAATATTGAATTCCCTTGTTACATGTTCCCTACAGTTAATTTGTCCTCACATATTTCCTTATTGTTGTTATTAGTAAATAAACCTAATGTTGACAAATATTTTTTTCAAGTCAGCACAACACCAACTCCCAAATATATGAGCCCCCATAATTATTTTCTGAACTCCTGAACATATTAGTAATAAGCCTATATTAATTACTAGCATAGTACCCAAACTTCTTACGGGGTTGGCGTATAAGTATAAAAATCCTTATTGCAGTTATAAAAGGTATTTTCATCGATTCGGTAAATCCCGAATAGGTAAATATAATAACAGTAAAAGCAAAGTTGGACAGGGTAAATTAAGATGTATTGTGTACATTTTAAATTGACAAGTTTGCTTTAACACTACAGTTAAAAGATCCGAGAGGGCTACGTACAGTTCCTAATCATGTACTTATCACTCCTTACGCTTCTGCAAAGCTTTTAATACCAAAATATCCATGTCATTATCTAAATTATCGTATGATCATAGTAACCACCAGTAATCTCTCCCGTGAAGTTATGTTACGCATCAGCCGTGTGTATTTTACGCAGTCTAGGAAACCACTCTCGTCAGCTGCGTTTTAGGACCTGGATAAAAGACGCAGCGCATCTAAACCGCTGCGCATCTTTACGCGTCTAGGAAACCACAGCCTGTTGCGCTTTTAAAGTGTTGCGGATTATCTACTCGCAAATCGTGAGAATATTTATTGCATATGCCTGGTTGTTCAGAGAAAATGTGTTTGTAATTATTTAATAATTGACTTAGAATTGTTTGTTCTTCCTGAGTAATACATGTGTTTGGTGCTAACGATGTACTAATCTCCTCAAATGTTAATGTGGTGTCCTTTGATGAATTACTTTGTTGATCATTGAAGTTGTGTGTTGTGCTATCATACTCATTATATATTACGTTATTGTGGTACACATCGTACATCATATTATCAAAATTATCATCTATATTATTATTTTGCCTATGGCTATTACTATTAACTACTATTTGACATATTTGTCCTTCATGATGACGCAAATTAAACTTCACTGTAACATTATTATTGTTGATTTGCATATTGATTTCATTTGTATTAAAATTCAAATCCATTTTAAGGGCGGATAGTACATCGAATCCAAGGATGACTGGCTTTATTAAGCTTGGCACTATCAAATATTCAGTAAGCACGGTATGTTTATTAATTGTGGTTGGGACATATATTGTTCGGGAAACACGCTTACTCTTTTCTCCTACAGCAGTTTTTATAACGGTATTATTTACAGGGAGTTCTTCAAATGGTTGTAGATTTATTCTATTTTCTTGAAACCATGATTCGGCTATACATGTAACTGATGAACCTGAATCAATTAAGGCATTTGTGTTGATGTTATTTAATTTTATGTTAATTTCTGGGCAATTAATTTGAATGTAATTTTTGTTGACATTAGTTTCGGATTCATCTTCTAAGAGAAAGTTTTTATCACATAATATATTATTTGTCTGAATATGGTTAAGTATATGATTCCTAGATTGACCGAGGATTTCGTATTTTGGCGCTGTATTCAATGAAGAATCAGTTGACATAATTCTTTCTCGGCCGTAATCTACAGCGCCGAGTGGTTTTCCGACCTCTGTGGAGATCGTGAAACACGAGAACTTGAATGGTGGCTGTTTAGTTGTGGATCCATGGGTGGAGTACTCGGGTTATTAGGCGAGTTGGAATTTTGCCTATACATCGCACATAGTTGGTTCTGTTCCTTGGTAGGGTGATTCTGATTATATTTGTAGTTTTGGTCTGGGTAGTGGTCACGCTGATATGGTTTGTAGTCTCGGTGCACCCGTTGGTACTGTTGGGACTCATTACCATTGTTTCTGTTGAATCGGTAATTTTGTTGATTCCTATGATGTTGGTTGTTCTGTGCATAGTTATCGCTGTGTTGGAAGTTCTGGCGGTTCATCTTAGGCACGTAAGCTTGTTGGTTAGTAGATCGATCATGGTAACGTTGCGGGTTCTGTATGTTAGGGCTAGACGGTCTGCTGTTCTGATGACTGTTGTTGTAGCTCTTAACTTTCTTCGGTCCGTCTCGAATGTCATCCTTCTGTAGAAATCGTTCCATGGCTCTTATTGTGGTGATATTTTGCACATTAACACTGTCCTGGATGATTGGATCGAATCGCTCTGCCAATAATGATACGATCTCCTCTTCACTTAAACTAGGGGAGATGGATTGCAATAAAAGTACTCGTTCTGTTAAATATTCCGTACGGCTCAAGGTTCCATTAGCTCGATATTTTTCAGATTCAATCTTGGCTTTTATTCCTCTTTTGTCGGCTTGACTCCAATATTTGCACTCAAATTCCTTAGCAAAATGGTCCCAATCAAAAATGTCTGATCTGATTAGTTGCAACCATCGGGATGCGGGTCCTTCAAATGACGTTTCCAATAGGTCTTTAAGGTATTCAGTTTGATTGCAGTTTATATTCCTTTCGATCCCTCTCTCGTAATATCGCTTAAGTTTGCGCAGATATTCCATTGGGTTACCGCTTCGTCCATTAAATTTCGGCAGTTGACGATCATTGTTCTCATTACCGCTACAGATTACTTGAATCGCACCTGCTTGTCCATTTATTGGGTTAGCTTGCTTTAAGTTGTTTACTTCAGACTCACATTAGATTAAATTTTGGTTGAGAGTCTGAATTTCGAGCTGTTGTGTTTCAATTAATCTAGTTTGTAGGGTGATTTTAGGCAATACTTTATTTTGTAGGGCAGTTAAATTTATGATTGAGTTACGCTCATTGTCAAGTTGTGTTTTAACTGTGATTTCTTCTATTTTCTGCTCAAAATTAGATTTATGTTCTTCTAACTGTGATTTTACTGTTGAGATTATTTGTTCTTGGAATTTGTTATCCTCTATTTCGGAATCAGATTGTTGTTTTGATATGCTGTGAACAACAAATTGCTTCAACTGATTTTGAGAGTCTTCAATTTTTAACATTAGCCGATCGTTTAATTTAGCTGTTTCTTCAGTTAAAATACTTTGTGTTAATTTTATGGCATTTATTTCTGACTTTATTTCAATTTGACTTTCGCTAGTTTCACGTATTTGTGATTCAAATGCGTTTCTACAAGCTTGGGTTTCTTGGTAGGTTTCGTTTATTTCATTGTTAAAGGTTTGGATTAGTTTAGCTTCAGTTTGATTAATCTGCAGTTTTGTTATTTCTTGGATTTCTGATTTAGTTTCACGGATTTCTGATTTTAATTCAGCAGTTATTTCTTGAATTTCTGATTTAGTTTCACGGATTTCTGACTTTAATTCAGCAGTTATTTCTTGGATTTCTGATTTAGTTTCACGGATTTCTGACTTTAATTCAGCAGTTATTTCTGACTTTAATCCAGCACTGGTTTGTTCAAACTTATTACTCAAGTTGGTCATAAGGTTAACTAACATGTTCATATCGATTGTAGGTGTCTGTACTGGAGGATTTGTGACGTTTAATTCATCAGTTGAAGTGTCGGAATGTGTAAGGAGCTCGTGATTCACATTATGAACGGACTGAGACTGTGTTTGAATGATATCAGCTGTTCGACGGCTGTCTGCAATATCGTCTATCATCACATTTGTCGAGGTTCGGGGAACGTCGTTTAAGTCCGGCTGCATTCGGCACGACGGCACGATTGTGTTTTTGGTCGGTGGCGTTTCGGCTAGAGGCAGTTCGGGTGGTGGAACAAAACCGGTTAAAGTCGAATGATCAACGCTGTCTGATTAGTCAATGGAACCGGTGAACGGTTGGTGGTCGTTGAAACCTGAGGCTTCTTCTCGGGTTTGTTGTTGTTCTGCTCGTTGCTCAAAATGGCTGCCGTGTGTTCTGTCATTTATGTCATCGTCGGCGTCGTCACTTGAACTCGACATTCTTGCCAGAGACGGGTAGTTTCGTTTAGGCCGTAAATTATATTTATTTTCCGACATTTTAATGTAAAATGTGTTAGGTCATGCGTGGTTATTAAATATGCGATGTTGTTGTCTTGATTATTTTGGGAAACAGGGGCAATTACGGGACAAATTAACAATGCAAATTCTTAAATCTAACAAACTTATAGGCTAGTTATGGTGAGAATTGCAATAAAGTTAATGAGCTATTCAAGCCAACACGTTGGTGCGCCAATTTGTAAACTCACCTTCCAATATTCATTTAGGCTAGGCCTACTCTATAAATGTTTAAAGTTAATAAGTTAACAAAGATATGGATTACAAAAGGTGTTTTATTTAAACAAATGAACAATTAACATGCAATGAGAAAAGGCTTGACGTTACAATGAAAGGATTGACAATGGTGTATGGGGTTGAAATTAAATTGAAATAAAAGATAAATTTGAATAATAACTTGAAGGTTCAAATAATTTAGATGTGATATATCTCAGGGTAGGGTGTCGTGCTGGCTGGAATGCTAATAATTAATAAATTTAATAGTGTCCAAATAGGCCTAATTAAAGTGTTAAACTTACACAATCTCAACAATGGAAAATTTAATTTTGGTGTTGTCCAAAAGGTAAGTCCAATTAGTACAAAATTTAAAAGAGTTTAAAGAAAAGGTTATACTTAATTTCGAAGATAATGATTGAGTTGAGTCCTCTTGAGGTTTAGGCTACTGTGATATAACTTGAAACTGGTCTTCTTGATGAATGAATTTGATTTAAGTAAAATTTTGACTCCTTCTTCTAACGATTTCAACTTCTCAATGGCTTCCTTCTCTTTCAATCTCAATGTTCACATCACTCATTGTTGAACACATGGGATCACTTTCACTGCTTCTTAAATTTTGATTCCTTAAGGACTAATTTTGAAATGATATTATAAGAAATTTTGATGTATTGCAATTCTCTTACATATTTAATAAATAATTAGGTTGTGGGCTGTAAAAAAAATATAGGCTATGGAATGAATTGATTAATTGAACATATTTATGAAATTATATAAATTAGGAAAATGAATATTAGGGCAGTCTTTCTGAGGAGTGATTATTAGGTGTATGAATAGAAGTTAACATTAAAAAAAAACTTAATACTAAATAATGAATGAAATGAAATTAAATATTACAAAAACCATATCGCTTGTGGATCTTTATAAATGTGTTTTCAAAACAAGCGGTTTTTCAAAGTACCATTCTCTATGAAACCAATACTGAAACGTAAAACGGAGCATTTTAAATTGTTAAAATGCTATTCAGAACGATGTATTATTATGCTTACAGGTGTTTTCATACAAAATATCGCTTTAATATTTACTTGAAACAAAAAAGGAAAAAGTTGATTATAGGCTTCTAGTAATCTATATCTTTGCATCTCATACGATTGCCATATTAACCCTAAAACAGATTCAAGGATAGATTTTACACATTATCAGTATTCTTTGAATTTCTAAAAAAATTTCCCTAGTTCTCATTAAAATTTGTAATAGTTACGCAAGGGGATGGTATATTGTTAAATTTACTGGAAGAACTCTCGCATGTAAAGCACTGAAGGTAAGATTAACACTTACTATTTCTAGTGAATATTATTAGCGTAATACAAACTGTAGGTTTAGTAAAATTCTCCTAAACATTGTTTGATTAGTTGAAATAAATTCAACAAACAGGTATTTTCTTGCACCAAATTGTAACAAAATTTTGCATTCAGTAACATAATGTACATAGTATACGAGTTTAAATTATTGATCGTAACGTTCTGATGACTATAAATAAAGTCCAGACTATGATTAGTAAGTAGATTGTTTGTGATGCGGTAACTGGATATTGTAGTCCCTAGTTAGACTATAAAACCTTATTACTAAAACTGTTGTGTGCGGCATTGAAGAAAAATAAGTACTCGTAACGATTTTTTCAACAAAATTACACGACATTGAGGCCTCCCAGGAGACTACTGTTTTCAATGCGGTATACATTGTTTTTATGCAGTGCAAATAGCAATAAGTCAATTTTTATATTATTTTAAGCCTATTATTTTGTTCAATTATGAATCAATAGAATGGTAAGTATTGATCATTGTATAACAGTCCAATACAAATGTGCTGGTGTTACAGTTTAAACAACGTTGCTATTTATCGTCGAAAACGTTCACAATTTTAAGAATCTTAAGTATTTTAAGTATTGGTAATAAAATTATAGTTTAATAATTAATCAAGCTAATCTTTAAAAACCTTTTAATTCTTGAATAAATGGCAACCAATGAGTGAAATATTCCTCAAAAGCTTAAGATGGTAACTTTGTTAGCCCAGAGGGTAGCTCGATAACAAACCAATAGTGAAAGAGAAACTTTAAACATGTACATGCTTCTTTAGTTACTCAGCAGGGGTTGTGACACTTCATCTGAGATTAATTATTGAATATTTTTTGTATCCAAGCCTAAAAGGATTTTTCACCACACTATGATGTTTTTAGCTGTTTTACATACATTAATTGGTGGCTGACAGTTACGTTTAGCTGTCATCGTCATTTGGGGACCGAGCAGGTTTTTACATCCCTAGGGCCGCAAAATGAGCTGCCCGCTTACTTCAAATACACAATCAGAATCCATAGCATTCCAATAGAATTATTTTATTGTCACCGCTGCCTAGCAACTATTTATTATTGTTTTTGCTGATTCTTTAAATTATTTCTTCACATAACCTTAATAGAGCAAGAGCCCATGACTGCCAGACCTTCGTCATTTTATAAAAGCTGAAAATTTCTTAGCAAATGCTCCCGGTTCAGTTAAGAATGATCGGCAACTATGACATTTGGATTTTAGTTACTTTGGCAACAAAAAGGTAACAAAGGTCTGAAATTTGCAAAAAACCATCGTTATAGTATAAAGCTTGGTTCTTTCATATTTTCTTCAGAGGAGTGTTAGAAATCATTTCCCCCATTGCCAGACACTTTGTGCGGTTTAAACCCTCTGCCAGACACCCTTAAAAATTAGGTATGACGAAGATTAATTTTCGTCATTTTATAAAAGCTGAAATTGATATATGTTATTTGGGGAGCTATCAAAAGACGTTTTCTCAAAAGCCAGACACTTTCGTTGGTAACTTCATCTAGCTAGACACTTTAAAGTCTGCCATGATTGTTACCTGCAAACAGTGAATTCAGTTCCAGTTTGGAACAGGTTTCTTTGCCAAATGTAAACGGTTACATTACTAATTTCGTCCTCACAGTCTGTTTTTATAATAAACCATATGTTTGATGTAAACATATGTTTTATTTGCATTTAATTGTTTGTTTATTCCTGCAGTGTTTTGAAAATATGTAATTATGTTCTAAAACCTTTGAACGCCTTTGGTTTATTTATTGTGATAATTTGAAATATGTGTTCTTTAGTAACACATTTAATTATTGCGCTAATTTACATCATAGTATAAAGCTGAATTTGATATATGTTACTTGGGAAGCTATAAAGATACACTTCCTCAACAGCCAGACTGTTTCGTTGGTTATTTAATCTAGCCAGACACTTTAAAAAGTCTGCTGTAATATAATAGGTAGTTGTGGGCTTAACTGCTACATACGAACAGTGACTTCTGTTACAGTTTGGAATAGGTTTCTGTGTCAAATGTAAACGGTGAAATCACACCTTTTTTCTAATCGTAATTGCTTTCATTTATATCATAGTATAAAAGCTGAATTTGATATATGTTACTTGAAAAGCTATAAAGATCCATTTCCTCAAGAGCCAGACACTTTCGTTGGTTATTTCATCTAGCCAGACACTTTAAATCCTGCTGTAATATGATAGTTAGTTGTGGGCTTAACTGCTACATACGAACAGTGACTTCTGTTACAGTTTGGAATAGGTTTCTGTGCAAAATGTAAACGGTGAAATCACAACTTATTTTTAATCGTAATTGCGTTAATTTATATCATAGTATAAAATCTGAATTTGATATATGTTACTTGTGAAGCTATGAAGAAACATTTCCTCAAGAGCCAGACACTTTCGTTGGTTATTTCATCTAGCCAGACACTTTAAAAGTCTTCTGTAATATAATAGGTAGTTATGGGCTTAACTGATACATACGAACAGTGACTTCTGTTACAGTTTGAAATAGGTTTCTGTGCCAAATGTAAAAAGTGAAATCACAACTTATTTTTTATCGTAATTGCGTTAGTTTATATCATAGTATAAAAGCTGAATTTGATATATGTTACTTGGGAAGCTATGAAGAGACATTTCCTCAAGAGCCAGACACTTTCGTTGGTTATTTCATCTGGCCAGACACTTTAAAAGTCTGCTGTAATATAATAGGTAGTATTGGGCTTAACTGCTACATACGAACAGTGACTTCTGTTACAGTTTGGAATAGGTTTCTGTGCCAAATGTAAACGGTGAAATCACAACTTATTTTTAATTGTAATTGCGTTAATTTATATCATAGTATAAAAGCTGAATTTGATATAGGTTACTCGGGACTTCTTGCCATTTTTTTTTATTTATTGTATTAATTAGGTTACATATTTACAGACACTGAAGAAGAAAGCGACTTTGAAAATTTTGACTGGAATGAAGACCATGAAGATGTCGAAAATAATTAAAGTTTCTATGACGATTACGAAGAAAATGATGATTCCTTCAATTGCCCTTCCCTATGTCCCTAATTCCACAAAATGGAAAACGTATTTTTAACTTTGTGTGTAGTTCTTGTATCTCAAGACTTTGGATTAAGTTATTAAATTGTTAAAGTTATTTATTAACAAATGAATAAAAGTGGTTTCGTGTTTTAGTATTTTTGAAAACTTCCATAGTGATAACATTGATCATTTTCGGCAAATAAAAAAAACATTAACAAATAAAACCTGATTATACAGGACTCATGTAACAAAGGTCACTGTTCGTATGTATCAGTTAAGCCCATAACTACCTATTATATTACAGAAGACTTTTAAAGTGTCTGGCTAGATGAAATAACCAACGAAAGTGTCTGGCTCTTGAGGAAATGTTTCTTCATAGCTTCACAAGTAACATATATCAAATTCAGATTTTATACTATGATATAAATTAACGCAATTACGATTAAAAATAAGTTGTGATTTCACCGTTTACATTTTGCACAGAAACCTATTCCAAACTGTAACAGAAGTCACTGTTCGTATGTAGCAGTTAAGCCCACAACTAACTATCATATTACAGCAGGATTTAAAGTGTCTGGCTAGATGAAATAACCAACGAAAGTGTCTGGCTCTTGAGGAAATGGATCTTTATAGCTTTTCAAGTAACATATATCAAATTCAGCTTTTATACTATGATATAAATGAAAGCAATTACGATTAGAAAAAAGGTGTGATTTCACCGTTTACATTTGACACAGAAACCTATTCCAAACTGTAACAGAAGTCACTGTTCGTATGTAGCAGTTAAGCCCACAACTACCTATTATATTACAGCAGACTTTTAAAGTGTCTGGCTAGATTAAATAACCAACGAAACAGTCTGGCTGTTGAGGAAGTGTATCTTTATAGCTTCCCAAGTAACATATATCAAATTCAGCTTTATACTATGATGTAAATTAGCGCAATAATTAAATGTGTTACTAAAGAACACATATTTCAAATTATCACAATAAATAAACCAAAGGCGTTCAAAGGTTTTAGAACATAATTACATATTTTCAAAACACTGCAGGAATAAACAAACAATTAAATGCAAATAAAACATACGTTTACATCAAACATATGGTTTATTATAAAAACAGACTGTGAGGACGAAATTAGTAATGTAACCGTTTACATTTGGCAAAGAAACCTGTTCCAAACTGGAACTGAATTCACTGTTTGCAGGTAACAATCATGGCAGACTTTAAAGTGTCTAGCTAGATGAAGTTACCAACGAAAGTGTCTGGCTTTTGAGAAAACGTCTTTTGATAGCTCCCCAAATAACATATATCAATTTCAGCTTTTATAAAATGACGAAAATTAATCTTCGTCATACCTAATTTTTAAGGGTGTCTGGCAGAGGGTTTAAACCGCACAAAGTGTCTGGCAATGGGGGAAATGATTTCTAACACTCCTCTGAAGAAAATATGAAAGAACCAAGCTTTATACTATAACGATGGTTTTTTGCAAATTTCAGACCTTTGTTACCTTTTTGTTGCCAAAGTAACTAAAATCCAAATGTCATAGTTGCCGATCATTCTTAACTGAACCGGGAGCATTTGCTGAGAAATTTTCAGCTTTTATAAAATGACGAAGGTCTGGCAGTCATGGGCTCTTGGGCTATAAAGTTGTAGTTGTGTTAACTACCAGTGAGTATTATTATTGTGGTGAATTGTCGTAATAGAGTATAGTGTGGTGAAAAATAGCGTTCGTACCTAGGGCCGAAAATGAGGTTTTGCCAGTTCGAGATCGTTTTTAAAACGATATTGTCATATTACTATTAAGACGGAAAATGACGACTTATCAACAAATGTTTTATAAGCAAAGGTAGAAAGGGGGAGAGATTCACCGCCCCCAGCAGATGCACCGTGTCTGGCTCGGGACAAACGTGGCTAATTGGACAAACACAACGCAGATGTACGAGTATGTCTTCAGAGGGTCAAAGACGTATACCAATATAATATTGATAATGCTTATTGACTATAGGTGTCATAATTTTGCGTATCATTGACAGAACAATAATTTCTTCAAAGGAATTAGAGAGAAAAAAAACAGTCTACAGATTTTTTACTGAAGATTGTGTAGGTTTATTTTGTTGAAATAATGTGGTAGATAATAATAATTTAAGTAAAAATGCTATTTGGTTTTAGATATTTTAGGTATTACTACCTCTAGAAGGTTACATCTTTAAGCCCGTCTATATTACGAGTAACTAAGGATCATAGAAACTGTTTTAAAGAGAAGTGCTCAGTTCACGTTGCATAATGGATTCCAATTGGTCCAAAATAAATGTGTCCGGTCGAGTATCTTTGGTTTCTAAAACGCAAGTCAAAGATATAACAGTATTTTGTTATGTTTTCTTACTGATATGTTATGTTTTTCCCCTTTGCTTACTGAAAAAGTGCGTAAAATTATTTGTAATGTTAATATTATGTTCTCTCGTAAAAGGTTTTGTTTGCCAAATAGTATGAATCTAATGATTGACTAGTGTTTCCTCTAATAGAAGATTCAAAATGTATCCACAGGCAAAAACTATTAATTCTTGGACATTTGATAAAAAAACAACAAGTAGATAAGGAGACAACAAATCTTAGTTGTGTGGGCTCTGAATATCTATATATTAATTTGAAACTGTTTTTCTTTGTCATAGCTATTTTGAGAGAACGGCTGGGCGTAGAAACTCGGTAGGGGCGTCTAAAGAAAGGTCTTGGTCTGTAGATGAGCCATCAAAAGAGAAACGTGGTAAATTCCCTCGGGGCTCTGCCCCAGTGGCCTTTAAAGTCCCATCCCATGTTATTCTTATGGAGGAAAACAGAGTTTTTGTCACAGCTAATTTGAGAGAACGGCTGGGTGTAGAAACTTGGTAGGGGTGTCTAAAGACAGGTATTGGTCTGTAGGTGAGCCCTCTAAATAGAAAAGAGGTAAATTTCCTTGGGGCTCTGCCCCAGAGGCCTTTAAAGTTCACTCTGCAATTTTGTTTACATTATGATCATATGGATAATTTTACACTACTTTTAATGAACCAGCTGTTAATATTAAAATTGTATTCAAAGGTCTACTGAAATTGTCAAAATTAAATGTTTACATTATTATTTATGATTTTAAAATGATTCTCCACTGCATGGTAAGTTTTTTATAGTTTCAACAAAATGATGAATTTATGATACGTTTTAAATGTTTTGTTCAAAAATCTATGCTTTATTGCTCTTAGAAAATGTTAAATTATGAAATAAGTGTGACATATCATTTTCAAAGGAACATATAGCTATTCCTTATCGGGTTAGCTTATGTATTGTAAGGTTGGCACTTGCCTTTTTTTCCTACTTTCAATCACCATTTATTTTTCAATTCAAGAGAGAACACCACAAATTCATTTATTGGTATGAAAGTTTTCGATAATCGGGTGGAAAATTGTGTCATAGATGAGTAACTTGCATTGAGGATGAGAGCTGTGTTCAAGTTTTGGAATAGACTAACTACGGAGTATGTTTCATCTATGGTTTTGGTGAAGTAGGTGAACTAATGTCAATTCAGGTATTTTTTGAAAAATGTGCAGGCCTACAGGGTTTTTACTTTGATGTACACATGTAGCTAGGTCGAACAACGCATCTGAACCTCACTACATACAACACATTCGGAAACACAACAGTGTCATCACATCTCATCGCATTTGCATAATTTGTTACCAAGGCTGGACTAGGTTATGCATTTGGTTCCACAAATGTTCAAGATTTGTGATCAAATTTCCTACAATTATGGTTCATTCCATCCACGAAAAACATGCTTTATGTGGTCGATATGGCCAGGCAAAACTACCCCCTAAGTTAATGAATTATCATGTAAGAACAGGATGATTAAATACATGGGTCGATGTGGCAAGAGAAGGAATTAAAATTGCTTAGATTGAAGTAAGAATGTTACTGCTATCTGGAGAATCAGATATTTTTATCAAATACAGAAAAAACTTATTTAAATGATGATAAAATTCTGTATTTTTATGACTAAAGATGAAGATTTACTTATAAATCTGGATACAATCTGAATGATTTTTCTAAAGCAGTTGGAATTAGTTGTTAGTAATAAATATTGACTCTTTCCGTAACATGATAGACTAATTATATGAACTCATTCTCCCAGATAGTGAAAGTGGCTTTGACATGAAACAAACTCATGAACAAACAATTATAACGACTCCTAAAAAACCTTTGGGCAACATAAAGCCGATAAAAAGGTAGGAAATATTGTGTTAAACGAATTCAACAATCAAGTTTTTTAGGGAACACAATCGTCATACTTATTATTATGCTTATCCTCCCTTCATTTGACTAAGATTTTAATGACTTCACTCTATCTATCGCAGTTAGCTGAATTTACATAAAACCTCAAGATTAACCCTTTATTTCGACGGGGTTCCACTAGTTGGGAATTAATTTACTAGAAAGTTTTAATACTAGTAAACGGTACACTTGGGACTTTCGTGAAGGGATGTTACTTGAATGTAAGGAAACACCAAACTTTCTACAATACGCAAATATTGGCTACATTTTTGTATATGACAATCACCACAGCTTATCGGTTTGAAAATTTTCAAATAATTGTCATTAGTTCAGGTAATATTTACGCTAGTCAATCAACGCTTGTTGATGAGCTTTGGACTTAACTTTGGTGAATAAATATTATTACAGTCGTGTTATATTTTATAAACGCGTGTGGCTCAAACATTACACTGTTTATGTAACATAAATACAATTTGATCATTTAACCCTCACTCATCATCCTACTCGTATAAATAACAAATAGAAGCCACCAATAGGTGTGAGCGTGTTTCAGTTACTACTATTTTTAAACTCATTTAAATATTACAAACACAAGCTAAATAAGGATTTTCCCGACGTAGAAGGAGCTCCAGTGACGAGGTAAAGGATAAGTTACGAGGTCTCTGGCGCGCATAGGAATGTCTCATTTGTACCGTCATCAGCATCTTACCACTCTTTGTTATAGTAATAATAATTTTATTTATTGGCGGAGCTTACTCGTCTGAAGATCTTAAGAACACTTTAAAGTACATAATATTGACATGACCTGGAATAACCATTTTTTTCGATTTCTTGATCGAAATATACATTGGACTCCCATAATTATTTATATGGGGATTTCAAAGTACATGTTTAAATTCTGAAAATTAATAAAACTAATAGCTACTTCTTGTTAGGAAAAGACTGTACAGGATATTCCTACGTCAGTCAGGATTAAAAGGAGGAAGGATCAGTGAGTGTGGAGTAGTAAAGTTAGTTGCCTTGGTGATGAGTCCGTTGGTCAATTAAAATACAAAAAAATACTGAAATTTAAAAACATAAGCCTGGATGACAAGTACACCTAAACAGCCTACGACAATAGTTTTATTGTGCATGAACTCGCAGTACACCAGAAAAGTAAGATAAAGGGAAAAAAGAAAAACACTAAACTAGAGAGTTTACGGAGCTCACATACACTGGTTGTGACCAAATCGAACTCGTAAATCCTGGTATGTTAGAGGCCAATAATAAAAGGTCCAGCAGGCAACTCGTAGTCTGAGTTGTGAGGCAGATGTCGCTGTAAAGCTCGATCAGGACCGGGAAAAGTCACACACCGGAACTACACAAAGTATTTTCAATCAATAAAAAAAACCTTTTCTTATATTCTTAACACTTTAGCGATGAGGGTCATAATATGAGTATGATGGTGGCACTACTATTTTTACATGGATTGACATAAAAATTACTCAAAACATGCAATTTTTCGTGCATGTAAGTTATAGATAGTGTGGGGATTCATGAGGACAAAGTTAATTAATATTTTAGTATTGGCATGGTATTGGTTTTCATATATTTATTTATTAGTACAATTAAATTCATTTTCAAATTTTGATATTTATACTCACACATTAGTTTCTTTGTGAAATGAATAGTTGGTGACTAGATCATACAAATGTGGCAGTTCTAGTAGTTGAGTGCAAACTTTGGTTCTAGAGAATCGAGTTCGAATCCTTCGAATCCTTGCATCACCAACGGCTTTTATCTAAGTTATAATGTCTAGATGAGCTCTTTTGGCCTGAAGCTCACCTTTAAGCTGTTGGTCCTCATTGCTACAGCACAATAAAAAAAAAATTATCTCAGTCAGTGGAAGGTTTCACTAAACTAAGCCATACGGTATTATTACATTTTAATTGTAAATTATAAAAACAACTCATACTCCTATCAACTATAGTGTAAAGCAACAGTCGGATTTATCAAAAGCATGCAAACATATGAAGGGTATTTCTTTGAAAGTTTGTTGAAAAACAAGAAAGAAATTGTTGAATGAAGAACAAAAGTGTCCAGAGTCTAGACAAACCAGCTTTGTACTTCATCCATCTTTGAACAAAAGGTGCTAATTGCTCAAAGAAATATGTCGTCCGTCGGCAGATTAAACATCTCAGCTCAGAAGAGTAGATTTCTCCGTAGTTATTTGTATTAAAGACTTTTAAGAGTAGCACCTCTTACGAGCTTGCATTATAAAACTTATTGAATTAAATTAAACTTTACTGTATATATTTTTTTATGAGTTCAAATAAAATGAGTCTGTGCATATATTGTTCCATCAACTCACTTCATTACCTCTGGTTTTTTACATCAATGGTAAACAATCTATAAACAATCTATAAACAAATTTTTGTTTATAGATTGTCTAGAAGAGCAACGTCTAATCTGAAATATTTTGCTCATGTTGTTGCTGTACTAGTGATTTTACGCAAGCTGGACGGATATTATTCAAGAAACAATCAAGTACACAAAAATGAGATTCATTGAAGAGTTTAATTTGTTTTGCGTTTTTGTTGTGTTTTTAATGAATTAAAAAAGTATTATATGCTAAAAGCTATTTATAATTTGAATGAATATTTTAAAAATCACTTTCTACTTTAACACTCCTACTTACTAACAACCATTTTGCGTTTCATTATTACCGATCAATTCTTCCTAGGTATTAGGTAACAAAACAAACCAAACTAACTTGACATATCCACTGATGAATATTATGTATACAGGGTGATTCTAAATTATTGTTACACTTTTGAAACTCTATAAATGAAAAACTAAACAACCTATCATCAATTGAAAGAGGAGATTCTAAAGTTTAGTTTGACACTTTTTTGGTAAACATATTTGCAAATTTAGCCTATACAGAGGTTTTTACATTTTAACTACGGTTTTAAATTAATTATACAATTTAAAATCTATGAAACTTGTGGCGTAACAAGTATGAACACAATAGAAGGTAATTTATTTTAAAAAAATAACAAGATTATGGCTAAAAACTCTGAGAATTTATCCTAATTTTTAGAGACATACTTGTGGCTCAATTAAGAGTGAACACTCAAGTCGCTCATGATGTGAGAGCTTAACCGTTTGTGCACTACTAAACAACTTAACAATACAAAGTAAACTAAACAGCCTTTTGGATGTTGTGGTTTAGTAAATATAACTAACAACAAATACCCATTGATGTCTTTAAGTCCCTTGTCTTTATTGCACAAAAGACATCAAATAAAAAAAGAATGTCTTAACAATCCAGTGTAAATGCAAATAAAATCTAAAATATCAGCTCAGGAAATCTAAGTAAAAACTCATTGTATAAAATAAAGATAAAATGAGCTTAAACGCTACATCACATAACAAGATATTTCTGTGGCTTTAGTTCCTAAACTACAAATAAGTACACTACATTGTAAATTAAGTCGTTAATAAAATGGTATGTTAAGTTTCAGGTCTTTACTTTTAATAAAGATCTATTATGTTAATACTCATATTTATTATGATGTGTCTAACAAACTGTTTATCGTGATGCTCCTAATGTATATTACAATCTGGTGAAACAATTAGCTTTCTAGCATAATTCAAACCTCAGATATTTACTGTTGTTTGAAATCGGGTTTAACCTCGGGACTTAGCCATTTTTCTAACCCAGATTCATGTGTCACTAAATGATGTAAACTGTAGAAGTTTTATATTTTCCCCAAAGTGGGATTGTTTTACCGTGGGCGCTTCTTTAATGTGATGCTCCTTAATTATACCTCAATATGGTCAAAGAAAACAACCGTTTATAGTTGTATGTTTTCTGTGATATGGTATAAAGATTAGCACTCTAGGTTAGTTTTAACCAGAGATATTCACCAAAATGTGTGTAACTGTTCCACTGGGCTAGAAAAATGGCTCAAGTCCCGAGGTTAAACCCGATTTCAAATAACAGTAAATATCCGAGGTTTGAATTATGCTAGAAAGCTTATTGTTTCACCAGATTGTAATATACATTAGGGGCATCACGATAAATTTTACTAAATATTTGTCAAATTGAAAAAAACATATAAACCTATTTTTAGAAATATAAATAAGTAATGCATTGTGTTACTTCGCCTAAAACTTTACGTAAACTATAGTTGTATGATGACCAAGGATGGCAAATGAGTAAAGAAGATGCTAATATGATCAGTAAAGTTAGTTTTACTTTCATTGTGTTTCCTCAGGTTTGGGGCTTATTTATTGAAACACAATGGTCAAGTATATTGTGAAGAAACTACTAAACAAGGTATTTTATGGTGACCATAATGGATTGTGACCAAATAGGACTCGTAACTCCCGGTATCTCGGCGGCCAGTGAACAGAGTTCAGCTTATAACTAATGTCTCGTAGTGAGTTAAAGTCGGTGGTTTGGAAAAAACAACACTCATGCAATGTTATTGTAACTTTAGGAAGGACTTTTTTGTGTGTAAGTGTGATTTGGATCGTGTAAATAAGACTTCAGATAGCACATTGTGTCGTAATTACAGTTTTCAAACATGAGAAGTTAAGCAAAATTATTATCGCATGGTCACACACAAAGAATCTTGATTTTCATGTTTCGACGTCTTTTAAACAACTTTGTCCCATAAAGCTTTGTATTCTTATATTTTACTTTAACAGAAACATCTTTTGAAGGAGAGTTTTTGTCTTAGAATATCCCTCAGGCGCCGTGTCGGTTGTTTGCTATTTCTTCAAATGTCTGATGTCAAACAAAGATTCCTAATTAGACGAAATAAAAGATGTATTTTGCTTCCAGAAGTTACAATACGTCTGTATACTAGTAATGACATTCCTTGCTTGTTATTTGTGTGTATATCTTTGACTTTATATGGATTTTTCATTCCGAAAAATTAAATTTTGTGTATGATTATGTTTTACATGACCTCTGCTCAGATTACCAAGGTGAATTAGATAACATTTTAACTATAGACTTTTTTTAGCTTTGACTAATATAATATCCCCAACCCTGCAGACTAAGTGAGTTATAACTTGTCTGATTAAATTTTTAATCAAATTTGTACAAAGATAAAATGTAAGATGTAAGTTGTATTTATTCCCCATTTAAATAGCATTAGATTTAATGAGTGCTTAGGTTTGCTGCTATGGTAAGGTAAAAGTGGTTTTTAAACCCCATAAACCCCTGTCCCCTGTAGTCTGATCATGCTGGTTCACGAACTCATTCAAGTTTATCTCGACTTACACCTCTAAGCCAAATTTAATCAAATAGGAAAACATTACTCGAGTTATCGCGTTTACGGACACATACACATAGACCTACATATTGTATACATGCTATGTATACAAATTGGAACGGATATTGTTTATGGCCGCGATGGACATCAAAATGAAAAAATATGGTCTTGGGACTATGTCTTACCGTGCCACCTACGGCAGTAGCTACTTCCCTATAGGGAAATTAACTAAAACTAGAGATTCCATAACCATGTTAAAGTTATAGATAGATTTTATTTTTATTTTTTTTATTAAAAATAGACATAGGCTACGTAGTTGAATTGAGCATGTAGCTAAAGATACATAGTATAAGATTTATAAAAGTTAAAAATCTTTATAAATTAATGTACAATGAAATATTCAAGTCACAACTTACAACCTGTAAATCAAGGAGCTGAGAATTTCGTAACCAAATATTTTAGATATTTAAATTCAGCTATTTACATAACAAGGTAAACGTCATCCTTTAGCGTGTCCTATCATTTACAAGTGTAAGCCGACAAATCCAAGAGACAAGAGAATTTACATTGCTGATTTCTTGCTCTACTTTTACATGATCAAAATGCAAATCAGGGACTAAAGAAGATTGTCAACAAAAGTTTAATTACTTCCTCATACTTTGACATTTATGTTAGTGACGTTTGTGGAGATGTTCACGGTACTACGTATAAGAGATATCGAGCTAAACATAGTTCAACCTAAACTGTCTGGTCATTGTTATATGGTAAAATAAAAAATAAAACTGAATATCTTTCATCCCTTGATACTTCTACATTTTATTTAGTAAAGATCGTCTACTTTTTTCGACTTTAATCACAATTTAAAGCCTATTTACTAAGAATTTCCTGTAGCGATTTTACGCGTTAGTAATGTATGAGTAATGTGTACAATTCCTGTACATTATGCTTTGAAAGCGTTATAATACCGATGAGTTTTAACAATGATTCTGGTAATCTATTGTAGTTTGAACCGAAAATAATAAAACAATATAATCGCATTCTGATTTCTTAGTATGATGAATAAAATCTATACTAAGTACTTATGGTTTATTTTCTAAGCTTTAAACAAGACCAATGTAGCTTTAATCCGCATAGTTTGATTTATTTTATTGACGTTCAAAGGAGCTAGAGGGTCATTTGGTAAACTGCTTTTGAGACTCTGCTTCTATTTAAATTATTAGTTACAATATAGTACCTTCTAACTATTACTGTATACTTATAAGTTAAAACCTGCAAACATGTGTTACAAGCTTTTAAAATAGAAATTACACATCGTTTTGTAATAAAAAAGGCTAAAACACAAATGAAAAGTCTTCAAAGTTGAGTTAAATAATTAAATAATATAAATTGGTAATCACAAGAAGATTACAAATTAGCAATAAAACAGGGATCTCCTTCATTGAAAACAGATTAGGAATTAAATTAAAATTTAATTTGGGTTTAATTATTTCTATTGCACTAAACATGAAACCCCGATCTCTCAACATATTTGCACACAAACTAACACACTATCAATGAGTTTATTACTGTTGATTTTTTATCCAAGCTACTTTTGTTAGTACCTACGTTTGTTTACATTCTTTACAGAAAATAAAAATGGCTCCAGTCACAGTTTTTATGTAACGGGAATCCTATTATGTTGACTAAAGATTTTGAACGAGATCTTTGGGAAATGAGCTTGCATGCAGAAAAAATTAACATTTTTGATGTACCCTAGCACTACAAGATAAGAACATCACATGAATAGTTAAAGGTATTGATGTTTCAATAGTCGGCGTATTCTAGGATGTTTACTAGAATACGCCTTTATAAAACTATCATCGACACTAAAGACAGTGAATAACAAACTGTCGTGAAGAACTTCTTAAAGACATAATCCTGATAATTAACTAATAAGATACTGTGGTTGTCTCCCTATACAGTATTAAGGAAAAGCCTCCATAAATGACATATACGTCATGCATGTTTACCAAATAACACATCACTCATACTGCATGACAAATAATATTACAGCATCTAATCTACCATGAAGATTTAAGTTTAGTACGATGCGGAAAGGCATGTTTTTTATGATAACACATTGATAGCTTTAGAAATATTTTAAGGCGTGAATGGTTAAGTTAATATTTCTTATTAGGTAGCTAAACTATCGCAATGTGACATGTCACTTTTGAAACATCAAATAAATAACTAGAGCTACTTTACGGATGGAAAAACTAACATTTTGCCTTGCTAATTATTCTTCACTCATTGGTTTCTAAAATTTGATAACCATTTGTGGAACTAGTACCACAAAGCCATACTGGGTCACTACAGTATGCTGTATACTCTTCGGCCACCCTTACCACACGATTAGCTTGTAACCGGCCTTTACTTCCCCCTGATGCGTCGCACGCAATTGCAGCGCTTCTAATGGCTCTAACTAGAACCAATTAGAAAACCACAATACAATAGTAAAACACAACGTACGATGCTCACATTGATTAGATTATAACAATGGTACTAGGAATCTGGAATACTGTCTCTTGGGGCTGACCATTCCAAGAGAACAACGGTTAAAATATAGTATTGAAAACTATGTTGATTTGCCATTAACAAAATATTTATTCACTTGAAAGAGTTTGTTGAGTTTTATAACTGTTTCGCAACGATAAACTTCTGTGGCAAATAATGTAGATGTTGAAAAAAAATATGACCTCACGTCTCGAGCACATAATTATAAAGATATTCATTTCAAAATTATGTAAGTGACGTTTTTGTATTTTTTTTTTTTAATTTTCACTCCAAAAACCATTCGGCAAAGTTATCTATGTGCCATTCTGATATCTTTGTAGTTTGCCCTGCGTCCTACAGAATGTCAGAGTAAGTCCAGGAGGCAGTGAAGTACAAAGCGATCTAAGTGCAGTGACGACTCGGTCACACAATACTATCTAAAGGTCGAAAAGCACTTGGTTATCTGGACTAAGATCATTTTGAGCACATTTTGATCTAGGACTTAACTTAGATCATTTTTCACAAATATAGTCTAAACTTTGGTTTTGTAATTGTATTTTTAGCGAATTTCCCTATAGGGAAGTAGCTATTACCGTAGGTGGCACGGTAAGACCTAGACCCGGGACCGATTTACTTTTTCATTTAGATGTTCCCAGAGGCCAAAAACACCATTCGTTCAAATTTTTATATATGTATATATATATATATATAGACTTATATATATATATATATATATATATATATATACGTCCGTGAACGCGATAACTTGAGTAATTTTTGTCCGATTTTGATGAAATTTGGTTTAAAGGTGTAAAGCAGGATAAACTTGAATGAGTTCGCGAACCAGCATGATCGGACCATGGGAACGGGGCTTTACGGGGGGTTTTATGGGGTAAAATTTGTTTTTCTCACTTTTGACCCTCAAAACACAAAATTTCCCAATTTCTCTTTAGACCTTTTTAAACAGCTTAAAAAAACAATTAATTTAGTATATAAAAGTATTTTTGTTCGGTTAATAGTAACGGAGAAAATTAAAAAAAATGTAAATTTAAAATTCCCATGTTATTCTTATGGAGAATATTGTCAAATGTTGTAGTTTGCTTGTTTATGGATATATTTTGTATTTTGATCAAACTTATTTATTTTGTACTAAGCTATCAATATTTTACAAAAAAACACACTTTATAAGTTTCCTTGTAGCAGCAAACCTAGGTACTGGTTAAACCTAATGTTATTAAAATATATTTAATTGAAAATCAATTAAGACAAATGGAAATTCGCTTAGTCGGCAGGTTTGCTGCGGCGGGGGTATTTATGTAATGTGTTTAAAACGCAAAAACAAAGTGTTTTTTTTAATTGTAACCACCTTTTAAAATTGTAAGAAAAATAAAAACTGTATTTTTGACAGTTTTACTCAGTTTTTTCTTAATTTACCAAAATTATTGTTTGTGGCACTTAGAAAAATTTGAAATGAATATCTTTGTATGTGGTTGCCTACAGAGCTAACTTTACAACAAAATGGTAAACAAACACCAACCCACGCCTTGGCTCTGTCAGTTGTGTTTATTCCAGATCCACGTTCAAGAGCTTTGTCCGATTTGCATTTCTTGTTAATTCTACTAATTGCGACAAGACATTAGCACTTGATGGTGTTGGGACGCTTGAGCGGAGGCGAATGAGCAAATATCTTGGATCAGTTGGGCGCTTGGGGCGGTCTTATTCCAAAAACACATTCTAAAGGAGGAATTTGATGCTTTTTGATTTTTGCAAGTGATGCTTTTTTTATTTAATAATAAAAACCTTTAATATTTAATTATCAATGGCGTATTTTTTCTAAAAGTATTTGATATCCATGAAAGTATTAAACATAATTTTACGCTGCATGCAGAAATGAATAAACAATTGTAATGGCGTCCCTGGATATGTTGGAAACGGTATATATACTTGCTATTGAGTTAGTTCAGCCCTCTTGTATTTAACATTTTAATACTGACCCATGGCTCTATCCATCCAGAGCACATCGCAGTGCAGCACGTATTGTATCGAGCCATTTTACAGGATGCGGTATTCCCTCAGCTAAAACTAGTTTTTTAGTTGCCGAGACAGCAACGTTAATTAATTTCACACAGGCCAACTTTTACCAGGTTTACTAGGAGTATTCCCGATAAAACCTAACCCAGGAGTTTAATTTTGTATAAACAAAGTATACATTTTGATCAACGGTTGTTTTCTACTGAACTACTACTAACTGACGTTATTGTATAAAGCTACAACAATTACCCATTGTTGTTAGCTCTTTGTCTACTAAAGTAAAAATAAAAAAAAAACTTATTAATAGTTAATCCTTTACCATAACTTACTTCCGGAGTTTAAAATGGACTGTTGGGTGTTATGTTACATATAACTGTTTTGTTTCATTTTAGTTCTTATAGAATTTAGTTTTATTTTATTTTCTTGTGTTATAAAGTTTTTCTGTGCGAAATAAAGATAAGTTGATTTTATTTCGTTATTGAACACAAGAATATACTAAAATAAATGTCACTTATAAACTAGTTACTATACTCAATTACATAATTTAAAACAATAAATTTAAAATCACCGTGACATTCTTATGTACAATAAATAAACTGTTGTGGTTTTCTTGTATAGGGATATGTTTTAATAAAATTTGGAACATTTATATGTGTATTTCATGCTAAGCAACCTCATGCGAACCTCAGCCATTGTTATAAATAATGTTATTTTAATAGGAAATAAATATGATTATTGCTATTGGATATTTTTGTGAAAATGCAACAAGCTAAATGGGAATTCATTTAGTCTGCAGGTTTGCCGCGGTGGGTTTAAGTTTTATCACTTTTCATTAAGGCGTAGAGCATAATTATGTCTTGGCTGAGGTGGAGGGGAGACAAAGGCAACGGACATGTAGTAACTTGTCCTTACCGCTGCTAGTCATATCTCCCGCCTAAATGACAATTATGTTTCAGCACCCTCCAGAACTAATAACATCCATAGCTCTGCTGGCTAAATTGAACATAAAGTGGTTCGGGAGGGGCTAATTCAATCTTAATCCAAGATTTAAAACCTACACCTGTATTATACGATGAATAGTTTGTAAATTGTAGCATACTACAGTGATAAGATTGTTATCAAATTGTTAATTTTACATCCTTTTAATAATAGGTTGATGTTTACATATCTAGAATAATGTTTAATATAATAATTTTATTATTATTTTAGATATTTAAATTTAATAGTATAATATGTTGGATACCTTTCGATAATCTAACTGGCTGTATTAAATATGAGACATAGTTAAAATTAATTAATTTAATTAAATGATTTTTAAATCATATGTTAAGTTTTCAATTTTAGGCTTACACTTTTATGTACGAGTATTACTCATATGTTATACATTACGTGAGCTGTCTTAAGAGTGAAGTCATTTTCAGTACACATTGTATCCATACCATTATCTGAATCACATAATTAAACTATGAATTTAATGTTAAAAATAAACTAACAAAAAAAAAGACGACGAAACATTTTTGGTGCCAAGATAGCATATTTAAACCAGACAGAGAACTTTCTTTTATTTCCCTCTCATGATCCTTTGTAATAAAACTTACTGTAAGAAACTTATTAATGACGTTTTTTAATCAATACTTCTTAGGATATAAAAAAACAAAAAAATTAAATTATATATTGCACTTTATCCACACATAACGACAACTAAATTTCTTGATATAAAGATTCATAGATAGCTGACGAATACGTTAGTATCTCAAAACATTAAGCTACTTTCTTAGTAGGGGTAATTAAAATCTTATGGTGTGTTCTTTGTAAGATGTCAATTACTAGCTGGTGAGAAGGGACTTGACTCGTTCAGGTTATTCTGACATTAGCCTTTGCACGCTGTTGGGAACTAATGCATTAACCATCTCGTACAAGCAACAAAGACAGAGGATTTATCCTTCGTCAAAGACAAAGCGGCTCCAGTAGTCTTGACCACTTCAAACACTCGCTGATCCTTCCTTCCTTTTCAGCGGCGAGTCCTGACTGATCCTGGTGTATCCTGTTCTGTCTCACACACACACTTTCACACCCCTTTGATCGTAATTTGTGTATAACTTTCAGGAATTAAATTGGAGTTGTTTACCACCCCTTTATTTCATATTTGTATGATTAGTTCATTAACAAAAGCTTGGCATACTTAAATATGTAAACTTTTCTTATTGTTACCGAACGCAATAATTAAACTTGTTTTAAAACTTTCTACGATGATTCATGAACATTGTTTTTGTTATTAATCTACTTGTATTTTATATTGTTTAGTGTATTATACAATACGCAGGATATTTGATACATGGAGATTCTACGATATGTCTCTTCCGCCTACCTTTCTTGTACTCTGGCTGTACTCTGGCAGTGTAGGCAGTTAAACGTAGGATACGAACCGTCGCTTACCACATTGTATGTAGTTCCCACCTGCTACACCATTCAGTACTACCTGGATGCTGTGCTAGATCTAAGAGCCAATAGATGGCAGTGTAGGCAGTAAAACGTAGGGTACGAACCATGGCTTACCACATTATATGTTGTCTCCACCTGCTACACCATTCAGTACTACCTGGATGCTGTGTGCTAGATCTAAGAGCCAATAGATGGCAGTGTACGCAGTAAAACGTAGGGTACAAACCATGGCTTACCACATTGTATGTAGTTCCCACCTGCTACACCATTCAGTACTACCTGGATGCTGTGCTAGATCTAAGAGCCAATAGATGGCAGTGTAGGCAGTAAAACGCAGGGTACGAACCATGGCTTACGACATTGTATGTTGTCTCCACCTGCTACACCATTTAGTACTACCTGGATGCTGTGCTAGATCTAAGAGACATTAGACGGCAGTGTAGGCACTAGGCAGTAAAACGTAGGACACAAACCGTGGCTTCCCACATTGTATGTTGTCTCCACCTGCTACACCATTTAGTACTACCTGGATGCTGTGCTAGATCTAAGAGCCAATAGACGGCAGTGTAGGGAGTAAAACGTAGGACACGAACCATGGCTTACCACATTGTATGTAGTTCCCACCTGCTACACTATTCAGTACTACCTTGATGCTGTGCCAGATCTAAGAGACATTAGACGGCAGTGTAGGCACTAGGCAGTAAAACGTAGGACACAAACCGTGGCTTACCACATTGTATGTTGTCCCCACCTGCTACACTATTCAGTACTACCTCGATGCTGTGCTAGATCTAAGAGACATTAGACGGCAGTGTAGGCACTAGGCAGTAAAACGTAGGACACAAACCATGGCTTACCACATTGTATGTTGTCCCCACCTGCTACACTATTCAGTACTACCTCGATGCTGTGCTAGATCTAAGAGACATTAGACGGCAGTGTAGGCACTAGGCAGTAAAACGTAGGACACGAACCGTGGCTTACCACATTGTATGTTGTCCCCACCTGCTACACTATTCAGTACTACCTCGATGCTGTGCTAGATCTAAGAGACATTAGACGGCAGTGTAGGCACTAGGCAGTAAAACGTAGGACACAAACCGTGGCTTACCACATTGTACGTTGTCCCCACCTGCTACACTATTCAGTACTACCTCGATGCTGTGCTAGATCTAAGAGACATTAAACGGCAGTGTAGGCACTAGGCAGTAAAACGTAGGACACAAACCGTGGCTTACCACATTGTATGTTGTCCCCACCTGCTACACTATTCAGTACTACCTGGATGCTGTGCTAGATCTTAGAGACATTAGACGGCAGTGTAGGCACTAGGCAGTAAAACGTAGGACACAAACCGTGGCTTACCACATTGTATGTTGTCCCCACCTGCTACACTATTCAGTACTACCTTGATGCTGTGCTAGATCTAAGAGACATTAGACGGCAGTGTAGGCACTAGGCAGTAAAACGTAGGACACAAACCGTGGCTTACCACATTGTATGTAGTTCCCACCTGCTACACTATTCAGTACTACCTTGATGCTGTGCCAGATCTAAGAGACATTAGACGGCAGTGTAGGCACTAGGCAGTAAAACGTAGGACACAAACCGTGGCTTACCACATTGTATGTTGTCCCCACCTGCTACACTATTCAGTACTACCTCGATGCTGTGCTAGATCTAAGAGACATTAGACGGCAGTGTAGGCACTAGGCAGTAAAACGTAGGACACGAACCGTGGCTTACCACATTGTATGTTGTCCCCACCTGCTACACTATTCAGTACTACCTCGATGCTGTGCTAGATCTAAGAGACATTAGACGGCAGTGTAGGCACTAGGCAGTAAAACGTAGGACACAAACCGTGGCTTACCACATTGTATGTAGTTCCCACCTGCTACACTATTCAGTACTACCTGGATTCTGTGCTAGATCTAAGAGACATTAGACGGCAGTGTAGGCACTAGGCAGTAAAACGTAGGACACAAACCGTGGCTTACCACATTGTATGTTGTCCCCACCTGCTACACTATTCAGTACTACCTGGATGCTGTGCTAGATCTAAGAGACATTAGACGGCAGTGTAGGCACTAGGCAGTAAAACGTAGGACACAAACCGTGGCTTACCACATTGTATGTTGTCCCCACCTGCTACACTATTCAGTACTACCTCGATGCTGTGCTAGATCTAAGAGACATTAGACGGCAGTGTAGGCACTAGGCAGTAAAACGTAGGACACGAACCGTGGCTTACCACATTGTATGTTGTCCCCACCTGCTACACTATTCAGTACTACCTGGATGCTGTGCTAGATCTAAGAGACATTAGACGGCAGTGTAGGCACTAGGCAGTAAAACGTAGGACACGAACCGTGGCTTACCACATTGTCTGTTGTTTCTACCTGCTAGACCATTCACTATTTCCTTACTGCTGTAATGTGGTCATAGATATAGGATTGTTTTCTTCTGAGCCTATGAGTTATGGAAAAATGCGTACTCCACTACCTTATTGACTGATATATAGGCATTTTTAAGATAGGCCTAATTGTTTTTTTAAATTTTTATACTTACGAAAAAAAACTACTTTGTATCTTTAAAATACTTTTTTTTAAATTAGGATGTGAATATAATTAATTATCGCCATTTCGATAGAATGCCAAGCGCATTTTGGATAATAAGTGTATAAGCTTTTAGCGATGGTAAACCTATATTAGGATATTGTTGCGTAAGTTACCTGCTTGTAGCTTGTGATGTTTTTGCCATCTGGTTGTTGTAAAAATACATTTACTAAATCATGTTATCATTTTGTAAACTGGTCTATGTCGGGAATAAATTAATTGCATTGAAGGGAGTTGAATTGAAGGTTCATAATGGTGTAGCATTGAGATCAATATGAAAAATGTGTAATCTTTTTTCAGTTTCCATTTTTTATGGTTGAAACATATTTAAGGTCCTTAAAGGTGTAAACTTAGTTTATAATGAACTAGTTTATTTTAAAACTCCGTTTAAAATGTGTGTTCGGTTCCTCCAATATTATACTGGCTTCGTTTATGGTAAACGGCAATACGAGTGGTTGGCAAACCTAAATTTTTGATTTTGTTTGAGAAATTCAGAGCAGACAGCTGCGAACGCATTAGATTAGCATCACTGTTTTAGTTTATGTAATAAATTTGATTTTATTTAAAAACATGACAAGAACAATAATTAATCTTTGTAATTACTAAATTCATAAGCAAAGCAAATTAACCAAAAATAAAAAGTATGTGCATGTATTGCCAGGCCAGGTAGTAACCATGTTTCTGAATGTAGTCACAAATTGCTGGCAGATTTTTTGTAAAGACTCCTTTCCTGTTGCGGTATTCTTCAGCTTGAGGGCCTCCGGGATATTGAATTTTTACAATGGTACAGTCTATGGCACCAACACAGTTAGGAAATCGCGCCTTACTGTAACACCCTTTTTTCACGCTTTTGATTCCATCTTCAGTTATGGCCATTTTAATGAGTTGGGAACATAAACAGGCTATTGCAACTGACACTTCATTTACAATTTTGTTACAGTTGAATTTTGTAGCCCCCTCAACTCGCATATGTCAATGAAGAAGCCGTCAGTAGCATAGATACACAGAGGACATTTTCTTCTGGGGTGGTAACAGCACGGGTTTTGTCGGTCCTACAGACCTACACAACAAATTTTCTCTGATCAAGTTCTTCAAAACGTTTGATGTACGCATCCGCATTCAGAATCTCTCAAAACATTCTGATTCATTTCACATGTAAAAATGGACAGCTCTTCCTTATTTTAGTAGACCGTCTTGTTCTAGGAACTGCAATGTCACACTCTTCATTTTCTACTTCTTTACAAATGTCTTTTAATTCTTCCACTTACGTTATCAAGCACTGTAAATAATACTGTAGTAGCCTGACTTAGGTTTTATAGCTTAATCAGGCCTATACAATATAAGCTATCCCTAACCTTTTTGGACAAAAATACTTAGTATAGTCCTCGCCACCCTGAGTTGAGGCAGCCAAAGGCCGCACTAGATATACAACGTGCGGCCTTGGGCTGCCTCAACTTAGGGTTGCGAGGACTATAGCACATTTGTTACGTTCAGGTTACGTTCAGCATCCTCTACAAATGATTTTCACACCTACTTCTAGTTTTGGAATTTTGTGAGGTTATGGCGCTATTGTGATTTAACCTTGGTTTATTTTACCACCGAGAGATGGTTTAGTTTAAACCTAGATTTATACCGGGTTTAAATTTGGGGAAACGGAAATAAAAATTAAACTAAGTTTAATTCATTGTTTATCTTAACACTACGTTTAAATATGAGTTGGGGAAAACGGGCCTTAAGTACAATCACCTAACTCATATCAATAGTTGAAGGAATACTGTGTGCAGTAATTAGTTTTGTTTCTATAGTATATAGAATCCTTAAGGATCAAGGTTGGATGCGGTTCTGAGATTATTTTGCGTCCCATTCTCATACAATGTTTTTCTTTTTTTTTATAGGATTGTTCTAAAGGACCATCAAAATAAATCATTTAGTTAATGGTTTGATGTCGAATTGTTCTTAAGAGTGATTTTAAAACTCTTGGTATAAGTATGAAATTGGTCCTATATATATTTTATTAATAGGCTACTAAAATAAAACCTCAGTATTAACAAACGAGCCAATGAAGATGAGGGGTGTCACTACCTGTTGATGTATCACTCCGCCCTACTTCACCCTCCTCCCCCGTAACCCCCCCCCCCCCGCACCACCCACGGGGTGCTGACGTGGACTGATGGGCGCGTCAGCACCAAGTACATCAACTGTTAAAGCTGATCAGTTTCTGTCTCCTCCCACTGAATGATCTGTGAGAGAACATAGTCCAAAAACAGCTCAGTAGGTTTCAGTCCGCTGGAATTTCACTATCACGTCATGTCCCATTTTTTTTTTGTATAAAGATAAGAATTATATAAATTACTTGGAAAATAATTTCTAATTTACTAACTAATTTACCATATATATATATGTTTTAACCAACAGTTCAATTTCCGTCAAGCTTCTTTTAACCTGCAGATCAATATATTACTATGCATAAAAATAATTCGATAGACATAAGAACACCGTATTATATTTTGTTGGCAAAACAACCCCATATTACTGTTAATATAGACACAAATTCCATAAAATGTAAAAAGACACATAAACAAACAACATATAGATACATACTTATTTTTACCCGTTCCATAGTTCATTGCATTTACAATGGCTTACATACTATAACCATTGATTAAAGAAACGTAGTACAGTAATATATATGTAATTGGTTTTGGCAACAAAGTAACTAATAGCCTACAGTTTCGGTGTATTCTCCTTGGTTTTATTAAATCATTGGTATTGGAAAACATGGCCACTGATTTGCCTTGAAATTTACAAAGTTAGTGTGAAGTATATAAGGTTAAAATAAGAGTATTTACCAACATCTGGGAACTCAATCGTAACCATACATGAATCACACTTTTAAAAGCTTTAACTTTTACAATAGGATGCAAAGTGTACGCTACTGACAGTTCTGCTTCTAAAAGTTAATTGAAGAAAATATTAATTCTAACTACCTCTGGACAGAGACGAATAGTGGCAGTATTTGAAAATGTTTATAGTTGCTTAACTGTATAACAAGGCACTTAATAGTATAAATAATAAATTATATAAATTCTGTAAAAATGTACTTTAGCCTCTTAGTTTTGAAAATCATCCGTTAATTTTTCGGTCCAATCATAATGCATAGTATACTAAAATTCGCAGACTAAAAGTTATTGAAGTAATTAAAAAACATGTATACATTGTAATTTCTCTACTGTTTCCATACAGATATATCGATACAATTATTCTGGTAATCTTAAAACTTTCTAAACTCTCGAGCAGAACGGCTATAGAATCTTATAAACTTATTTCCATAATCAATGACACCATTTCAAAATAAACAAACCTACAACGTGACTAGTAGTATGTTTATTTTTTTGGACCAGCTCATTATAAGGTTAAGCAAAATTAGAAGTGTTTTAAAACACAAACTCTTATGCAATCTAGTTTATTGGTGTATTTTTGTTATGTACAAAGATCTGGTTGATCTTGTCATGTCAGTCAAGAAATATAAGTTGTTCACAGCATACACCTTTCTAAATGTATCGATCCAAGACACGAGGACGAATTTAAAATAATCAGCAAAGATTATTGAATTGTTATGATGGTTGTTGGTAAAACAAATGTAATATGCGGAGTCCCTTTCCAACAGTACTATCAAAATCCACAGATTCTGGTAGATCGAGGAAAATATCGAAAAAGGTTGAAATATTGTTATTTGAATAAGGTTTCAACTTGGTACATTCTAATATATTTACGCAGTTATACCAGTTGAGACTAAAGTTAATCAAACAACCGCTCCAATGAGCGCCCCAATCCCAAGGCCATTGTAACCATGACTTCTTAAATACTTAAGGGTCTCTTCCTCTGTTTATGAGGCCAACTTTTTCTCCAATTTCTCCCAACGGCGTTCCCTCTCGTTGCGCGACGCTGCACCAATATTAAGAAAATATTTACTGGAGTTTACTAAATTTAAGTATTCTCAAAGGGGATTGGCAAAAGTCTTCAGAGTAATTGTATGCTAGGGAGTGCAGCATTGTTTTATCTTTCCTAGGGCGGGTTTCTTAAGTTTTTGAAATTTTCACGTTTTCTGTTTATAACACATTTCTTTGCCATACTAATCAACTTTGAGATACAATAGATTTTAGCATTATTTATTTATCTTACGCATCCTTATATATAATACGTGAAGGCGATTTCTTGAAAACAATACTCCTCCGTTAATAATGGACGGATTTTTACAAACGACGTGTCAAAATAAAATATTTTTTGTGTAGACACCCCTTTTCACCAATTCATGTAGTAAAAATCCTCGGGCTTTGCCCCACAGGCCATCAAAGTTGGAGTTTCTCCCATAAGATTAACATGGGGGAATCTAAATATTTGATTGGAAACTTTGTCCCCACTAATTTGAGAGAACGGTTGGGCGTAGAAACTTGGTAGAGGTGTCCAAAGAAAGGTCTTGGTCTGTAGATGAGTTATGAAAAGAAAAACTAAGCAAAATCCCTTAGGACTCTGCCCCAGAAGCCTTTAAAGATCCCTCCACAGAGTTGTTTACATTTTGGCCATGAGAATAATACTTTTTAATGAAACAGCTGTTCATTTTTAAATTGTATTTCAAACAACACATATTTATTGGGAGTTGAATTCTACCAAATAAGTATTTGCAATGTTATTTTCTGATTTTAAAATAGATTTTCTTCTTTATCATGCCATGTTTTGCAATATAACGTTCCATTACGAAATCAGTGGAAAATCCTTTTATCACAGCAATTCTTAAATTATATCTTATTGAACTATCTTATATCTATTGTACGGGTTGGTATGTGCCTTTTTCGCCACTTTTGCCTACATTTTATCATATTATTCTACAAAATATCAAATATTTATGTAGAAATATCTGCTCTTAAGTGTCTAATAAAATCCAAACTTAGAAACATTGCCTAAAATGGTACCTATCTTGACAAATAATTTGCACCTGCCTATATTACGGACTTTGGCGCACTGAATTAGTAACATTATTGAAAATAACACGACATTTTGGCTGTAAAATATGGTACAAAGAGAAAATACTATTTAAGCAGCTACTGTCATGACAGAAAGGTCATATTCCTTTTAAACTAGATCACATAATCCTTTGACTGGGACGGGTGGCGTCGTCCTGTAATCCAGCTACTAGGAGGTCACGAATTGTGGATATTTATAGGAATGCACTGTGGATGCGATACTCCCTGGTGTGGATTAACGTCCGCACGAGTGAGTACTACGACTACCCGCAGTGCTATCCTGATAATTATACCAATTCATAAATACCAATGCAAAAAACAATTTGGTTACAATTCAACTATAAACTGTAGATCCCTTGGTTGCCATTCGCTGTATGGGCTATTAATTAACAGCTGTATCTAAGGAATGTCGGCCTTAGTAACTAACAAGACTTCAAGATCGCGCCACTCTTCCTACACTCATCTCCATTCATACTTGGCTTACCTACTATGAATGGTCACCATAAAAAAACGTATTAAAGGATTAAAGTATTTATCATATACGTTGATTAACAATATGTAAACGTCAATATATACGTAACAGCCATTTTACAGTATTTTTGCTTTTTGGAAATGTTCAATTGCTATGTCATTTGCATTATTTATTGCCAATGAAGCCGCCAAGATCATATGAACTAGGAGGCCCCTAACAGTTCAAGAATAAAAGCCAACTTTACTTCATGTATTCCACTACACCTAACATTCCGTAGAGAGATTATATTGACAACTTTATGTTATTGATAAGGCCGAGCCCGGAGACAACTAACTGACATCCCCCATGTCAAGGAATTCCAGCTTTATCAGTAACCCCACAGTCAATTTCTCAAAACTATGCTAGAGGGTTCATTCATTTGCACAGAAGTACGATATGAACTGACGCGACGTGACGAAGGAAAATCAAACTTACACTGTAACGGATATACCTCCCTTTGAAGTTAGAACGTGTCTTCTCAACAAACATATATTTTTTCTCTAAAACACTGATGAAATCACGGAAGTGTTTAGCTACAAAAGATCCACCAATACGATTTAAATACTATTTAAAGGTTCTACCAAAGGAAGAGATACCATATAACATACTAATAATAACTCCGATGACGTACAGGATAGGAAATATTTTAATCATTGAATGAACAACCAAATTTGGCAACTAACGCAATATTGTTATTGTTTTTACACTTACTCTTTGAACAATGTTAAATGCTCAAAATATGTATATTTCACCCAATTCATCGCAGTTAGATGAATTAACGTAAGCCTTGAAAGTAACCGTCGATTTCGACGGGTTTCCCCTAGTATTAATTAATAGGATATTAAAACTGTTTTGGCCCTAGCACTTACTTTCCCGAAAGTGTTCTCTAAACGGCCCCATAAAGACTGGGATGACTCAAGATATAGTTTGTCTTGTCTTATTTAAAAAATTTTAACATGAACTAATTCAATCTATTAGTTTTAAATAGAAACTAAAAATTTTCTCATTTTCTGGTAGGGAAACGAAAAAAGACCTCCCCGAATATTATTGTAACTCCTTGTGCAGTAAAAGAAAAATTAACACCGACACCAGGAATTCGTTGTTCCACGACAAAACAGAGCATTGATGGCATATTGTATAATTATAGCTGGCTCATCAACTTTCTTGACCTCCTAGATCCAACCAAGTCTACAACACTAATAACATTTCATCCACTAATGAACGTGTAAATAATTTGCAAAAATAAAACTTATACTACATCGTTCATGAATATACAAAAAACCCAAAATGTTATACGTAATTTAAAAAAAATAATTTAATTAATCTGGTTTTTAAATTCATGCCAATCATTTAATATTAAATTTATGATAAATTCTAGTGTGTTATGTTTTGTTATATTAAATTATACGTTGTACTCAAATTGACTTTATAACAAATAAACATCTAAACAGGTAGTTAACGCTTTATAATTGCTCTTGATTCATTCATCAATGCACACAAACAAACATAAACTCTACGGTATATCGATTTAATTGCAAATACAAAGTTATACATTTTGAAGATGTATTTGATACGGCCTTATCTAAAAGTCGTATTTCGAAGCATATTCTCCATTAAGGGATTTCTACTGCAATCAACTCCTTAATTACCGCAAGAAATCCTTGAATCCTCAGTCGCTACTCAAGGACCGGATTAAACCCCTACGATCATTAAGGTTGGCCCCTAATTTATGAGCAAGTTCCTAATCTAACTGGAAGTAGGAAGGTTAGCTAAGAAAACATACAATATAGAGCCAATTCATTGTAGGTTGGTTCAATTCCAGGTATAAACTAATCAAATCATTTGTGAAGATTACATAGCTGATGTTTTAGTTTTTCAGAGAACATACTTTTTGGAGAAGTAATTCAATTGGATTCCTAATTGGGGAGACAATAATAAATAAATATTCACTTTCCCTAATTATATATCATTTAGTGTAGACGAAGGATTTAAATACAATACTCTTGGTTTTTTCTACCATAGAATGTCCACATATTTTAGAAATAGTATAACCAAATAGCCCCTTAAAAATGTGGTTTTGAATATTGAATTATTCGCCTGAACGATAACCACGATGTTATTAGACTTATCCTTTTTTTCATCTGTCTGTTTGTAGGCCTATATGATTTTCTTATTAGTCTTAATAGTCTTTGCTATAGCCAATGATAATTTAAGTTTGTCAAATTTAGAAGGAAACATTATTCGATAATATAAAAGAAGCTAATCCCAATGATTCCTAAAAAAAGAGCGGTTGATATTCTTTTCAACGGTTGGCACACGTTTCACTATGTGCTATTTAATTTTACTAAAAAAATAATGTTTTATCAATAGGTTTTGTAGCTGGTGGCATACGAATAATAGTAAAGATATACTTTTTTTTAAACACCCTTTATAGTGATAAGTCGACAATTATTTACTTTCCCTGTGATCCAAACTGTAAATGAGCCAATATCTTTAGGAGCGTCTTACCCCTCCAACTCTTGAAGCAAATCATCCCCTCATAGTTAAGGTCATGTTCTCAAACTTATTGATAATGATGCAACTTGGACCAGTAATTTGTAGACATAATGTTGAACACACGTGCATCCAAAATACTGCCCAAGTAGGATAACCGCACATCCAATCATGTGTTACCAGTATCCAGTAAGTTGTTCCAACAACTTATAACAGACACTGTAAGGTGGGAAAATCAAGAGCCAAACTAAATTAAGTAGAGAGCTATATTTTTCCAAACTAGACTTGATATTTCTGTCTATCTATCCATTTAACAGTTGAATATGGTTATTCACATAGGGATATTATTATTTTTATGTACATTCATAGGTTTAAGTAACATACAACACACAATTTAGAAACTTTTTATATTATATTTTATTATCTAATTTTTTTTAGATTCTTGCAGTTGAAGCCTTCACTTGTCAACGTATTATTTTTCAAAGAGTAGGAAAATTATCATATAGGCTACTCCAACAGCTTTACGCAATAGTTTCATCAACATTTCTAGTTCACATCTGTTGTAGTAGTGTCAGCTTAAATCATGCAGCCCCAATTTGTATTAAAATACCATTATCGTCAAATCTGTCCAAAAGTTGTTTATTTTGTATTTTGAAAAAGCAAAGATTCTATTGACTAGATTCCTGTGCCTTAGCCGTGATACGGGGTAACCTAATTTCTTTCTGGAAGAGAGTTTCCTAATGAAGGACGAAGGTTTATGACAGATCTTTGCAAGTTAAGGTCACCAGAAGTAGATTAACTGTCTCTGGATTATAAGAGGCATTTAACTCGTGGCGAGGTATTGACACTCATGTATTAAACCATAAATAAAACATCTTCGATATTATTTTCATGTGGGTGCATTTCTTTCCTCTTTTAAGAATGGTTCTTGTGCATCAGTCATACCCCACAGCAATGGAAAGAGGGAATTTGATACTACGAGATTTTGTTATGTGTTAATACATATTTTACCATTTTCTGTGTGTCAATAACATTTGATGTGGGTAGTTAGGGATGTCTGATACAATGTCACAAACGATACGTTTAAATATACATCTAATAGCTGTCTTGAAATGTGTGGTATAATGGAGAGTAGATAATTCTCGAATGAATGTGCAATAATATCATTTTACAACATATTCATTATAAGCTAGAGTACATCTCAGTATTTATTTCAGCCATTAACAGAAACTTCGCATGCAAGACAAGTAAAGCCGAGCCATTTGGCTGTAAGTGTAAGCGTCGGTATTTATAGAAAAGCTAATTGCAAGGAAGGCTTAAGACTGAAGTCAGAGCTGTACAATGTGCCCAAGCTGTTGTGAATTATATGAATAGGATTCATGTATAATGTTCACTGCTATTGCTCGCATGTTGGCTACAGTTTAAACGATTTCAAGAACAGTTCCAACCACGGGAGGGGATTTTAAGGTTTCTACCTCCAATTTTTTTTTTAAATTTGTATTTCTAATTCTTATTACTCAAATTTTTTTTCACCTTAACAAAACAAACTAAATTACAATGTAATTTACCCTATTTTTAGTTAATAAAGGTGCATAACGTGCTACACTGTAATGCTATTCTTAATAGCATTACATATATTAGATATGTAGATATGTATCTGTAATGCTAACGTGCATGTTAATGCTTTTCTTACTCAGAAAAAAATATTAATTGCTTATGGATGTAACAAATTCAGGCATTTGATTTAATTTATTCTTGTCCTCAGGAAAAACTTTTATATTAATTCCGAAGAATGTATTTTTTTACCTTGGTAGCGGCAAACCTACTGTATGTTCTCACTAAGCCAATTTTCTTTTTAGATTTACAGGTCGTTAAGTTAAGAATTAAGCAGTTGGAAAACGGCAAATCTTTAAGTTTACTATAGCAAAAGTATTTTTTTTTACCGAATCCTAGCTTTTATTACTGATCAAATATTGACCTTCCAAAATGCCATACATCAAAATGAGACGTTATTGTTGGCATAACCAGATATTTACCAATTCAATTTGAAAATCTGCACATTTTTAATGTGTCTTACCTACAATAAGTGCGTTGGTTCCCCACATATTGCATGTTTGTTTCATAAAGTTGTAACAAATTTTAAGTGCAGAATGTCGTTAAAGTACCTTGACTCTCAGTTACCAATTGACGTTACATTGCGAACAATAGTTACCACTTGAGATAAAGTGTATTAATTCCACTAAGTTTGTCTTTGGCAACAGTTTACATCTAGGAACAATCACTTTGCCATCCCGTTCCGGCCATTTAGCGCTCCAATGAGAAGATTCACCATAACTCTCCAAGACGTTGTTTAACTTTGGATCCCTTTACAACGTATTTGCTCGATAACTGCCGTTAATCATGTATATTACTGAACCTAAGTTGCTTATGCAAGCGTTTGTAGAACCGATCACCACAGAGTTTCATACTGATTAGAAGAATAATGTTTTACTTAAATACGGCTTGTATTTTCGTTAATGTTTAATATCTAGCAATTTTTTAGGTTAAATTTTTATTTAAATAAAATAACATCGCAATGGAGCCTAGTCAGTGATTTTGTAGGTTCACATCGTAGATGACTATATTTATTAAAGCTTTTCAATCTTATTCTGTATTGGCTGTAACAAATTATTTTCAAAATGTATTTAATTATAACGTAAAAGTTCAAGATTAAAAATGATTATCACAGTACTACGATCTTCTCGTATCTCCTCGTATTGTCACCATATTAGCTTTGAGTATTTATAGTTATTATGTTTGCAAAGCTAAAGGTTTGATTTTTAATATAGTTTGTGTCGCTTTTTCGTATTTATTTTAAATTCCAAAAATAATAATATTCACGTGCAAAATTGTAAATTTTTAACGGTCCGACACTTTGCCCCAATATAATATCGTTAACATAATAAACATGTTAACGTATTGATATTTCTTTAAATTTACAATCATTTTAAATCGTAACTATTTCATCGGTCTGTATGGATATCGGTACATAAAGATTAGGTACATCCAAGGTTATACGTAAGCCAGGTGATGATTTTTCGTTTAAATCAATGTAGAAGTGAGTTTAACTGCTTAAGATAAATTGTCTGCAAATCAAGACTTTTGGTAAACTTACTTGAGTCTCAACAGTGAGTACAAGGGCTTTGAATGTACTCTGTACAAAGACAGTTTGATGTAAATATTGGCTTAGCCTTCTCCGTTCAGTTGCCCTGTTCTATTAGCTTACAGTTTTGTTTCTCTTGTGTCACCAGGAACCTTCATATTTCACATATCTTCGAAACTTAAATAACAAGTATATGTTGGAAGCATAAATGACACTGTTGATTAATTTGGCAAAGAAATGTATGCTCTTAACGAATTTCCCTACAGGGAAGTAGCTTTTACCGTAGGTCTCCTAAGAAAACCTAGACCTAGGACCGATTTACTTTTTTATTATGATGTCCCCAGAGGCACATTGTTGTACGGTGTAAGGTTACGGGGAAATTTCCGAAAAATATATACTTACAAAACTCCAACGTTATTTTTTATGGATGAAACAAAAATTGTTCGTTTCGTTGTTTAAATATGTATTTTGATCCAATTTAGTAAATTAATCTTTTCACCCTGCACTAATAGAATTTGACTAAAAAACACCTTTCCCTTCTCTGTAGCAACAAACCTAAGATACAAATAAAAAATTAACAATTAACTATTTTAGCACAATCAGTTGATTATATACTTAAAGAAAACCTTCCGCCATAGTATAATAGCAATTGCCTAAAGGTCACTCAACAGATTTGCCCAAGTGTGAATGTATGTGGCCTTCGTTTCAAGGAGAAAATATGTTTGGTATTAATAAAAAAAAAATTAAAAAAGGTTTACATAACATCATTAATGGAAAAAACTATGATATCAGACAAATAATTAACTCTCTCCCTTTTTTTAGTCTAAAACTCACATAGGCCTACATAATAGTTTAACATTAATTTGCAGACAGTAACTACAATTTTTCAAATACTTGAAGTAAATGGCTGAAACGAAAGAGTAAACAAAAGCGGTTAAACAGATACAAAAAGTATTAAATGAATTTTATTTGCATGCTATAAGCATATTAATTTCAATTACTGTAGTAATCTTCATGATCTACTACAGTATGCAACATATTATAGCATTTACACTTCAAAAGTACTTTAGTTTTGTTTGCGATATTTGACTCCTATAATTAAAAATTAATTATTATCTTGTGAAGTTTAGTGATACTACTTATACAACCTCACGTCGCGTCACATCCGTGCCTTTCCATAAAACGAGACGTCAATCTTATTTGAGTCATAAAAAAATGCTCAACAGTTTTAATTTACAAATGTAATTATATAAAGTCAGATAGATACATGAATTATATCCAGCTGGTGATTTTACTATACATTAGGTTTCCTGCCAGAGACTCCTACAATATTGTTATGGAAACAATGTTTGTCTCACAAATAACGTACAAACAACTCATAAGCTATCAATAAATAATTTGTGAGCTGTGTAATGACTTTTCCTTATTTAAAAACAAGATATACAATGTATATTTCCAAAACAATACATTTAAGTGTATTGGTAAAGCATGTATTGATCAGGGATAGGACGATTCACAGAGCAGATTTACGCATTTAATCTCAGCACAATAATCAGAGCAGTTTACCTGGCATCATGAACCAATCGGGAGATCCGATTTATTATGTAATCATAGATTGTCAGCTTCTCCCATATGTGCCATGTACAATGTACACTGTACTGACTGTTACAATGGCTTGGGTTGGAAATATGATTGAATTTTAATTGCCACAATCTGCTCAAATATTTTACAGTCAAGCTCGTTTTTGAAACTATTTCAACAATTTGGACTGACCAAATGAAAATCATTCTTGAAATTTAATTGAAATGTAAGCTATAAAAACACACATATATATGTTTTACCTAAACCTTCCGGCAATAGTTTCGGATGTTGTTAAAAATACCCCCGCCGCAGCAAACATGCCGTCTAAGCGAATTTCCATTTGGCTGAATTGATTTTCAATTGATCTATTTAAATAACATTAGGTTTAACGAGTACCTAGGTTTGCTGCTACAAGGAAACTAATAAAGTGTGTGTTTTAAGTAAAATAATTATTGCTTAGTATAAAATGAATATATTTGCCAAGTTTGATCAAAAGATATCCATAAACAAGCAAACTACAACATTTTACAATATTCTCCATAAGAATAACATGGAAATTTTAAATTTAAATTTTTTTTAGTTTTCTCCGTAACCAATAACCGTACAAAAACACTTTGATATACTGAATTGTTTGTTTTTTTAAGCTCTTTAAGAAGGTTTAGAGAAAAATTGGAAAATTTTGTGTTTTGAGGGTCTAAAGTGAGAAAAACCAATTTTTACCCCATAAAACCCCCCATAAAATCCTGTTCCCATGGTCCGATCATGCTGGATCGCGAACTCATTCAAGTTTATCCCGTCTTACACCTTTAAACCAAATTTCATCAAAATCGGATAAAAATTACTCAAGTTATCGTGTTCACGGACACACATATATATATATATATGTGTGTCCGTGAACACGATAACTTGAGTAATTATATATATATATATATATATATATATATATATATATATACATATATAAAAATTTTAACGAATGGTGTTTTTGGCCTCTGGGGACATCAAAATGAAAAAGTAATACAAGTGTATCAGAACATCATCAGAAGGTACCCAGTTACATAGCTGCCTTTTTCACCGCATTACATTATGCTTCAAACCTACGCTGGAATAATTTATGTTAGTATACAACATATTTCATTAAAATTTTTTATAAGGGAAAATTTATAAAAACGCCAACATATTTGATTATCTAAACTTCCAGCCCACTAACTCTGTGTTAAAGTTGTAATCAAATCAAAGGTTTCTAAACATGTGGTTTCTAATATAAGGCAGATAAAAGCATGTGTTCATCATATAGTGTAACAGTTTAAATCGTCACTTACAACAGCCTTACACATGTTATAAAGCAACTTTTGTGTTGGCTGGAGGGTAATATTTTCACTTTACATATTTACATAGCTAAAATGATAAACATTTTACTTTCTTAAAATTGATATCAGCATAACACCCTTTAGGTTGTTTACTAAATTATCATGGAAAAAACATCTAATGTAAGTCAGTAACAAAGCTACGCAATTTGTCTTACTTCTTTCTAGACTTAGCTCTCATTCATATTCAGTTTTAAAGTGTGTAAATGTGGGCGTTGTTGTCTTAAATGAATGATTGAAACCACGCTCGAAAACAAATACCAATTAATTGTGAAGAAACCCGCTTTCGTCGCTTGTGGTTGAACTTTAAATAGCAATGGAAATATAGCGACACAATGAAAGTTAGCTGTGTGAGGAAAGTCCGTGGAAGTGTGCGAGATATTGGAAGCTATGAGTTTCATTACAGTCCTCCATGATTGGGACACACGACAATGTCCTGTACATTGGAACTGATTACCACTGTGATACCAGACTAGAGAAATGCACACAATAAACTTGCATTAGATGTAAGTGATCCGTGCAGTTACTTTCACCATTGTCGGGAGTTGACGGACGTATTGGTAACAAAAAGGCGTGTAAAAATCCTTTGGAACATTCATAGTCAATGAGAGTTTTGAAAAGTACAGGATAATTTACAACTAAGGTTAAGAATACTTTGATAGCTTGGTAAACATTTATATATTGATTTTCGCACATAATGGAGTTTAAATTACACTCTCTGTGGATTCATACTTCTCTCTGTGTCTTCATACTAGTTTCAAGAATGTACATCTTCCCTATTGTCCGAGGCCAGCTTGACAACGGGCAATCTTCAGCATTACGTTTTAAGGACACAACATACTATTTAGAGGAAACCACTGACTGTGTCTAACAGTATGTACCGAGGACTTAATTTCTCTCTAAGAAGGTTAAATTAGTAGAGTTTTTATGTCAATATGAGTTTCCAAACTTTCTAATACACCAAAATTGTGTTCTCCTTCTTAAAATATTCTACTTATAATATTGTATTGTTTGAATCAAGAAACTATTGGTACGATCATAACAAATCAATGAAAAACTTGTTATTACGTCCTATTTAAAATCAAGTACCACATTTAAAATAAAATTGCCTGTTAACTAACGAAGTAAGAAACTTGACTATATTATTCCAATTTTCTTTGTCATCTGTCTACTTGTACCAGCAAGGAACATAATGCTCGATGACACGACAAAGGTTCGCCACCAAAGGAGGAGTTAGGGATACGCAATCATCTATAATGGACATCCACAACACCAGGGATTACAAGTTTGAGTCCACTGAAGGACGCGGAGTGGAGCGTGGAGCGCGGCGTCGTGGTCAGGCGGCTTAGTCTCTAGATGTTGGTTGCATCACTTATTAACAATCTGCCCAAGTGTTCTCTTTGATCACTATTATGATTGCTTAATCTACTTGGCACAAAGAGTGAGAGCTACTTTAATGTCGAACTACTTACTTAGTTAATTTGGAAACATTTAGTAATATCTACCGGGATTCTATTTACAAATCTTGTCGGATGAAGGCTTTTTAATATTTTAGTAGCTTTGTTTGTTGGGGCATAGTTTAAAATTAGTAGTTTTCTTTTATCAGGTCCTTGAAATCTTTTCCCTGCTGATCATTAACAGAAAAATGTTTAAGATCTGTAATTAATTATTAATATTTTAAAATAAAAATTATGACGTTAACATGTTAGCACTACGAGTTTTCATAGAATATTTCTATCCAACAAATGTTTAAAAGACAAAATTAAATTGGCAAACCAACTAAATCATAATGATAAACAATAAAATTAATTGAAACTACTATGTGGACTCATCACTATTACATAATCATGAATTTCTATTGAAAGTGCAACGTGCGCTATACATGATTAAATAAACTGTTTACAAAATATTAAAGGCCGAGGGGTTATGTGCACTCATTGTATGTATGCTACGTTAGATCGTCTTCCATTGTTTTTCTTCCAAGCATAGGTTTGGAGTTTGAGCGGATTACTCTATAAGGAGAGTACACTATCAAACTATTAAACTGTAAGTTATGCATATGAGTACTGAGTGTTTACCCCAACTTTCTCGTACTTAACTCACTTGAACGGTACTAAGCAATTGACCAAGAGCCTGAGCTTTTCACAGTCTTAAAAGTGCACTATAATGATTATTAATTCAATAGTGGCAAGAGTAGAGTTTAAGTGTGAGGGGTTTCGGGTCTTATAAGCTCTTAAGTTCCATAACATAAGTAGAGGCATTACACACATTGACTCGACACAACTTCATAAGGACCTAACATTTAGTTGCTACTCTTTGTTGGTGCTCTTAATATTAATGTTTGATGATATCCTAACTTTGTATTTATTAATTGCCGATAAATTAAGAAATTTATGCATTGAAAAAGAAAAATTATCAAATGAGTTGTGTCTTGTTACAGATTTATAAAGGATAAAATCACACCTATCTCCTTATGTAAATATAAAACGGCCAAAAATTTTTTTCCATGCATTCTTTTTTAATAAGAACCTGTAATATTTTTTTTAGTTTTTCAAGGGCCAGGCTAGTTTTTCATGGGATTGCAATCCATCTACATTTGAGTAGATTCAAATATTCAGGAGGTCCCATAGATATTTGCACAGAACTAAATTCAACTAAACCTCCAATAATGGATTTCCAGATCTGTGTATGGGAGAGGTTAACATTTAAGTACTCCAGGGAGTTGTTGACAATGCTGTGATTACGTCATAAAGTAGAACTGTGTCACATTCTGCCTGCGTTACTTATTGAAACATTGCACTGAGATTAAATGTGTAAATCTGACTAGCTAGCGTGCATCAGGGAGTGGATGTGAATCACTACGCCAACAAACAGTTTCTGTGTAGCTCTGATACAAAGTCTTCATTAATTTATTGCTCACACATTTTGAAAAAACAAAAGCACAATGCCTCCAAACAATGTTGTTAAACATATTAATAAAGAGTAAAATAAACCAATTTAATTTAGAGTAAAATAAATCCTTTTTTATTGAGAGAATGTTTAATCATTATACTTTCAACCTTCAACCACAGACTAGACTAGTCTGTGCTTCATTTTATTATTATTTAGACTCTAACTAATCTTTTTAAAACATTTTGATGTTACCACTACAGTCCACAATAATATTTTTACGATTGTGAATCAACCGAATGACTAATTAATTGTTTCGTAAAGTACAAAGTGTAATGCTGTAATTAAAGCCGTACATTTGGTGTTGCCGTGTTCTGAGATTGTATCAGTTTTGTCATTTCACACAATAATTAAGCCCTCTTGTACAAGCGCTCGCAGCGCCACGTGTTCTCTAGCGGCAGTTAGGCGAAGCTCACGTTACAGCTATACTGCAATATCTACAAGTAATGTGTCTAGAATATAACAGTCTATGATTCTTGTATTGGAAATACAAGTAACTCGTCAGTTCACACTATCCAAATAATATACGAAGGCTTATTTCGCCAATTATAAACATGCGAGTTTACTTATATTTATTCTGTATGTTCCAACAGGTAACAGTTGTAATACAAACCCCCTGAAAATTGTCATTGGTAGTTTATGCAATATATAATATAGTTTCCAGTATTGTTTGCACTACATTTCTTAATGGTTTACATTATGTACAGAAACATTTGATATTATGGCGTTATTATTAACATACAGATACAAAAAATTATAAACCACTTTTTAAGCTATATACAGATGTGTATCTAAGATTTTCATTAATTATATTGACATTGAATATTTATTTTTATTATATTGAAGATGAATATTTTACAAAACAGGCCTTTTGATTTTTTTTTAAGTATTACTTTATTTCCCCACTACATCTTTATTTCAGTTGATTTAAAACCCCTACAAACACTAAGAACTCTAAAATAATAGCTATTTGTAAGTATTTTTTTTTTTCTGAAAAAGATTTTACATGTATCAACTATTGTTTTTTCCTACATTTACCTAACAATGTACATGTTCTCTCACTGATTTGAGAAAGCAAAGTGGCCAATTCGCTCATCAGTGAGACAATGTTAACATTGGCTCACTCTAATTACTTTGTCTCACTCCAGATTTGCAACGTGAAGGCACGAAATAGTGAGCGCGTAACATGCAGACAACGTCGTATGCGCGCGAAATACGTTGGCAGCACTGGCTGTAAATCAGCTGGTCAGCTGTTGTACTGTTGTATTTGTCACTTCACATTAAATGTTATATTAAAAGTTCACTTTTCTGTAAAAATAGGTTATGTTTCTTCACCAATTTATTTGTTTTATGGTAACTGTAGGAAAAGTATAATGTGCAACTCGAGTTCAAAGTACAATTGCCTCACTCGAGAAACCATTCCTAACTCGCCTACGGCTCGTGAGTAAGGATTTCTCTCGAGTGAGTCAATTGCTCACTTTTCTCACTAGTTGCACAAATAACTATTCCTCTACGAGTAATGTAATAAACGTTAGCTATAGTATGTTTGTTAGACTGAAATGACGATATTCTATCAGCTTTATACATAATACCGGTGCCATATCTTAACGTGGTTAACATTAATTAGTTCAAATAAGTCATTTAATACAAAAATAATTACTTGGATGTGTCATAAACATTCTAATGCAGGTCTTTTTCCCTATATCAAATAAATATTAGTTTGCATAAGACGCAACTAACACAAGTAAACTTAGACTCGGCGTATATCAGTGTAAAGCTCTCATTGTGTTTAATACGGCCATTAAAAGCAGAACCGTGTAAATCACGATAATCCAGCTGTTTGGCTGCAAATGCAACTGTCAGTATTAAAAGGATATCTAATTGATATTCCGACTTGTTTTGTAAATGTTAATTGTATGTAGGTATCACTTATTTTACACGTAAAAGAGATCATAACTTTACATAATATACTTGTCAAGTTTAAATATTCGGCAAATCAGCTTAATCCCTACCTACAATCAAAGATTTTTTCAGGGTTTATAACACTTGTATAATAAATATTTTAATACTTTTGATAGGTAGCCAGTTATTGTAAGACACAAAAACGGCAAATTTACGATAACTTATATTAAATTATCTAAAATAGAGAGCAAAAGTGTTATTCCGTAATTAACAATCCTCTACATACTGTAGCCATTCCACTAACGACATTTAAAACGCAGGTGTTGCCGTTCGGATATGTGAGGAGACGCCATCTCGACTTGTTATCATTATATTGCTTTGAAATACGTCGTTTACGTGCAATTCTGTAATGCCTAGCACATCTCGCAACGACAAAGGTCTAATCTTCTGTGGAAATTAATCCCATTATCTGCATATTGTACAGTTTATCTATCACTTACTTACAATGTTACACTAAATATAACTAGGCAAGTAACATAGAAAATTGTATAATCTTTTTTTTCCTTTTACTATTGCATGAATTGAAGGATGGATTAGTAAGCCATTTCTTCTTTAGCTGTCTTAATATCATAGGTAGACTTTCCAAAAGACTGGTATAGCAATTTTGTTTAACAAAATGAAAAATTACATTCACACGATTAATTAACAACCGATTTAATGATTTCTCGTGTTATTAAGCAGCGCGTTAACGAATCTACACACGTGCAACTGTTATTTATTGACAAAATATGTATCTGTAGTTTGAATTATAAAGAATAACAAGAACATGGTTTATTCCAAATTTATTTAGTACATCTCTTGTTAGTTTTTTTTAAAAAGTTAATAAATACATTAGTATTTGTACTTTTAAACAATTTCAACATACTTAACTTTTTAACAACCCCAACTAGATAATAAGATGAATGGTAGAATGTGGCCAAGGCTTTGAGAGGCATGAAAAATGCAAGACTGTATAAACCCCAGACCAAGCGTAATTTGTATTGTAATATCTCCCTCATGTAAAAGACTCCGACCGGAACACTGTTCTGCTTATGAATGGTGGTTTTAAAGTGGGAACTTTATTTCTTGTGGTTTTGGATGAGTTCTACGGGGAATAGGACAATCCACATACATCCAAAGTATGGTTAGTATCAAGAAAAACAAGTTCTTCAATATTTTCTATATAGCATCTTATTTCACCATTAAAAAGTACCTTTCGTTAATTATTTGCAATATTTAAACATATTTGTTTCCAGAAAAACACATTGCTACAAAAACAAAAAATGAAACAATAAAATCCAAGCTACTATGCAAGTTTTAAGTTTATTTTTTCACTCAACTAATAATGCGCACTTTTTTTCATAATATTTGGCAAGAAATCATACATATTTTGTCTACATATTGTTTAGTTTTGTTCAAACATCAAAATACCTTACTATGATGGTTTTGCGAGAGTGGTTTCACTAGGTTGCTGGACCTAAATATTATTTTCAATCAGCACAGTGTGACATCATGATGCGGTTTCGGAATTTTTTTAAATACATTTCAACGTTGATAGTTAGGAGAAAAAAAAACTAGCAGGTTAGGTTAAATGACAAAGAAAAGTCATATAAGGATGCAGAAAAGAAGTGTACATTGTGCTTAAAATTGCCTTTGGGCGATTTTGATTAACGCTTTAAAAATTCCCAATGTTCGTTATAGAGAATCTCTGTACATTTCCCAAATCATTAAATAAATTTTAAATCTAAACCCGACACGTAATAGTATAGCCAATACGACTTGCTGAGCCTAGTCCCTCAACCTCGTGGCGTATCACCCCTTTCCCTTTCCAAGCCAAGTAACTATTTATCACAAGCACCCTTCTGGTAAATGAGTCGGAATGAGTATTAATTCACCATCTTAACCTTCAACTCCCGCTCTAAATCTCTCGGTCGTGATTTCAAACTTCCTGGTGATAAGCAAACTTGGCCTATAATTTGAGAACATTAAGTTGGGCGTCGCTACCTTCGAGACTAATTAATTGTCTATTACGAATGCTGTTATGAGCGGTTATTCTTTTTGTTTTTATGTTAAGATAGTCCAGCTCTGATTTTAAACATTCCCTCAGTTATTTTGTATGCAATTTATTTATAAGCTTACTTCATGATCACTAACACAATCTTCAACTATTACCAGCGGGCTATTAGCCTAATTGTTTAGTTTATAAACTAATTGATTATTGCGAAATAAAAACTTTAATAAGGCCAGTGCATGGTAGGCGTGATTGTACTCTGAAAGCCCTATCAAACCGGTTTTGTGTTTATATAGTTTTAAAACATAAATTCAACTAATAACTGTAAAATTGGTAAAACCTTTACAAATTGAATGTTGCTTAAACACACATGGAAATATGTGGCAAGAGCATTAACGGTCGGATAAAACTTTACCTTTAAACAACAAAATGTAACAATTTAGTGTAATAATAATAAGTCATATACATAAGATTTTATATTTCTTGTCTATTGATGTTTTGTATAATGCTCACTATAATAGCAAATTTTAGTGCTGTCTTAATGCTCGAATCGATTTAGAGCAAAAAATTTATCAACCCTGTTGTGCTTGGTTACAGCCAAGTTGTGCTTGACAGAAAACACGTACACCGATTCTTTGATCTTGGTTTAAGCGTTGACTGTTGGATATTAATTGTCAAAGGTTTAAGCCAATTAGCCAATTATTAATGTAATAAGTTAAGTTGCATAGTGTGTTTGTTAGGTGGTACGATATCTATAATGAAATAAAACAATGAAAATGATTTGTATTGCCAATACAATGCATTGATTTGTACATACAATATTATTATATTATTGGCTTTAACGTTATTTGTGGCATTTTGGCATTATGGTGTGCTCGTAGGAAATCAAATGGCAAATGTCAAAAATAAAATGAGAATCAAATGACTTAACAACCTTTCTAACACATGGAGGCGTGATTCAAATTCCGGTAAATAGCTAATGGCGTCAATCAATAATAAAACAACTTACTTTTTGTTCCTCAACTAAACAAAATGGACGTAAATTAAGAAAAGGTTTTCAGCAAGATGCTGCAACATGCCATACAGCAGACGACACAGTTCGTCTTTTGAGAAAAACGTCTACTAAAGCAGTTATCTACTGATTTCCATGCTTGTGTGATCCCACCAACAAACTACGAGCTACGATTTTTTTACTCCTACTATTTAATAGCATTTTCTGTAAGAATATGTCAACCCAAAAGACACAGACTATGCTGGCAAACTTGGAAATCAGTTGTAGTCGTTTTATTGCTGGAATACACCACCAGTTGTTGAAAAGTGTGTACGAAAATTATATTTATAGATGGCATCATGGTGTCAAAACACTATTTATAAATAAATCTTTACATAACATCAATTGAAAAGAAAACATTACAAGCATTTTAGCTTACTATTCGAAGGCAAATCTGCTTATTCGTATAAAACACAAATATCTATTTGAATGTTGGCTCTGAATCATTAAACCCATTGTCAAATCTCTCTACAATTCAAATATAGGTAGAAATGTTTACTAAATATCAATTCTTTATTTTATTTACGCACAGCGTATTAATTGTTGGATCTGATAACTACATGTGTGCTATTTAACCTACGACATATGCACACATCCGGCGTTCCTAGAGGGTTGTTGATTACGTAATAAAATGGGACTGTGGCACATTCTGCCCGCGTTACTTATTGAAACATTGGACTGAGATTAAATGTGTAAATCTGTCTAGCTAGCGTGCATCAGGGAGTGAATGTAAGCCACAGTAAAATTTGACAACGTAGTAGTTCTGGTACGTAAGTAAAATAACTAAAATAACTCACAGGTTACATCCTCGTTGTGGCAGAATCATGTAAGTCGTATTGAATTGTTCATAAATATGAAAACTAAGCCATATAGTTGCATTAGTAAGATTGACGAAATATCTATGGTCTTATCAGGTATACCGTTACAAATTGCCTTGTTTAGATAGCTTATACTCAAGAGTATATCTTGCATACATCTTTGGCTGTCCTTCCTGAAAACTCTGATATCTGAAATGCGAGTTAATACACCGATACTTTTGGAGAATTTACTAAGTCAACGCAGGGCTACAGATATACATATCAGATACAGATATGTATATCTCTAGCCCTGAAGTCAACGTACATAACTTCTAATGAGATTAAATCTCAGTAAATGTTCAAATTTGTTTATAGATGTCGTACACAAAAGTTGTTTTAACCTAATAAGAAGGCCTAACCAAAACTAATAATTAATGGTAGGTAGGTAAACTTTCCAGGTTTTTTAATATAAAAAAAACAAACACTAAATTTCAATGTTTGATGTCTGTGGGGGTGGGGGAGGGGGGCAGAAATATAATACTATACTAACAAGAAATCAATGAAAGAATGGTAGGATGAAGTGGCTTGTCAACTATCGTACTCGGCGTTGCCAATTCGAGGGTAATTTGGGCCTTCGAGGGTATTTTCGAGGGTAATTAATTTTCGAGGGTAAAAAAGGGTATTTTGAACAACCCGAGTCCCGAGTGCAACACATATTAATACAGTAATAATAATTAATTTATGTTCATAATTGTCATTACTCTATGGAATGTGTTGCACAGTCGTCTGATACATGATTTATGAGTGTTTGTACGATCTATTAGTAAATTAATTATACTCAACGTTCTGTACCCAAGGGCATCTAAGCTTCCACTTACACAGAACGCCTTGGAAGTGGAACTTAGAACAGTTCCTGGGATAACAGCTATTTGTTTAATAGCTTCAATCTATATCTTTCTTGAACCAGGAGAGATAGTAGTTTTCAACAGTTGTATTTGCGAACTGTGCATTGTGAATGTAAAGGTGTTCCGGTGTTTGTTTAATCGACCTGAGCTGCTTGAATGAAAGTCAATATTATGATTTGAAAATGAAATTGCTACGAGCATTGAGTGTTCTGAAGCTGAAGTGATTTGTTAAATAAGTATTGACAAATTGTTGTGTGTTGCGTGTGCATGAATTATTTATGAAGTAAAGTTTTAACTGTTCACATAATCTATTTTTTTCGGATTCCTCAAGAAAAAAGAGTGATTGTTAATAAAGGCCTAGGTTAGGTTGAGCTATGTGTGAAATTGTTATAGTTTCACAGGCAAGCTGTGAGAAGCTAATACAGTACACATCAGAAGCAGAAGTAATAGTTACCTCGGAAAAGTGCTCCAAGAGCAGCAAGAGCTTTATGCGCATGCACAAGCTGAGGTGCCCGTGGGTGCAGAATTCGAGTGTATTATTATTCCATTAGGTTCCTGTAATTTGTTTACATTTTCAACACTTAATACCTGCATTTACCTTGATTTTAATAAATTGTTTGAATATTCGATTTTCCAATACAAAATCAATAATTAATATTCGAAACAGGGCCTAGTAATGTAAAAGTTTCTAGTTTTGCGATGTTGGTGGTTTTCGAGGGTATTCGAGGGTAATTTTGAGCGGGACTGAGGGTAATTTTACTAAAAGGGATTGGCAACACTGGACTACTATCGTAGGCCAGACTGTTGTGTGCGAGAAATTGGAAGCCATCAGTTTCAACTACTCCATGATGGGGGCACGCGAAAGACGACATTGGAACTGAACCGATCACCTGGCACACAAAACGTACAAAATATGGTTGTACAGGCTCTTACAGCCAAGCCATTTTGTTGTAGTATATACAGAACCTGCTACAAGGCCTGAGAATATTCCAGAGAATTGTTAATATCCGAAACCGACCACCTATATTAAAGTGCAGGGGGTTCACAAAAAAAAGTTCATTAAAAGGTCGTTATACTGGAGAATCGCTAAGTGAAGTGGATATCGGAATGTACACATTTTTTTTCAAAATACATTATTGCAATAACTGACTAACCATCACTGTATATACAAAATTTTGTAAGCAACTTCATTGGTTACCATTTTGAAATGGATCGCACAATGTGAAGTCAACCCGTGCATACTTAACACTTACGTTTAACTTATCCTCCACAAACTCTGATTCTCTAACACAAGGAAAATGTAAGTGTTGTTTAATCCAAGTAGCTATGTTTAGTTAAGCTCTTCTCTGACTCTTGAAAATTACAACTCACGCATGACAAGCTACAATCCTCTGTAGTTGTGAACGGAGGAACTTTAAAGCTCACCTGAGAGAACCAGATTAACCTGAACCTCTGCAATTACGTGACATACATGTTATGATGATTGTGACTTCAACGTAGTTAAAGATGCTAGTCTACTCTAGCACATATGGTCCAGTGTCAATTGTTTTCTACTAACTTGGACGCTCTCTATCCTAAAACCAAACTATATTCCATTCCAGAATATAAAAAAAATTGTCCTTTAAATCTACTGTATGAAATAGTTAATACCTACTCTTTTTTTTTAGAAATAATTCAATCCTATCACATAGTTTTTATATTGTTCTAGTCTTTAATACAGGTAAAGTTTAAAAACCCTCGAATACAAAGGACCACCAACCGATAAATTAGTGGAGTATTGCTAGTTTGAATAAGTTGTAGTCGGTTTGAGGCTAAACACGCATTAATGCATTTAGGTTGGATTTGACTACAATTTGGTATGATGAATATTGTTGTATTTAAGTTTAGCTCATGTTCCCCACTAACATAAAGGCCTATTCTTATGTCAAAAGTCCTCCACCCCAGAGGCTTTGGAATTCCCATGTTTAGCTTATTATACGCGTGTTGCAAATGGACTATGTACAGATTATTATTTTAACTTATTCATTCATCACGTGCTTTTGTTTAAATTTTCTATTTACTGTTTTTCTCTTGATTCGTTGTAATTTTTACCCCTGAATGGTTGTGGTTGATTAAAATTGGAAGATATTTCGTTCTGTTTTGAGTTATTTAAAGTAGTTATACGAAGAATCAGTCCCTGGTTTGAACGTTGGGCATTCATATTTGAGCAGTTGAGAGGAAAAGTGGTGTAAGTCAGTTTTAATTATTTTTTTAAAACAATTCAATTTTAATTGCAAACATTTTTATTTCATAAATAATGTGTGATATTTTGTGAATCGGGTGTTTTTATTATAAAGTAACTTTTTAATCAGCATGATATGTGTTATCAGTGTTACGGAGAGTAAATAAAAATACGCCTTATAACCTTTAAACATATAGGGAGTATGATTTATCTATTCATATATTTACACTTTTACTGGTTTAAAGAAGATGGCAAATATAAAATATGGTATTGGCGCTGGTAATTTAATGGACGGACTCTCCAACCATCATCAGACCCAATAGGTTAAATCACCTAATGGGTGATCGTTGGATGATCGCCTCGGTCTTATATGTCACTATCGTTGAATATCAGAGCTTTGCTCAATTAATCGCGTTTGTATGTTTTTCCTCCCAAAATAATATCTGGGAAACCGAGTTGATTGTTTTTTAACGTGCTTCACTGATTAAGTCAATGACTTTTATGGAAGGAACTAATATTATAAATGTGAATGTTTGGAGTATCCAATCACGTGAAGAATACGTGACCAATTGAACAGTTTTTTTTTTTTTGTATTCTCTATGAATAAAGCTAATATAATAAGTCACTAATAAGCCTAATGAGTATAGGCATATTTTCATTTTATACACTCCTAGGAATCTACTCGACGGCTTCCAAAGTGTCTATGGTAATTGTATGAATACAATGAAATTGGCAAATTTTATTAACTAGGCGTTTGGGCAATATTTATTTGGTGCTTTAACAAATTTATGGACATTTATGTGATGGTTTCTTCACAGTTGATCATTTAGATCAATACAAAAGTCTAAAAGGTTAAGGTTTAGTTAAGTTGTGTTTACTCTTTTCATATTCTTAAAATTTCGAAGTTTAGAAACTCCGGGAGATTCCTTTAAGTGGACTGAAAAAACTACAAAATATGTTACTATTATGTTTGTGAAATGGACGTTGATCGTGAAATGGTAATATTGACAATTTATATTTCACCGGTATTTTGAGTGTCCCGTTAAACTGCACCAAATCACCCATTAAAAGTGTTTACACTGCGTCATTTTTGCCGCGAATGGCGATCATTGACACCACTGTGGGCACTTCATGAACACGATGGATGTGATAAAAAGTTCATTATGATTGTAGTGAACTTTTACTGATCGTTATCTTTTGTTAAGTGCATATGCTGGACATTCTGTAGTGTGATTTTTAACAACATATAACATGGTAGGCTACTAGCCTGGGTCGAGTACATAACGATTCCAACTGGTTTGATGTTGCAAAGCCCTACGCTTTATCAAGATATCACCTTTTCTCAAATTCGATAATATATAGGGCCTATCACAACTTAAACGATTAAAACTTAATTTTCACAACTAGGCTTTCATCTATAGTTTCCGTATGAACTCAATTTCAAATGTACTCCCAAAATATATTCAACTATAAGCTTTTAACCCGAAAAATTATAACCCTAAATATTGCAACGGAAACGTTTAAAATTAAAAAAAACTGTTGGTAAACTGAAGAAGGGAGCAATTGAAAGGAATTCGACAAGGAGGGCACAATTAAAATATATTCAACAAAGATAAAAGGTTTGGTCAACTGCACAGGTAGGCTACTTAGTTTCAGTTTTTAGTGTGCAATACGCTTTCGTTTATCTTGTTTGAGTGTATATTTTAAAGACAAAATAAAGGGTAACAAATTTACCTACAATAGTATATTTAATCTTCTCCTGTATTCTAGGCACATTACTTGTAGATATTGCAGTAAAGCTGTAATGTGAGCTTCGCCTAACTGCCGCTAGAGAACACGTGGCGCTGCGAGCGCTTGTACAAGAGGGCTTAATTGTGTGAAATGACAAAACTGATACAATCTCAGCACACGGCAACACCAAAAATGTACGACTTTAATTACACCGTTTACTGTAATTGTCGTATTGCTGAATTAGGCGGCTATAAATACATGGAAGTATAAGTTACGTTTGAGCCCATATGCGAATAATGATTGATATCCTTACGAAACCCTTTTCATGGTACACTATGTTTTTTAATAGTATATTCCATCACTAGGGCCTAAAGTGACTCTGTTTGACCTGAGGTCAAGTTTTACGATCGAGGTAAAGCCGATGTCGGAAAATGAGCGAGGGTTAAAAAGACACTTTTTGGCCGTGGGGTGAACTATAATTTTCGTCATATTGCATCATTGATTAAAAAAAGCTAGAAAATAAAAAAGAATTTGTATGTAAAGATAAACTCACAAAACGACTTCCAGCTTGTTTTCAATCCTGCTAATGCAGATAAGCAGCTGTTTAGGAAGTGATTAAAGTATTTCGTCTATATCATACCATCGACATGTCGAGCAATCGACAACTAAAACCTTACCTAATAAATCAATCAATAAATAATTTCGATCAACAGTTGATTTTTACTCCCTAGACAAGGCAACATGTTGTAAGTTAAATATGCTGCCCTATAGACTAAAAATGATTTTTACTCCCTAGAGAGTAAAAATTCTACTTTAGACCCACAACGCATGCATTAAAAACGGCTTTTTTTGCTGCAGTATGACGAAAAAGAGTATATTTTGAATATGCTAAATTTAAAATATCATGGTTCTGTCAATATTTCTTTTAGGAGTTTATAAATGTTTAATATTGTAACAATTAGGTGTTCGTCACACGTTGAGACTAAAGTTTTGTTAGTAATGCTCAGCTGTAACGAGACGCGTCTATTATAATTTTCCAAGTGGATTTCTGGCGTTTTTTAGCATGTATTTAATTACACTCTTTGGCAGTAACTTTGGCAACAATGAGCAAATGAAAAGTTCAGTCAATCAATAGACTATTAAAACATATATGTTAAAGAATGGTAGAATGTTGTACGTTCTACTTCTTCAAATGTATGTGAAAAATATAATTGCCAGCTTGATAAGGCCAATAACTTAGCAAAGATGATAAAAGACCCATGTACTTACTTATGTTACCTATGTTACTTTTTGTACGTTCTTCAAACAGTTTACACCACAAAATATTCACACAAAATATGGTTAGTTTAGTGAGTCGGTAGCGTCGCGGACTTTGGGCCCGAGGCAGCGATGTCGTGGGTTCGGATCCTGGTCACTGCCACTAAAATGTATCAGTACAGTTCACCTTTGTACGTACCGGCTCACTCCTTGCTTTGCTGTAAACGATCCACGCACGGGCGCTTGGTCTATGTGGACGGGCAAATGCAAGGTTAAAAGAGGTTAAAAAAGTCACCCAAATTAACTTTATTACAATAAAGTAGGCCTACAGGCTTTTAAAACTCATCCCAAGCAAAATTTGTTTGTTATTCTGTAAATATCAGCAAAGCCTTGCACTAATGTCTCCTAACCTTTATGGAGCGAACCCAAGTATGAAACTCCCTTTAAAATTAAATTTGAGGAAAGATAGTTAAAACTAGCTTAAATATGAATTAGTCTAGTCTGCAGGTTTTTTACGAGGGGGGTATTCATTTTTAATTGACATTACCATGAACAAAGACATGTATTACGCAGTATGCCACTGTGTGTATATAAGTTAATGTGGAGTTTTGAGTGTGAGAGATTACAGGGCTTAAGGAGCTCAAAAGTTATAACACGGCAGAGCTGGGATTACACAGCCTGACTTCACACAACAACTTAGCAAGTACTTCTTTTAAACATCCCCATCTTCAGTCAGCTTTTGCTTACAAGACAATGCTATTTATACTAGCGGTTACTCTTTGGCAGTAACTTTGGCAACAATGCGTAAATGAAAAGTTCAGTCAATCAATAGACTATTAAAACATATATGTTAAAGAATGTGACCGACGTAATATTATTACAACCAGACATTCAGCAGAACAACACTTGTTGGTTCCGTGTAGCAGTTAACCTAAACTCGTTATTTTTGTAATATCCGTAGGTGAAAATGGTCTTTCAACATTATAGGCCTACTGAAGAATATTGTGATTTGTCAATATGAATGTGTTGTGTATGTATTGTGTATGTGACAGACGTATTTATTTTTTACCCAGTGTATCAATCAATCAATCAATCAATCAAATATCCTTTATTCAAGTTTAGACAATATGTTTTACATAGCGTCATTAAACCAACATAAACAAAAAATTATAAACTACATAATTAAAGTCATTCATTACAAAGGATCTATATAGTAAAACTAAAAATGAGTGTTATTATTATACTTAAACAAATCACAAAATCGTGATTAAATCGCTCGTGCGTAAACATTGCTCTCGTGTGCAGCAAAGTTCCACTTTGCCCACTAGTTACACAAATAACTATTTCAAAGTTTTACACGATGGTTGTAATAAACATGTAATTTTTATGATCTAAAAGTTAAAATAAAATAAGATATGTTTTAATTCAACTCCCCGTAATATACATATTTAATATTCTTTTGACGCAATCTTGCTGCTTGCTGGTCGTGAACCAATCCAAGCGTATAGCTTTACACGTTCAAGCATCATGCTATAAAAATCGGACTAAAATTGTATGAGTTATCGTGCTCACACATAAGTATAACAATTTGACCAAACAGTGTTTTCGGCCTCAGGTGTCATCAAAGTAAAAAAAGCCCATCGGTCCCTTACCGTACGGTACGGTCTTACCGTACTACCAAAGAAATAGTTACTTCTGAATAAGGAAATTTGCTTACAATACCACTTTAATAGTTATACAAACTAGAGCACAATTTGTATGTGGAAATATTCAATATAAAACCTTTTTTTAACCTATACTTTTCCTCGAACGCTTTCGTATTTAAGAATTACCTTTAAAATTGCATAAGTTAAAAATTGTTTTAGAAAGTTTTCTACTACATGTTGGGGCATACACTATACAGTCACGTGGTTGTTTAACCCTATCTGCCACCTGTCAGAATGACGAGGTTTCAGCATATCTGCTTTATTTGCCACCTGTTGATATGTTGCTCTTTCTCACTCACTCCCTTTTCCCGCACTTTTTGACTCCCCACCAAACTGAGCACACATTGTGAACGAAGAAATCTGGTTGATAGAATATGATTTTCTTAGTAATAAACTATCTCTATTTGTTTCTGTAAAGTAAACTGTTTAATTTTCAAAAATAAAAAAGAACATATCCTTACATCATTTACAACGAATTTTAACAATTTATAAAACTGAATTTTAGAGTGGCATATTAAATGTATTAAAAAAAAAAAAAAAAACAGAACTAATTGAAATTGCCTGCAGTTGTTAAATGCTCTAGTGTTTGAAGTTTAAAATTAGTTATACCATTACCTTATCCGATTTACTTTAACCGGCAATGTTCTGCCTGCGATTTGGATTAAATCTAAAATATAACCAAAACTGATGGCAGGTTCTACAAACGCAGCATACAAGTAAGATGAGTACAGTATGTGTTTGAACTCGAGACAAATATACAGAATATAATAACTGTAAGAAAACATTTTTGTGATGCATATGTCCCCGGTTCTCCATTGGTAAAGCCGTGTTTACGTTTAGAAGTTAAATCGCCACAAATTCTACTTGTCATCAATATTATGGAAAACCTACACAGAGGTCAACAACGATTTTAAGTACTGTTTCATTAAATTCTGTTCTATATATATGATTTCCCTACAAATGAATTTGTACACTACCACAAAACCAGGCAGCACTCTTTTCTCAGAATAAACCAGTCTAATTTTAAGTCTACAATTGTGAGTTTTTGTAAGTTTGGAAAAAAAGCTTTTAACTTGTTGCCGAGTAATATCAAATGTCTGAATTCTAAGTCTTTCAAGAACACCATAGTATCAATGTTATGTAGTTTAGCTCTATACAATGTTGATGAATTTTTAGATCATCTAAGTTCCTTAAAATAGTTTTTAAACTTTTACCTTGACGTTGCTATACAATGTATTATTTGTTTTGGCAATAAATGATTTGATTTGATTTTTTATAAAAATAAAACCGTTATTTATACTTATACAAGTTAATGGTACAAGGAGGCCCATAATGAAACGGCATATAATGACTTCGGTTAGACATTCATTATTGTCTACATAAAAAAGAACTCCCTGTTATATACTAAAGTAAATCAAAATAATTGTTAAGGGGTCTATAAGTGGCTATTATTAATGCTACAGTGGTCAAAGACGAAAAACTTTGAAATTCAAGAGTATCAAACTAAACTAAATAACTTATAACTCATTTGATTGTTAAATTTGTAGTAATTTTCACTTTATTGTAAAAACTTTAAATGCTGTCGTCCTTGTATGATCTTTATTAAATCCATTATTAAACGAATACACAGAGTTTACCACATAATATTTGTGCATCTCGGACAGCATTTCACAACTGGAATATTGTCTAAAGCTAAATGTATAGTTTTCTTATGAACCTCACATTCCTAAAAGACCAGTAACTCTGGTTGTTATGAGGACAAGTATGTTAGCTTAACTAAAGTAAACACTCTTAACACAGGTGGCTGAAAAGAAGCAAATGTTTTTATAGCACATTAAGAAGCTGTTAAAAGCTCCTAAACGAAAAGAGATTGTTCACTGTAACGGGCTGAAAGTTCCTCTAATTGAAATAATGAGAATCGTTTCTTCCCTTAACGTTTACTTCTCCAAAGTAGATATTGGTAGTTGTTGTAGCCTAAGCGTCTAAGAAGTCAATTTTATGTGAACATTTTCTATAAATTCATTTATTGTGGATACGCGAAGGAACTTGCACTTTTTTAGAGGAAATATGTTATTTGATGAATCATAATAACGTTTTACAATCATAAGAAGGACCCATACTACAGCAGCTCACTAATATCGTTTATTTTCCATTTAAAAGTATAAAACAACGTTTTGTTGCATTAAACGGCCTGAAAAGAGAATAAATATGTGTATAGTCAATAAAAAACGAAACCAGAATCACAGAAAAAACCACTTCATGTAACCTGTGGGTTAATAAATAAGCATAAAATAATGCAGACCAAGATATTCTAGGTTTAATCCCAGGATCAATTATTTTGTTTGATTACACCAAGGAAAATTAAGATTAAATTAACAGCTTCAAAATTAGTAAAAATATACATTAGTGGACTTATATAACGTTAGGTTGGTAAGCGTTCAAATCTTAATTTATTTATCCGTCCGCCGTACAATTTACTTTCCAATCAGCTAATCTTGTTAAATATAGAAGCCTAACCGAAATAAATTTAAGGGAAAAGTTCAACATTTTCAATTTAATCGTTGTAACGGAATTATAAGATTAGGTTTGATAAATTACACATGATTTAAAAATATCGGATAGGCTAAGAAAATGAGAAAAGTACCTAATTTTGCAGATCAAACAAGTGAACACAATCAGACACGCAAGATGTGTGATTGGTGTGAATGGAGTATATTGTGATACTTGAGAGGAAAGTAAATATAACTTGTCTCACTCGTGAATTTGAGATGCAGCAGCTATGACAGCGGTGAGACACAACTGTGACCTGACATAGCGTGACGTCAACTTAGACAATAACTAGATTGCTGTGACAAGCGAGACAACGGTTTACCTCCCGTCACTTGTTACTATACTGCGTCACTCATAATGTGTTACTTGTAGTGAACTGTAGAGTATGTGAGATACAGCAGCTATGACAGCGGTGAGACACAACTGTGACCTGACATAGAGTGACGTCAACTTAGACAATAACTAGATTGCTGTGACGAGCGAGACAACGGTTTACCTCCCGTCACTTGTTACTATACTGCGTCACTCATAATGTGTTACTTGTAGTGAACTGTAGAGTATGTGAGATACAGCAGCTATGACAGCGGTGAGACACAACTGTGACCTGACATAGAGTGACGTCAACTTAGACAATAACGAGGTTGCTGTGACAAGCGAGACAACGGTTTACCTTGCGTCACTTGTTACTACACTGCGTCACTTATAAAGTGTTACTTGTAGTGAACTGTAGAGTATGTGAGATGCAGCAGCTATGACAGCGGTGAGACACAACTGTGACCTGACATAGAGTGACGTCAACTTAGACAATAACTAGATTGCTGTGACAAGCGAGACAACGGTTTACTTCGCGTCACTTATTACTACACTGCGTCACTCATAATGTGTTATATGTAGTGAACTGTAGAGTATGTGAGATGCAGCAGCTATGACAGCGGTGAGACACAACTGTGACCTGACATAGAGTGACGTCAACTTAGACAATAACTAGATTGCTGTGACAAGCGAGACAACGGTTTACCTTGCGTCACTTGTTACTACACTGCGTCACTTATAAAGTGTTACTTGTAGTGAACTGAAGAGTATGTGAGATGCAGCAGCTATGACAGCGGTGAGACACAACTGTGACCTAACATAGAGTGACGTCAACTTAGACTAACTAGATTGCTGTGACCAGCGAGACAACGGTTTACCTCCCGTCACTTATTACTACATTGCGTCACTTATAAAGTGTTACTTGCAGTGAACTGTAGAGTATGTGAGATGCAGCAGCTATGACAGCGGTGAGACACAACTGTGACCTGACATAGAATGACGTCAACTTAGACAATAACTAGATTGCTGTGACAAGCGAGACAACGGTTTACCTTGCGTCACTTGTTACTACACTGCGTCACTCATAATGTGTTACTTGTAGTGAACTGTAGAGTATGTGAGATGCAGCAGCTATGACAGCGGTGAGACACAACTGTGACCTGACATAGATTGACGTCAACTTAGACAATAACTAGATTGCTGTGACAAGCGAGACAACGGTTTACCTCGCGTCACTTGTTAGTACACTGCGTCACTCATAATGTGTTACATGTAGTGAACTGTAGAGTATGTGAGATGCAGCAGCTATTACAGCGGTGAGACACAACTGTGACCTGACATAGAATGACGCCAACTTAGACAATAACTAGATTGCTGTGACAAGCGAGACAACGTTTTACCTCGCGTCACTTGTTACTACACTGCGCCACTCTTAATGTGTTACTTGTAGTGAACTGTAGAGTATGTGAGATGCAGCAGCTATGACAGCGGTGAGACACAACTGTGACCTGACATAGAATGACGCCAACTTAGACATTAACTAGATTGCTGTGACAAGCGAGACAACGGTTTACCTCCCGTCACTTGTTACTACACTGCGCCACTCTTAATGTGTTACTTGTAGTGAACTGTAGAGTATGTGAGATGCAGCAGCTATGACAGCGGTGAGACACAACTGTGACCTGACATAGATTGACGTCAACTTAGACAATAACGAGGTTGCTGTGACAAGCGAGACAACGGTTTACCTTGCGTCACTTGTTACTACACTGCGTCACTCATAATGTGTTACTTGTAGTGAACTGTAGAGTATGTGAGATGTAGCAGCTATGACAGCGGTGAGACACAACTGTGACCTGACATAGAGTGACGTCAACTTAGACAATAACGAGGTTGCTGTGACAAGCGAGACAACGGTTTACCTTGCGTCACTTGTTACTACACTGCGTCACTCATAATGTGTTACTTGTAGTGAACTGTAGAGTATGTGAGATGTAGCAGCTATGACAGCGGTGAGACACAACTGTGACCTGACATAGAGTGACGTCAACTTAGACAATAACGAGGTTGCTGTGACAAGCGAGACAACGGTTTACCTTGCGTCACTTGTTACTACACTGCGTCACTCATAAAGTGTTACTTGCTGTGAACTGTAGAGTATGTGAGATGCAGCAGCTATGACAGCGGTAAGACACAACTGTGACCTGACATAGAGTGACGTCAACTTAGACAATAACTAGATTACTGTGACAAGCTAGACAACGGTTTACCTCCCGTCACTTATTACTACATTGCGTCACTTATAAAGTGTTACTTGTAGTGAACTGTAGAGTATGTGAGATGCAGCAGCTATGACAGCGGTGAGACACAACTGTGACCTGACATAGAGTGACGTCAACTTAGACAATAACTAGATTGCTGTGACAAGCGAGACAACGGTTTACCTCGCGTCACTTATTACTACATTGCGTCACTCATAATGTGTTACTTGTAGTGAACTGTAGAGTATGTGAGATGCAGCAGCTATGACAGCGGTGAGACACAACTGTGATCTGACATAGATTGACGTCAACTTAGACAATAACGAGGTTGCTGTGACAAGCGAGACAACGGTTTACCTTGCATCACTTGTTACTACACTGCGTCACTCATAATGTGTTACTTGTAGTGAACTGTAGAGTATGTGAGATGCAGCAGCTATGACAGCGGTGAGACACAACTGTGACCTGACATAGAGTGACGTCAACTTAGACAATAACTAGATTGCTGTGACAAGCGAGACAACGGTTTACCTCGCGTCACTTATTACTACACTGCGTCACTCATAATGTGTTACATGTAGTGAACTGTAGAGTATGTGAGATGCAGCAGCTATGACAGCGGTGAGACACAACTGTGACCTGACATAGAATGACGCCAACTAAGACAATAACTAGATTGCTGTGACACGCGAGACAACGGTTTACTTCGCGTCTGTTGTTACTACACTGCGCCACTCTTAATGTGTTACTTGTAGTGAACTGTAGAGTATGTGAGATGCAGCAGCTATGACAGCGGTGAGACACAACTGTGACCTGACATAGAATGACGCCAACTTAGACAATAACTAGATTGCTGTGACAAGCGAGACAACGGTTTACCTCCTGTCACTTGTTACTACACTGCGCCACTCTTAATGTGTTACTTGTAGTGAACTGTAGAGTATGTGAGATGCAGCAGCTATGACAGCGGTGAGACACAACTGTGACCTGACATAGATTGACGTAAACTTAGACAATAACGAGGTTGCTGTGACAAGGGAGACAACGGTTTACCCTACGTCACTTGTTACTACACTGCGTCACTCATAATGTGTTACTTGTAGTGAACTGTAGAGTATGTGAGATGCAGCAGCTATGACAGCGGTGAGACACAACTGTGACCTGACATAGAGTGACGTCAACTTAGACAATAACTAGATTGCTGTGACAAGCGAGACAACGGTTTACCTCGCGTCACTTGTTGCTACACTGCGTCACTCATAATGTGTTACTTGTAGTGAACTGTAGAGTATGTGAGATGCAGCAGCTATGACAGCGGTGAGACACAACTGTGACCTGACATAGAATGACGCCAAATTAGACAATAACTAGATTGCTGTGACAAGCGAGACAACGGTTTACCTCGCGTCACTTATTACTACACTGCGTCACTCATAATGTGTTACTTGCTGTGAACTGTAGAGTATGTGAGATGTAGCAGCTACGACAGCGGTGAGACACAACTGTGACCTGACATAGAGTGACGTCAACTTAGACAATAACTAGATTTCTGTGACAAGCGAGACAACGGTTTACCTCGCGTCACTTGTTACTACACTGCGTCACTCATAATGTGTTACATGTAGTGAACTGTAGAGTATGTGAGATGTAGCAGCTATGACAGCGGTGAGACACAACTGTGACCTGACATAGAGTGACGTCAACTTAGACAATAACTAGATTGCTGTGACAAGCGAGACAACGGTTTACCTCGCGTCACTTATTACTACACTGCGTCACTCATAATGTGTTATATGTAGTGAACTGTAGAGTATGTGAGATGTAGCAGCTACGACAGCGGTGAGACACAACTGTGACCTGACATAGAGTGACGTCAACTTAGACAATAACTAGATTGCTGTGACAAGCGAGACAACGGTTTACCTCGCGTCACTTATTACTACACTGTGTCACTCATAATGTGTTACTTGTAGTGAACTGTAGAGTATGTGAGATTCAGCAGCTAGGACAGCGGTGAGACACAACCGTGACCTGACATAGAGTGACGTCAACTTAGACAATAACTAGATTGCTGTGACAAGCGAGACAACGGTTTACCTCGCGTCACTTATTACTACACTGCGTCACTCATAATGTGTTACTTGTAGTGAACTGTAGAGTATGTGAGATGCAGCAGCTATGACAGCGGTGAGACACAACTGTGACCTGACATAGAGTGACGTCAACTTAGACAATAACTAGATTGCTGTGACAAGCGAGACAACGGTTTACCTCCCGTCACTTATTACTACACTGCGTCACTCTTAATGTGTTACTTGTAGTGAACTGTAGAGTATGTGAGATGTAGCAGCTATGACAGCGGTGAGACACAACTGTGACCTGACATAGAGTGACGTCAACTTAGACAATAACTAGATTGCTGTGACAAGCGAGACAACGGTTTACCTCCCGTCACTTGTTACTATACTGCGTCACTCATAATGTGTTACTTGTAGTGAACTGTAGAGTATGTGAGATGTAGCAGCTATGACAGCGGTGAGACACAACTGTGACCTGACATAGAGTGACGTCAACTTAGACAATAACTAGATTGCTGTGACAAGCGAGACAACGGTTTACCTCGCGTCACTTATTACACTGCGTCACTCTTAAGGTGTTACTTGTTTGTACTGTTAAGTATGCACTATCAGCCGGTATAAACAATGCCAATATTTTATAAATTTTAAATTTTAGTTAGGTAGGCCTATATTTGTATGAAAACCTGATTAATCTTATGAGTTCTAAACAGGAAAAAGTTAAATTAACTTGGTATCGTAATTGTAATGAATGACTTTTGACGATATTTTCTTGTAATATTTATACTATATTTAAAATTAATATATTTAAAATATTATATATATTATTTAGTTGTGAAAACATATTGATTGGTTAAAAGCTATTTTTAAATCAGTGTAAACCAGTATTTTCTTAATTTTTACTTTTAACTGTCACAAACGAAATTTTCCATACGACATTTTAAAAATGTTGATCAAATTCAATGGAACATATGACTTTCTTCTCCTTTCCTAAAGTGATTGTATCTAATTTATTTAGCTCTGTTTATATTTGGTAGTAGGTTTTGTACAGTTTTCAGAATGAATCAGCTGACTATCGTCTGGCGTTGGGACCTGAAAACTTGTAGCATACTACAGTAACAATAGTCATCATATAGCCACAGACAATAGTGTCTGTGATATAGCCTACTTCGCTTTACTATTTTACTGACTGACATGAAAACAGCTCACAATTAATGGACGTTATTGGATGTTTGTAAAAATCTAAACAAACTAGATGATTTGTCAGTTAAAATATTTAGTGTAATGCATGCGGGTTATCTTATTTGTTTAAACCGACCACCCCATCGCCATAAATCATTGTGAAACTTTTTCTGTTATAGTCAATGGATGTACGTACCGCAGACTTCTTCTGTATATATTTTTCTATTTTTGATATCACTTGGGGATCTGTCCCCTCTTTGGGCTCTCAAAGTTACCACATTACCGTTATCAGAATAATTTTATTGATAAGTTTCCTCAGAATCAGTAAAATGCTTAGATGTATTAGTTAGTTTTGTTTCAATTGCCAAATACATTTAACTAGAAAATGTTGAATTTACAATAATTATAATTACAAGTTTCCTTTTTTTCAATTCTCAATACACAAGATATTTTTACTTGATTTTGGACGTTAGTAACACTGGTTAGTTTTATTAAGGCTTGAAAGGACTGTTGTAGTACGTCGACTTTAATTTAAATAAATAAAATTATATTATTATTTAAAATTAGCTGTTGATTTCATAGAGGATATTATACCATTGACTATATAACACTAGTGTTATATAGTAATTGATTATACTTTATTTCCTTATGTCTTTTTAAATAGATATCTCCAGAACTCAAAAGCATTCAAAACATTAATTTTTGATGGAATATAACGAGAAAACGATAACAGTGTCATTGTTTAAATCCACTTAAAATATTATTTCTGTTGTAAATAACCATAACCTATGTACTAATAGCAAATAAATTTGTATTAAACACGATTTCTGCTTTTTTTCTTAAATAGGCGTTATAAAATCTATATCGACAAAACTTGAGATTTTTTCCTGAATTGTAATTTCATTTAATTACCTCCACACCACGTACGATAATACCAATCAATAAAAATACTTAGCACTTTGTAGAAAAACATATTGCATCATATTTAATACCTTAGCAACCTTTTGTGCTATCTATCACCAACTAAGTCAGTTGTTACAAAAAACGCTTAAGAATGTCCCAAAAATTAAGCAAAATAAGCAACTCCAACCCATAATATATTTACCACTGTTCTATATCCTTACACCAATCACGAATTACCCAAAAAATGGACGAATTTATAGGTACCATACTCAATTGACATGGGAATTGGTGCAATATTGCCGATTTCTAAGGAATTAAAGGGTATTTTTGTAAAGCAACTTTCTACTCAATCATATTTTTGCAGTCTACTTTTGTTACATAAGACCTTTTGAAACACATTGTTCGATGCAAATTAATCGCAATTTGTGGGGCAACAAATAGCGTGCTACTTATGTCTTAGTATTTCTTGAATATTTTATTTTCCCAAAATATAATCTAACAAAATATTTATTTAATGTCGGATAAAATGTTACGGTAGCTAAAAATACACTTAGGTAAATTCCCAGACCCTGTGTTTCGAGATTCCCCCATTAGCCTAAGCCCCGGGATAGTTAATGCTCGCCCAGTCAGCGCTGATTAAGAAAAGCTTTGTCTTCATTTGGCTTATGTCGTTCTTTAGAATTGCCACCATTCCGCTCCAGATCTGACAGTTTCATTTAATTAAGCCGAATCAATTGATAAAGATTCGTACTTATGGTATTGGTGAATTGCATATAATCATTGAAACATACAAATACAGACTGTTTAGAAAAGCAATCTTTTCCCTATTATGAAAGCTGCAAACGCGTTATTAGATTAATATCGTTTCACCTAGTCCCAGACGGGAAAACACCAGAACAATTCAGAAATCAACTCTATGTTGCACTTAGCTAGAAAGTTCATAATACAAGGTAATATGAAGTACTTAAAAAAAATTAAAGATGCAGTTTATTTGTATCTCAAAGACTTGATAGTTAGATTTCATCATACTTGTCGTATGTCCATATATGATCACATATATGATCGTCAATGGTAATTGAATCATCAAACACCATGGTACAAGACCACAGGCCCTCCACTTCCTACCACCTTTACTTATGTATCCTTGAAAAATATACTTTCATTTTCTTGAGTTTAGGCTCTTGAGTTACATATTGCAGCGTATCATATAATAAGGTGAAAGCTCTCGTTTAAAAAAAATAATGGGTAACACTTAACTGATTAATCACTGAATATTGTGAAATATATTAGACGGTAAAAAAATTCTCAACATGATCTAGTACTTTTCCAAACAAACTCTTGCTACACGGAGGTCTGTGCTCACCGTGTTACAATTAGCTGATAAATGCAGAGTGTACACTGAGAAGTTAACAATGGTTACAAGAACGCTGGCCACGTAGAAAGCGCACTCCGTGGGTTTTTGTTGCAGCATTCGTTTCGGTTGGTCAGCTGTTCTAACTCGACTTTCTGCAGTTACGGCACAGTCTGGATGTCTGTACTGTTACTGGTGTTTGGTGCAATTGATCTTGTATTTATTTTCTTACAAAATAAAATAGTTAAGTAAAATACGAGTCATTAGATTTTAAAATACCCCCGCCGCAGCCAACCTGCCGACTAAGCGAATTTCCATTTGTCGGAAGTGATATTCTATTAAATCTATTTAAATAACATTAGGTTTAACGAGTACCTAGGTTTGCTGCTACGAGGAAACTAATAAAGTGTGGTTTTTTACTAAAATATTAATAGCTTAGTATAAAATTAATAAAATTACCAAGTATAATCAAAATATGTCCATTAACAAGCAAACTACAGCATTTTACAATATTCTCCATTAGAATAACATGGGAAATTTAAATTTGCATTGTTTTTAATTTCTACGTTATCAATTACCGTACAAAAACACTTTTATATACTAAATTATTTGTTTTTTTATGTTCTTTGAAAATGTATAGAGAGAAATTGGAAAAATTTTGTGTATTGAGGGTCAAAAATAAGAAAATCCAATTTTTACCCCATAAAACCCCAAGTAAACCCCCGTTCCCATGGTCCAATCATGCTGGTTCGCGAACTCATTCAAGTTTATCCCGCCTTACACCTTTAAACCAAATTTCATCAAAATCGGACAAAAATTACTCAAGTTATCGTGTTCACGGATATATATATACAGTATATATACAACAAAATAATCACAATGATCACAATTGGATGATATATAAAAATTTGAACGAATGGTGTTTTTGGCCACTGGGGACATCAAAATGAAAAAGTAAATCGGTCCCGGGCATAGGTCTTTCCATGCCACCTACGGTAATAGCTACTTCCCTAATTCGCTAATATACTTGAAGTTATGCTGTAGCATCGAAAGAAAAATCCTTTGGATCCATTCTAATTAATTCAATATTGGCTACTGCAAGTGTTAGAGTAGTCTACTAATCAAAACAATTCAGAGGCCTTCAAACCATTGTTATCTCTTTTCCTACCACTAAACCACAAGTAGTTAACTCAAAATCGTTTTACCCTGATACACTACTAGACTCAATCAATTAAAATAAACCCACAGAGAATTTAGGAACATTTTCTTCTCTGTGAACTATATGAGCAATCACAAATGATACAGTGTGATGATTTGTTGTCAGTCATCAGTATAGATAAACTTCTTAAAGCTAGTAGAAACTCAAGGAAATATTAAAAAGAAATACTCCGGGAAAATATTGAATGCCTTTGAGTACAACTTTACATGCCATTTCAGGACTTCGTAAAATAGCATGAAAGTATAACTTATTAAACAAAATAGGCTCAGAAATAAGCGCAAACAAATGAATTTAAAATTTTAAAAAATTAACATGGGTCTTATGGGTTGCTATGCTGGCGACGAGATATAAACGGAAAATCAAAAGAAATGGAAGGAATTCCAATCACTTGTTTTATTTACAGCGAAAATAGAGAAGTCTGAACATTAGATATTTTTGGTCGAGTTTTCGACCACGGGACGATCTGTAGTATAAATAAACATCTGATTCATCAAAGGCAATTTTCATTTTTATCGTACTAGTACTTTCTGCTTCAGTTTGATGTTAATGTTGACTTCAGGGCAGTATTGGAGAAGTCAGTTCTAATACAGAATGTCACAATTCGCCATCATGGGACGACAGTAATGAAAGTCATAGCTTCCAATCTGTCCAAGACTAGGCTCTAAACTAGTCGTGGGGAGGGATGCTGGCCCGGGCTTGATAGGCTAATAATTATGACTTAGTGTAAAGAGACACTTTTGGAAGCAAAAAATGTACTATTAATAACATTATCTTATTACTTTTTTATTCAATATGTTGTCAGTAAATTGGGTTTAATGAAATCAACGAAGGGGTATTCACCAAATAAAAACATTGACTTTCAAATCACGTTTTTAGACCTCAAACTCATTGTGTTTACATTAAAAGTTATTAATGAATGGAAAACAACGTGTATTACAGGTAATATTGAGATAACTAGATCATGAAAGTTTGAAGGTTAGCTCTCTGAATAGCTAATGGTCAAACTCGATAAATGATTTCTTTTCTCTTTGGTTTTTTTTCACGGTTTTAATTTAATCAAATTTATAGTCATAACGAACAATATTCATTGAATTGATTTTAAATTGTGTTTGATTGGATGTACCAATCATGTAACACTAAGCCTATATGAATACATTTTTTAAATATTATGCAAATTAAAAAAGTCGAAAAATTGAACATTTTCACTACCATTACTATAATTGTACAAGGCATACATTTTAGAAAATACCGTATTATACAGTAAGCTTAATAGTTTGATGAGTCCAATATACTTGTTTAAAAGAATTATTAATTGGAAAAATAAAAATGCGATGGTCAAATGTTATTTCAAGTTGGAAACGTGTGAGAAAAATTGTCAGTGCCGTGACCAGGATTCGAACCTGGGTTATTGCGGCCACAACGCAATGTCCTAACCACTAGACGATCACGGCTGATCTGACTTTTCTGTGAGAGAGTATTGTTACCTATATAGCCATATAATGTAATAAATTATTTGAATTGCAAGGGAATTCCCTAATTAAATTATTTATATCATAACATGCTAACCAAAACGTATCGTTCACAAGTGTAATGCATTTTAAACGCGCATGATTTGATTTATCAATTTATAATCTTGTTTTCTCGTTACACTCGATATGGTTTTTAAATATTTGTTGAAATTTTAATCCTAATAAAACAGTAAAACCAACCAGGTCATTACTTAAATCATATTGGTAATTTCAGCCCAGTTTTATCTCATTTTAAGATTACGACTCTTTCACTAACGAACTAAATATCACAGTTGTAGAGAATAATTTAAACATGTTTTACAGTAATGTACACCTTATAGTAAGCTATTAAGATTATTGTATGCATGATAATAAAAGTGTACTGTATTGTTTTTTTCCATTAGTAATTAGGTGCTACAGTATAATATATTATATCATAAATACAGAATACACAACAAAAGACAGTTTAAAACAAAAACGTTGTGTTTTTATGAAGTTTTTATCAACTACTTCAGTTTTATATCATTTAACAGAATTTATATAAATTTTAAATATATAAATATATTAAGTATAGTCTTTTGAGAAAATTCTGCTTAATTCTGTTCAGTAATCAAACCTTAAAATTTCCCCATGTCCTAACCCAGACTACTGTAAGTATCACTTTTGTAATGATAAAATAACAGCGTTACCATATGAAAATCATAATGCACAAGCAAGGAAATTCTATTATACCTCACGAGTTACAAGATATATACATCAATTGTTCAAGGTTCAGCGCAGTTCAATATATTGCAGAGGCCATGATACGCAGCTCTGGCGTCATATAAAGGATTATTTAATATTTATTATCAGATCAACTAAACATAACTCGAGATCCGTGAAACCGAGCACTTAAATCTGGATGTAACTCAAACATACGGCGCGGCGAGGCGATCGTTTTGTTTTAACGTATTTAAATTCACTACTTGAGGTAAAACCTTACAAAAAGTGGTTTAAAATAATTCCATTACTAATAGGGTTACACAGTACGTGGATACAACTTTTTACTAAGTTAAAAATGTATTAAACATGTAGAAAAAAAAATTCAACGTTTTGGTTCCTAGAATAATATTAGTAACATTCAAAATGTTAATTTTTTTTATTTCTTGCTGTTCAAAATAACGGTATTTTTAGTTCGTTTACATGATAAAATATAACTTGTTATAAAGACTTATGAATAATTGAAATACTTCAAACTGGTGTTCGTTGTATATCTGGATAAAACAAAACGAAATATACCATCTCTTTTTTGATACATAATTTAAAACATGTAAACACAATGGAAAATTATAAATTATGTTTAAACGAATTTGATTATTTAGAAACGTTACACACGTTTCTAGCTTAGTATTTTCATTACATTTGTACAACCAGCAGTTATTATTAAGATTAGCCTACACTCTCTTAAAGATTGATCTATGCAAACATTTATGAGTAAAAGATAACTAATTAAATGAGCAAGTAGATTAGCATTGTTGTAAACACATATCATGCTATTGACCCTTACATAAGGTTATCTCCGACCTTTGAGATAAATCACTTGACCGCTTCCCAGTACATAATATCAATGACGCCACAGTCGTATGGTAACATAAACTACACATAGTTGGATGATTCACAACTTGTAACATCCCAACATGCTGTATTGGTGTTTGTTGGTAGTGTTTAAATTAATATCGATTGACGAAACTGACTCTAACAATTAGAAGAATAGTCATTGCTACAAAATAAGTACTATAAGTACCAGTCGTATCAGTTATTTGAGTTGTTATAATGTTCGTCTACGAACAAGAAGGTCACACTACAAAACATCTAGTCTTAGTCAGTAACAAAGATACACAGATAATCTCACTCCATTCTAAACTCACACTGCACTATAATACTTCAACAATCAGCACCTATATAAGTTCATCGCTGACTTTAAACATTGAACTAATTGCATCTAAGAAATCCATTAATATCTTTAGCCTGCCGTATTTTGTGTAGTTTGAGTCACCCCCACTCGCATGATGCAAAACATATATTTGTGGATGACTTCTCTAGTCTTATTGCATCTCTAATGCCGAGTGTGATGTACATACATTGACGACAGTGATTCATGAATTAAACCTCGGATTGCTTACAGATCAGTGAAAGCTAGTTGAGCAGAGTGATAATTTTTTATGATTTTTTTGTAAGACAAGAAATTAAAACATTTCCCTCACTTGAAACGTATTTTCTATTTTTCAAGGTTTTATGGGAATATACGTGTTTTTATAGCACTGTAGCATTCACCTAAAACCTTAAACCACTATTCTAAAACATTCAACATAATCCATAGTGTGCTCTCTAGGAGTAGTTTTTAGCCCAACAGTGTTTATCCTAAGATCCTACTATATAGATCTACTACCTAAGATCTTAACTAGTTTATATGAAACTAGTGGCCTGTAGGGGCCATAGTCCCTAATTTAGACACAATTGTCCATATGAAGGCAACTCCACATTTCGCAGTGGTAAGTCAGAAATATATAGGCTATGGCTATATCTATGAATTTGTCCCTGAATTTTAAAGCAGTAGGGCCCATTTCCCGGTTTTTTTTTGTGTAGCGGAAAGCGACGCAAAAGCCATTGCACTTTTGTATTGCCTTATGTTTTTTAAGAAGTTAGTTTAGTAAGTTAGTTTAATAATGTAAAAACATGACTTTTAGTTCGTAATTTAATTGTGGTTGTGGCATGTTAATGAGTCCATTGTGGCAACATGCGTTGAAATGTCCATTTGTGGCCACCTCTGCGAAGTGAAATGCGCCACAATGCATGCAAGTCCTAAGAGGACCTAGATTGTGAGAAACAACACTCAACTCGTTTTCCAGCGTTCTTCTGAAGGCAGGTTGTAAACCAGAGCTTGTGGATTTTCAAATTTAGGCCGTACACGATGTTCTCTTTCAGAATTTCTTGTGTCAGTTGAATTCCTGGATACTCTTCCACGTCTTGCAGGTCTTCCCCTACCCTGTCTAGTTACTTCACTCATTATACAAATCGAAAAACCAAAAAAAAAAAACTAAAAACATTACATTAATTTCATTTTGAAACATTATTTAACAACATTGACTTTAGGAATAAATGAAAAAATTACAAATAAATAAGTAACTGCTGATTAGAATGCAGACGTTTTTCAGTCCCCATGCTTTTCTTATGGTGGGTATTTTACGTTATATCTCGTTTTCTGGTAATTTTATGGGAGTTCTGCTATTTTTCCCGAGTCCCTGGGGTCAAGACCTTTGATTTAAGACCCCTCCCACCTTTCTGCAACTTACCAGGCGTCCACAATTTTCTGGTAAAAAAATTGTCTTACAGAATTATATATAAGGATAAGTTAACTTGTTTGTTTGTGTGAGCAGCTGTAAGTCTACATTTGCACATTCTAAAGTCAACAATCAAACCTTGTTTATATTTGTATGTTTTTAATGAATAATGATATTACAGCTAATTAGTTAATACAGCTTATTTAAATTGTGTTTTTTTTTTCAATCCCTATTTACACAATCAGCGTTATTTGTTATATCATTAAACACATTTAGTTGACATTAGCACACTTAAACATTCCCAACACAATCATACTTCAAAACCAGTGGTTATTGTGATTTTAATAGCCTATTTGCTATTAACGCACATGCTTTGGATGGTTTAGCAATTTGGTACCAAGTCAAAAACTTTTATCTTTATTATCTTTTATCTTTATTATCTTTTATCTTTATTATCTTTTATCTTTATTATCTTTTATCTTTATTATCTTTTATCTTTATTATCTTTTATCTTTATTATCTTTGATCTTTTTTATCTTTTATTTATCTTTATTCAAATTATAAGGCATATAATTTGAATAAAGATAAATCATGTAAAAGTTTTTGTTTCTAATTTAAATTGTATGAAAACAATCAGTAAATTACTGAACCTATTTGATCAGTGGTTTTTTTCAAGTTTTCTGTAATACCCTCTGATTATTCTTTGATTGAAGGTTACCTGAATATATTTTCCTTTGTACTGTATTTAGGTCCATATTGGCTTATTCGTAAAACATATGCTATGGGTCTTGGTTTACATTTAAGTTGTTATTTCGTACTTATCATAACAGCCCATAATTTAATGTAAAAAACAAATAATTTTAAGTTAGTTTTTAATGGTGTATAATTATTTTAGTTGAATTATGTTTCTTCACAAACCTTCTCTCTGATCGTCGAAACAACCTTGGTAAGTTTGGCTGACACATGTTCAGCCGTTATTTCTTGATGATGTAAGAAAGTTTGCATTGTAGGCGATTCCCAAACAAACGACGCTTGCTCCGCTCAACCAAGATATTTTAATAATCAGGAGTCAATAAAAGCTCCCCGTCTACCGCGTAATTCTGCAGGTCGGCAAAGTGTCCACCGTCAGACAGTCGTGGATATGACGATGACATCAATGTAGAACGTGCCGTAACAGCGCTACTGGCGAACCTCGTGATCTTTCCACACGTTTAAACTGTTTTCGATTACAGTAGAGGTCTTTTATTGGAAGTAAAGATTGTCTGCTCATCCTATAGAAGACGTGAAAATCGTATTTTTAACGGTGAACTTTCAAGTGATATTACATTATTTTTCCTATGGTAATAATTAATTGTCAAATATAAATATCATTTTAACAGTAACTATCGATAGAAATTACAGGACGACGTCCAGCTACATTCAGCAGTTCAAAATGTTACATAAGTGTTGCTCAAGTTAAGGTTAAAAGCCATTATCAAACACTTGTACAAGTAAAAATTAAGTCCTTCTGAAATTGATCAGTTTCGTTACTACGCATAACGTTAAGTCCAAGGAGTAACGTAAAGGACAAAATTATTCATAAAGATTTAGAGGAAGACTAGAATAGGATTGATTTTTTAGTCTTATTAAAGGGAAACATGTATTTACCGGTTAGTATAGTGTCCAATATTAAAATAAACATTCACATATATAATTCCAGAAATGGGATTAAATATCAAACTTCTAACACAAATCTTTTAGTCTACCGTAAAATATTAACATTTAGTCATGTTGTAAATATAAAATTTATTGAATCCTGTTAGTACCTGCATGTGTTTTTAACGCACTAACTATAATTGCTTTATAACTAAAACAGAATACATCGTTACACACAACACATTGCTACACTCAAATAACAAACATCGAAAATTCAATTCGAAGCAATATGTTGACATCACTGATCACTCTTTTCAGATTAGAGTGATATTTTGTGTTGCAGAGTCAAATTAGAGTGGCTGGGAGCGCGTTATGGTAGCACATGTGACGGTAAATCACAGGTTAATTTTGAGTACCGCAGCCGCGAGCCGTAACGAGTCAATTGTACATTTGGCTGTGGAGGTAATAAAGGGGGGGGGGGGTAAATGTTGTGTGTAAATCTGAACACAACACTCACATCCACCTGCCGGGGTAATTCACATCATTCTGAGTTTCAATCTAATGTTTTGGGGAACAATCAAACATACGTAGTTATGAGTTCATATCTGCTCCCGGAGGATCGGTGGCTTCTACAGTAATAGAGAGGCCTACTGCGTGTCGTCAAGACTTTGGTTGTTAACTTTATCAAATATTGCAGTTCCGGGAGATATTAAAAGATAATTTTAACCATATTTGCTTCTAATGTAACTCGCCTAGTAGCTTCATCAATTGTTTATTGTTTTTTCGGTCAATTTATACTTACAGAATGTCGAAACTCTCTCCTGAACCTCCGTGAGCAAAAAGTCATATAAACACATGCGCTATCTCACTTCGTGTGTACAGTATGTATTTTTACATCACTTCCCATAACTTTGGAATCACTTGAAGTACCAACTTCAAAGTTGGCATTTATATAATAAATAATAATGTCTATTGGATGGCATGGTATTGAATTTCTACTATGTAACATTTATAAATGGCGGCCATTTTAATTTTGCATAGCTTAATAACTCAAAAACCATGTGATAAAAAAATACAAAATACAAAAAAAGATAGACAGTTTAGTTTATTTTACAGAAATGTACAATTCACATAGGGTCATAACAAAAATAAGGGAGAAAATTTAATTTGTATAAAGGCACTACCTGCTAGTTAATTAAATTTGCCCAAATTTGTAGTTTTAACTTCAGAATTTTTTTCTCCATTATTTGTCTTATATGTAAAGTATATTTTTGTAAAGTAAATTATATTACCGATTGTTTTGTAACTTGTAACTTTTTTATAAACCCAATGGTTTTTGAGTTTTTAAGCGTTGAAAAATTAAAATCGCCACCATTTTGAAATCATAGGCCTTTAAAGTAGAGCTTGATGTTTTGAAAAACAATAGTTCCTATTAGTCATCATACACGTACCAAGTTTGAAGTTGTTACCTCAAGTGGTTCCAAAGTTATAAGAAGCTATGTAAAAAAATACACACTGACAGACGGAAACGAAGCGAGATAGGGCTAATATGACATTTTTGGTTTGTTTTGGCCCAAGGAACATGCCCACGGAGTTTCGGGAGAGAGTTTCGAAACACCCTGTGTATCTAGGTACATAAACCTTCCAGGAATATATGTAATACTTTATAAGTTTTAACTATTTAAACATGTTGATTGCACTTAAATGCAGATTATAAACTGGATTGGCGTATATTTTTTTTCCAAATAATACTATCATGAGAAATAGCGGTACTTTCCTGTTAAAGAGAACATTCATTATTATCGATGATTTATTTTCGATATATCGATATTTTTGTTTTACTTCACGATTGGTGCTTCACGATATTTGGTTTTAATTACTTCATACGCATTTAAATTACAAATTAAGAACCAACCTTGTTTAGGCAAAAATAATAGCCTATATATTGGATTAGGACATGAAACTATTCTAAACTAACCTAACATAACTAACCAAACTTGCTGTATAGGCTAAGTTACCGTTTCAATATTCCATTTATTTGGTAACAGAAGAAGCATTATGGGGAATAGGCTATCAAACGGAATTTTGAATTGTTACAGCAAGTTTGGTTGGTTAGGTTAGTTTAGAACAGTTTCATTTCAATATAATATTTTTTTACATTGTTTGTTGACACGGAACAATATTTATTTACTGTATCCTATATCGTACTTGTCAGCTGATATGTTTCAATTTGTTACTATCAATATATCGGATGGAAAACAAAAATATCGATATATCGAAAATAAATCATCGATAATAATGAATGTTCCCTTTAACAGGAAAGTACCGAAATAGCATATTCATCATTAAAGACGTTTGATTTATAAGAGTAGCCCAAAATGTGAATTTTTTGGATTGGCTTGTAACTGTTCTTATACGTCGCATACTGAGGAACGGGTTATATCAGAAAAAGAACACAAGCAATCCTAATCAAGTAAAACTAATATGATAAAGAAAAAGTATGTTTTTTAAATAAATACGCACTGTAACCCTACCATAAACATGTTTAATGTATTGAACAATTTGCTAGCCAAGTGTTGCTAAGTTTACTTGGTAAACACTTCCTTGTTTAACCCTATCTGCCACCTGTCAGAATGACGAGGTTTCAGCATATCTGCTTTATTTGCCACCTGTTGATATGTCGCTTTCTCTCTCTCACTCACTCCCCATCCCCTCTCACTTACAGTTCCGTTTCGACGTCTTAAAAGATCCGCAGCATTACAGTAACAAGGATGGTAAAATTGAGGAAACCACTATAATAAATATAATTTTTGTTAGCTATAAATAACTTAAATTGCATTTTATTATATATTATATAAAATACCATGAGTTAAACCAACCCACGACTGACGTCACAATTAAATATTCATCGACATAATCTAGTTGGAAAAACTCGGTTAACATTAGTACTAAATGGTCATTTGCAGTTATAACTACCATATGGTTAAAGATAAGTATTAAGGTGGTTTTTTGTATCTCTTCTAAATGTCATGAACAAATTTTTCCTTTTATTCTACATGTATTCACCGCCTACATATTTTACCTTTGATTAGTTTCATTCTCGTTGTATTTTCAAATAGTATCCCACAAATATGCTTGATGACGCAAATGCTGCTAATTATACATGTTGTTAAGAGGGCCTTTTTACTAAAATGCATTTTTAAAAGCTACTTTAACGCTTTTTATACATGTGCTGGCTGCTTATAGACGCTAAATCTACTGTAAATTGTGTTTTTATTGATTGTTAATCGTATCCTTAAAGTATTAGTTTAGTTTCTGTCGATGTGAAACTGCATTACAAAATAGAAGTGCAAGGAATATGAGCTTATTCCCAATGCACATATTATTTAGTCTGTGGGGAATCAATCCTAAAATATTTTAGTAATTAACAAATTTTTTCATTAAGGTAATTATGATCTAAGCTTTGATATCGAGTATTAAAATTAAAAGTAAATGCTGCACTTAAACGTAAGTGATTTGTTGTGTTGCCAAAGTCAAGTTTGATCATTAACAGACACGCATGTATGTGGTGAATCCCCGATGGCTATCTGGACATTACGGCGTGGTAGGGTAATCACAGTCAGAGGCCTCTGGTGGATTGTTGTCAAAGCTCCGATGACGTCATAAAGTGGCCCTGTGATTGGCCTCGTAACTTGTTGTAATCATCGTACAGAGATTAAATGCGTAAATCTGTACTCCGGGTTGTTCATTAGGGTGGAATTGTAATACGCGATATTGTCAATAGTGACGGGCTTCGCAATTATTGATGGAGTTTGAACATAAAACGAGATTTACCTTCTTATGTCAAATGTAAAGGATAAATGCAGTAAATTTAGTTTTGAAATCAAAAATAAAATGTATATTCTAAGTCAGGGCTGTTCTTTTAAGACAGGTAAAAAATGTTTATAAAAATCAATCTACAAATTTTTATTTTATTCTCTCCAATTTGCAACCACACAAAGATTGTTTATTGTGTAAATTCAATATCGTATGTCCCAAAGGTGTGGGAAGGTATGAGGACCTGTTAACAGGATTTAGGTTATATTTGAGGGTCAAGGGAGTTCTCCTGGTGCGGGGTTTCATTCATTACATCAACACAGGAACGCGTGGCTGTGTGGAAGACGAATCAGTCAATGTCAAGTCAGCACCCGCGCAGGGTTAGGAGTTGAAAGGGAAGCAACAGTTGGAAGCTAACAGGCAATCTTCTCCCTTACAAACCATTAGAAGTGGACAAGAAGCCGTGCAACCAGTTCAAACTCAAAGAAAATGTGTCTTTGAAAACACCTTCGTCGCAGCCATCCTGAAAATTAAGCATGTTTCGATTTGGTTTATTGAGCTGTAGTTCAAACGGGTTCTTGATAAAAGGAAAATGACAATGCACTTTGCAATTCACATTGTGTCGATAGGTGCCTGGTTCAGCTGGTAAGTAAAAAACACTATGAAATTGTTACATTGATTATTTTGAACGTAACTAAAACCTAAAACTCCCAGTCCTGAGTGGATTTTTTTCTTGATAATGTTTTTTCCTATAAAATGTGGAAGGATTTTTTCGTTACATAAAGAAAGCCTGTCCTTATGAGTGATTGTAAGACCAGCCACGTTTACTTATATCTATAAAAAACCATTAAGATTAATTGTAGTCCGTGAGATATTTCAGTGCCTTAAATACATTCAAAGGCTAACAATAATGATAAATGGTTGTTCAACAGAGTCAATAACACACAGATTCCAAGTGGAAACGTCGTCTTGGAAAGTTATTGTTTGAGTTGGGAATTTCTTGTGGTTGTTCTAAATGGCCAGAAGACAAAGGCAACGCGATGGTTAATCAGTAATATATTGATTAAGTTTGGAACCAAAGTGTTACATGCTTGTATTGCCCTACCATAAAACACTTATCCATCCAATCAAATAACTCGGTATAGAATTACTCTGTTGGATTCACTAACTGACAACATAGCATAAAAAGTTAGATTTAAAACCAAAGGGATTTAAAGAACCATTACGTTTCTTTATTCTTATTTATTTGCGTTAAAGTTTCATTTAACTCAAGTATCTAGTGTATTTAATAAACCTTAAACAGTATTTTAGGAGTTACGAAATGTTATAGCTGATAGCAAAATGATACGTTGATCCAACGGCGTCTCACGAGTACAAATTTGAAGTAAAAGACTTATCTTGCATTTAATCTAGTTTATTTTAAGTTAGACACATAGTATCTGTTAATTTACTAACGAGATATTGCATTTGAAAGTTTCTAAAACACACTAAGAACTATGTAACAGCCCGTTGGTTGTTAGGTTGGTTGTAGGGTTTACATTTATGGAATATTCTTAGTTTAAGTTACATTTTCTGTACTATGTAAATCAAACCAGCAAAATTCCATCCCAAGATTTACGACTGGAGTAAAACATTCTATAATTATGAGGTTCGTTCTTATGATGAAATACATATGAAAATACAATACACCGCACCCCATTATCAATGCTCTTAACGTCAATGAAGCAGAGCTTACTCGGAATTCTTCCTACGAGTTTATGCGCGATTCACACACAAACGTAAAACAGTGAAGGTATTCAACCCGTTTGTTAAACAGTTTCAGTATAAACGTATATTTTTTAATTTGTATGTGTATAAAACTTAAATATGAATTTTTATCTGGGTCAACTCTTGGTTGTACATATTTCTGACCGACAAAGCATGTCCAGTTCCATAAAAGTGTGGTTGATATCTGAGTGGAAAGATGACAAACGGTGCCGGCTTTCCCGGCGTCATAAAAGTGCACCAAATCACCCATTGAGCTTTGTTTATGATCCGTAATTTTTGCTGATAACACTGACCGTTGAAAATACTGGGAAAATATGATGGACATAATCATCCCGATAAAAACACAGGTCATCATCATATTGCTTACAAACGGGACTCATTAAATGGATATAACACTCTGTACGCCGATGATAAAATATCATTCTTACTCAGGTTTAGTAATGGGTATGTATAAATAATCGTACCATAAATTTATAAGAAGTAATAAATATTCCATTATATTAGTTTATAAAAAATTTTACTTTTTCGTGTTTAAAAAGCTATTACGTTTATATCGCAAATCAAAGCTGGGTTCTAATGCTTGGAGACTGTTAGGTAAATATATACAGACCACTATAAAGAGCTGTAATAAAAATCTATACACTGATGAAAAGTCAACATATTTAGAGCCAAAGACTTATTTTGAATGTTTATTCATAATTGTTCTGTACACTTACAATAGTAATCAATTACATTTGTCCAAAATAAGCTTGAACTGTTTAGAAAGATTATATTTTTTAATAGAAGCAAAACCAAGTGCAGTTTAGTTAAAAATTAGTTTTAGCCGAATCGACAAACTTTTTAATCCAATGCTTCCAAAGAGAACTAGGGCGACAGACAGAGAACTGAGGAGGGTTAGTACATTTATTTACCTTTAACTGAGGTGTTTATAAAGCAGGTTTATAAAGAACATGACATGGGTTTCGGATTATAATTTGATATCATAATTATATGTTTGCACTATCTGTTGTAATGCATATGCCCAAAAGTATAAAACAAATATCCTAAACAATAGCCTTATTTTAAGAACAAATGAGTCAAACCCTGATAAACAAATTATAAATTTAACCTTCCAAGGCCCTATACATCAAGAATGGTTGAAAATTTAATGGGTAAGTTATGATACAAGTAACGACCCCAAACTTAATGTTTGCGATATATTGGGGAAAGTTCTCTTATCATTAGGAAGTTTCAAATCATGGCCCAAGCAAGGGGAGATTTATAGCACTGGCTGGAAGGTGTTATAATAAACATACATTTATACATTTATATTCCTGCACTTATAAAAGTCAAACGTAAAACTATTTTTTTAATTTTAAAACCCCGCTTCAAGCATTGTTCATTTAACAGCCAGGTTGTCCTTTGAGCGTCTAGAAAGCTATAGAAATGGACGTTGTCATTATTTTCGCAAGGATTTTTTAAATATTCATAATACTAAATCTACGCTATATGAGTTTAATTTTGATTCGTAACAAAATTTTGAATAAGGTAATACGATAAAAGCTAGGGACTACAAATGTTCAGGCTAATGATGAGATGGGTTGTTAAAATGTATTTGCTTTGGGGCTATACAGTATACGCATTTAGGCTTTTTGAGCGTTGGATCAAATTTTTACGTTTAAACATTTTTTTCATTCTAATTGGTGAGTAAGTGAATGCTTAATAACGCTTATAAGATGGAGGATCTATTTCGCGATACTGAACAAATGTTTTTACTATACAAGTAATTAATATGTAATGAAGAAACTTTTAAGGCAACAAAAGTCTTCTGAATCCTAACATATAGCAATAAAACCCGATGCTGTTACAACAGTATACTTTAGGCAATATTTTAATTAAAAATACTGATAATGATTAGATATTTTGATATCTGAATTTACCTAAAAATCAAATAAATATAAAAGAATGTCCTGCCGTGACCAGGATTCGAACCTGGGTTATTGCGGCCACAACGCAATGTCCTAACCACTAGACTATCACGGCTGTCTGGACATGGGAGAAGAGAGAGTAGTTGTTGTAGAGAACTGGAAGATGTTAGCAAAGTGCAACAAACTATGAAATAGAGGGGATTTTGTTGCATACCTTGTAATAATTCACTTTATTTTAAGCTGCATTAAGAATTTCAGAAGAAAGGACAGTTTGAAACTACATTTTAAGCTCCCCACTTCAATGCAGCTTGCAGTTTAAAGAATTAAAACACGCCATGCGTCATATGGGGGTATATTATATTAGTCATAGTTATAAAAACATTTAAAAAATAGTGATTTGACCAAACTTTAAGCCAAACACTAAGTAAAAGTTTGTGGACCAGCTCAATTCAACCATAGGATGATGAGGTTTTGGGGAAATTACTATTATAAAGTTTAAGAGCATTCAACTCATTTATTCATTGTTTAAATCAACTTGAGACACAAAAAACTCATTTTAATTCTACGTCTAATTGTTAGGAGATGGTTCAGGTGAGTTTTCTTCCATTTTAAATGCTTATGGAAAATAAAGTAATGTGAAATGTTTTCTAGTGAATCTTTTTCTGATATCCTCGGTTTTACATCTTCGGTGGACAACTCTCACCTCTTTCCTACTTTTCCTACCTAGGACATTTTTTTGTTGTAGTGTACGCAACGATCACGTAAAGATTCATACACTACTTTATTAACGACCGTTTTTTATTACTAACAATCATGTTTTCGTATATAACCTCCCATTTCCACTGATTGTCATGCAACAACTCACTGTCCCAACCTCTCATAATCAATTAAATTTACTATAACAGCTGATAAGATGCATTAAGAAGCATTAAAGTTTTAATTATTTTCTCTCAATCCTTGAACTTTATTCTTCAAACCTTGTACTGTGAAATAACATAACAATCCTGTTAAATAAATAAACAGTAATGTGAATATTTTAAATTCTAAGACCTAAAATGAAAAGGCTAGTTTTATAAAGATGGTCGTAGGTAAAATTATTTATTCGAACAAAAAACTTAATTTGCATGAATCCTCGTGGCTAGTAAACCCGACCACTTTTCTAATTGAGGTCTACATAGGTTGGGTGAATATGATAAATAAACTGTAGCAATCCGAAACATACTATCTCCCATTAGTTTGTCAACAACAATAATCATTGGTATGCGATGGGAGTAACTATGATATTTAATTTGGAAATCTCAAAAGTTACAATAACTTTTAAACCATATTTTTTTAAATTGGAGTTTGTTCCATTTCGTATAAAGTTGAAAGGACTATCAATCAAAATCGTTCGAGCCGGATTTGTAAGAACTCAGACCGTTAAAATTAAAATTTTCAAAAGGATTAAAAAATGCTTGGAGGACATAAGTTTGGTTGGCTTGAAAGACGTTTGGTAATTAGTACACGCATACCAAAATTAATTGATTTTGGACCTCAGGTATAGTCTGTAGCTCTGTACACATTCATACACGCATACACACATCACTTTGAAAACTACTTTTTTGGGTCCAGAGGGAACCAAAACGGATATTTCCACCCAAAATCCAACTGTAAAATCTTGATAACAACAAAACTTTCTCCGTATACAGGGAGAAAATTAATTAGAATATTAAAAAGAATATTCAAAAATAATCTGTACTGTAAACAAATATGTTCAATGATAGTTTAACGGCAAAATTCACGCAATTGCTCATAGGCTCTATGTAGAATATATCACTTCATTGTATAAAGTACTTTTTCCGTTAACAAAGTATTATACCAGCAAACGATTCAATGTGGCTGAATGAACTACCTACCAATATTCCAGAGTTTGTTGTATTAATAGTCAAAGTTTTAAGCAAAACATTAAGTTCTTTTCACGTATAAATCCAATAATAAAGTAGTTTGATGTTAAAATACTAGGTATTCCATAGGTAGCGGGTCGACCTAATGTTCTCAAATTATTGGCCCAAGTTCGGTTATCATAGGGAAGTTTCAACTTATGACCCGACCACGAGGGAGATTTATAAGATGGTTTGGAAGGTGAAGATGGTAAATTAATATAATTTAAACTCATTTAGTGAGAGGTTGAATATAAATTTTAAACCAAAACCAAAGTTACACCCATCAAAGATTATTATATTAATATTTTATTTGGTTGCTACGATAATTTAAATATGAAAACTCAGACACAGTTGAAACACGCAAAACGTGAACATTAAACAAATAATTTTACGAGATCAGAGCCTATGGTTACTTTTCTTCTTCCTTTAGGGAATTCCTCCTCCAAACAGGTGAAACACTTTATGTAGCGGATCCGCCAGTTATAAAACCCTCTCTTAAAACCTCCATTCATATCCAGAATGTTCCTACTGCAGCTTGGTCCTTGGAGGGATATAACCACTTGAATTTTAGTTTTGTCTCGGGCAATATATTTCTAAATTATTACTACATTATTCCTTTCTTAGACCTGAGACTAACAGTCGGTTTGATTTTACGGTATTTACCTAAGCCAACATACTGAAACTGGTTGAAGATTATTTATTCCTTTGTATTGGATTTTACTGCTTAAACAAACACTTAATATTTTCTTTCTTTCAATGCAAGGCAGAGTTGTTTTTGTCGTTTTACAGTATAATAAATACTGGCAGCAAAAGTACCCAACGTATTACATTTACATTCCAAGACCTAAGTCCAACTCGTACATCATACCCCTAGTTATACGACTACCAAGTTTAAACGTGCAATAATTCTAAAGGTGAAGATTACAATCAAGTTTCCATTCCAGTGACTAATCTTTAGAACTTCCGTTAATAGCCCGTTTATAGAACTTCCCATTGGTTGAGCGAAGCTGTAACAATCGGATTTCGGCAAGTTTATGGTACTTCCGGCCAAGATAAACCGGAAGTTTAACGGAGATTATTCAGATTCAGATTCAGATTCAGAAACACTTTATTCAAGATTTACATTTTACAAATATAAATGCAGAATGGCGTCAATAAATACAATTAATTCTATAAAATATTATCAAAATGCTCACTAAATGAGTAGTAACATTTGCTTAATATAAATATTTTCAATTTCTTTTTAAATGTCTTAATATTATTAATTTCCATTAAATCTTTAGGCAGAGCATAAAAAAACCTAGTACCTGCAGCAGTGGGTTTTTTATTATAAAACTCTAAATTATGCCTCTGGATGGCTGGGTAGTTCCGATGCCGAGTATTATAATTATGTGACATTCCCAATTTTGGAAGTGTATGTGTATTCATTTCACTTTTTAGATTAATTATAGTTTTATAAATATATAATCCATACACTGTAAAGATATTTAATTTAGCAAAATACTGTTTTGCCGATTGGTTTTCTCCTAAGTTTAACATGATACGTATGGCTCTCTTTTGTAAAATTAATATACCATCTAAATTTTGAATGGTTGTTGCACCATATAATTCAATGCCGAATGCAATATGTGAGTTTATGTGAGCATAGTAAACCTTCAGTAAAACATTCAACGAGCAGAGTTTAGACAAGTTGTGCAGCATAAATAGACCTGAACAAATTTTACTTTTTAGTTTATCAATGTGGTACAACCAAGATAAATGTTGATCAATTATTAGTCCTAAGAATTTAGTTTGAGTCACTTGAGTTAAGTAATTGTTATCAATTTTTAAATTAGGTTTTAAAGGTTTTTTTTGGGCAGTTGAAAAATTTATGTAATTGGTTTTCTCTGAGTTAAGCAATAAGTTTTTGCAAGATAAATATTCATATATAGATTCAAGGCTACTATTGCCTATATATTCAATGTCATTTTTTGATCTACCAGAAACTATTAAATTTGCATCATCAGCATAGAGGCATAATTTACTATTTAAGTTTGTTATAACTGAAGGCAGGCCTTTTATATAACAGAGGAATAAAATTGGACCAAGAATAGACCCCTGAGGGACTCCATATTTGACTTGTTTTAGAGATGATTTGACTTTAAGTAATTGATTGAATTCTGTAATCGTATTCAGTTCAACATATTGCTGCCTGTTTTCTAAATATGATTTAAACCAATTTAGTGAATTACCAGTAATACCAAAATGTTGTAATATTGAAATAAGTGTCTGATGCGAAACGCTATCAAAAGCTTTACTAAGGTCCATGAAAATTCCAACAGAGTTGTCACCTCTATCAATGGCATCAATAATAGCCTCAACTAGATCAATACCAGCAGTTGTTACAGATTTTCCAGACCTAAAACCATGTTGTTCTTCGTCAAATAATTGATTATTTTCCAAAAAACTTACCAATCGGGAGTACATTGCACGCTCGTAGAGCTTAGATATGGTGGGCAATATTGATAAAGGCCTGTAATTAGATGGTACTGTTTTTTTTCCATTTTTGTGTAATGTTTTGATTCTAGAAATTTTTAGTTTATTTGGAAAAATTCCAGAAATGAAAGAAGAGTTGATAATATGTACCAAGGGTTTTAGTAATGCGTTTTTAGAACTTTTTATAATGGGCATTGGAATCTCATCGTAGCCTGAAGTGAACTTGTTATCAAAAGAAGATAATATTTGCTCGAGTTCTGGTTCATCTAAAGGTTTAATATGGAATTTTGATACATTATTTGGAATTGGCATTTGGACAAACTGTCTTTGATTATTTAGTTTAGGGTTAATATATTTGTCAACAACACTTACAAAATACTCGTTAAAAACTTCACTAACATCTTTAGGATTTGTATATGATATTTTGTCTACAACTAATTTAATTTCATCGTTGTGAAAAGAATTTTCTTTAATCTCATTATTTATTATTTTCCACGTGGCTTTGATAACATTGTCAGCATTTTCTATGCTACTTTCAATAAACCTCTTTTTAGTTGCTATCATATCTGTTGTATAATTTTTCTTGAGTTATTATTCAAGTTATTATTATCAGAGTTATTATTCTTGAGCAATTATAAGTGGTGTAAATCAATATTAGAGTGTCTTCTCCTTAACTCACATTAATTCTCATTATCAATGCGAGGTTTCTTCCTTCATCAACTAGGTGAGATGGTTTTTAGGCATTGGAATACAGCATGAGGTTCCTCAGGTGATATGAAATAAAACGTTTCTCAATCAGTTAAATTATATAATATTTCCTTAGCATCAACATTCCTGTTGTTATATTGAGTTAAATTAATGAGCGTATTTTTTAGCTCATCAAATCAAGTGAAAGCAATGCAAATATGCGTGATAAACGCTCCATGTATTACACGAATTAGCCACAATACCTTGATACAAAGAACTCACTAAACTATATGTTTCTAAAATTGTCTATACGTTTGTGTGTGTACTGCAATCGCACAGACCCCCCAATTAATAATATTAATGTCGAAAAAACCTGTTTAATGCAGCAGGTTGTTCCACACATACAAGCATTTTATAATCCTGTGATGCCTTCTACTTAATTTAAAAGCTGCATAAGACGTTTTACACACAAAATTTCTAACTTTAAAATAAACAAATATCCTACAGTATCTGTTAGTCACAGTGAAGTCATATAAGTCATTCATTGTTAAAAAAAACTCGTATGACTTTCACAGCATTTAGTAATTTTGAAATCATATAAATAGTTACCATGACATTTGGTACCGTCCAAAAACTTGAGTCAATAATAAAAATAATTTCGAAATAGCTACTTTAACCATTTTAACAACTTTTGCCAACCCAGTAAATAGGTATAGCAAATATGGCCAGTATGGATGTGAAAAACAACTATACTTCTAATCGGCCTTAGGCCCATGAGAAAAGTCTACAATTTCATAAATACCAAAACGGCTTGGCTAGGCAAATCCTAAGTCCTGATTAATCTAATGTTCTGCTGTAACGCCACTTTTGTGCGCGAAAGATCAGTCGTATTTTAACATTTTACTATATATGCATACAAGCCAATGGTTCTGTTGACTACCGAAGCTTTCATGTCCAGACAGCCGTGATAGTCTAGTGGTTAGGACCTTGCGTTGTGGCCGCAATAACCCAGGTTCGAATCCTGGTCACGGCAGGACATTTTTGTTTTGTACTAAATTAAATAATATATATCGAAGCTTGCGCAAAGTTTCACATTGATGTAACATTTTCCCAATCATTTTATCCAAGTAAATGTATTGATAAATATCTGAATTGATATGTGTAATCGAAACGTTTACATCTAAGATACTTCTGCTTTGAATAGTAGAATTTCGACGTTTGTTTGTTCAAATTTCCCTTGCGTTCAATAGTTTACAAATAGATAGACCAATTTAAAAATAGTTTTTAGGACAGAAATATACATTTGTTCAGCTTATTCATAAGGGTGATAAATCCATCTTCTATTCTGCTAAGAAAAGCATTGGTAGTGAGACGAAAACACTTCGAATTTCTTTATTTTATTTTTTCATAGCAGCAATTTTTCCCCTCCCGATCTTCAAGTTCACGGAGTCCTATCGATTTCAAGGAAATTAAATCCAATAAAAGAATCCAAGTCTAGAGTTTTAATTAATTTAGTCCGTCTGTCCCGCTTGACGAGTTGAGATTAATTACAAAACTGTCACCTTTTCCTTATTTTTAGTGGTGTCTTACAATAATCCAATATCCTCAACTCAGCCCAGCAAGCTATACATCAGCGCACTCCAGCTAAATTCGAACAAATAAACGTCGAAATACTGATTTTGCTATAGGACGGTAGGTTTATTTGCACTATTCATTAGCAAAAGTATCTTAGATTTAAACTATTCGATTCCACACATCGATTCAGATATTTTTCAACAAGTTTACTTGGATAAATCGATTGGGAAAATGTTACATTAATGTGAAACTTCCCGCAAGCTTCAATATATATTATTTAATTTAGTACAAAACAAAAATGTCCTGCCGTGACCAGGATTCGAACCTGGGTTATTGCGGCCACAACGCACTGTCCTAACCACTAGACGATCACGGCTGTCTGAACATGAAAGCTTCGGTAGTCAAAAAAACTAATGGTTTGATTATCTAGGAAATTGTTAAAAAGAAGATTAAAGTGTTTTGTACAAAAAGTGGTGTTAACAGCATACATTGACTTTACTGCTGTGGGGCCTTGGACTTGCCCATCCAAGCTGTGTTGGTATCAAGGAAATTGTAGACTTGTCTCATGGGCCTAGGCCGACTAGATGTATCAACGCCTTTCACGGGCACTTACTGGCCAACATTTGATGGGTTGGCTTTAGTTGTTAAAATTGTTAAAACAAAGTCATGGTAACTTTTTATATGATTTTAAAATTAACAAATACTGTAAAAGTCATAATAGTTTGTTTTATTGAAAGCAACGATGTTGTGGTTTATATCTTAACATACAGATGAACTGCAAACTTTATCTGGGTGAGGTTCATAATGTCCAAATTTCACAAACTCCAACGTCTAAAATATTAAATAAACAGTGCGTTTCATAACCTCCAAACTTCATAAACTCCAAAACTATAACTTTCAAATAAGCACAGTTTCACAATGTCCAAATTTCACAAACTCCAACGTTAATATATTAAATAAACAGTGCGTTTCATAACCTCCAAATTTCATAAACTCCAAAACTATAACTTTCAAATAATCACCGATTCACAATGTCCAAATTTCACAAACTCCAACGTTTAAATATCAAATAAACAGAGCGGTTCATAACCTCCAAGTTTCATAAGCTCCAACGGTACAGTCTCTGCCAGAAGTCGCTGCAGAAGTTGCCGTGCCATAACAAAAAAACTACTGATGTAATCATCATGAAATTTTAACAGCTATTAGAAAATATACTTATAAAATATATTTATATGTTTTAAAATTTTTCATCGGTAAAAAAAATCTCTTACGATATTTGTAGTGGCTTTTTAATTGAGAGACGGAACAGTTAAGAAACTCAGTGAATTAAAGCTATTAAAAATATAAAAATGTAAACTTGATTTGCACATTGTGTGCTAACACATATATGAGTCACACAGCTGAGTGTTCTTCAATCATTAAAATGCACGTAAGGGTGCGGCAGAAAGAACTCCCCTATTAGGAAAGCTAATAAAAACAAAACCAAGTAAGATATGACATTTTTATTGCTATTAACCAAAAACACACATTATGCCATTTTAAAAAATATAAAATTATAGTGCTTTAAATAAAATATTGTTTTAATAATCGATAATTTAAAATTATCGTGTTTTAAATAAAATGTCATTTAAATGGCGGCCTCCAGTGTTAATCCCGGTAGTTGTCCATTACCTTTCGGGTCATGTCGGGCGAGATGGCTGCAACTTCATGCCTTATTCTTTCCTTCAGGGCTTCCAAACTTTGAGAGCGATGTTCGTATACCTTAGACAACCTATATGACATAACGCCATAATGATGATGAAACATAGATCTACATATATTTATAATGTATATCCTATGATTGTATATAATAGGAGTAAGTTGTATTTTAGATAGCCCCACAAAATAAGTCACACGAGCTCAAGTCTGGCGATCGCGGTGGCCATCAGATGTCACCGCGCATTGAAATGACATGGCCAGGAAACATTTCCTTGACCAATGTCAATGATTGACGGGACGTGTGTGAAGTAGCACCATCCTGCTGGAACCATACATTGGCCAGAACAGGAAAGATATCAGCGAGTTTTGGCTGCAAAAAAGTATGGAGCATCGCACAATAACGATCGCTGTTCACAGTCACAGTCGCGCCATTTTCTTCAAAAAAGTACGGCCCAATTTTAGCCCTCAAAGTTTGGAAGCCCTGAAGGAAAGAATAAGGCATGAAGTTGCAGCCATCTCGCCCGACATGACCCGAAAGGTAATGGACAACTACCGGGAACGTTTGAACCAATGTGTTAACACTGGAGGCCGCCATTTAAATGACATTTTATTTAAAACACGATAATTTTAAATTATTGATTATTAAAACGACATTTTATTTAAAGCACTATTATTTTATATTTTTTAAATGGCATAATGTGTGTTTTTGGTTAATTGCAATAAAAATGTCATATCTTACTTGGTTTTGTTTTTATTAGCTTTCCTAATAGGGGAGTTCTTTCTGCCGCACCCTGTATAATCAGTAGTTGAGCGCTGGCGAACGGTGCCTGCTATCTGACTGTGGCAACCACTAGAGAGACTTCTGGCCCAGACTGTACCGTTGGAGGTTATGAAATTTGGACATTATGAACCGCTCTGTTTATTTAATATTTAAACGTTGGAGTTTGTGAAACTTGGACATTGTGAAACAGTGATAATTTAAATGTTATAGATTTGGAGCTTATGAAATTTGGAGGTTATGAACCGCTCTGTTTATTTAATATTTTAAGCGTTGGAGTTTGTGAAATTTGGAGTTTATAAAACGCTCCGCTTTATGTTACTAATTTAAAAAACAATCTTAGATTGATGCTGAGTAAATAGCCCGTTCATATTAAAATAAACACTCATTAATCAACACGAATTATTAATCGGAAGTAATCATCGGGAAACTTTTGAGAATATCTATCTTGCAAACAAATAATTTTTGTAAAATGTACATGTTAACGTAATGGTAAAGTAACAATTACAACAGTTGTTAGTTACTAGTTATTAGTTATACTAATATGAACGCAAACATTGGCCTATTTAGTAAGATCAATTGGTTCCAAGTTTTGTTAGGTATAAAAGGTATTTTTGACAGTATCTATAAATATTCTAATTTAGGTTTCTTAGTAAGGATTTTTTTGTATGTTAACAACCTAATAATAATAAAAATGTATTTCTCTTCTAACGATGTAGCATCGATTGATAGCAGTTATTTATGCAAAGTAAAGATTTTTTTTTGAGATCATAGTAGCTAAGCTAGCCAACAACAAAAAACACGAATCTTGACTTTGTCTAAATATAGATCTCCTTGTATTTTAAACTGGCATAAACAAACAACTGTAAATTCCATTGGCATGCAGGATTTATGCATCATGAGTATTTAATCTTAAAAGAAAATTTCCTGTTTAAATTTGGTTATTTTACTCATGCAAAATGTGGTACGTATTCAGGATTTTATTTCCTAAGATATTGAAACTTATAAATCGATTTAAAATTAAATCGATTGTTTTTAGTTGAAACATGACTCTTGGGCGTTTAAGTTTTATTTCAATCCTACTCAATCCCATATACAGGGTGTCCCGGAACTCTCTACCAATATTTTAGGGCATTGCTCCTGGGTAAGAAACATACCTAAATATCGTATTTAAATTGTCCGGAAGTCCTTAGTTACTCACACAGCCGCCATTTTGTTTTTTTCAGTTAATAATTTTTTTCTAAAGAATGGTTAAGCTTACGAAATTGAAACTTTGCACAAACATTTACGACAACTAGACAAAGCTACCAAAAAATTATGACGATTTTTCCAGTTCATAAAACAAAATGGCGGCCATTTAAAATTTTGTTTCTTAAATAACTCAAAAACCATTGGTTTTACAAAAATTTTAAATGGCCGCCATTTTGTTTTATGAATTGGAAAAATCGTCATAATTTTTTGGTAGCTTTGTCTAGTTGTCATAAATGTTTGTGCAAAGTTTCAATTTCGTAAGTTTAACCATTCTTTAGAAAAAAATTAATAAGTGAAAAAAACAAAATGGTGGCTGTGTGAGTAAATAAGGACTTCCGGACAATTTAAATATGATATTTAGGTATGTTTCTTACCCAGGAGCAATGCCTTAAAATATTGGTAGAGTTCCGGGACACCCTGTATATTTAGGTCATATGCAACTTACAAGCTTGTATAAATTTAAAGTTAATCTGGGGAATTTTTGTATTTTATTTTATTCTTTAGTTTAGTGAATAATACCACTTGTCTGTGATAATACTAAATCGTAATGTGACTCTATCCTAAGGCCTTACTAATTTTATATACTTTTAGAACATTCTTTATAGACATATAGTCTAAGTTTCTAACTAAGTTTGTTAAATATGTTCGTGTTTCACATCTGCATATATAATGTTATACTCTTATTACGGCCGACAGACACGTTTTTATGTTGCCAAAAAATCTAAAGGCTCGTCCAAACCGGAGCGGAACAGCGGCGGGAGCGGCGCGGAAGGAAAGGGCGTGAGTGACCGGCGCGGCTGCAACCAGCGGCAGCGGTACGTGGCGGGAATGAGGTAGCCCACACCGAAGCGGATGGCAGCGGAAAACAGGACTTCTCCTCAGTTCATTTTCAGCTTAGTTTAGTAAATGCTTGTGATTTGTGAATGTTTTTGTAATTGTGTTTTGAGTTCAAATTATGAATCTGAGGACACAAGAAAAAGAAGCTTCAGGAAAATTCTAGCAACAGCTGAGGATGAAGAGGGCAGTCCGATTGGGTTCAAGAAATTTACCAAATTAGAAATGTATTTGGCGATTACCATACCTTTATGTTGGATCTAGAAAAAGACGAAATGCGGTTCTATATTAATTTTAGAATGACAATCGCATGTTTTGATGAACTCCTGGATGTGATAACATATGTACTAAAACGTCATATGATCCATGTGGTCCCGCGGCGGTGCGAGCGGGAAAATCCAACATGCTTCAAACCGGCGGGACGATCGAACAACGCAGCGGGACGACGGCAGCGGCACTGATCTTGTGTGGGTGGTCCAAAGAACTATGGTTACATGTATCACCATGTACTTTAAAATCTCGCGTGGGAATTCGTTCCGCCGCTGTCCCGCTCCGGTTTGGACGAGCCTTGCTTTACCATATGATTATATAATCTGAATGATGTTTAACGCCCTCATTGTGTTAAATATACCTAACTACTATATAACTCTATCTCTTATATGAATTATCATTATTTTCCCTCACAAACAACAACCCCGGGTAGAAGCAGCAAATAATTTCGACAGAGAGTGTAAAGACCATTAATCTCACATCTACTGCAGAACGGCGTTACAGTTGATGGTTGAAGGCAATGAGATGCAATTAATTAGATGAAAATCTCTGACAAAATTAATTAAAAGTCAGGGAAACAGTGGGTCATTGATTAGGGTCCAATCAGGTGAAAATCAGCTCCGAAAACTTGAGATGGAATAAATTACTGTGTTATCAAGAGGTGGAAGCAATGAAAAGCGTGAAATCTCTCCATACTTTATCAGTAGCTGTAGCTTTCATAGTTTTTACTTAGTTATTTTGTAAAACTAGCAAGAAATGTAAAGTTTTTAATTTTAGTAAACTAAATTATTTTAGTAAATTCTCCTTGAAAAGTAATTTGTCAACAAATGCCGTACTAAAAGTTTAAATATGGCCATGGTGTCTTTGAAAACTATTTAAATTACAGTTTGTTAAATTATTATGAGCTATTCTGCTGTGGATCCTCAGCAGTTTAGGTTTGAATCTAAGACTAGTGTACCTGTTGCTCGAATTCGAGCAATTTTGAAGCATTACAGGTGTTATTTTAAAACGAATAACAGTCATAATTTCCGATTACTTTATAAGAATCGACTCAAAGATTATGGAAATATTCAAGATGTACACAGCAGTTAGATATAATTAAAACTTTTTGTTAATATCTTAACTTTTTTCAAAAACTGACCTTGTTTTTTAGTGTTTTCTACAAATTTTCCCCACTCATAGCCGCATTAGGTTGTCTATAACGATTATAAATGAAAAAAAAACATTATTTCTATTTCTTTTACTGTACTTGGTTGTGTTCTATGACTTTCCTGTTTCCATTGTTTGCAAATCAGCTCTTTCAATTGTTGCTCAAGAAATGTAGCACAGTGTTAATTCAGTTTTATTTTTAGTATATCAAATTGTCCAGTATTTCTCACTTTTTTCCATTGTAATTTTAAAAATTATACCAACCAAGTATCGTCTACTACAGATGCAATACGCCAAAGAATATCGTCTACGTGTAATCTCCAAGAAGTGGTAAAAAAGGCAGAAACCAACCCATACAATAGTTAACTCCATAAGAAATTATTTTAAGAGTTACTGTGATATTAGGATTTTCCACTGATTTGGTAATAGTCAATTATATTGCAAAACATGGCACGATTCAGAAGAAAATCGATTTTAAAATCAGAAAAAAACCATTGAAAATACTTAATTTTGACAAATTTAGTAAATCACAATTTAAATATTAACAGCTGTTTCATTCAAAAGTAGTGTAAATGTATGCTATGGTCGTAATGTAAACAAATCTGAAGAGGGAACGTTAAAGGCCTCTGGGGCAGAGCCCCAAGGGAATTTACCTTGTTTCTCTTTTGATGGCTCATCTACAGACTAAGACCTCTCTTTAGAGACCCCTACCAAGTTTCTACACCCAGCCTTTTTTCTGAAATTAGCTGTGACAAAACCCCGTTTTTCCTCCATAAGAATAACATGGGATGGAAATTTAAAGGCCACTGGGGCAGAGCCCTAAAGGAATTTACCACGTTTCTCTTTTGATGGCTCATCTACAGACCAAGACCTTTCTTTAGAGACCCCTACCGAGTTTCTACACCCAGCCGTTCTCTCAAATTAGCTGTCACAAAGAAAAGCAGTTTCAAATTAATATATAGATAAAATTGCTCTCTTTTACCCTGTATAAGCATTTGATATTCGTTAACATTTTTGTCTACAGTTGTCATAAGATGTGGTATTTTATCCACTTTAATTCATTTGCGAAACGACTTTACTCTGCTTACTAATTTACTTACTTCGTTGAAAACTAATCAAAACAAAGTGTAGGCCTACCAGATGAGGAACAACTCCTACAGCAATGTTAATTTTACTAAATACTCTTTTGTGAACAAGCATTCCAAAAATTTGGAAACATGTAGTTTAAAGATGAAATTATTGTTTTTGACTGCTTTTTAAACACATCGTATGAAATTTAATGTTTGTCACATAATAAGGTATAAAAATACCTTAAACCAAAAACAAACAACAAAAAACGTAAAACCTTGTAGACAAAAAACAACGTGCAATTCGTGTGCAGATAACAGATTAAACAAAAACACTTTCCGTTAAAATCAACCAAATTGAGTTTTTCTATTGTTTACAAAAACCACTTTGCTCGCCAGTTTCTCAAAAAGCTTGTTTATGAGTAGACTATTTGTTATATTACCTACTTCTTTTTTGTAATAAGATTATTTTCCTTATATTGAAATTTAATTTTTAATACTTTTTAAATAACCTGAATTATGTGGTATAATGTACCTAGATTTCATAGTATTAAATTATATATCTAGTTCATTCCTTCTCCTGTCACTGTATGCAGTAGCAAACGTTTAACAAACTCAACTAGAGGACAATATATCAAACCGATCAAGATTTGAAATACACTTACACTTACACAAATTTTAACATCTAAAAAAGTTTGTTGATCAGCCGTAAACCAGAAAACATTACTATCAATTTTGTACAGACAGGTTCAGGAATAAGCACAGAATAAAGAAAAGACTACTCTACTCTTTATTCTGTGATATTAATTAATTGCATTCTATAATAATTCTCAGCTTCACATACATTACGTCTAAAACTTGCCCTACTACTCTTCATTCTATGATATTAATTAATTGCATTCAATAATATCCTCTACTTACATACAATACGACTAATAATTGCGACTGTAGCTAATTGCGCATACAATACAACTCAAAGTCTTCTGTTAACACATACAGGAAATCTCTTAAATCATCCAATTCGCTGGTCACCTACATTCTATAGCCAATCAACATAAGTCCGTCGCGTTGAGTGTTAAGTGCTCGGTGGCTAAGTGCATCTAGACATACGAATGCTAATGTCTCTCTATCACCACCCCTATCATCACTTTCACCCCCACCCATCCCCTTCATTAGAGTAGATCACCGTCAATCCTGGGTCGCATATAATAAGCTTTGTCAGGGATGGAGGTTTTGTTTTTAATTTTACTCATATAATACTTCTGAAACTTGATCACGATAAAAATATGAACAGTCATACTCCTGAAGTGATCCTAACATTAAGTGTAAAGTTTACTTGAGTAAATATGACCACCTCAGTATCTCACATTATAAGGTAGCTTTGTAACAACTAAGATGTCAAGGTCTGGACTGAACAACTCTCAGTTAAACAACACGAGAGTCGTCAATGTGGGACGTGTCTAGTCTCTAGCCGCTAGTGTGGCTTGTAATGGACACTGGACACTGGACATGCCTTATCAGGGCTCAGAGAGTGAGACCATGTGATGTTGACAAATATTACATGGGATCTAACTTAAACATAGAAAAACTTCTGTTACTCTGTTCCAAGTAGTATAACAATTTAAATAAAATCATACATTTGATTTGATTCAACTTGTTAAGCAGTTGAATACTCCTTTAATTTCCACTGATTAGGTTTATTAGTGAATATTAGGTTCATTCTCACAATCAGTTGAGTTTCTACTGACCACTACCTACCAGCTACAACTACTCTCATTTCCACCGTGTCCAGACAGCCGTGATAGTCTAGTGGTTAGGACATTGCGTTGTGGCCGCAATAACCCAGGTTCGAATCCTGGTCACGGCAGGACATATTTTATATTTTACAGTACAAATACTTTAAAATAAATTGCTATCCCAGAATATATTATCTGAATACATAATAAATAGCTCTCTGAATACATAAACAATTAATTGTTTGTTTATGAAACAAGCCTCGCATTACTAGTCCAATATTAGTAGAGGCCTTCCACTACACATTTCAATTCTTTAAGTCCATGGTTGTGTGTATCGTTTTATTTTGTACAAATTATGAAACAGTTGCAAGGTGAGTTCCGAATTCAGTTTACAATGATTATTGTTACATCGTTTTTAAATATACAACCAAGCATTTTTAGGCGTAGGCTTATAACAAACCAGTTCTAAAAGATTTGTCATATAAAATATACATATATTAAATGGATTGTTATAAAGATTTTCAAAGAATTACATTAGTTTTGTTCAAAATGTATCGAATAACATTATACCAAACAGTTTAGGTTAAAGCTTTAGGTTTAAGTTTAGGTTAAAGAAGAGCAATATGAGAATGTTGGGCATGGGTTATTGTTGTGGGCAGTTTTTAGGTTATTAGTAGTCATATTTATACAACTAAAACCTTAGGATGTATTTGATACCAATGATGAATGGCTACTAAGATGAACAAAAATTTACATTAAAGTAGATTTTAACAAAGATAATTAATATTCAAGCACGTAACCTAGAAGAGGTTCTCTTAAAATTTTTCTTGTTAGAAAATAAATAAGTGTGCTCTTAGACTTATTAAGATGCGCAATAATTTACAATGACCAGTATACAAGGATGTGTTTGTGTGGACGTGTTGTAGTGTTGTGTGACAGTAAGGCTCCTCCCCTGACAGGGGGTGGGCCGTGGTGAGCACCTCCTAGTGACGCCCCACACTCCCTATCTCTCACCTCACACCTCTCACCTCTCAAATACATCAATCAGTCGTCTAGATACATGATACATGAAATCATAACCTGACTGACTTTAAAGCCAAAATGTATATTTGAATATACCCAATCAATACAATAAAACACAGTTAAACCAGCAGTTAATCCATACTAATTCCAAGATTTGTAATGAAAAAATGAATTTTAATAAAAATGTAAATCATCTTATTAAGCTACAGCCTACTCTACCACTGATGATAAAATAATAACGTCTGTTTAAACCACAGTTGGTTTATGAAGCTCATTACATAGTAATATAGCACGTCCCACTTGACATCAGAGCAGACGCAAAGAAGCACTTTTAAGAATTAATTACAACATATATCTATCTTCTATATACATTGAAGAAATAATACGCTAAGCCGATGTTTATGAACAGAACTCCTCCCTCATGTTTTGACCGATTTTAATGATTAAAGTGTCAGAAAAAATGGACCTGATCTATAGTTAAAGTGGTTTTCATTTTTTTAAATTCTTTATTAGTTTGGACAGGACCTTACATCAAAGTTGGGTATTCTCCCATGAGGTTAACATGGGGGGATCAATACCCAACTAGCAGTTACTCGGCGCACGTTGCTGCGCTAACAACTATTATTTTGAATGTTAATTTGTTCATTACGATATATAATAAAAATGTATACCACAAACAAAAATAGAATATTTATTTTACTTAATTACCAGTGGATAAACAATGTTTTTTTGTTTTTTCATTAGTTGTATAAATATATAAGTTTTTAGGCGTACCTACCACCACGGGGTGAGCACGCAGCATACAGCTGTCTGTGTGAAAAGCATGCATTTTCTTAATTTAAATTTAAACTGGCGATAGTCAGGAATTGCCCTTGTTCCTTATAATGGTGGTTGCGAAAGCGAGACGCAATGGAAGTTGTAGTGGCTTGAATTCAAAGGGTAATTCGGATGAAATTATCGGTATTCTTGGGAGTAAGACTATTTCTCCTTTAAACTTACCACTGATGATTGTTGCTTCGATCAAGTTTGGTGTCATATTTTTAATCATCAGTCTGGTTCCGTAAGACAGCTTGGGTAGATTTAAGTTTCACATTATTATTATTGGAGTTCCTTCTTTTAATGATAAAAATGTGCTAGTAGAAGTGTACTAGTGAAGTGTAGAAGCTGAGACAACTGGCATTCGCATGTCTAGTAATTCCAGCTTTAACAGTAACCCCACGGCCAATTTCTCAAAACTATGCTAGAGGGTTATTCATTGGCTCAGAAGTACGCTATGATGACCGACGTAACGAAGTAAAAAATCTAATTTACAAAGCTTGACCTACTTTTGAAGTTTGAAGTAAGAACGTGCCTTCGCAACAAACAGATATTTGGTCTCAAATAAAAGCATTGATTTTATCTCCTTTACACTGATGAAATCACGGAAGTGTGTACCACAAAAGATCCACCAATAATATTTTAATACTATTTACAGGTTCTTCCAAAAGAAGAGAAACCAGTTAACATATTAATATTCCATACCGTTTTTCCCATACCGTACTCCTATGACGTACGGTATGGGAAATATTTTATTCATTGAATGATCAACCATATTTTGTAACTAACACAATAATCGTTTTTGTTTTTACACTCATTACTCATTAAACAATGCTAAATGCTCAATATTTGTAAAACTTCGCCCTACTTATTGCAGTTAGATGATTTAGCTGAAGCCTTGAAAGTAACCGTCGATTTCGACGGGTTTCGCTAAATATAATCTATTTCCCAAATATCGATTCAAAAAGACAGGAAGTAGTTTAATGTCTCAAAAGCCACCTTGTGAACGTTTTCCATAAGCTTGAGAAACTCAATTTATTAAACAATCGTAATTATCTTCAAGCAGGACTTAGTAATATATGGTTGAATTAGACTTTAAATAATAACATCACCAATATTTAATGAATTTTTAATTGCATGAGTTCACCAGCTATGATGGTTTTTGTTTTGTAATGTGTCTGATGATGCCAGCATAGCTGGCGGAAGACCTTATGAAATAAGAAATCCATTATATATCGGCGATGTATTTTAAATTTGAACTGTAATGTGTTACTAAATAATGTCGAAGTAAAGTTTTCTGGCAAACTGTATATAACAATTTAATTTCATTAATTAATTAATTAATTAATTAATTAATTAATTAATTAATTATTTAATACTTATTGTAAAAGCAAAATTGTCCTGCCGTGACCAGGATTCGAACCTGGGTTATTGCGGCCACAACGCAAGGTCCTAACCACTAGACTATCACGGCTGTCTGGACATGAAACCTACGGTAGTCAACAAAACTATTGACGTAAATATTTAGAATATTGCTAAGAGCAATCTTATTCTTCAGGGAATATACAATGTAGAATGGTTTCCTATCATATTAAAACTTTCTTTTCATCTATAAATTATTAGTATATACTATTACAACATCTATCTATCTTCTATATACATTGAAGTAATAATACGCTAAGCCGATGTTTATGAACATGTTGTCATAATATAAACCTGGTAGTGTTATAAGGATCAAAATTCTTTTCTGATACCCCACTTGCTATCGGGTATGGGTAGAATTTGTCTTCATATACGCAAGCAATGCCTACTGTGTGTATAGTTCAAAGGTTCATAACTAAATATACCTTGATCAAAATCATTATAACTGTAAATTTCTTGAAAATACAGTTTTTCTACTCTGATTAAAATATCACATCCCCTATGAGATTATATTTTTTTTAATACCCAATATTATCACAAAAACAAAATTTGAAATTTCTTTGTAAATAATTACGGTACATAGGAAAACTAGAAAATTGTAAATAGTATCATCTGTCAAATCACATAACAATTTAAGGTATTGCATTTCAATAAATCTAAACTTTATCCGTTTCCCTCTTAAGTTTTCAAAATATAAACCATAAACATGTTTTGACCACTATATAATATATTCTATTTTTTGTTTATTTACGATGTTAATTCCTAAACATGTATGACGCACAAGGCCGAAAGAGATCGGCCCTGCAAACAATTGACATGCATTTAACATGGGAAAAACATTTTTGTAATTGATAAGTCGAAATGTAAATAAAAGAAATACGGATAAAGATTAGGTTTTAACTTTTCTTAAAATCATGCCTTTAAATTAATTGATATGCAGTTTGTTATATGATGGAATTTTAAATTTTTCAGTTACGGCTGTGTAATTTTCGTATATAAAAAGTGTTTTTCATATTTTGTTTGTCAGGTCATAATGTGATGATACATATCAAAAAAGCACTTTCGTAGCAATTTCGTAAGGAAGGTGAAATTTTAATCAGAATATATATATATATATATATATATATATATGAAAATATTTTTCATAACCATGAAAGCTGTTTAACGCTTTGCAAATACATTTTATTTTCATATAGTAGTCATGTTAACTCAAATAAATTTATTAATTATTAATATCAATATTTTATTGTTAATTTATCTTCTTTTTTACACCATACGTATTTGGTTTCACATTAAAATCCGTTGATTATCTTACTAATGATTTGTTTTGTAAGCCAATGCTACCAATGCTAATGTAAATGTTATTTTACAACGAATAGGCTGATTATTACTTAATTGATATGCCAAATAGTTCAGCCAAGTAAACAAATTATAAGAATGGTTATGTTTGGTGTGTTGATTGTGTTTACTCCAATATGAAAATTTAATTATCTCCATTTCAAGAACTGGTTTTAATAGGTAATTAATACAGAGTAATTATTGGAAATGTAAAGTAAAACAACTGAATGAGCGCATTGTTGTTAAGTAATGAGATTTAAAGCAAGACTTGCTCTGCTGTTAAATAACATGAACGGTCGTTTACATTGTTATGAAATGGAATCTATTCTATATATATATATATATATATATATATACTTATTTAATACGCAAGCAGGTTTTTTGTGACAATTACTCCTCCGAAACTACTGAACCGATTGACATTTTTATGGTGTCATTGAAAAGAGCGTAACGTCGAGATGTGCAGGAAACTTTCTTTTTAGAGAAATAATAAGAGAGTGAGGCCCTGGGGCCCTTTAAATTTTCGTATTCCTCCTTAAGATTAACATGTGAAACAAACATGGTTATGAAACTCCAGCTGTTGTCAGAAATTAAAAGTGAGAAGTAGAACATATTATGTTAATTGTAAACAATCAATAAGTTTGCTAATTTAACAGTTTGCTACAAACATTTACTGACTTGGTTGAAATGAAATATTTACTATTTGAATTTCGGTTGGCGTAAATATTACAATGGAAAAAAGCGAGAGAGCCTGCATAATTTGATATACTAAAAAGAAAACTGGATTAACACTGTGCTGCATTTCTTAGTAATCATTGAAAGAGCCGATTTGCATACTATGGAAACTTAGGAAAGTCATAGAACACCACCAAGGAGAAGAAATTGAAATAATGTATTTTTTTATAATCGTTATTATGGACAACCTAAAGCTGCTATGAGTAAAGAAAACACTAAAAAACAAGATCAGCTATTGAAAAATTAAGATATTAACAAGAAATGTAGATTATATCGATCTGTTATGTACATCTTCAGTATTTCCATAATCTTTGAGTCGAATCTTCTAAAGAAATTATGACTCTTATTCGTTTTAAAATAACGCCTGTAATACTTAGCAATTGCTCGAATTCGAACAACAGGTACCTACACTAGTATAAACTTAAATAGTCTCAAAGCTAAGATTACATCTGATTTCGGGGCAAAGGTACTCTCAATTGTTAACATTTAGTTTTATAAGTATTTTATTATTTTTAATTTCAATCTTCGCCTCTTACCTCTTACCATTGGACTTAAAAACATCGGTTTAGATCTAAGTGTGAATTGGCTAGTCATGACTTATACTGAGAAAACCCTCTACTCTTTAAAAAGGTGTGGACGTCCTTAAGGGTTTGGAATTTAAAATTTACTATTCAAAGGCAACCCAGACATAATGTGGATAATCGAATATGTAAGTAGTTTAAGAAAACAGTCTTTAATCTTAATTCCAATCAAGTTTAACCGTAGAACATTTTACCAACTCAAAAACATATCAACAGTAATTTATGGTATAGCTTAACAAATGTAGGTTACATTACAGCATGTTACTAATTTTTAATTATTACTAAGGTTTTATCATGGCACTGAGGTTTTTGTAAAAAGGTTTATAATCGTAATCGTCTTCCTCATCTATACTTTTAAGGTATACTCAATCACAGTGGGCAGGGTGGATACCCTTTTAAAATTACCCTACCCACTGGGTAGATCTGCCTACCCCAGATCTGCCTAATAAGTGTAAAATCCATGTATATACCCAATAGAGTTTTATAAAAAGTATAAACTTTCTTCAGATTTGTCAACTTAAAATCAGTAAAAAAAGTAAGCTAATTTGTACGTTAGAAAGGAAATATGGTCAACTAAAACTAAAAAAAAACTCGATTAAGTACCTATCGCCCTAAACACTGGGTATTGATCATTTTTAAGTGGGTATTTGTGATTTGAAATATTATACCGTCAGTATTTTTTTGAGAGGACCTATGGTATGAAAATCATAATTTTCAATGAAAAAAAAACTTTAAACCTTATACAAATGATACTAAAACTACGACGATTTTGGAAAAAAGTGGCTACAAATTTAACATGGGGATGGAATATCTAAAAGGTATTAGGCCTATGTACAAATAGTGCCTAAATAGGACAGTAACACTTTAAGTTAAGAATAAGCTTAATTAATAAACCATTCCCCTTATAATTAAGGAGGATGAATTAAAATTATAATAAAAAGTCTACTGGGTGAAATGTATAAATTGTTTTCAAAATATCAAAATGGTGTTATAAATGTACATAAGCATGAAAATGTGTTACTTTCCATATAACTTGATGTAACCAAATAAGATATGCATAGCCTTGTTTTTTGCCGTCATTTAAAGAAAAAATCGTAAAAACTTGTGTGTAGCATGTCGATCGATAATATTTAAAAATGGATATTTACCTACAGTTTTCAGTATCCGGATATTTACCCACAGTTATGAGTACCCGGATATTTACCCACAGTTTTGAGTACCCGGATATTTACCCACAGTTATGAGTACCCGGATATTTTTACACCTCCGCCCAATCATACCTTAGTATACATTTAAACTTAAAGTATTTTATCCCTGGTTAAGGACGTTAAATAAACCTTATGTAAAGTGATGTGAACCTGTTTTGGTCACAAGGTAGGTATTGTAACTTCGGACTTTCTTTCTATGTTACGGCGGATAGTAGAACGTATTTAATCAAATGTCCTCTTTATCTGTAACGCTCTCTGAATTTTTCTTATGCAAATTATTATCTATGGTCAATTCAAGTGGTTGGTACATTTACCTAAATCCTAATATTGTATTCGATAATTTTTACAATCATATTAGTTTTTACCCCAGTCCTCATTATTTGCCCCGTTTGTCCCATTATTTGTCTTATTTTTTTAGTTTTTACCTCATTATTTGTACTCTAGTCGTTGCTTGTTATTACAAAAAGAAATCTGAAATGATTTAGAAATATTTGATTCAACTTGTAAACTATCTTGATCTTACCATATAAGTTTTACAACGATTACCCGTGCTCTAAAAAAATTTTGCTTATTTTTAAATCTAGCTTAAAATGCATGTTGACGGGTGCTGATGGATGCATTTACTTGGAACAATAATGTAGATAACAATGGTAAGTAATGTCATGCCAACAGGTTGATAATACATTATTATGATTTAAGTTTTCAGGTACCATACATAAATTTCTCCACATTATTTTATTTTAAACGTAATATTTAACCCTTTTTAACTGAACCAATTTCATTTTAAACACCACCATGTGTTGTGCAATAAACATCACTGAGTATGCCTGACAATAATGAACAATCTATACAGACCTGTGCTGCTATTAAATCAGATCACGTGAGCCACATGGCGGGAATGGTTTTATAAAACAGCTGTTATAAAACATCAGCTGTTATACCCCGCCACGGGGACTCAATCGTCCAGCGATCAGCGATGGCTGTGGTTGGGGGAGGGGGTAGTTTATTGGCACCATTGCAATTTTTTCATATCGAACTCTGTCATAAATATTGGGGTTAAACTTGGTCAAATGTTGCAGAGTAGGGTGACCTCCCCCCAGTCCTGGTGTCGCTCTGTCGCCCTTCGTGGTGCATAGCAGACAAAAATCTGAGATTTAAAACGAGCTCCTATTTATGATTACATATGTATATAAAAGGGGGTTTAATTTACTAGCAACCAGGCATCAAGTAAATAAAATTATGTTTTATCAGAATAAGTACAATACTGAGATCCAATACTTAAATATTTCACTAACTTTAAAATAATTTAACACAGGGGAAGTATTTTCTTATACAGTATAATCATATGATTGTTACAATATTGTTCATTTATGTATACTAGAGGTCTTCCAGTGGTTGAAAACTAGACCAAAAATATTTTTTATGTGCAGACTTCACTAGTTTTACCCCACGCTGTAAATAAAACATGGGATTGGAATTTCTTGCATTTGTTTTGATTTTCTGTGTACCAAAAAACACACCGGATTCATTACCGTATCAGGGTTTTGGTATTGTGTCTAATTAGGATCGTAAGTTGCATGGTATATTGTATTGTTATATCGTCACCAGCATGGCAACCCATAAGGCCCATGTTAATTTGTTTTTATTTAAAATTTTTTTTTGTTGATTTTCTATGCGATGCACACGAGCTAAGAAAAGAGGTTATAAAGAAACATGCCTGCTAGATAAAATTGGGATGACTAGGCACGTGTTGAACAACACAATACAATATAATTACAGTAATTTCAGTAATTGTATTATTAAACGAATCAACGATGAATACTTCATAATTTACTATTTTTTCAAGATAATTCTCATCGCCTCCACTTATTAGTTACCAAACTGAATTCAAGCGGAACGATTCCCCCGTGAAGAAAGAGGAAATGTAAATTTCGCTTAATTAAAAAACGTAATCAACCCATCACTATGTAAGACGGTGCTAAAAAGTAACAGCCAAAGGAGAAAGTGACGTAGAAGCAAGGTGGGTTGGTGACAAGGTTTGTACCACTGTTGGAGGTTTACCCCCCTCGCACCTCCCGGGAATTGAGGGGGAGTCTCATCAACCCCTGACTGACGGATCCTGAGCCCTCGCATACGAATGGCCTACTTGCACCGGTATATTTATTGTAGTGCTCTCCCCGCGCCCGTTCTACTCAGATAAGCCGTATTAATTGGGTTGGGGGCTTTTTGAAGGGGGGGGTTCAATTCTCACACATCACCTCCGCTTCTACTTTACTCTTGCTTTTAAAACACGTCCCCTTCACCGCGCATCTTGTCTCCAAATGTTTGGTCTTGTAATATCAAGTGTTGGGGTGAGCTATAAAAGTGTATTGATATCAGTATATTTTCCAGTGGATACTATTGAGAGTTGGGGGTGTGAAAAAGGTTAGAATAGTAGTGTTATTGAATTTGGATGTGTGCTATCAATATGACGTTGTATCATTATCGTTTAATTAATTGTTATTGAGTATTTTCATCTGTTATTCCTCCTTGTATTCGTGAGATGAATCATGGCCACAAGAATATTACTATGTTATAATAAAGAAAATGTTTAAGATGAGCCGTCCATAGCTATAAATTACAAGTCCCATGATTAAAGTTTTATCATACAACAATACTGTGTCGTTACAATGGATGTCCTCCAGTAAAATTAATAATGTAGCCTTAATGGAGGTAGAAAATGTAAAACATTTAGGTCTTACTCTTGACTAAAGATTGGAGAGCTCACGTCTGGTGCAAGAGACAGCAAATGGAATTGAAGACTCGTCAACTTAATTGGATATTAGGTACCAATTAAAAATTAGCCTTGGTCAAAACAATTTAACTACATAAAGCAATGATCAAACCCATTTAGAATATGGCATTCAATTTTAGGGGACCTCGAGTAAATCTAATAAAGAAATTATTTAACGCTTTGAGGCCAAAACTCTAAGAAGAATTATTGGCGCACCCTGGTTCATATCCGACACTACAATTAGAAAATATTTCTGTCACAGAAGAAATTACAGACCATAGTAAAAACATCAAGAAAAACTTGATCACCCACACAGTCTGGTGGTTAATCTGCTGGACAACAGTGAGTGTATTAACAGATTGAAAAGTGATAATATGTTGGACCTAAAGTACAGATTTGCTTAAATAATTATTCAACTATTTTAGCAAGACTTTTTCGATGGACAGGTGCTTGCTCCCTGCCAACTTTTTTGATAAGTATTCTACTTATTGTTCTAAAAATTGAATGAATAGATTGTAAAATAAATTCAGTTAAAAATTCTGTAAGCTAACCAACTATTGTAAATATACAGCACATGTTTTGCTAACAAAATTAGGTTGTTCTAAAAACTTTATGAACATATGTAAAATAAACGGTATCAGCATTCTGACACATACTTTCTCCCATAAGTTTGTCAACAACCTTTATCATGTGTAAGCGGTGAGAATAAATATACGAAAATGGGATTTGTACAATTTTCTTCAGAATTTAAAGGACTATAACATACTAAATTTGTATCAAAATCGTTCGAGCCAATTTTGGGAAAAACTGATTTTCCGTTATTTTATGGGGTTTTTATGGGAAAATAACATAATTTACAATAACTTTTGAACCGTAATTTTTACAGAAATGGGATTTGTACCATTTTGTTCAGAATAGAAAGGACTATAACATACTAAATTTTTATCAAAATCGTTCCAGCCATTTTTGGGAAAATCCTATTTTTCCGTTATTTTATGGGGTTTTATGGAAAAATCCCCATTAAAAATAAAAATTTCTAAAAAATGAAAAAAACTATTAAAGTTGTAAGGACCATAACATACTATGTTAAATCAAAACCGGATTTTTGTCTAAAATCCTATTTTTCGTTATTTTATGGGATTTTTAATGGGAAAATAAAATAATTTACCATAACTTTTGAACAGTAATTTTTACAGAAATGAGATTTGTACCATTTTGTTCAGAATTTAAAGGACTACAACACACTAAATTTTTATCAAAATCGTTCGGGCCATTTTTGAGAAAATCCGATTTTTCCGGTTTTTTATGGGTTTTTATGGGAAAATCCCCATTAAAAATCAAAATTTCAAAAAAATGAAAAAAACGCCTGGAGATACCATGGATTAGAACCTACATACCAAATTTCATCGAAATCGGACCACAGGTGTAGTCTCTAGCTCTGTACACATCCAGACACACAGACACACAGACACACAGACACACACACACACACACAGACATCACTTCGAAAACCACTTTTTTGGGTCCAGGGGGACCCAAAACGAATATATCCACTCAAAACTCAAACTCGAAAATTTTGACGAAAACAATACTTTCTCCATATACTATGGTATAGGGGGAGAAAGTAAAAATCATAAAAATTCTGTAAACTAACTAACCGTTGTAAATATACAGCACTAGTTTTGCTAACAAAATGTTGTTGTTTATTTTAGCAAATTTCCCATATAGGGAATAAGCTATTACCGTAGTACTCATGGTAAGACCTGGACGCGGGACCGATTTTTTTTTCGTTTTGAGGTCCCTAGAGGCCAAAAACACCATCCGTTCAAATTCATATATATATATATATATATATATATGTGTGTGTGTGTGTGTGTGTGTGTGTGTGTGTGTGTGTGTCCGTCAGCACGATAACTCGAGCAAAAATTATCCGATTTTGATGAAATTTGGTACAAACGTGTAAACGTACATTTATTCGAACGAGTTCGCGATCCAGCATGATCGGACCATGGGAACGGGGGTTTACGGGGGGTTTTATGGGGTAAAAATAGATTTTTCCCATTTTTGACCCAAAAAACATAAAATTTAGCAATTTCTTTCCAAAACATTTTGTAGAGCTTAAAAAAACAAATAATTTAGTATATTGAAGCGTTATTATGCGCCTAATGGTTACGGAGAAAATTCCAAAAAAATTTAAATTTAAAATTCCCATGTTATTCTTATGGAGAATAAGTAAACTGTTGTAGTTTGCTTGTTTGTGAACATATCTTGATCAAATTTGGAAAATGTTTTTATTTCTTACTAACTATTCACATTTTACAAAAAAAAGCAGTTTTACCCTCCCTGATGCAGCAAACCTAAGTACTTGTTAAACTAATTCTATTTAAATCAAGAATAAATGTTATATTTGTAAGTACACATTTCAGTGTAAATCCAATCAGTCAAATGGAAATTCGCTTAGTCTGCAGGTTTGCTGCGGCGGGGGTATTTTATTGTTGCATTGATATTTTGATTTTTTATAAATACATATTGTGGCGTATGTTGTTTCTCCCCATTAATTTTTTTCTCTGTGGCCTAGTTTCAGTCTATGCAACAGAGAAAAAATTACGGTATTCGAAATAGACGAAGGAATAAAATGCTATGTTGACTTCTTTTACAACCATTGCACTGTTTCCGAAACATTATCTCGGACTCCGAGTCAATCTCAATGATGGAATTAACTCTAGTTAGGTAATTACGTAGTTTCATCAAAAGTTATAATTGTTAGCGCCATAACTCATCGCCACCATGCTCGCGACCCCGTTATCTCATATCACGTCCAACCCCCGCTAAACGATGATATTTTACGTCTTTTCCTGCCCGGCTTATCAGCCTGAGTCGAACATTTTGCTAATTTACTGCGGCAATTAAAGGGTTGCTTTCAGTTCGTAGAGAGGGAGAGAGGGAGGGGCGGAGTAACAATCTCGTGTTTTAAAGGGGCTCGTTCACACTTTGCATTAACTGTTGATTGTAAGTTCAGCACGTACACTGTACAGTTGTCCGGTGCAGGTCTGCTGACGTGAGGGGATGTATTAGGCTGATTAACTTTGTAACACCCTTCATCCCCTGGACCCATGTGGCTAGGGAGTGAGTAACGATACCCCAGTTGCTGCAGTCCTACAACTAATCGAGTTTCTAGTTGTTACATTGAATGATAACTGATGAATTAATATGTATTATTTAGGTACTCAGTTGTGTTTGTGTCCTATAAATACAAAACTAAATTATCACCAAAATTTTAGGTAACAATATCCTGGCAGACAATATTATTTTTAGGTAAGTAATGTCCAATTTGTTTTACGTTAATCCCACTTATCTAACTAATAATTATGTATAATACAACTATACATATAATAATATTTCAGTAAATGATGCTGTTAAACATGTTTGAACAACATTGTAGTAGCCTACTTTTAAGTTTCTAAGCACACGGTTGGCATTATACTCGTTATTGTTGTATACAGAGACTTTTGACAGAGACATTTAAGTCTTTTTATTCAATCAATAAGTTAAAGCTAACATATAAGTTAACATAAGTAGGCCCTAGCTTTTTTCAATTTTTTAAGATCACAGCTTAATGACAGTTTTTAATCATTTACAAGTGTATTTATTCACCTACTTTAAATCATACTTTTAAAATATTTAAGTTTTTTCGAAAACTGAACACATTTATCCTAATTATTGTTAAGTTATTCAGAGATATGCGTTTGACTTCATACCAAGTTCAGTTATCACTGTAATATGTTTTGAATTTAAACATTTAGTATAAAATTAATATCATAGGGTAGTGTAAATAAAATTCCTTGATAAAAATAATTACTGAACCCTAGTTAAATGTAGACAGTATTGTAAACTAATTATTATTAATATTATATCGTTGTTCTGGATAAATATTAAATAAGAATACACAAAACATAGAATGGCTAACTTGTTTTGCTTATATTATTCTTACTTTTATATTTTTACGTGTAGTACTTACTGTGATTATGATACCAAGCTAATCCAGTAGAATATGTTACAAATAATAAATCATAAAAATGTAATAAATAAGTAGTTGTGTATAGTGCGAATTCTTGATAATTTACACTCCATCAATAATCCATTGATACATCAAGAAGTTTTTTTTTGTACCGAAACGAACTAATCGAATATAAAGTCAACTCTCCATCCTACTAACAGATAAAGTTTTAGCACTAGTCATAGTTTGTAGTGTTCCAGTCGCGCGTTGGTAGGCTTAAACCACAATGTCGCACATAAACATACGTTCTGGCTGTATAAAGCCACCTTGCTCACTTTTGATTCAGCGGACGCGATAATCTGTAAATCCACAGAGTCGTAAAATAACAGGGACATTAATATCGCCACCATCACGGCCATATTGAACTACAATCACAGGTGTGACAACGTAACAGAGCATTACTTCTAGTTTATTGGCAACACTGTCCCGTAACGATCCATTTTTGAATTGGATCATTTTTCACCGAGCGTTTCCATATTGCAACAAACATCCGGCGTGGCGAGTGATCTTTCGTGTTGTGTCCAATTTTATAGAAATATTTTCAGCTTATAATTTACCCGTTAAAAAAAAAACAATTTATAATAACCAACCCAAAAATGAAATTCATTACATAGGGCGTAAAGTGATTCTTTTCACCCTGAGCTCAAGTTTCTCGTGGAAAATTAGTGAGGGATGAAAATACTCTTTTTGCCAGTGCGATGAACTATATTTTTCGTCATATTGCGTCATTGTTTCAGCTAGAAACTAGGCTAGGGAACGAAAATACTTATTCTGTACTTCTTTCAAAACGACTTCTAACTTCCTGTTGCAAATAAGCAGCTGTGTGCTGCTTATTTGCAGTAATTTGTAAGTAAGTAAGTAAGTCAGTAATTTGGCCTCTTACGATTGTTTTAGTGTATATTATACCATCGATCAGAATGAAACAATAAGCTAACTGATTAAAACAACCGATACATACTATTGATACACATGGTTGCTTAGAATCGAAGTTTACAACTTAGTAAACATCAGCTGAATTTTACACCCTAGGGAGAAAAGGAACTACTGTAGACGAGCAACACATATATTTAAAATGGCTTATTGCTGCAGTATGACGACAAGTTAATTAATATAGGTGCTTAGTATTTCATAAATATTTAAAATACCTTTTATACCAGACTTACTGATGTTTCCCTATAAGGGCATTCAGTTTAACCCAGTAGCCACATTCACCGTAAAAGTATATACCCCTTAAACGTTTAAGTACTGTATTCGGTGACTGAGCTCTTCTCATGATTAAATGTTACAATACCTCTAAAAATGACCCCATTGTTCTCGATGGAGCGTAGTAGGCATATTTTTACACAACTGCTTCATCAAGTCAATAAGCTTGGTTCGGGTTAAGGTTATCTGTGTCATCTTTCTAACTACAACAATGTGGGCAATGCGTGTTACAACAATGGATTCACCGTGTAAGCAACTATTCCGTTGCAGAGAGTACAAATATGAACCATTTTCTTGCGGACTCTGCAAGTAAACAATTGCCATATCGAGTAAAAGATAGAGGTTAAGTGTATTAATTAATGGCCATGTTTGTTATCTTTGTTATCTTCTATTTGTATGTCCATGGTTGGTCTTAGATATTCCAGGGCGGAAAGCCCTGATGCTCATCAAGGTAGGATATAAAATAACTAGGGGGGGGGGGGGGGGTTTCTGTGTCAGAGCTACCTCAGTCAGGCCAAGCTTTACTATAATAGTTATGATGAGTTTTCAAACATATTCTTACACAATTTTATTGGTTCCATTTGTATAACCCTTCTTTTTATTATGCAGTACGCCAACACCTGAACAGGGAGCGTAGTCTCTTCGTAAGGGGATTAGAGTGAAGTATTACATTTTATACATTTTGTAAGTAGTTTGCAGTTAAAAATAAATAAAGTTTAGTCCTGTAGTTCTTTTACTATGCTTTTAATTGATTTACTTTATTTGATTTTTATTGTGTTAAAAATGCTTGAAATAAATAAATGTAATTTCTTATACTGAAGAGAGTAGTGTATATCAACATGTGTGTGAGAATTGTACGGCTTGTTTCTATCTTAATTATCACCTCAACCGGCACAAAATAAACCTAATCATTAATTAAAACCATATATATGATGATTTATTCATCATTGCCATTGTAGGCCCACACGTCCCCCAAGTTGGTGACGGCGCGGCGGCGGCGTTTAGAGAGTTACAATAATTAACTCAAGTCACATCCCCGGTTATTGCGGTAAATCACTCTTATCTCGCAGTCAATATTCATTTACTCAGGCTCCAAGTTAATGACTCCAACTCGTATAAATCAGGTGTTAAACGTCAGGCTCAGATATATTATGTAAGTTTACAACATTCGGGAATAGATGTTAGGTATCGCACATTGCACATATGATAACGCTCCGTAATATCTCTGTCTCAGTTGTAACGCGAATTATAAATGTAGGTTAATTTGCGTTATGGAATAATTAGTAAAATTAGTATTGATGAGGAAATCAAGCAAATAAATGTCAGATCTATTAATATTAATGTTATCATAAAATATTAAAAGCCGGACCTTTTACCGCTTCGCTCGGATTAAAGAAAACAGTTAATTATTGAATCGACTCTCCTGCTCAAAATTATCAGCCTGTTGTTTATCATATTGCTCATATTGTTTATCATATAGATCTTGAATTATTTCACACTTTCATTCATCGATGCGTGACTTGACCAAGATTCTGTCATTTGGTTCAGACCACGTTCAGACTGACTATGAGTTTGTTGGATCTGGCTCAGTTGTAGACGAAGTGGTAAAATTTGTTTCTCGTGGTCGATTGTAGCTTCTCTCCCTTCCAGATTTTGTAAATATTTTCGCTTCGGAAATCTTCCACGTTTCATTTTTAATATAGTAAATTAACCTTGAAAACATTTAACACTGATATAAACCTATTAATTAAACTAAAATACAACTGTGTTTTTAAGTTAGATCGAAATTTACTAATGCAGTTTTTTACACGTCAATAGTTATTTGTGCAACTAGTGAGAAAAGTGAGCAATTGACTCACTCGAGAGAAATCCTTACTCACGAGCCGTAGGCGAGTGAGGAATGGTTTCTCGAGTGAGGCAATTGTACTTTGAACTCGAGTTGCACATTATACTTTTCCTACAGTTACCATAAAACAAATAAATTGGTGAAGAAACATAACCTATTTTTACACAGAAGTGAACTTTTAATATAACATTTAACGTGAAGTGGCAAATACAACAGTACAACAGCTGACCAGCTGATTTACAGCCAGTGCTGCCAACGTATTTCGCGCGCATACGACGTTGCCTGCATGTTACGCGCTCACTATTTCGTGCCTTCACGTTGCAAATCTGGAGTGAGACAAAGTAATTAGAGTGAGACAATGTTAACATTGTCTCACTGATGAGCGAATTGGCCACTTTGCTTTCTCAAATCAGTGAGAGAACATGTACATTGTTAGGTAACTGTAGGAAAATAAAATGATAACTATAAAAAACCTGTGTCAGCTGTTTTTTTAACTGCCACAACTAAAAGGTATTGCCATGGACACTCTCAAGGGCTGTAGGACAGAAACTGGATGTTTCCCAACATTGGGACCAACTACAATCGATTTCGCGTGGCCAAATACCCCATATAAAAAAAAGAGAAAAAAATCCTCGGATGAAAATAAAAGTGTGTCCGTCCAGACGCTTGTTTTAGAGTATAAGATTAATCAGCCAATTCTCATTACAAAATAAGAACAAATATTGATCCAAAGAGATCTAGATAAATTTGTAACCATAGGCTACATGTAATACTTAATGTATATAAAATGAATGGATAGAAATTTGCCGTGTAACAAATGTGATTTTAGGCTTTTATAATTGTTTTAATATTTGGATCGTTTAGACTCTTAAAAAACTCTTTTGTTGCTGGAAAACGTTATTAGACGATTTCACTCTTATTATTCGTATAAAAAAATAAAACTTTAGAGACTAAATGGTCTCTAAAGTCTCTAAAATTTTAGTGCTTTTAGAGACTCAAAACAATGATTAATTAGCATATACCATGGTTCTAATTAATCAGAAATTTTTAGATTAAACCATTATTAAACACAACATAGGTCGATAGTCCCATTTTTAAGGGTTTTTTTATATTAAACTCGTTCTAGAAACTACTACTACTATGAAACTAAACTATTTAACTAGTTTTGACTTATCATGTTTAGCTATTTGGGATGGCTAGAGATATCATTTGACACATTTGTAGATAGTCTTGTTAATTCCCCCCACGACAGGCGTTTAACTGTATTTTTTAATGCGAGGAGGTCTGAACCATGAAATCTCTTGATTTCCGGGTAAACATTTTTCAAATATTTTTATTACCGGTAACTAAATAATAAATTTAATCCAGTTCAGCATGTTAGGCTTGAGTAAAACTCCAACAGACGTGTTTTAGTTTTTACTTATGGCATTTAAGGGAATTTTTGTTTATGCTATATCTACCACAATACTGTAAGCAAAACTAATTAATACATCAACTGTTGTTGGGGCCGCTACGATCTGGCCGTTGTTTTTTCAGAGCGCATTTTAACACAGCAACTCTAATTGACACATTTTTCACACGAGTGATATAAATCTTGCCGTGTCTATCGGTAATTGAAGTTTGGTTGCGAGATATGTCGCATATGGTAAACAACTGAAAAAAGCTGTCAACCTAATTGAATTTTTTGTTTACGACTTCACGATTTGTGTGGTTTTTTCCAGAGTTGTTTTGATCGTAGAGAGCTGGTCTCAGTGCATAAATCCTGGTGAGAGGGGTATTTAGTACGACCGTATTTCATTGGCATGTGTTAAAAGTTATATTCGCTCGACAATAGATTGCTCAATCAAATCGTTTCATTGATAAATTGCTGTAGAGCGCAACCAATTGCCCACTTGATTTTTTAAATAAAAAACTGCATGTTCGGAAATTGAAGAAATAATGTTTAACAGCAATAAAAATAGATAACCCCCTTATCGGAGTGAAATACTGCAGCAAACCTGCAGACTAAGCGAATTTCCATTTGTCTGATTGGCTTTTTACTAAAACAGTACCAGGAGACCGAGCTCAGATCGTTTTGAATTAAACATTAAATTTATTATATTGTATAAGTTAATTAGCAAAATTAAAGATATTTATTATCTACGGTAATCAATGTAAACACATTTTTGACGATACAAAGAAACATGCTTATAAATACCATTACATAGCTTACAATAAAAACAACCTGTATCGGCTGCTTTAGCGAATTTCCTATACAGGGCATAAGCTATTAACGTAGTACTCATGGTAAGACCTGGACCCGGGACCGATTTACTTTTTCGTGTTGGGGTCCCTAGAGGGCAAAAACACCATCCGTTCAAATTCATAATAATCCGTTAGCACGATAACTCGAGCAAAAATGATCCAATTTCGATGGAATTTGGTATAAACGTGTAAATCTACGTTTATTTGAACGAGTTCACGGACCAGCATGATCTGACCATGGGAACAGGGTTTTATAGGGAAATTTATGGGGTAAAAATAAGGTTTTCTCATTTTTGGCCCTCAAAACATAATTTTTCCATTTTTCTCTCTTGACCATTTTGAAAAGCTTAAAAAAAAACAAATAATTTAGTATATTGAAGTGTTTTTATACGCTTATTGGTTACGGAGAAAATTCAAAAGATTGTAAATTTAAAAATCCTATGTTATTCTTATGCAGTATAAGTAAACTATTGTAGTTTCCTTGTTTATGGATATATTTTCATCAAACTTGGCAAATCTATTTATTTTATATTAGGCTATTAATCTATATATATAAAATCCAATGTATGTTTGTTTGTATGCATGTATATTTGTTTGTCCTTTATGGACTCGGAAACCGCTTGACAGATTGTAATGCAACTTTTAGGCATTATTAAGCATTATTCAAGGATGGTTTGTGTGAAGTTTGGTGCAGATCCGTCAAAAGGGCTCCGCCCCAGTGGCTCTGAAGCTTCCCATGTTAATCTTATGAGTACTCATTTAAATGTAACTAGTGTACCGGTTGCTCGAATTCGAGCAATTGCTACGTATTACAGGCGTTATTTTAAAACGAATAACAGTCATAATTTCTGATGACTTTAAAAGATTCGACTCAAATATTATGGAAATACTCAAGATGTACATAACAGATCGATATAATCAACAGTTCATGTAATTATCTTATCATTTCTCAAAAGCTGATCTTGTTTTTTAGTGTTTTCTACAAATAGCTTTACTTATAGCCACATTAGGTTGTCCATAATAACGATTATAATTAAAAAAAAACATTATTTCTATTTCTTCTCCTTGGTGGTGTTCTATGACTTTTATATGTTTCCATAGTATGCAAATCGGCTCTTTCAATGATTAACACAGTGTTAATTCAGTTTTCTTTTTAGTATATCAAATTATCCAGGGTCTCCCGCTTTTTCCCATTGTAATATTTACGCCAACCAAAATTCAAATTGTAAATATTTCATTTCAACCAAGTCAGTAAATGTTTGTGGCTAACTGTTAAATTAGCAAACTTATTGACTGTTTAAAATCAACATAATTATGCTCTTCTTCTCACTTTTAATTTCTAACAACAGCTGGAGTTTCATAACAATTTTTTCCCATGTTAATCTTATGGAGAAATATGAAACTTTAAAGGGCTCCAGGGCCTCACTCACTAACTATCTCCCTAAAAAAAAGTTTTCTGCACAACTTCACGTTACGCTCTTTCCAATGACACCAAAAACATGTCAATCGGTACAGTAGTTTCGGAGGAGTAATTGTCACAAAAAACCTGCTTGCGTATTAAATAAGTACGAGAGGTCGTCCAGTGGTCGAAACTCGACCAAAAATATGTAATGTACTCACTTCTCTATTTCCACCCCACACTGTAAATAAAACATGTGATTGGAGTTTCTTCCATTTGTTTTGATTTTCTGTTTATATTTCGTTGTTATTTCGTCACCAGGCAACGCATAAAATCCATGTTAATTTTTTCAAATTTTCAAACTCATTTTTTGTGCTTATCTTTGAGCCTATTTAAATTTATAAAGGGATTCTGCACACCTACAGGAAAATTGCTTTCTAACGGTATGCGCAGATTTACCCCACGATGCACACAAGCTGAGAAAAAAGGTTTTAAAGAAACATGCTTGCCTGTTAATATATAGATAGATAGATTTAAGAATCTTAACAGCTGGTTCAACTAATCAATTTGATTCTGTGATGTTAACTAGTATTATAAAGTTAATAGGTTCACCAACAGGGTGCAGGACTATCATTTTTTTATTTATGACAACAGCTAATTTGCAACCAAAAGGTGAGTGAGCCTAGCGAACGGGCTAAGCTGTAGGCAAGTGAGCGCAGCGAACGAGCTCCAACCCAAAGGTGAGTGAGCGCAGCGAACGAACTTCAACCAGGACGTGATTGAGCCATGCGAACGACTTCATCTTGAAAATGAACGAGCTTTTGACATGAAACCACATTAGGACAGGACGACGTCTGTCGGGCCAGCTAGTACTTTACTAAAACACACTTCATTACCGTCCCTTTAGCAAACCTAGGTATTTGTTAAGCCTAATGTTATTAAAGTAGATCAATTGGAAATCAAATCAGGCAAAATGGAAATTCGATTAGTCTACAGGTTTGCTGTGGCGGGTGTATTTATTAACTGCAGCTACAAATAGGTATTGACGATAACATTAACACTTTCAAGGGCCGTAGGGTGGAAACTGGATTTTTTTTAGACCAACTCCAATCGATTTATCGTAGCCAAATACCACATAATAAACACCAAAATAAAAATCCTTGGACGAAAATTAGTTTGTCTGTACACGCGCTTGTTTTAGAGTATAGGATGTCCTTAAACTAGTCAGATGTATTCCCTATATAGTTCAAATAAAACTTAACTAGTGCCTAGGGTTTTTGTTAAATGTTAATAGCATAGTATGAAATACGCCAAATTCGATTTTAACAATTTACAAATAGGCAATCTACAACAATTTGCTTTCCGTAAGAATAACAAAATGGTAAAGTTATTTCTAAATATTTTTCGTACCGTAACCTTCAATCATAAAACAACATTGCATCCTGAAAATTGCTTGCTTATTTAGCTTTACACGATTTAATGAGCTTTTTATATTTAGCTTTAATGAAATTTGGATGTTTTAAGGGTATAAACATGAAAACCCCAATTAAAAAAGTCCACACCCCCATAACACCCTGTTCCCATGACCCAATCTTTCTCTGGCTCGCGAACTCCTTTTTAAATGTATCCAGCATTACAGGGCCATACAACAGTTCATCAAAATCGGGCAAAAATGCTCTAGTTATCGTTTCTGTCTACGGACATAATATTTGAAAAAACGTGTTTTTGATATCTGGGGATATAAAAAAGTAAAAGTAAATCAGTCCTGGTTATCCTGTAGGTGTTTCCATGTCACCTTAAGGTAGGTAGCGTCTTCCCTAAAAGGAAATTCTCTAGTATTAGCAGATATATTTTCCTACAGAGACTACTTTCAAAAATAACAATGGGTCAAGTTACAAGATTGAGGAACATAATATATTACTCTTTTGTCAAGTTTTAAATAAGTTAAAGCAAATGAAGAATGGTCATATCTAACTCTTACCACTGTGCATCAAATTTGTTACATGCAAGGCTTCGCCTTATGTGTAGGCCTGTGGTCTTAATATTATTTTTAAAATCATTTACTTTCAACAGTTGCAACTAAGTTACTGTTTCTCCTTTTGCGAGTCAATCGTGAAATGGTCTGAGAAGTGCACAAGCCATTTTTAGATGCACCTGTGAGAGGTCTTGATGGGTATCAATTTATATCATTTCCAAAATTTCAGTAACTATTAAGCTTGTCTAACTACTGTAACCATAGATAAATGTGTACTCCTTTTATCTATGCTGTAACTGACTAGTAACGTTGCTGGATCACCTTTATAAGTGTGCGCTAAACATATTTTGGACGAGTGACATACGAGATTTTTCGCCGTACACACTACTCTAAAAACCCACAGTATATTTAATATTGTCAGTTACTGTTCTAATCGTCTGTTCAGTGTTCACAACATTTAAGAGGCTTAAGAGGAAGATTTCCTAAAATCCCCCACCACTTTTTTTAGAAGTGTTGCTCGGCTTTCCAATTCCAACACAATAAAATGAACACTGCCGACGGTTTACTACGCGCTAATATAACTCCAGTTGTAAGGAGCCTCCACTGTCCCCCAGTTTTAAAAACCTATTCGACGCAAAATTAACTGTATGTATGTTTTTTACCTCATTAAGTGGGATTTTAGAGGGACTCAGTGCGAATGCTTCGCGTGGGTCGGCTACTAAAATAGAAAAATGGAATTCGTGGCAAAACGTTATAACAAGCATTTTTTCAACTAGTTGTACGGTGGCTATTGGTGGAGTGGCTTGTCAGTTGCCTGTACCATCAATGGATGCCCGACACAGCTTAAACATTGTTTTACACGGGAACTTTCAGACGATGGCACAGGCCACTGCAGGCTGTCTAGGTCCTGCAGTAAAGGACAAAGTGACCGAGTAGTGTCTCCTCGCGCAACTACTAGCGGCAACCACCGGCAACCGCATAGTGCGGCAACTCGTCGCGGGGCATTTAATTAAATACTAGTGTACATGTTGCTCGAAATCGAGCAATTGCAAAGAAGTACAGGAGTTATTTATAAACAAATAACTTGTTTGAAAACTAACAACAGTAATAATTTCCGATGATTTTAAAAGAGTCAACCAAAAGATTATTAACTAATGGAAATACTCACAATTTACATAACACTCCTATTCCAGTTTAAAGGGTTAATTATTAACAATCAAACTGCCCATGGACGGGAAAAGGTAAGCTTACAATTTAAGTCAACATAAAAAGGCTGTCAGCTTTTATAAAGTACGATACCTAAGTTATTTAGCCAATTTGTAGACACTAAGGTGTAGGCTACTTTAAACTCTACAGGACAGAGTTAGGCTAAAACTGGCAGTACTCTGAAATGGTGTTATTTATGATAGGCTTACTCATATGCCAAATCCTTAAAATAAAAATTCAATAACTAATAAAATAACTTATATCATTGAACACAAACCAACATCCAAAACTATACACATTTTTAATACAACATAGATAATTTACACATTGACGGTTTACAATTAACATATGTTCTTCTTCTCGCTATTAATTTTTGCTTCGCAACGGGAAAAATCTGTTTCATAATCATTGAAATAGATTTATAATAAATAATCTATCATAAAGTTTAAGATTAAATAAACCTACCACATAGTTGTTTAATTTTTTTGGATCAGCTGTCTAAAATTGTGAAATAGGCATTTGACAGTTCTGGTTGTTTACATTTAAATGTCAAAAAGCAAATGTAAACATTGTGAATTTTCTCATGCTTCCATGGAGACCAATTTTTTATATTTAATTTCTGACAACAGCTGGAGTTTCAAAACAATTTTTGTTTCCCATGTTAATCTTATGGAGAAATAAGAAACTTTAAAGAGCCCCAGGGCCTCACTCTCTAATTATTTCCCTAAAAAGAAAGTTTCCTGCACAACTTCACGTTACGCTCTTTCCAATGACACCAAAAACATGTCAATCGGTTCAGTAGTTTCGGAGGAGTAATTGTCACAAAAATCCTGCTTGCGTATTAAATAAGTAATAGATGAGCCTTCAGACGAAGCCACTAGTGGCCGCGACCGTGGAACCGCACGCATATATTATTTTGAGGTAAACAGAGTCAGTTCACTTGCAGAAATAGACGCGGCACGTGCGAGTTGTGGATTGGTTTCGTGTTGAACTGCTTTTCTTGTGTTCAGATCACTGAGCAGAAGAAAAAAATAAATAGGGCGTTGCGGCAAAAGAAGAAGAACACAAAGGAAGAAGAACAGAATAAAAGACTGAACAAAATAATTGAAGACCAAATTAATACTGAGGAGATCTTATTTGCGAGATTGAAAAAGTACCTGGCAATTTGATTCACATATTTAAAAAGGGAGGTCTATGTTGATATATGTATATAGTGAAGTCCATGTTTAGAGGTATTACTCTTTGGTCTTTGTGTATTCTCTTTTAAGTGTATTTGATTTCCGATCCAGAATAAAAGATGTCGGCTCATTAACTGCAGCCTAAATGTAATTCTGTCGATGTTAATTACAATTTATAATAAATAGTATTGAAACCAATGGTTCCATGCAATCTTCAGAATTTTAATTTCGAGGGCAATTTAGCCGAAAATTGGAAGCACTGGTATCAGAAATTTGAGATTTATCTCTTGGCTTCTAACCTAAATTCTGAAAATGACGCTAGGAAGGTTGCTCTACTACTACATAATTTGGGTGACAAATGCATAGACATTTTCAATTCGTTCAACCTCTCATCCGAAGATGCAAAAAAGTATGACGTGGTGGTAAGTAAATTTGAAAACCATTTCTCGCCTAAGAAAAACCTCACGGTTCTGAGACATAAATTTCTAAATAGGAAACAGCTGCCATCTGAATCCATCGATAGTTTCTATACAGACTTAGTTAACTTGAGCCTCGCTTGTGAATTTGACTCTGTCCGCGAAAGTCTTGTTTGCGATGTCTTAATATCAGGGCTTAACTCTCAAAACCAGAATGTCAGGGAACGATTATTGAGAGAGCCGGAGATTAACTTGGAGAAGACTTTAGCAATTTGTAAAGCTGCTGAACTGTCTAAACAACACATCAGAGAACTTGAAGCAGAACATAATGTCCATACAGTAAACGTCCATAAGCAACGAGAGAGGGGTTACCAACAACCACAAACGTTCAGACAGAAACAGGTTCATCAGGACCAACGGAACAAATTTCATCCACCATCACAGCAGAAATCAACTGGGACAGGTAGGCCTAACAAAAGTACAAGTGCTAAGAAGTTTATTTCAAACTGCCGTAATTGTGGGAAAAATCACGGTATTAACAAGTGCTCTGCGTATGGCTTAGTGTGCTATAAGTGCGGTAAAAACAACCACTTTGCCAGTGTATGCAAATCAGCCAAAAAGGTTTGTGAAGTAGGCCTAAGTTTAGATTCTAATTCGAGTGATGTAGCTATAAGGCAAGGTAGGCAAGACAGTTCTTCTAAAAGTACTTGTGCACAAGAATATTTTTCAATTGATACGGTATCGCTCACGTCTGAATCTATATCTAATTACGTGATTGACAAAAACTTTTTATTCAGTAATATATGTTCAGTTAATGATTCTGTTCCTAAAAATTACATGTGTAAATCCAGGGCTAATGAATGGCTAGAGAATTTGAACATTAGGGAACACACAATATCATTTAAAATAGATACAGGTGCTCAGACAAATATCATCCCAATTGATTTGTTTAATAGGCTAGGCCTATCAAAGGCATTAATACGCACCTCAAATATAAATCTTAGTACACTAACTGGTGAAAAAATACCGGTACTAGGTATTGTAGATTTAGATTGCTCTTTCAACAGGAAAATGTTAAAGTTGTATTTTGGAAAGTTAAAATTTTCAATTTTGTAAAAGAGAGGGGATGTTGATATATGTATATAGTGAAGTCCATGTTTAGAGGTATTACTCTTTGGTCTTTGTGTATTCTCTTTTAAGTGTATTTGATTTCCGATCCAGAATAAAAGATGTCGGCTCATTAACTGCAGCCTAAATGTATTTCTGTCGATGTTAATTACAATTTATAATAAATAGTATTGAAACTTCAATTGTGTTTTTATTTAAAACATGAAACAGTCTATTGGACAATTTGGCACTCATTAGAAACCATTTTATCGGTGTCTACTGTCCGTGGGTTTCCTCCATTTAAAATACAACTTTTTTAGAGTCTTAAGAAAAAAAAACACATTTAAAACCATCAATATCGCCTGAACCGTTTATAGTAGATAGGTATTGTATTCGAAATTTAATGTAGATTATTTTTATAATTCATTATATTTTGAGGAAACAACGCATAGTTTTTTCGAGTTTTTGCAAAAATGTAAAAAAGTCCTATTTTCACTCCTTCCCCACAAACCCGATGATACTAAACCAGTGTAACTTTTTTTACATATTGAGGGAAGTGTATTCAACGATTTGCCGCTGGTTTGGAAGTTTTTCTCATGTCCCGGTTTGCTCTTTGTTTAAGCTAATTGCACTATACTAATTCAAATAATAAATTTCCTAACTAGCTTCCTGCTAACAAGTCCGTGGAAATTGTACTCATGAAGTAGTGTGGCTACATGGCTAGTTAAACCAAGCCAGCTTTACAAGCAAACTAGTAAAAAGAAGAAGAACCACTACACACTTACACTACTTCTAGTCTGTCTGTTCGGTCTCCTGTCAACATTTCCAATTTCTCATTATTCATTTTAGTGAATTTAGGTTATAAACAAAAGCTATAAAATGGACAGTAAAACGCTTGATTATTATGCTTCAGAAATAGGCAACTACGAAAGTTTGAAAAAGAAAGAAAATAAATGGATGAATAAATTGTTAGATGATTTGAACGCAAGAGATTGTAGATTATTAAGTCCTTTAGAAAGCAAGGTAGGCCTAACTTAGATAGTTTTAGATTTCGTGTAAAATCGTTTGGTTTATTGGTTCTGTAAGTGCGATGGGGGTAGACTTCCATATCTGTTGGCACAAACAACCGAATGAAAATATCGATTATTCGATTGTTTCATTCTGTATATTGTTTGGTTAGTTGGATTAGGTTAACCTTACCTAACTAACCAAATGATATATCGAATAATCGATACATCAATCGATATTTTCATTCGGTTGTTTGTGCCAAAAGATATGGAAGTCTACCCTGCGATGGATCTTTAGGTCTGAGATCAATGGCCGAGAGGTTCATCTGGCCAGGCACAGTCAGTACTGTAGTACCAAACCATCTCAGATTCAACATTCAAATTTCATCTCAATTAGGTTGGGGGGATACACTTCCATATCTGTTGGCACAAACAACCGAATGAGTAATATTGATTATTCGATTGTTTAAATACGATATATCGTTTGGTTAGTTAACTTAGGTTAGGTTAACCTTACCGAACTAACCAAATGATATCCTATCGATCGATATTTTCATTCAGTTGTTTGTGCCAACAGATATGGAAGTGTACCCCTTAGGTAACTTAGGCATATGAGTATTAAAATTATATAGTCCGGTCATATCACTAGTTACACATAGAGTTACAGTAAGATGACATTTCGTATTCCTATTCCTGATACCACTTGGTCAATGACAACAGGCCTAAATCTCTTATTCTTATACCATCGAAACCCCGCTTTAGCTAAGCCTTTCTGTCTCCCTTACTCTCCTTTGTTTTTATAATAAGTTCAGAATAAGTTAACTCAGGTTCTCCATATAGGCCTATTTAAGTTAAGACAGTGCAAAATTGTCATCATGTTATCCAATGTCATAACTTAGAATTGAACGTTTCACAAAACGCGATAGAGCGTACAGTAACTAACTATTTTCCTTTGCAGTGTTACTGCCTCCTATAGCAAAAACTATGCAACACAGCATAAAATTGGAACTGTGAACTTAAGTTGGGGAAGTAAAGATTACAGTGTTCTGATATTTCTGAGCTTGCTTCGTCATTAGTAAGATATTAATAATAAAAATCCATGATTTGTTCATAAGAGATGTTTTTTTTTTTGTTTCAGAAAATTTCTTTCATTTTAAATCAGTGCTGCTCACTTATTTTACCCAGTGAGACATTCTTAGTGGCCAAGTGCTGCCAGTTGTTGTTGACTGTGGTTGGCAGGCAAGCTATTCAGCCTGAGAAGTCCCTGTTAAGTATAGCTGTGCCTTGGTGTCTGCAAGCGCTTCAAGAGAGTGCTGACATAGCATTGTTAGATATATTACAAGCTCTAGAGGCTATTATACGTTTATGCCCAAAAGATTTAAGCGAGGTATGTAAGTATGTCTAGGCTATAGCAAGGCAACACTAAATAAACAGGCCGTAATACTCCTCAGCGATTACGTCAACATAGACGACGGCAATGATGTAATGTTTTTTTTTATTTATATATTTTTTCCAATAAAATATTAAAACAAGCAGCTGATCGCAAACGGGAAACATTACGTCATTACCGTCTCCTACGATGACATTATGCCAGTGGAGCATTACGGCTTGTTTATCTATTGTTGCCTTGGCTATAGCCTAATTATTCTCCATAGTGCATTATTTACATTTTCATACAAGTTTTTGTTAAACTTACACTTTTTGTTTGTAAACTATTATAAGCTTCATTTTCAAGGATACTTCCTAGTTGCTCATGATAAAATTTGCATATATGGCCTTGTTACCTCTGATTTTATTGGTCAACATTGGAGACTGTTGTATTAAATTTTGGAAAAAAGCATAACAATTTTTTTGGGAGGTTAAACTTAGCCTATGTACTGATACCGGGGTCCCGAGGATCTTGGTTCAAAGTTTAAATATTGAGTTATTTAAACGTTGGTTTAGGCTATGTTTTTGTATTATAAACTGTTTTATTTATAGTTGTCTTCATTACATATTTTTCATAATTTAATTATTGCCCTCACCACTTGCATACGTTGAAGAATATTTTTAACAGAATTCATTGGTAATCCAATTTAGCATCACTGAGCAACACTACTAGAGTAACAAAGGTATATTGAATAACACCTCGGATACCAGCGGCACGATGATCATAATCTTACGAATCATTAGACACTGTACCCTCTTATATTAGTTTGGATGAAGTCCCAAACACCCTATATTTGTTGCATTAAGTTAGAGCCTGACTCAGCCCGCTGTAATTGGTAGAATGTTTCCATGCGGTTTATATGGGAGTTTGAACTCACTGAGCTTCCGTGTTTTACCTACCTTCTTCAAAAATATCAACCGTCCTAAAAACGTTGACATACACCCTAGCTTACGTTTGTGTATACATTCAAATTTAGGAATAAAAATCATATTTATTAATTATTCTTATTTTTACTTTTGTCTTGCAAATGGAAGGACTCCGTCCCAGAGAACGTATGAACTGTTATTAGTTTTTGTATTTTTTCTTCTTAAATCTAAAAACACTATTTTTTATGCTTTCACGTACAATTTTTTTAAATACACAAACTGATGTCACCACTAGGCCTACAATATGTAGGACCTCATGTTATATGAAACCTAAGTAGACTTTAAACATCGATAAGGTATATCACTTTATTCTGTTGGTTGGTCAGATGGCTGGGGATATTATTGAGAGTCTCAGAATCCCGCTGGAATCCAAAGTGAGTCTGACAGCTCCGTTGGATGTTCGGGTTTGGCGAATCCAGTGTCTATGTGCCTTGGCTCCAATAGTTTCTGACTCCTCTTCCGTCAGACCCAACTCTTACCTCAGTCTGCTTTATGATTTACTAGAGAAGCGACCCAACCTGGAATGTGACGCTGATGCTCAGGTATAGTTGGAGTTGAATTATTTAATTTAGGCTTTTGTAACGAATACAGTTAGGCTCTTGCAAATCTGGTGACTGGTCATTGAACATACCAAATTACTGAATGCCTTCTATGGGTATAAACAATTTTTATTGCAATCCTGCTGATTATTAAATATCAAAAGGGTGTCAAAAGGAAATTGTTGGCAGAAGGGCCATTTTTTTGTTTAATTCTTTTCTCTTAAGTTGTATAAAGTCCTTATCTATTTAAACTCCTCCAAGTGTAACCAAAGTCTGCCGACTGCTCAAGACTACTAAAAATGCTATAAACACTTAATCAGCATAAACAAATTTAAAGGCCTGTAGACTTATTCCAGATTATTGAAAGTGCCTTACCGTCAGATGCCATTAGTGGGCTTTTACTATGTGAGCTGGTCGGGCTGAAACCAAAAGTTAAAAACACCTTCCTTTTACGGATTCCTCCTTTTACGGAAAAGGCTTTTTCTTTTATATGTAATCAATTATGGGTACCGGTAGGCCAGGTTTTGCAGTAGGTACTAGTTGTTTTTCACCAAATTTATAGGCCTAAACATTGTTTTTCTAACTCCACTGATATGATGAATCAAAAATGGCATAAAATGTAAACAATATAAAATCAAATCAAATAAAGTCCAACAGTGAACGATTTCCACTTAAGCCTGTGACATATTTTGATCCCAAAAAATCTTACACTCTCTACGTGATTGGGCCTACACTCTATGAAGGTTTACACGTTTCAACCCAACTTTTGATCTGTCAGCCTATATAGAGGACATACTTTTGAGGCTACCATAAGTGATATTGAACCTTGAACCTATAAAAAGCTATTTAAGAAAGCACCACTTTGTACTAGGTTTATTAACCTTGTCAAAACACCAAACATGTTGTACTCCTGAATAAAGATTATATGACTATGACTATGACTATGACTAAATGTTTGAAGTTAAACACCTTTCAGTTAAGATAAAATTTATAAAAAATCTATGCCTAGGGTAGGCTTGCTGGATAATTTATTCCCTTTTTAGACTCTTTTTGCAGACCCCTCCTTGAGTTTACCATTGTACATTTAAGTTTTTCTTTTATTTGTCTATATATTGTTGTAGGTACCTATAAAAACATTTTTACCTCCTCCCCCTAATCATAGTATATGGAGAAAGTATTAATTTTTGTTAAAAGTCAAAAATGGAAAGAGAAATAGACTAGATAATGAGCAGAAAATAATTTAATTATTCACAAAAGAAAAGTTACTCAATCATAGTAAAATGCTACCAAAACCATATTTCTGTAATCACAACATAACAATTCATTAAAAATCATATGTGTCAAAATTATAAAAGTTCATATTTTCATAGCAGCTGGAAAAGACAATACAAAATATAAACCATAGATTATTTAAATCAAATGTTTCTATACTATATCCAACATTCTCCCACCTTTTGAGCCTTTTTCTCCCACTTGTAAAGTCAAAATATTAATTATCACTTCAGGTATCTTCGTGGGGGTATAATTTTTCTTCCTCTTTGTGTGTAAACAGGTTGATCATGTTCACGACCAACACCTTCAGCTACTTGTTCGTCTTCCATTTCGAATGTTTCATTACCATCTTGATTGTCTTTCTGCTGGACCAATTCAAGTGGAAACACATGTTGTATGGGTCTCAGCACTGTTCCTTTTGATGTTTTCATTTCCACAAGACGTATGTTGCCATCTTTTCCAGGAAGTATCTTCTCAATCTTCGCCAAAGGCCAGTCCATCCGTTTGGTATTGTCGCTTCCAAGTAAAACAATTTCTCCAACTTGTACTTGACGAGATTTCTTCTTCTTCGAATGCAACACCAATTGACTTAAGTATTCACTTCTAAATCTTTTTTCAAGATCTTCTTTTAATTTTAATTTAAAGTTCCAACGTCGAGACCAATTTGTGTAGTTGATCTGGTCCAAATCAATAACTCCATACTCCTTCGTACCATTCAAAAACATAGCTGGCGTCAAAACTTCCATGTCATGGCTGTCTTCTGAAATGTAAGTCAAGGGTCTACTATTTATGACAGATTCACAACTGCACAAAACGGTCAAAAATTCTTCATAAGTCAAACTAGCTCTTCCTAAGACTCTGCGAAGAAGCTGTTTCAATAGTCTTATGAGTCTTTCCCACCAGCCTCCCCACCATGGTGAAGCAGGTGGGTTGAATTTCCATTTTATACGTTTGATTGTGCTGTACTCAACAATCTTATTCCAATCTATTTGCTTCAACGCACTGAAAGCTCCTCGGAAGTTAGTGACGTTGTCCGCAAACAAGACTGTTGGTCGACCCCGTCTGGAAATGAATCTTCTCAAACTTTGCAAGAATGACTCAGTCGATAATGAAGTAACTAACTCCAAATGCACGGCACGGTATACTGCACATGTATATAATGTAATCCAAGCTTTTTGGCCATCTCGAAGGAAAACAGGTCCAGCTAAGTCAACTCCACAGACTTCAAAAACAGAAGCATCTCGAACCCGTTGCGAAGGAAGTGGTACTGGATCAGTATCCAAACTTTTAACACAATATCGCTTGCATTTGACACATTTGTCAATAACTGATTTTACAGTTCTTCTCCCACTAATGATCCAAACTTCTTCTCTGAGAATAGATAACAATCCTTGGACTCCAACATGTGAATTTTCTTCATGTTTGTATTGTATGTATCTGTGAACAACAGGATGGTTACTCGGCAATACGATTGGAAGATTAAAATTTCTACTATCAGGTCTCTCTGTGATTTTTGTTTTTAACCTTAATAAGCCATCACTGTCTTCAAACGGACACAATGAGCTCAATTTTTCATCCTTGATACTATGGAAAGCATCTTTCTGAATAAGTTTAAACACTTTATTTTGAGCCTTAATCAATTCATCAACCGACAATCCTCCTGATATCTTTTGTTTAGACATATTTGTGTTACCACAAAATCTCAAAATCCAGCCTACCAACCTGACGATTTTATCAAATCTGGAGAAATATCTATAATACCAAAAATCTGGTTCAGGTTTTGAATTAATCAGAATCTTTGTAGTTGATTTGGTCTTCCTAAGTTCAGAATTTACTTCTTTCTCATCACAATCATCACTGAAGTTTTGGTTAGGCCACAAGTTTGATGAGTTTCTTAGCCATTGTGGTCCCTCCCACCATTTCGACTCTACTAGCTGCTTAGGAGAACATCCACGTGACGGCAAATCAGCTGGATTCATATGGCCTGGAACATGATTCCAAGATTCAATGTTACTTAGGGATCTTATTTCCTTTACTCGGTTCCAAACAAACACTCCCCAGTAATCTTCTCGACGAATCCATGACAAAACGGTGGTTGAGTCGGTCCAATAAAATGTTTTGACATTTTCAAATCCCAAACTCTTTAAGACGTTGTCAGTTAGACGAGCGCCAATGGTAGCCGCCAGTAACTCCAGCCGAGGAATGGTCATCTTCTTGACAGGTGCAACTCTACTCTTCGCTTGAACTAATTGAACTGTGACAAGTCCATTAGATTCACCCCTCAGGAAAACCGCGGCCGCATAAGCGTCCTGGCTTGCATCACAAAAACAGTGAACTGTCCAAGAAATATTCCCTCCGATTTCATTTCCAAAATATCTTGGAATTTTCAAATTTGAAAAAATCTCAAGTTGCTTTGCCCAATCTAAAAACAAAAGTGTTATCTCTTCTGAAACCTTGTCATCCCATCCAATTTTACTTTCCCATGTTTTCTGCAGCAATATCTTAGGCAAGAGTGTAGCAGGACAAGTTATACCTATGGGGTCAAACAACTTGTGAGCAAAAGACAAAATAGATCTCTTTGTGACTATTTCAGTTTCTTTAAACGCAAAGTTTTCAAAATTCAACTCAATCATGTCAGTATTTTTGTTCCAATTTAAACCTAAGATAGGTGTCAAGGAAGAATCATTTTTGAAACTCTGAATTTCTGTGTACTCCCAACTCTGAAGACAGAATCTAGCATCTTTCATTACAGAAGTCGCTTGATCTACAAATTGATTCAAATCTGAAAAGTCATCAAAACTTGCCATACAATTATCTACATAGAAACTTCTCGTCAGCGTCTCTACTACTTTTCTTGAGTAGTTTAACGATCCAGAATCTATCAAGTCTAATGTTTTTTTCTAAATGAAGTTTTATTACTGCACTTAGCATAAGTGGGCTACAGGTAACTCCAAAGACCACTCTAGCGTGTCTGTAAACAACCAATTGACCATCTTCATTAATCCACAAAAAACGAAGAAAATCTCTATCGTCCCTATGTACACCAATCTGTAGAAAAGCCTTCTCGATGTCAGCAACAACTCCATATCTGTGTAGTCTAAAACGATTTAATATGGACGGAATCAATTCAATTAGATTGTCCCCCTTTTCTAGACAATCGTTCAACGAGGGCTGATTCTTTTCTTTAGCGGATGCATCAAATACAGGTCTCAATTTTGTGGTAAGACTGTTTTCTTTTATCACATGTCGATGCGGTAGGTAGTGACCAATTTCCAAATCGGCATCGTTAACCTTCTCTATGATACCTAATTCCTCCCAGTCAGACAACACCTGTTGATATGAACTAAGATATCCACTAGAATTAAGTTTATTTGTAAGATTACTGAGTCTCTTCTGTGCTACTTTTAAATTAGTAGGTAACGGCGGGTGATCTTCAACCCATGGCAATTTGACCTGATATCTGCCATAATTTTCCACTGAAACAGATTCTACAAAATGTTCCATTGTTCTACTTGTAACTGAAGATTCACTCTTGACCTCCACTGGATCCTTGATTCCTAAAACATCCAAACTCCACAAATCTGAAATGGATTTATTATCAATAGGGGAAAGTAAAGAAGTTACTGCCATAGAACTGGACCTGTCATTCCCTTCAACTGTAGTTCTTCCCATTAAAGTCCACCCCAACAAAGTGTGCATCGCAACTAACCCGTTGGAAAGCAGATATCGTTTCTCAGTGTAAAGTTTCCCGGCAACGTCTGCACCTATCAGAACTTCAATAGGCCCGTCTCCATCTTTACATTAATTCCCAGTGTTCCAAGCTCAATGGACCAAGGACCAGGCTTAACTGTTGTAACATCGTTACAAATTATATCTTGATCAAGAACGTCAAAATTGCATGCATATCTGTTATTTAAGTCACTTAGTCTAACCTTATAACACGCATGCTCAATTGTTTCAGTACTAGTGCCACCAAATGAAGCATGAACTAGTTTCTCCTTTCTGACTATGTCGTAGCCAAATTCCTTTGCTGTATTTTTCAAAATATAAGATCGTTGTGATCCCGTATCTATTAAAGCACGTGCTGTTCGCTCTCGATTTTGGTTTCTAATTTTTACTAAAAAGGTTTGTAAAAACACTTCTGTGTGAACATTGTTTGCTAGAGAACTTTCTTTGCCTGGTTGTTCACTCAATGAACTTCCTTCTGCATCAGATGCCCTACACATAACAGCAGTGTGCCTCCTTCCACAATTGAGACATTTTACTCTAACTTTACATTGCGCACTCCTATGACCATACTTCAAGCAAGTAAAACAACAACCATTTTTTCCAACGATTTTCACCTTCTCATCTACTGTCAATTTACTGTCTTTACAGTTTTCAGCTAAGTGGTTAGAACCACAAAACATACATTTAACGTCTTTAGTATTTAACTTATCAGACTTCGTTGGGTTAACTAAACCAGCAGCTGTCGGCATCATTTCAGTATGTCTGGGGTAACTAGGTTTAGGTCGAAATACAGTAGATTTACTTACTTTAGGCTGTTGGCTAGGTCGCTTACTATTTTCAAAACCAGATGCGGCTAGAGTAATCCTTTCCTCGTTAGCAACCTCCTTTTGCAGAAACTTCATCAAGCCATCAAGTCTATCCTTAAGTTCAGCATCAACTTCATAGCCGGAGTGACGCTGCCAAGCTCTCAACAATTCCTCAGGCAAACAAGACTCTATAAGAGGATATAACATAGCAGAACATTTGTCAGTTGTTACTCCTAATGTCTCCAATGCTCTTAGTTGGGTTTCCAGTTTATCGTAAATGCAAGAAACTTCTACCTTACTGTTTAAATTACTCAGAACTAACTTCAAAAGCTCTCTAACATACACTTCTATGAGAAGGTCATCTCTACCAAAACGACTTTTAAGACTTTGCAAAGCTTTTGAATAGTTCTCAGCGGTAGCAGGATAGCTTTCGACCAGCTGACGAGCCCTAGAATTAGCTAAAGTAGCCTGCACAAGATAATGATATTTATCAATATCGTCAATATTCTCGTCATCATCTATTCTTTTGAATTGTGCCCAAAAAGGTAACCAATCCTTCAAATCCCCGCTAAACTTTGTGAATTCAATAGTAGGTAGCTTCAGCTTAGTCCTAACAGCAGTAGATTTACTCATTACAGATCCATTGGACTCAGGTGAAGTAGACCCAGGCCTAATCAATCTACTCTGTACAGCTAAACTAATTCGATTAAACTTATCTACATATTCATCTGCTAGCCTAACTTCTTCATTTAACTCTTCTTCATCTGCTTCAGAATCAAGCAAGAAATCTAAAATTTCCCTGTCCAAAGTTTTTAGTTCTTCTATCTTACCTTCCAGGGAGCTCAATTTACCCTGTATATTGTGTAGGTCTTGCTCATCTTGGCATAGCTCCTTATTTATCCCATTATAAATTCTGGTAAATGCTGTTCTGAAGGTTTTTCTTAGTTTCCTATTTCTTTCCATTATCTCAATAGTGACTATCTGGTTAAGAACTCATACAGTCCTGTCACGGTCGCCAAATGTTAAAAGTCAAAAATGGAAAGAGAAATAGACTAGATAATGAGCAGAAAATAATTTAATTATTCACAAAAGAAAAGTTACTCAATCATAGTAAAATGCTACCAAAACCATATTTCTGTAATCACAACATAACAATTCATTAAAAATCATATGTGTCAAAATTATAAAAGTTCATATTTTCATAGCAGCTGGAAAAGACAATACAAAATATAAACCATAGATTATTTAAATCAAATGTTTCTATACTATATCCAACATTTTTGGGTTTTTAGTTTTGGGTGGATTTATCCGTTTTGGATCCCTTTTGTCCCCTGACCTCTTCTTTAAAGCTGTTTTAAAGAAAGTTGGTCAGCATCACTGGATCTTTAAAAGCAAACTCTGAATAAATCTAACACTTCGATGATGAAGACCTAAAGGAAATTACCTTTTTAGTTACTATTGGGCACTCTGCTATCATAACCTTTACAATGATACCTGAATCACAAAAAATGTTTAACTTGAGCAGTTTAAAATTATATAATAAATGAATAGCCTAACATGTATGTTTGCGCTCAATATTTTTTTTTATAATTTATAAGTCTACAAATATTTTAAAATAGCCACTTTGTTCTAAACTTTATAAGGATTACAAAAATTTAATAATATAAGGAAGTAAATTTGCAAATAAATAAGTTATGGGTGAAAAACAGATTTCGTACATTAAGCGTTAGCTAAGAATGCATAGCCTAACCATAGCTAGGAATCTGGCCGATAATTTACATCAATATCACTACCGGACCTATTCTTCAGGATCATCAACCAGCCCTTCAAAATCACTTAAATCTTCTTATAATGCACCACGTATATCACTACTTTTTATTTTTAACACTAAAACAATGGAAACGTTTAATAAAACACATCAGTCATCGGTGCGAGGTTAACCAAGTTGTTTACAAATACGCACGTCAGCTGTCTGCTAAAATATTTTCGGAACTAAAATGAAAAGCGTATAGAAACAGACATCAGGAGAAAGCTTAGAATCTGCCGAAAACAATACCAATCTCGATCCAGTTCAATCTGATTAAGTCAGTCCCAGAGCCTTCGCCATAAACGATGTTTGTGTGTCGCAAAAGCGACGCATAACACCACGGCGGGTGTGTTGTGCGTCGATTACGCGACGCTTAACACTCGGAGGGTTAAATTTTGAGTTAACCAAGTTTCAAGGTCTAGTAAGTTAACATATTTGTAAACTTAACGTAATTGAGTTGAAAAACCCCTGCAGCCCTTAACACAACAAGTTTAAAAATAGGCTAACTTAACTTAAATCAATCCCTAGCTGATGTAACTTAGCTAGGCCTAAGCCTAAATACCTAGTCATATTACTTTTAAGCAGTTACCGCATTAGGCGACAGGCCCTACAATGTCATTTTCTATTTGAGTTGGGGACGCCACCTAAGTGAGTAATTCAATTAAATTATAAGTTTATAAACTTAATGTTAGATGCCTTGTGTAAGTTAGGTCTAAGTTATTTTAGTTTTGGTTACTGTAAATCCAACTGTATCATTTAGCAACGACCATTTACTAAAAACCCAACGGTAACTTACAGTTTCAGTAACATAGCCTGTTATATTTATGAGAAACAAAAGGAAATTAATTAGAGTTTGCTCACATAGGCTAGGCCAGTTCTAGAGATGGGCCATAATCATGTTACCCACCAAATACCTATCAAAGTTATTGGTTAACTTAGACCAGGAACTATTGGAGTACCTCTATTTCATTTTAAGTTAGGCCTATATGTTAGTTTAGAATAACTGAATCACCACTGACTGAAAAGGCCTAAGTAAGTTATAACTCACCTTGTTTGCTGCTTAAGAAGCTATGTAGGATAAAATCAGTAAACTTGATGCACCTCTAATAACTTTTTAAACAAAAACAAAATGCCGTGATGCCCGTCAGTCGTCAGCCCGTGATCAAGATCAAATCAACAGACTGGAGACTGCTGTAGTCAGTGAACTGCGAAACTCTGGTAGAGTCTAGAGTAGATGATTCTTGTAAGAATGTTAAAACTCATCCAGTATACTTATACAATTACAAATAATAAATAATTTATTTTCACGACTGTTAACCTGTTGTTATTAACCATTAAACTTATACAGGTTCCGCTTTAACTTGAGTTTGGCAGTCTGCCCCTCCTCCATGACTCTTTCACTTGATTTTACCACTATCGTACTGTACTCTAATCAAAATCGCGGGGAGCTGTCGTTGCTGACGCATTGGCACATACACACAGCACGACACACTGACTATTATCCTACAAGTATAAGTGTCCCATAAGGAAAAATAGAAAAAATGCGCGAAAGATTTAAAATTTGGGTGAAAAAACACGAAAATCATTATACATCTTTTTACAAAACAGACCATTTCAAGATTATGGATGGCCACCCTAGTGGAAGACATCAATAGAAATCAATAGAAAAAATCTATTGATATCACTAGATGCTTAGTGATATCAATAAATGTTCATGGATATCATTACAAGTAAATACAAACAAATAGACATCACTGAAAACTTAGTCAATACATATCACTAGACATCTATAAACATAAAATATATCAATATAGATCATTAGAGCAAACAAATCGTTCATTGATATCAATAGAGAATATTTTGTTTAGTATTAGTTGTAAATATAAATCAATAGACATCAATACGGGTAAATAAAATTCAAAATATCTCTAAAATTTATCACATATGAGCATTATGGATTATACAAAATATCAATGTAAAGTGGTTAAATAAACAGTAATAAAAATGTTATTTTTTTTTAAGGAAAAACTCTAGTTTTAGGTCATAGACGTTAGCTGAGGTACCTAAAACTCAATATAATTTAAAAATATATCATTTTAAAACTGTTGTAAAACAGTTACAACTTGTATTAAATCTTATTTTTTAAACTGCCAAAAACTGATTGCTAAACAATTTTAAAATTGTTGTAAAACAGTTTACAACTTGTATTAAAACTAATTTTCTTAAACTTCAAAAAACTGATTGTAAAACAGTTTTAAAATTGTTTCAATCTTACATCAACATTGTTGTAATATGAAGTTTAAATCAAAATGTTTTAAAATTGTTATACAACAATTGTAATACAGCTTTCGACAACTTTTAACAATTTCTTTCTTAATGGGTTATTGTTAGGGATAAAAATCACTCACACATTCATCATTAAATTCCTTATTTCTAGAAATCAATAAAAATTAATTGTATTGACACTATTCACATCACCCAAGTAGTAATAAAACAGTTTGAACTGGAAATAAAACAGTTTTGAAACATTTTAAAGCGTAATTACATGCATAGGTACATGCTTGAAATGACACAAATGCCATTGAAAAATCTTTTCAAGTTTAATTATGAGGCCTAACACAGCTTCTCACATTCAAAGTGGCTATCATTACTTAGTAGTGTCCGTGGCGTATTGGCTTAGACAACTGGCTACAATGCTGGAGTCCCAGGTTCAAACCACGGGAAGACCAAGAGCTTTTTGACAAGATTTTTTTTACTTTTTCATTTTTATTTTATTTTTAGTGCGCATAGTAGATGTGATTCAATGTGTTGAAACAAATTAAAAATTGTTTTTTAACAAGCTACAAATTATTTTCAATTAAGCTAATGACTCGGATCCTATATTTACTTGTATTGATATGTATTGATGTGTATTGGCCCAAATACACATACGTATCAATACGTATCAATATAAAATTTTTGTATTGATATATATTGATCTCTTCCACTAGGGCATTGTAATTTTTGTAACTTATATTACTGAAAGGAAAGCCGCTTTCATAAATATAATATCCAGAACATTTTGGTTTTAACATTAATTATTATTTTAATGATTTTTAGAAGTTTCATTTAAATTGGTTTAAAACAATTTTAAGATTGTTGTAAACTTATATCAATACAATTGTGATACGTGTTTTCGAAACATTATTAAAATTGTTTCAAAACAATTTTAAAACTGTTGCAAACTTATATCAAAACAATTTTGATATGTGTTTTCGAAATAGTATTATAATTGTTTCTAAACAATTTTAAAACTGTTGCAAACTTATATCAAAACAATTTTGATATGTGTTTTCGAAATAGTATTAAAATTGTTTTAAAACAATTTTAAAATTGTTGCACACTCATATCAAAACAATTGTAATATAGTTACTAACCATCTATATTAAAACAATTTTTAAATTGTTTAAAACTTATATTAAAATTGTTTTATATCCAAACTTATTTTGAAATTGTTGCAAACTCTTTTAAAATTGTTGTACAAAAATTTTTTTGGCTTTTTAACAATTTTTATGCTGATTGGGAGCCTATGTGCCGAGATCTCAGCACCATTCAGTAGCACCAATTGGAAAGCAGACATGCAGTAGAAGGCGCTAGCAGGAGCGGGGACTGCTGCCCTTTAGCATAAGCCTACTAAGGGCAGCGATTCCCTTCTTAGCAGCAATGTCAACATTTTGCTTGATCAGGTCTCCGAAAGCCAATTTGCTGTTAATCGCAACACTAAGGTATTTGGAATTAGGCTTGGTCTCAAGTTGGACATAGCCCACTTACACAGGAAGGACATTGGGAATTTTCTTTTTGGTTAGGACCACGATCTCTGCCTTTCTGACTGCCAGCAACATGCCATGATCCTGCATCCACTCGTTCACTCGGAGCCAACCAGAGCAGCAATGTTGTCGCCATAACCAAAAAGGTGGGTTTCATCAAGCATTTTGAGTCTTAGTAGACTGTCGTTAGACATCTTCTAGAGATCGAGTCTTAAGACCAATCCTTGTTCAGCCTCAGAAGTAATGGATATGCGACACTGCCCTTCGGTGGTGTCAAAAAACAAGACATGGTCTAAAAGGTAGAACGTGGATCGTTCCCAGAAGGTAGAAAGGGACATGGAATGTACAGTCAAGTTCCCACAGCAAATTACTCCACCTGGCGGAGTTGAACACATTCTTCATGTCAAGAGTAACGTGGAAAACCTCAAGGCGCGGCAAGTGGCTGTGGTCCTCCGCACTCTGCACTGCCTCAGCTACCTCTTGGATGCCATCAATGGTTGGGTGACCGGAAAATAAATCATGCTGCTGCAGGGACAAATTACCCCCGGAGATGATCGCCTCAGTCAGTCTGACACGAATTAGCTCCTCATCCATTTAACTGTGGTGTTGAGTATACACAGGGAGTGGAAAGCAGAGATGGTCCCGGGTACACTCTTCGTCTTGGGGTTCAAGACAAGGCAACAACTTTCTACGCCAACAGAATAACTCCTTCTGCCATTAAGCAAGCATGGAATGTATCCTAATGAACCTTTGGTTTGGACTCATTGACAAGCTTGAGGATCTTCGCAGACTTGTCATCAGAGCCGGGGGCCCTTCAGTTTCTAAGGGATTGGACAGTGGAGGAAAGTTCCTCTTTCTGAAAGGCTGGGATATCGCCCAAATTCCAATTATCCTTACACTGGGTGCTGGGTGCTTTTTTTATTTTATGTGCAAATAGATAAAGTATGTTATATTATTATTAATTGACAAGACACCAGTTACTGCTATAAGCATTTGGTGTAAGTCTCTGTATGAGAACTCCTCACAAAATGGCATGCAAAAATACAAAATACTATTTTGTTGACAGGTTGTGAGATTTGTGCTGGAAGCTATGGGAACTCTTTGCCAGACGGACACAGTATGGCTTAATGAAAATGTTGGAGAAGTTTTGGGTGTTGCAGTCACATTTATTCATTTTGGACTCGAAGGTTGGCGACACCAAACCCCAACCAGGCTCTTTCCTCTGCCAGGAGCCATGACTGACACACCTAAAGCTCCTAATGTCAAGGTAATTAACAACAACATAACAATAACAAAATCCTCTGATCATTGAATTGTAATACAACTTGCTTGGTTAAATTATTTATCTAGTTTGGCTCATAAATCTTGTTACACATATTATTTGCAAAGATAGGTATAGGTACACAAAATTGGTTAGTTAGGTAGGCGGACACTTGTTGGTTGTCAACTTTCTCTATCCAAGAGAATGTTTATAATTACATTATGGGTGAGTATCGTAACAAAACTTCTTGGTCATACAGGCCTGTAGGCCTACTTACTCACTGAGAAAATGTGTATGATGTTCTATTATGTAGTCTGTTCAAGGTATATTGAATGATAAATCTATTTTAGACTCACACAAATGCTCCATGATTTCCTATTAGGTTTATTTTTAAATGAGCAATTTAATATTTCCATTCATTATATTTTATAATCAAACCATGTATGTTTGGCTCAAAATTTTATTTATCATGACCATGGCACCATACATTATGATGAAAAGATTATTTATTTGATTTTGTATGTCATCTATAAAAGGACCAATAGGCTAGTAGGCCTAATCCATTGAGGTTAAGTTGTGGTTTAGCAATTTCTTTTTTGTAAAGAGAAATATTTTGATTACAGAGCAAAATAAAAAGGAAACAAAAAAAGAGAGTGTCTAATATAGCCGGAACCACAGATGGGGATGAAGACCCTGAAGATGGTCCAAAACCTTCCTCCAGACCCAGCTACATGATGGCTCCTGCTTGTGTTACCTGGCTCACAAGCGACTCTGAGGTCAATGACCGTAACAAATTTGAATTATTTATATTTATTTTAAATTTGTCTGTCTTGTCCCATTAATAGAAGCTTAATATTTCAAGTTAGATTATAAAGCTAATTGCTATGTATTATGAAACTCGCTCGTAAATAAAGGCATTTTTATTTATTTATTTATTGTGTGAGCATTGTCGAGCGTGATGCACAATAACTTATACAGTAGATCTAATTATTCAATTGGGACCTTACATCATTTGGATAGTCAGAAATTCGGATGATTGGAGATTTGTACTGAAATTCAGGGTATTTTATATAAGATGAAGAAGATGAAGTAAGATGAATCCAGCCAAGCTTTTACCATCGTGTTTGCAGATCACCTCTGCAAAGATTTTGCGGTCAAAGAATTTAACAATTTGCTGTGATTGCGGAAGAGAAGATGAGAGTGATTTTCTGTGACTGCGGGAGCGATTGAAATTATAAATAAGGTTTAAATTCCTTACTCCCCCCTGTGAACTTGCACTTGTGGCGGCATAGTCAGTTTTTTTTACAAATCAGTGATACCTAATGCATTAAATGGTCATATAATACATAGTTCAGGTCAAACGCAAAAAAAAAACTTAAATAATGAACATGCAACTTAGGCATTACATGATTGTAAAATACCATTGCAGAAGATGTACACATGTTGTGTTTGAAAAAGGGAAATGCATACCAGTTTCTATGGGTTAATGTAACTGTTGTATTGGATCATATTATTTACATTTACTTTGTGTACTGTCTGGTTTAAACGTACAGTTTTTGGTTTGTGTTATTTTTTGTGGTAATTAAGGTCCAATTCCTATGCGGCAACTGATACGAACGAGCCACGAACTGAGCCACGTGTCTAGAGCCGTACGGCTCGAGACCCTTGTCTTAATTCCTATGCTGCGACTCCCATGACTAGTGACTAGTGCAATTGCACTCTTGACCCTCATGGAATAAGCACAGTTGGCAGCGAATATATTACTTAGAGAAGAGGAGGAAAAGGAAATATCAATGTGCATGGTAAAAAACAATGAACAAGTGCTTGGGGTTGATAACGTATGGGTGGTGACTGGTGACGAACCAGTTCCATCAACTTTGGATCATCTATGAAGGTACACACCTCAAACTCCGTATGTATAAACTATAAATTCGTAACAGCCGCGCGGCTCCAGTAGCTCCAGTCGCGCGGCTGTACACGCTCGATCGGAATGGGTTACATTTAATTTGCATTGAAGCAGTCAATTTTTTTAGCTGCACGACTAGAGACGTCACAGTCGCAGGATAGGAATTGGACCTTTAGTTTGGTTGTGAGAAAGTGTGGACTGATGAAAGTACTGATTAATGCAATTACTATGGGGTAAATACTTGGGGTAAATTCAAGCTCTCAAAACTTTGAGTGCATTATTTTGTTTAGCAACCCAAATTTGATTTATATTGCAGAAAACTAAAACTGCCTAAAAATATTACCAAACGGATTGGGGTGTAGTAAAATAACATCTTTCCTTAGTATGAGGGAATGTTTAGTGGTAAATTATATTGATTGATCAATGATATTGATGACTGATGTGTGATCTATAATGGTTATCCTGTGTTGACAGGTGTCAGACAGTGAAGGAGGTCGTACCAGGAGAGTAAAAAGAACTCAAGCCAGAGTGCGGCTTGTGGCCATCAACATAATCATACATGTAGCCAAAGTAAGATTCTTACAATATGATTTATTTTGAGAAAGCGAAAATCAAAATAGATTTGCTCAACTAATAAACAGTTTATGACTTTTTTTTAGCATTATCAAATATATTTAGGCCTACATTCTGTGACAGAATACATTTACAGTACCTTTAAGAATACTGATTAAATACAAACGTTTTTGTCTGTATTGCTGAGCACTTAGTACAAAACAGTTTTATGAACTTTTATTTTGTTCATCATATTCCAGGGAACATTGACCAACAAGCACTAGCAACATCCAGACACCTATAAGTATCTAAATGTTTTATGGTAGATGCTAGATCGTAGATGTTTCATGCTCTCTATCTACAAAGATGCTAATTTTTCCAATTCTTAAATTTTTAAAAAAATCAGCATTGTTTATTGTTTAAATGAACTTGATGTGATAAACAGTAATTGCTAGAGTCAAATGTATTAACAGGCCTATTAACCCTTCCTGGACAGCCTATAATATGTATACAGACAGCAAAATAAATAATTAAAAAGAAACAAAAAATATGTTTTTTACATATGTAATTTATAGATTGTTGTAAATAATTTACCTATGCGGCACTTTTGTCCAAATTTAATTTCCATTTCATTTAGTTTTTTTTTTTTTTTAGAATCCTTATATATAATACGTGAAGGCGATTTATACAAAACACTACTCCTCCATTAATAATGGACGGATTTTTACAAACGATGTGTCAAAATGAAGTATTGTTTGTGTAGATGCCCCCTTTCACCAATTCCTGTAATAAAAGTTCTCCGGCTTTGCCCCACAGGCCATCAAAATCCCAATGTATTTCTTATGGATGAAATATTTTGTTTACTTAAACGGACAAATAAATTGTATTAATTACAGCTGTTAATAGTAAACACACGATACACACAAGAGCATTCGTTTTCAGTTTTGATAACTGGAGTGGAGTGATTGATTACATTATCTTTGAGTTGATTCTTTTAAGTTATCGGATTTAATTATAACTGTTATTCGTTTTGAAATATCACCCGTAATACTTTGCAATTGCTCGTATTCGAGCAACAGGTGCACTAGTTTTTTATATTTCTTGGAAAACATTTCTAGTAGGCCTACATCGGTTAAAGATATAATTGAATAAAAGAACGTTTTTACGAAGATTAATGTTGTTATATGTAATCAACTATAACAATAGCAGTTGTAATAATCGGCAGATATATCCGCCTACCGTCCGCTATGCACAAAATGCTAGCTGATGTATCCGCCTACAGTCTGGCAAGGGTAAGAGATGACTATGATGTTGATCGTTTGTCAGACAGTTAACGTGAGAGATCTGTTTGGTTTCTACTCCTCCCTGATGGGCAGTCAAGGCTTGTCACACAGTCTGATCAATGACCCCAACCCCAGAGTCACTGTTGCGGCTGCCTCCACCTTGTCTTTCTTGCTTGGTAATGCCAAGTCCTACCTTGCCCAAGCCCAGCATAGGTAATATATTCTATTATTCATTATGATATGATATCAAACATATCATTATGCGTTTAGTTGTTAAGTTAGTTAAGTTGTTTCTCAGAAGGACTAAGGTGTTCAGTACAGTATATACTGGCTGTAGACTGATAAGATGCCAAGTTCTTGAAAAATCAGCCTACAATGGTCAGTTGGGCCGGAAGATGTTATCAGTTTTAGAGCCCTCTTCTGCAGCAGTAGCACACTCTGAGTTGCGTGGCTATGTCCCCATACCACCAAGCCATAGTTGATGTGGCTGTGGAATAATGTGTGGTACATGATGAGCAGGTAGGGGCGTGTGATCTCGATCTTCAGCCTTCTGATCAGATAAAGTATTCTAATAAGCCTAACACATACCTTCTCAACATGATTCCAGTTTAGTTTGGAGTCGACCCAGAACCCTAACAGTTTGACCGCCTCGTCTTCGATACCATGTTTGAGGGTGCACGTGATGGACTGTGTCTTGTCATTGTTGATTTTGAGACGGTTTACATGGTGTCTAGAAGTCGGGGGAAAACGGGATAGTCGGGAATTAGTATTGAATTTCAAAATGGTCTTGAAAAGTCGGGATTAAGTCTTTACTTTGATATCAAAGTCAGGAATTTTTGTGATTTTGCCACGATCTTTATCATTATCTTTATCTCTCAAAATAAAGAGATTTTCTCTTTATTTTGACCCAATGAATAAGTAGGTAAATTATGTCCCCACCTTCTTTGAACATCCTGTATATGTGTCCGTTAGCACAATCACTTGAAGAGCAATAATGATCGGATTTCGATGAAATTTGGTACAAATGTGTAATCCTACGTTTATTAGAATGAGTTCGCAAACCATTATGATTGGACCATGGCAACGGGGTTTTATGGAGGGATTTATGCTGTAAAATAAGTAAACTATTGTAGTTTGCTTGTTTATGTATATATTTTGATCAAACTTGTCAAATCTGTTTATTTTATACTAAGCTATTAATTTGTTACTAAAAACACTTTATTACCCTCCCTGTAGCAGCAAACCTAGGTACTCGTTAAACCTAATGTTATTGAAATAGATTTAATTGAAAATCAAATCAGGCAAATGGAAAATCGCTTAGTCTGCAGGTTTGCTGCGGCGGTGGTAAGTTATTTAAACATGGGATATCTTTATGGCTACAGTATACATTCTCTTAGGTTAGTGGAATATTCTAAGTAATATTATTAACTAAAAAAAATTGATATTCCAGCACAGTGAAGACATATACTCCATTCTCTGCTGTGTTGGCAGCACTGTTGACCAATCTGCATCACAGCGTGGTGACAGCACTGATCTCCCCAGCACCACTGGCAGTGCTACATTGTGCTGCATGTCTGGTGGATGTCACACCTTACCACAGGCTAGGCTCAGACATCCTTCCACCTCTCCTACAAGCTGTCCTTCCCTACCTCAGGCACAAGGGTCAGTATATACCACAACTAGATGAACTTACAATGGTATTTTAATTTTAACTTATTAGGGACACACTTTGAAACAAAAAAATTGAACGCTTCTTAAGAGATTCTTTACACTTGAAGCTTTTCAAGAGTCAATTATCATGGTTTGAGAAGCAGGTCTTCATCACACAATGCTATTATTGTTAAAAAAGTTGCATGTCAGAGTTAGTTCTAGACCTAATGGTCTACCTGCAACTATGTAAATAAATGCCTACAACAAAAACTAGGCGCCTGTAAGAAACAATCACAAACAAACTTATTTCTCTCCATGGTTTTAATAGATTTTAATTTTTGTTATGAATAATTTATAATACAGATAATGATAAAATTAATGACCAATAGGTAGATTCAAAACGCATCCTATAGGTGCCAGTGAAATTTGGCGTAGGGGTTGGCGACCAATCGCCCAGTGTAGCCATTGCAATCAGCCTCCCTGACTACTTACTCTTTACTGATTACTGAATGCGATGCATTTGGGCGGAAAGAGAGCCAAGAGCTTGGGAATGCACCAAGTAGCAGTGTTAGATTTTCCGCAGTTAGAAGCTCACCTGACCCTGAACTTCATTAAGGAGATAGGATTGGAAGGGATTTTCTAGACAAAGACTGGAGACTAGTTGGGTAGAACAATAGATATTACATGTCGCAGTGTAATCTTCCCCCCTTGTATCATCAGTATCAGTATCAGTATAGGTGCCAGTGTACATAGTCCCAGAGCCATTGAATGTTTCTTCTTTAGTTCCAGAAGTGTTAGGAAACCCTTTTACCCAGTTTTTGTTTCTACTAATTGTTAGTAGTACAGTTTGTAAGCTATAGTGAATTTAGTAGAAATATTTTTATAGTAGTAACACAAGGTGCCCAAATGCGGTGCACAAGGGTGGTGTTATTTTTAGTTACACAAATTTGATAACCAATTATCAAATTAAAATGATTTCCTATGCAGTTTCCCAGATTAGACTAGGTCCAAACCAGTGTCAATATGTCAAAAAAAGGCATCTCAAAGGCATAAGACTATGTCGCCTAAAGATCAGGGTGTCTACCAGTCGGGAATTCCGGGAAATTCGGGAAAAAGTCGGGGATTTTGAAAGGTCGGGAAAAGTCGTGAAAAAGTCATGAATTTCGGCCGAAAGTCGGGAATAATCTAACCTTTCAAAATTAGGAATGAACGGGTCCCAAAAGTTTAAAAAATGTTCTGGATCTTATATTCCTGATCATTGGGACGGGATTACATTTGAGGGGGGGGGGATGAAACGAAAATGCATCGGAATTCCAATTCGATTCAGTGATGATCAAAATAACGATTTGAATCATGGGCATTCAGTGTCCATAATATACGTTTTTGAATCAGCATCCATACGTTATGGAATCAGTATCTATATACGGTATTGAATCAGTATCCATATACGTTATTGAATCATTATCCAAATAGCTTTTTGAATCAGTGTCTATACGTCATTGAATCAGTATCCATATACCTAGTTGACTGTTACATTGATAATGTTACTTTGACTATCAGTATCCATATAACTTATTGACATTATTCAAATGATTGACATTAATTATATAAGGTATTTATTGAGATGAGACATTGCTTAGCCATATAAGTTATTACCATCCAAGTACATGGCATACACTGAGACATTGCTTAGCCATACAAGTTATTACCATCCAAGTACATGGCATACACTGAGACATTGCTTAGCCATACAGGTTATTGCCATCCAAGTACATGGCATACACTGAGACATTGCTTGGCCATACAGGTTATTGCCATCCAAGTACATGGCATACACTGAGACATTGCTTAGCCATACAGGTTATTGCCATCCAAGTACATGGCATACACTGAGACATTGCTTGACCATACAGGTTATTACCATCCAAGTACATGGCATACACTGAGACATTGCTTAGCCATACAAGTTATTACCATCCAAGTACATGGCATACACTGAGACATTGCTTAGCCATACAAGTTATTACCATCCAAGTACATGGCATACACTGAGACATTGCTTAGCCATACAGGTTATTGCCATCCAAGTACATGGCATACACTGAGACATTGCTTGACCATACAGGTTATTGCCATCCAAGTACATGGCATACACTGAGACATTGCTTAGCCATACAGGTTATTGCCATCCAAGTACATGGCATACACTGAGACATTGCTTGACCATACAGGTTATTGCCATCCAAGTACATGGCATACACTGAGACATTGCTTAGCCATACAGGTTATTGCCATCCAAGTACATGGCATACACTGAGACATTGCTTGACCATACAGGTTATTGCCATCCAAGTACATGGAATACACTGAGACATTGCTTCGCCATACAAGAAGTTATGTATACCTTGTAGTTCTGATTCTATCCTCTTATTTTATCAATGTAAACCAATTGAAAGATTCAGTATTTAAATCTTACAAAGGTTTTTATTTGTTTACACCCAAACATATCTTTATTTATAAAATGAATAAAATAAAATAGGTAACATACTTAACAACATGATGCTGCAAGTAAAAATTATGAAATAGGCAAGAAGCTCACTGATATTTCCAGAAATACTGGTTCTTCTAATGTATGATTGAAAACAGATATTTCACTCCACTGAGAAGTATGAATAGAAAAATTCCATGTTGCTTCGAATCGAGTTACGCATCAACATTTTTTTAAATTGAATCGTTGCTTTGAGTTGAAATGTTTTGCTGCTTCACACACCCCTACATTTAATACGGGATTTTCTTGGCATGTGATACGTTTTGATCGTCAGTGATTTCGCTGGGTCGTAAGTGACAACATATGTTGACGAAAGTACCGTGACCGCGAGACGGAAAAAGGTGTAGTAACATGGAGAATGGACCGAGTTTTTGGTCGGGATTTATATAAAAATGGTAATGAAAAGTCGGGAAAAAGTCGGGAATTCCATTTGAGAAATCTGGTAGACACCCTGAAGATGAGGGACTTGAAGAGCCAGGCTTGGTTTATGATCATAAGCTAGTGAACCAAGCAGTGGCGTAAGAACATTGAGCGGCACCCCGCGCACTACATGTGGATGCCCCCCGCCCCACCAAAACATCACCATTTATGTTTTATTCGTTTATCTTAGCAAAGGCTGTGATCGTGGCAAAGTCCAAAAACTCTCACCGACGTTTTTTAATCGCCTCCATGGAAACATGGTCATCGTTTTCTGTGATTGCGGCAAAATCATGAATAAATTTTTCAGTCTTTAAGACGTAATCATCATCTCCCGTGGTCACGGAAACGACGTCACCTTTTATCGCAGTTGTAGTGAGCGGTGATAGGTGGACCTCGGCGCCCCCGCACTGCGGTGGTTGCGGGGATGTTATTTACTCCACTAGAACCGAGCTTTGACTTTGAAACTGGATGGAAAGGGAGGCAGCTAAAGATTAGATTAGAGGTAGAGGGTACTTTAACACTACCACCCCAATCTATTTCAGCATGTCCATGTTTCAGATGTGTCCGTGGTGGTGGCAGCAGTGACAGTACTTGGTGTAGTGGTATCACTGCAGCCTCACACTGATCAGCTGACTACACTCTTGTCATCTCCCACTCCACCCATCTCTCTGCCAGAACTCCCAGAAGATCCACCTAGATCTTGGGTTTTGGCTGCTTCCTTAAACTACTTGCAGGTCTTAATCCTGTCTTTATCCTCTTAGTTAATTTTGGTTTAGCTGATGATTTAGTTTAATTTTGGGAGCTGAAACAGTTGTGACCAACCACAAAAACAAGAAAATAACTCATTTATATTGCAGTTTGTTTGTAATGTTTTTTTTTTTTTTTTTTTTTTTTTGTATTATAAAGAATGTATATCAATTGGGTTTTTGGACAGATATATCCGTATAAGAGATTGCTTCAGTATAAAACTCAAACAAACAAAACATACTTTTATTTATTTGTGGTGTATTCTATTTTTACCAAGTGTAATCAGTAATCACTAATCAGTCAACAAATAATTACTAGTTAAAGTGGCTTCTACTGTAGTGTAACTTATCTTATCTCTTGACTGTACACATCACTACATCATATTTAATCTGAACACCAAAAAACTATTTTGTAGACAATCCGTTCAAAAAACATTTTCCAACAATCTATTGGAAAGGCTGTGTTCAATGTTCATTATCACTTATCATCATTAAATTTGATAGATTTGAATTGTGATTGCACCTGACTGCAGGGAGACAATGAGAGGGCAGTAATGGGAGCGCTGCGTGTGGAGTGGTGGCAAGTACTAGGGGCTTTGATGCGTCACCACTACCCCCTGGTGCAGCATGATGTTCCACACATCACCACAGCCATGGCCAGAGACATGCGAGCCAACATTGAGCTGGTCAAACTACATGCAGCACGGGCCTTCCACATACTGGCTGAGATCATGGCAGGACCTGGTAAATGAATTAGTTAGGAAATAATACCCTATATTGTATTTTTGTAAACATCTTCCACAATCGCGATGACCAGCTGAACTTATTCTACGATCTCAGAGACATCTTGTCTCCCAAAATAACTGCAATAGTGATGGTAAAAAAAAAATTTTTTGTTCAAAACCAAAACCATAACTAAAAATTTGAATTTAGAATCCCAAATCTTGATACCTGTAGGCAATACTTGTTTACTTGTCTGGTTAAAATACAAAGTTAATATTACGCAGTCAAAACTAAACAGAATCGAACCCCTGACTTTAAAAAAAAACTGTCATTTACCTGATTGCCAGCGAAGGTTCTCATTTCACGTAGAAGAGTTGTGGGCTTCTTTTTCTTTTCACCGAGAAAAACTTTGATTGTTAGTTTTTATAGCTTGATATTTTCCAAGACTTCATATTCTGAGCAGAGCATTTCCTTCAAGACAGTTTGAGACAAAGGTTTTTCGATAAAATCTGAAAGGTAACTTGCATCTTCATTGTCCAGTGAGCTAATTACATCATTGTGTTTAGTTCTTTCCTTCGAAATTCCATGAAGAGAAAATTGACATTCAATTTGATGAAACTAAAGTGAAAAATGTTTGGTCCAAAATGGTGGAATTTTCAATTGAATTGGTGAGATTTGTGAAGCCTCTGAGTTACTAGGAGTTGGAGAAGATTCTTGATTATTCATGATGGCCTAATTGAAATAATGACAAAAACAAGTATAATAAGGAGTCACCAAATAAGGCAAGTGTCTTATATACATTTACTAAAACAAACTAATTAATTAAAAAGGAGAGTTGATAAATCATTAAAACACTTTTTATATCAAGAAAGAACAACAACAAAATTAAGTTAAAACATAAAATAGAAACAAGAAGTCTGTTGATCAATTGATCATATGACAATTAATTTGTAAACTATAGATTTAGTAAAGACAGTAAGCTGCAGATTAGTGGTAGAACCAAACCCTCAGTTTGAATTTTAACTTTATTAACAGTAGAAAAAATGTATGATATCTGAACTGCTACAGAGTGAAACAGCGGTTAAAACAATAAAAAAAAATGAAGAATCTAAAGAAATTGCTAGAGCTATGCTCGTAAACAAGATTAATTAAACCGTGAAACATTCATCGTCGACTAAATACAAGAATAGGTTTAGGTCACTGAGACAGGTTGCAGTCTCAGAGATAAGCTCATTAACAACAATGCCGTGTCACAAAGACCGATAAGGGGAACGCATCAGTAATTCTCTACAAACATGAGTACTACGACAAAGTTTACAGCTTTCTCAGAGACAATAACATTTATGAAATAAATGAAGATCCCACAAAAACCTATTCCAAAGAAATTAACGGCATAATTAGCCACTCAACTAATCATCAACATCTCTTGGAATTGGGGCAAAATCATATATGTACACATTAGAACCTCAAGTATGTGGGGTTGGAGGGAGACTACGGATAACTGAAAACCACGGTTAATCCAACATGGCATAGAAATATAATATGAAAGGCCCATAAAAAAAACTGTAATCCTCTATATTTATTACTGTAGTCATTAATCATAATTTGGATTTTTACATCAACAAAATAAAATATTGCACATGCACAATCATATTATCTTATCTAACAGGAGCAGGCCGAGACCATAAAACACTTTATCCGAAAGTTGAATTATTGCGCATCCCAGAAAGTTGTTTTATTGGATAGACCCAACAGATTCAGGCATCCGATGAAAGCCTGTAGTCTTCCAATTGGGTATTCTTCCCTGGGAAGAGTTATCCGTCTAGCATCAGAGAGATTTAAAGCAGGTGATTGGCTATCTTTTCTAACCTACCGCAGTGCATACAGATAGGTTCACCATCAAACCAGCCCATCCGTTATAAATGTTTCCTGAATTGCCCATGGTTAGCTATCAGTTCCACTATTAACTCTAAGGAGAAAAGTTTCAATCCAACATTTACCGTGCTTTTCATTGGCCCATGACACATTAGAGTTGCACATGCTTTTTCGTGATATACCACAGAAGGGTTGTGGACCAATCATTGTTGTCGTTGAGGCAACATTTTCCAATCTGTCCGCGGCTTCATTTCCTTTAACGCCAGAGTGTCCAGGCACCCAGCAATTTTAATTTCAAGTCACAACATTGGTCCTTGGTTCAGTTATAAAATCTGTTCAGTTTAAAATAACAGCTTCCTCAAACTGACCAAAAATCTGCTTATTATTGTACAGCAGTAAATCACCTAAGAACAAAACAGAAAGTCTAGAGGGCTGCTGGAGGTAGGCTAACTGTTAAATTCTGTTTCAAAACAGAGGAATTTCGGATAGTAATACGGTAGTCAACTATCATTGATGTTCCCGTGATTGAAAACAAGTTTTATAGGAGACAATAAATACTAGGTGTACAATTTAATTGTCTGCTTGCAATATTGAGCGGTCTTGGGTCTCCCTTCATCCATGCATTCGACAAGTTGCCATGCTTACCCAAAAAAAATCATCCAATCACAAACAGCTTGTGTCGTCATCAGCTGATGTGAAACAGTGCATAACAGACAGATATGTATGGAAAAGACCATTGTCAGCCCATGGGTGGCATCAACATGGAGCTCGCGATCAATATTTCTTTGTCCTGCTTCTTGTTTATTTAATTTTTTTCAATGAATACAAACCCTTTAAAAAGCTAAATGCGTAAGGAGAATAGTCAGACTGGAATTTTGCCGCCAAAATGAGCTTTGCGAGGCCGCCGCTATGATCACTCGTGTGGCGGCCCACATACTCTGTCACTCTCTCTTTCTAAGCATATTGTTTGTCTCATTCCCTCTCACTCAGTCAGCTGACTTAAACGCATGCTCGCGATAGTCTACCTAGCGGCCGCCGCAGGAACTATAAAAAATTCAAATATTTCCGGACTGAATATTTTACAAAGGCATTGCGCTTCTTAAAGGGTTTGTATTCATTGTTTTTGTCCAATTAAATTTGATATAAAATAAGCCAATATAATATAAGTAAGTCACCTACAGTTGATGATATTCTGTATTAGATGCAGATGTGACGGAGTGTGTGGAGGTGTGGAACATGATGATTGGTTCTCAGCTACTTAGTCTACTAGGTTCCTCTCCAGGACTGACCACTACAGTGTGTGAGTGTCTTGGAGCCATGAGTCCTTCTGCATACCAACATCTCACGGTATACTCCAGTCATAGATTTGGTTGCATTGTAATAAATTGATAGCAAAATCTTCAAAATTAAAATTAAATTTAGTCTAGGAAAAAGAAATAATGTATATATTTATATTTAGATTACGCACACATAAATAACCTTTGTGCATGAAAATATCAAAAATCTTTTGCTGAAACCTTTTCTATTTCCTAGAAGCTCACTATAACCATATATTATCTTTAGATAAGAAATAAATTGCCTATAACAAGAGAAAAAGTATTAGAAATAAACTTACAAACTTACAACGATACAATCTACTTGTCAGGAGAAGCAGCAGATATGTTGCATCACTTCGCTGCTCGGATGTGCTAGAGATGAGGAACCCAATGTGAGAGCTGCGGCAGTCCAGGCTCTTGCTAACTACCTTACCTTCCCTACACTCAGTCAGGTAACATACTTTAAATGTCAAAATGTTACAGTAACATTGAGATTGTGGAGATGCTGCTGGTATTGGGGGGCATGATCTTGATTTTGCTGGGATTGTGGGAGATAATCACCGTGCTACTGGGATTGAAGAATATGATTGCAATAATATTGGGATTGTGAAGGATTCAAGGATGATCATTCTGCTGTGGGACTATTGTAGATTATCACAATGATGCTGGGACTATTGTAGATTATCACAATGTTGCTAGGACTATTGTAGATTATCACAATGTTGCTGGGACTATTGTAGATTATCACAATGATGCTGGGACTGTGGGAGATGATCACAATTTTGCTGGGCCTGTAGGTACAGTTGACATGAGTTGTATTGTGTAGGATGAACAGTTTGTCAGTGACTGCAGTGAGGTCATCTGTCATCTCATTAAGGATCCCTTCCCCCTTGTGTCAGGCAAGGCATCCTGGGCTCTGGGCAACCTGTCCGACATGCTCTACAAAACTCAGTGAGTGTTTTCCATTAGTTGTATTGCCAATCTTGATAAGCTAGTGAGTCAACCCTCACTTAAATTTTGTAAAGTCCTGGGATGGAATGCCCTAGTGGAAAAATATAAACACAACCAAAAATATAAACATTATTTGAATCATAGTTTATATATGTGTCAATTTTGCATACAAACAATTGAGGACTTAACTAAAATCATTTGTATAGAGCTGTTGGCAAAACTGAATGAGGTATAAGACTGTCTGGACAAGGACATCTCCTCCTTACCTCATCTAATCTTACAAACCAATGGCAAGTTTCACCTCCAGATAAATTGTCTGACATGCAGTTTCCCCGGCGGTTGAAGGAATTTATTAGGGTCGATGATAATCCTGCCCCTCAAAAATGTCTGCAGTTCCCCCGGCGCATTCCGCTTGAGTGAGTACACATGAGACCTGACTCGCCCATGATCAAAAATTCTTAGGTAACCAGTGAACTGGTATTATTTAAGTCCAATTAGTGAGATTTTTTAATTACACAAATCCATAACATTTCCATACTGTACACGATTCACGGGAACCCATGTTTTCCTCAATGCTTTCCGTCACTCCAGAAAAAAATATAAAAATACATCTCATTTAAATAGTAACCTAATCTCACCTAATCTAACCTAACTAGAGATATGTCGAATCCAAATCTCGAATCTCAAATCCACCGAATCCTAAGAAAAGATTTGGATTCGAGATTCGATTAACAAAATTAGAAAATCAAACTTTTATTTAAATATATTTATAAGGCATATACTGTGTGGCCTAACCATAGAGGTTATTGACGTTGTAATATACAGCACTGTGACATTGCCATTTTATGAATTTTAATGAACAGGGTATACTATTGATCAACGAATTTTAAATTAACAAGTGTACCTACAACAACCATAACTAACTAATAATGAATATTTGCCGTCCAAATAAAGTATACCGACCGACCGTTTGATTTAGGTTAATAAGTTAAAAGATGTAACCAATTAGTCGTCAGTTATTTTTGCCATGTGTCAAAATCAAAAGTAATTGTAGCTACGTAACTTTTCATTGCAAAGAGTAGTCATTTATGGTCAGTGTAATATTTATTTTTAAATGGTTCCTAATCCATTCTTGTTTTTTAATCACTATAAGCCCATTTGTAATTATTTTTTGGACTCAAGATTCGAGATTTTATTTTTTAGGGTTCGGATTCAAGATTCAAAATTCCTGGATTCAACTATCACTAAACCTAACCTTTCCTAACCTACCCTATCCTAACCTAACCTAACCTAAACTAACTTAACCCTAGATCTGGCACTAACCGAAATGGGAAAGCCCGCTGTATTCTGTTTCCAGTTGTGCATATTGTAAAACTTAAATAAACATCCAAATATTATGTTAAGTTTATTTGCTTTCATTTAACACTTATTTTATTTGTTGTGTTAGCAAATAACGATAAAACAGAAATTACCACTGGGGGAACTGCAGATACCCTTCGGGAGCTGCCCCTGACCGCCGGGGGACTGCAGAACTCCCGATTAATTAATATCTAGCTCAGTGTTAAGTACACGGCTGCTCCAGTCGTCACTCAAGAAAGATGTCTACTATACTACTTTAACTAAACTATGTCAGCTGATTAGCTGATTTGACAGAGCTGCTCAGCTCGCAGAGTTCTGAATTGAAAAAATATATTTTTAAGACGGTTGTGCTACCACCAGTATGTTTTCTACTGAGCCTATGCTTGTTCAAATTAAATGTTAACAAAGATATTTTTCATTACTATAAAATGTGATATGGATGGTTCCAGATTGAAAGAAGAAATAATTCCACCTATTCAGCTAATAAGAACTAGCTTCACTGCTGCTCAAGACAGAGTCAAGGTAACTTTTATTATGATTAATAACTTTCACAAGCTAATTGTGCATGTAAAAAAAAACATCACCCAATACTTAGAAACATCATCAGTCCCAGCTTTTGATACAACTAACATCCTGGTGTTTTAAGTGGTTAGGTACTAAACTATGTTGAATCACACACACACCCCCGCAACAGGTCATGTAACTTGCATAAATAAATGCTGCTAATAAGTTTCATTAAAGAACTTTGCTACCTTAGAAGTTTCTATATTTGTTATCAAAAGTGAAGCAAATATTTGGTAAATAACTTGTCTAGTGATAATATTTATAGAAATTCTTGATTTAGGTGAGAGCCAATGGAATGCGAGCACTAGGCAACTTGTTGGGCCTCTTAAAAGAAAAACATTTTTCAAAACCTGAATACAAAGAAGTTCTTGTACAAGCTGCTCAAATTCTCGCAAAAAATGCTACATCAAACCTAAGTATGAAGGTAGGTAATGTTTTGTTTATATTAGTAGGGGCAAGGGGGCCTGAGATTATCTATCAAGCAAAGCTCAACCCCAGCTTTATTATACTGTGAATTTTACCAATGACCATATAATGAGTTAATTTTTCACAAACCTTCTTTTTAAAGTGCAATTCAATGTTATGATGTAGAGTTCAATATAATTTTAAAGTGCACAAAAGGGTTATGAAACAAGGAACTACTGTCGGGGAAATAAATATGTATGTGCACTCGAGTTTGAGCTTAAATATCTCTGAAATGGATTATCTGAATTTGTTGAAACAAAAATTAAATATAAGCTAGTTTGAATAGATTTTACGTGGTAACAATAAAAAAATTCTCTTTACCAGAAAAATTGATATAGTTGAAAAAAAAGATCTACCAGTTGACTTATCATCCCTTGCAGCTTGCAATTCTTATAAATAACTATTATAACTATAAATTCATTACAAATGTTAGTTCGTTGCTGAGGCACTTCTTGTAAATAATTACTAGGCCTACATTATTTTCTAAGTGTATTTTAATTTTTACCCGATCGTACACAATTTGAAATAGAGCACTGCATACCACAATGCTCTTCTAATGTTTAATTGTAGTGAAATTTCTAGTAAACTTACTTGAATTTCCTATGTAAATTCAAAGTATCAAAATATATTTATTAGCGGTCTGCGGGCCAGAATCTTTTTGTGTTGAGGGAAAATTATTAAGTTTTATAAATATCAACTGTCATTACTAGTACTACTCCATTTCATAATATATTGTACATTATCTCCATTAGTCTCATAATGTTGAATGTCTCCCAAAATCATATGGAATTATGAACATCTGTGGTTGTGTACATGTTCTGTGGTCGTGACAAAATTGTGATTATCTCCTGCAGTTGCCGTGTAATCGTTAAGGTCTCCTGCTATTAACAAAATTGAAAACATCTTCCACAACTTCAGGACATTGTCATTGTCTTCTGCGATTGCAACAAAATAATGAATTTATGATTTTGCAATCTTCTAAACGTGTTCTGTTCTGCAATTAGCTATTCAATATTTTACTTTGTGGTGAAAGTAAACGGTTCTGTACTGTAAACTGATTTATTGTTGTAAACATTGAATGTAAAATATTGATAGCAGAATGTATAGCCTACAATGACTTTGTATTTTTCCTTACAGGTAAGCTGGAATGCCTGTTATGCCCTTGGCAGCATGTTGAAAAACGAAGCTATTCATGATGCTTCTTCTGAATGGCAGGTAGGTAATACATAAAAATACATAAAATATATAGGGCGGGTTTCTGAGTCTGGGATTTATAAGTCCAGAACTAGGCTAGTCATGGATTAAAATTAGTCATGTACTAAAGATTGACTTTCTGAGTCAAGGATTAAGGACACACAGACTAATTTAAAGCGGGTACTTTGTTTAGTCAGAGATTAAAAGAGCTCATGATTTTCAAGGGAAATGTAGGGTAATTTGTTCCGGCGTGCTGGTAACACTGTCAGTTTGATGTGCGCACTGCTCTGAAAAAGTAAACAAACAACGATCTCAGTCAAACCTTGGTTTTGAGGTTTATTTCTGTTTTAATTCATTTATCATTGTAATACTTATATTTTGTTATAAACTAGGTAGTTGTATCGTAAAATTTTAAAGGTGTTTTAAAGGTAGGATTGGTGTTTCATCCTATTTCTTTTGGCTGCAGTTTACTTTACGTCCAACACTCCTTCGAATTAAAATATCGGTTATTCGATTGTTTCATTCGATATATCGTTTGGTTAGTTAGGATAGGTTAACCTTACCTAACTAACCAAACGATATAACTTATCGAATAATCAATATAACGATCGATATTTTCATTACAAAGAGGGTAGGACGTAGTGCAGCCATAGTTTGAATAGGCTTATTGCAATAATGATCAGGTAATTTCAACCGAGAGTCATAAGTTACCAGTACTAACTTACTGGCGGACCCTAGCCTTAAAAAAAAAACTTGTCGACCAGGCTAATGAAATAATCAAAATATCGAATAATCAATTATTTCATTCGGTTGTTCTTGACAACAGAAGTTACGGAAGTCTCTTTACATACTGTCTAACACTTAGGCCTAATCTAATTTAAGTTTTGCTTTTCATCAGCACCAATCCTTGTTCTCCTAATCACCTGAAATGTTCTATAAGATGTGTTTAAACCGTTCCTAGACACCAAAACTAACTTTCTCAAATGACTTTTTTGTTGTCGAGGCTTCCTTTGACCCCTACAATTTTATATATATCAGCAATAACCTCTACCATATAACCTAGGGGACCAGTGGGAATTAGAGGTTTTTTATGGGAGTAAAAGCTCTTGATGTAGTCTTTCCTCAGTTCACGGCATATTGCCAATGCCACTTTGGGCAAATAGCGGCATGCCGATGATTCTGAAATATTAGTTAGATCGCCGGCTTCCCGCAAAAGTGTTCCACTTGCAAAAAAGCGCAACGCTACCAACACTTTCTTCCACAAAGGTAACCTAGTTCCCCTTGTGGAAGTGCCTTCCAAACTAGGCCTTATCAATTCAATTACAGTAGGTAGTTCTCTCACAGAGCTGTTTAAAAATCTATACCTAACTTATCCTTGAATTCATCCTCACTTAAGTTATCAAATGGATTGTTTTCCCGCTCACGACGAATTCACGGCCCACGAAAACAGTAAAAATCATGATAATCAATGTAATCCATAATCACCTTAATCTTTAACACACAAAAATGGCTTAGGTTAAAAGTGGACGACTAAAATTAATCCTACCCCTATGTAGGATTAAAATCTAGCATGTTTTAGTCTGTGGACTAAAGCATAATTTCTTTAGTTCAGACTTAAAAACTAGTTCTTGACTAAGATTAGTCGCTGACTTATAAGTACTCGAATCAGAAAGATATTTTTCTTAGTCCAGTACTAAAATGAGCTTTAGTCTAAGACTAGCGCTAATACCTGAATCAGAAACCCGCCCATAATCTTTTAAGTTTCATTGTACAGTAGTCTTGGTTATCCAACCTTAAGCTATCCGACCTTCCGATTTATTTTACCTTTCTGAGCAATCATTGGTTACGGCGTCGTCTAAAACATCTCCCACGATCAAGACACAATTGACAGCATGTCACACGCTCCTGGCGTTATTGTCAATCCATCCTGCAGTCATAGCACACCGTCAACATGTCTTGTGGTACTACTATTGGTCAAGGCGCCATCTTGAACATCTCCCACAGCCACGGCACCATCGTTAACATGTCCCACAATCGTGGCGCGATCGTAAACTCATCCCGCGGTCACAGCACCATTGAAAGCATAGTTTTTTAATCACTTTCCATGTTATTCAACCATTTTGCTTATCCAAATTTTCGAGACTCTACTGTATCTAGTTTGAATTTTTTTAACTTTATTTAGGCACTAATGTTAGGGAGAATATGAGCAGTGAATCTTTTCTATTTTATCTTATCCACCATAATTCATTCGTCCACCATTACTACAATTAACACTAAGAGTACACTGTTTAGTATGTATTAGTTGTATGTGAGTGAAAATTTAAAAACGTACGTTTTCATGTCCCTGGCCTTTTACTTCGTAGATACTGGATTTGTAGTTTATTATTATGTGTTTTAATATTTTTTGGGACGGGGGCAACATGTTACACACATTTATTTGGTTTTAAATAGGTTCTAGGTATTTTTTTTCGTATTTTTAAAGTCTCGAAATTCACGACCATGACGTGTCCCTAGGGTACATTTTCCAACTTTCACGCTGTTTTTAGACTAATTATTCATGCCGAAATGTATAAAGCCATATTTTTATGTCATCAATGGTTATTAAACTTACAAAAAAGAAGCAAATTATAATTTTATTGTCATTGCAGACTGACTACCATGACAAAATAAGTCTGTCCCTCGATTTGGCGTCACGACCATTTGGGAAAAATTTTCAACTTTGGAGCACGACAGTGGCAAGCCTGGCGTCGATGGAGTCAGTTGGTTTTAGAAACTAGTTCGGGGTGTACGTCAGGATTGTAGTGCCGGTCGTTTTGAGTTGAAAGGAGGAATAGCAAGATTAATAAAGGAAAGATTGTGTTTTTTGTAATTTTAGTGTGTCCATGACCGTACATAGTCATTCGATGAAGTAGACATGGTATTAATTTTTGTTTATAAGATATTTCAATTGCTAGATTAACCTAGAAGTCCACTTTGTATCCTCGAACATGAGGTGCAGGGCTACCGCCAGAACAGAGCCAAATAACACGTAATTTCACGACCAAAGTTTCACGACCATTGCGGTTTTTTTCACGACCAATCCAGCCTTATGGATTATAGTGTGTTTGGTCGTGACAATAACTTTAATATAATTGTAAATTGAACAGTTTAGTTCAATTGAAACACGTAGTTTTATTATAACTAACAGTATAATTGAAGGATTGTTTGGAAAGATTTAGATTATTCCAGACAATTCACGACCGTACCGCTTGTCCCTGACCATCACGTTTATGATTTCTATCATAAAAATTTCAAAAATTAAAATATCGTCATATTTCAATGTTTTATACACAAAAGAAGCACACCTCTATACAAACATAACGATTTTTCACGTCTCAGGTAAGTTTTTTCGTAGTTATACAAACTTAAAAATATTTTATTGGCTTTTTTCTATTTTTTGAGTTTTTTAAATTTTTTTCTAGAAAGACCAAATATACCAAAAGCTCAGTGACCTTTTTATTGTATAATGGTCATAAAAGTAAATTAGTTTATAGCAAAATATAGTTATACAAATAATATTAACTATTTTTAATATTCATTTAAACGTCCGTTATGGTCGTGACAGGATTTTGTGTTTTTCTACTAAAGATTCTCTTTAAAAAGAAAACTACCAAAGATATTGCGTTACCATGGACATTTTATGAAACTTCAAATGTTAATAAAATAAAAAAAATAATAAAAGTTTTGAAAAAAGGGGAAAAAAATTTGCAAAGTCCTTTTCCTGAAAACGTACGTTTTTAAATTTTCACTCATTTATCAAAATATGTCTCTAACCCTCAAATAGTTAAGTTGCACTGTTAGCTAATTCATTTTAGTTTTTAGGTTTTAGAGATTGCCTTACCAAATAAATACCCCATCCTTCATAGTAGAAACGTTAAGTTTCCATCCAACCACCTTACCACTTAACTTAGTAGTACTTTCAACTTTGTCTTTGATGTATTGTATGATAATTGGTTGTTTACTTTTAGATGCGTACGATAGAGGGTTTAAAAGTACAATACAACTTGGTTATGACTTGGTATACAATAGGAATAGTTTATCAAAGACATGCTGTTTTTTTTTTAATCTGCAATGTGGATTTCATAATTGCTTAAACTGTTTACTATATTTCAGGACATAGTACTGCCTGCTTTGTGTACAGTTCTGACTCGCAGTTCCAACTTCAAGGTGCGGATGAACGCTTGTGTTGCGTTGAGTTGTGTTCAGTCACGTTCTCGTTACGGAGCACACTACCTGGTCGTGTGGCGTGCTCTCCTAGCTGGCCTGGATAATGCATTCAACATGACTGACTTCAAAGAAGTCAAACATCAAGATAGCCTTCTGGAACAGGTATGAGGTCAACTTAACAACTTCTTTGAGTCACTGGTAACTGTATGGATTTAAATAATAATTCTGATTTTTTCAACAGTATTATGTATCATGAAATAATGTGTAGTATTAACAGTATACCTCATCTTCTTCGTGGCGGAAAAAACAGAGGTTTCTTATCAAACTTAGGTTGGGGAGATAATTACAATTTCTGAATGAAAATTGAGTTTCCCCTTATTTGCTTTACATTCAATATATCTTCAATTTTGTATCTCATATATCTTTGAACTCGCCAATCTAATTTTGAAATGAAAACTTTTGATAGTTTTGAGATTTGAGATTCGGTTTTGACAGATCACTACACCTCGATGACAAGATTGTTTCCCTAAATCCCTTGAGACACTTCTTATCGAGGTTCTACTGTTAGTTAATGCATATTACCATTGATTTTAGATGAGGATATCAATAGATGAAGATATCACATCTACATGTCATTCTTTATTACAGTAGGCCAATGTAAGGTTTCAGATTTTTACTTAGGGGCACTTGTACCCTGGTAGGCAAGCTGTTACAGGCAAGGCTTACATGTACATAGTATAGTTCGGCCGCTTAGAAAGCGACCTCCAGCATTGGTTTAGCATTAGCGCGCAGGTCGTTTTCTAAGCGCAAACTATAATTATAAGCATAAACTATAGTTTATGTTAAATATATGAAAGCTATATATTTGATTGTGTCAGTGTTGTATGTTTGTTTTCTAGCTGTGCCTTGCAATGTGCCATCTGACATCAGTGGTGGAGCTGTCTGATCTGTCACAGTTGCATGAGGTTGTAGTGTACCACTGTGACACCATGCAGCAGCACCTGTCCCGCTTCAACTCCTCCACTGTACCAGAGCGGACGGAGGCCGTACTACATGCAGCATCACGTGTCGCTACACTGAGAGAGACATCACAGCTGACCGTGACACAGCGTGACGCTCTTACCATCCTCACCAGTGTGTTCACGTTTGACGTGTGACCTTCCACTGTGATCCTTGCTTTACAATAACTTGTAGGTAGCATTTATAAGATTATGAGATACAGAATCATGTTTTTAAAACCTGGCTAACATAGCTTGAGTTAAAGTAGTGTGAACACTATTTTTACTCTGTTAAATGATAAAAGATAAGGAAGAAGTTTGCTGCATTGCTTAGCCACTAGCAAAAGGAAAAAAACAGGTAGGTACTTACTTGTGTTACCAGTTAGTATTACAACACATAATACAAAACTGTGTTACTGTTTATACAAAACTAAGTTTTTGTTATCGTTTTTTGGCACAAATTCCATAGTGTGGACGGGGTGTATTGTTCATTAAATTTTTCTAGGTTTATCAGGCTTTATTTATGATTTATGGAATAATTTTGTATTTTAAAATAATTTCAAATGTTTTGAAAAAAGAAAAAGGAATCGTTGTAGCATCGTAGGTTCAACCATTAACAGTTTCACCAGAATGTGTTCTTAATTTTTCCATTTTTGTAACCTTACAAATCACTAGTGGTGTTTGTCCAGGATATGCCAGGTTTTAGGAATTGCCAATAATAGTTAAGAACGAAATGCAGTTAAGAACTTAAAATAATTAAGAAGTGGCAAAATGATGATAGTGTAAGGTGAGCACCTTTTCGTCTAAAAACGCTGTGTGATTTCGCCACTATCGTTCGTTACTCTATCGAATCACAACATCATCTATTACTATCGATTCGATTGTAGTTGTCGTTTGTCACAGATCTGTCAGAGCAGAGGCTATTGTGATACAGACAAAATGAGAGCACTCTATCATAAAATTAAACTGTCATAACCTAACCAAACTTGCTGATAATGAAAAATCGAATGAAGGTTTACTAATTGAAAAAAAAAGTTCTGTTTATAAAATAAAATTATAAATGCCTCAAATTCTAACAAAATATGTACAGGTAAGAAGTAATCACATTCTAAGCAAGATCTCAAAAAGTTACTGTCACTAGTGGAATACGATCTGGTTACCTCTAAGCCGAGTACTCAATCCACTACACCACGAATACCGATGGCAGCATTTTGTATCGTTGTGGTAATGGTGTTCATTATATTCATTCAACCATTAATAGATTGAATCGAACCCATTTGGTCCTAAATAATATCTATACTTAGTATTTTGATATTGAACCGATAGTACACAACGTTTTTGTACGAAAATTTGCTCAACGAAGTGAAATACTTTTTCCCACCACACAATGAAAAACACTCCTAAAAATGTATATTATGTAAAAATAAATCTTTGTTTACACACAATGCATTAACGAATTCCAAAACATTGATTATACAATGTTAGAAAATTGTAGGTCATGGTTTCATAGTAGCAACTCAACAATATAATTGCCACTGATTGGTAGTCAAGTGAATAATTTAATTAAATATATTAACAGCAGATTTTCTGCCCACTAAACACCACTTTTAGGCCTTAATGATTACACCTTTGTATAGTAAGAAATGTGGTATAGTTAACAAAGTTCACATTGTTATTTTACACGTTTATGCTTCTTTAAGTTCCTAAAATAACTTTCACGAATTTTCCTATCCATTCTGTTAATATAGTAGGAACAAATTTTTTTACCAGAGTATGTTTAGTCAAATTTGTTATATAAATGAATATTTAGAAATATTTTGTATTAAGTAACTTAATTTCTTTTATTTTAGTTTTCTTAGTTATAAACATAAAATATTAATGAACATCAAAGAAGAATGAACTTGATTTAATCAGAAATAATATTATATTGTATGTTAATAGTTTGGATGAATAATTTTATAATTATTGTTTTTATTTATTTGTACAGTTTTTATAATGTCGTGTACACAATTTTATAAAATAAACATATTAACACAGCTATATATGAGTAAATATTTAAACCTATCATCTTTTGATAATCGTTAGATCTTAGTATGGAAATAGGGTAATTATAAACCAGTACATTGAAATGTACGTACCTACCTTAACCTAGATTAAGAAATTCACATTTTTTAAACTCAGAAATATGTGTTGAGTTCTAAACCTTTTATTTCAAAATATTTAGGTACCTAAAACCTTTAAAAAAATTTGTCATTGGTATTGATTGAAAGGTCCTGTGAAATCCTTTAATATTTCACATACATCAGTGGGTACGATAAAACATACTATCAATGATTCTGTATTTGTTTATTAAGATTATTTTGCATAATACATAAACTGTGGCTATTGTTATGTTGTTTTTTTTACAAAGCTAAGTTGGTTAATTATTCCTGTTTAGTGATTTATCATTGCAGACTACATACAATGCATCGTTATCGTTTCACAACACTGTACAGGTTACCAAACAACTATTGTGTAACAGGTGATAGTTAGCGTGTACAGGGCGTAGACTGGTAATTATAGCGATTGACTTGGTACTGTTATACTCTACTGCTAACATTGTGCATCATACCTGCTGTGCTGTGTAAATTGTAGTCAGTCACTCACTACAAAGTGTGAGTTGTATTGGTTCACTAAAAAGTATGATTTATTTGTATTCACCTATTACAAAGAGTGAGTGGTTTGTATTCACTCATCACAAAGTTTGAATGGTTTGTATTCACTCATCACAAAGTTTGAATGGTTTGTATTCATTTATCACAAAGTTTGACAGGTTTGCATTCACTTACCACAAAGTTTGACAGGTTTGTATTCACCTATTACAAATTGTGAATGTTTTTTAATTCTAATCCGTATTTTCTAGCCCCTGAGCTGGTTCTTAATTCTCAAATCACTAAGTTTAAATGGTTTCTATTCACTTATCCCAAAATTTGTGTGGTTTTGTGAAGAAGTTAATGTTTTCTGGTCTGATTGCAATGACATTTCAATTAGATTTTATTATTTATGTTTAGGAACATAATTCCACTTCTTAGGTTGCTCTACTTGATACCTTAAAGACAGTTACAGTGATGGTTAACAGTTACAGTTATGACTTTGTGCATGGCTATTTAATTTCATTACACACTAGAGGACCCATGCTGCCCCGCAGTGTTAAAATAAATATAATATCCGAGAAATGATCAAATTTATAATTTTTGATTGAGTAATACAGTATCTTAATCGCTTAAATAAAAGCCAATATTTCACTGAAAGGTCTAAGACCAAAATGTAAAGGATTATAAAATTATAACTGGTGAAATACGTCTTAAATTGATGTAAGAATTCAAAAATTATACAAATTATGTTTTTTAGTCCAGTAATACAGTAAGTATAAGTATATGCCGATGCTTGATGTGAAATCTGTGCGTGCATACCTTCGATTTCAGACCTAAATCATGAAAATCGGTCGTGTAGAAGAGCCAATCGAACTCGGCAAAGAAAAACCCAATTTAACTCCCATAAGAAGTACATGGGGAGAAAAATTTTGTTTACGTATAAGCAGAATGGGATTATAGATAAATATATGCTGATACTTGATGGCAAATCTGTGCGTGCATACCTTCAATTTGAGACCTCAATCATGAAAATCGGTCGGGTAGAAGAACCAAACGAACTCGGCAAAAAAAGCAAATTTAACTCCCATATGAAATACATGGGGAGCAAATTTCGTTTACGTATAAGAAGAGTGGGATTATAGATAGATATATGCCAATGTTTGATGGGAAATCTGTGTCTGCATACCTTCAATTTGAGACCTCAATCATGAAAATTGGTCGGGTAGGGTAGAAGAGCCAAACGAACTTGGAAAAGAAAAACCAAGTTTTTCAAAATATATAAGATGAATATCCCATTCCTTATCAAATTTATTTTAATGGATCTGACTAATTCAATTATTAAGTCACAATTAGTACATGTAAAGCTGTATTTAGGAATATATAAAAGCCGAGGTGTGTGGGAGAAAAGCAGGAAATTGAAATGTCATCTCACTACAGAAGCCTTAGGTTCATAACATGTGTTCTAATAAATTAACCTACCACTTTGAGTTATCCCTATGATGAAATAACAGATAACGTCAATTAAAATCAGAGTAAATTAAATCTTTGATTTCGGTCTTAGTGGGTTATATTTCTATCTTATGTTGGTTAGCTTTTATAAATAAAGGCAGTCTTTGGTATCCCTACACATATAGACAATGTGTAGGGTAGAACCCATGAAGCGAAAGCAAGGGATGAGACAAAAAAGACAAATAAAACAGTCAAACATTTGGTAATTTTTTGCAACAGTTGGGATTTGACCCGACAAGTAAATTGATCAATCTTTAATTAGTGATATCATGTATGTGTTTTTTAGAGGAGATAGAAAGAGTGAGAGAGTAATTTTAAGGGCTATCTTCTTCAATGGCAAATAAATGGGGAAATAATTTGAAATCAACCATATACTTTCAGTGTTGACAGTGAAATGATTAATTATATTTCTTGGTGAATAAGTATCAAATACTTTAATGTCTGTCCTAAATTATGTGTAAGATCAGATCAAACCACAGTGAAGGGGCATGTGTCATCTAGTACGATAAGTATACATGTATCAATTTGAATTTGGTACATGCTTATTTTGACCTTAAACTGTTTATTATCATAATACAATTCCTTTATGTCTTCATTATTGCAGAAAAAACCAAGCTATTCATTCATCCGACTGTTATTCACACAACAAATTTATATTGGTCTCTAGTAAATAACTTATTTCATGAATATGTGTCCTGATCAATGTTTATTCAGTTTACAAGTTTGCTGAATCTGCTGGTTTGCTGTGTTGGGATTGTTTTACTCCAAGACAACAATCAGTAGCAGTAGCCTACTAAGTTTACACCAATTGCAATCATAGTCAACAACTGTGCTCAAGCAATAATGGATGGGTTGTGTCCACTCAATGTCTCCACTGGGCCTGCCTATAGCTACATTAATCTCAATATCTTGTACTTCTCTCATATTACAAGTTAGCATCTCTGAACAGATTGTGTTACTATATTATACAGGGTGATTAGTACTCAGTGTGACAAAATTTTTTTGATGAAAAGGATGGAAAGCTTATAAAATGGCACAGTTTTTAACATATTCCGACACTTTCTTGTATACAGGGTGTAAACAAATGCAATTGACAAATGTTTTTTTTTTAATTTTTATCAAACTTCTTAATTTTTATCTTTGAACCTATTTACAATGAAGTTTTTACAACTGATCCCCGTCATATTCCATTATTCTTATTCAAAATTTAATGTAGAACACAAAAATGACATTATATACTCAAATCCATTTACAGGTAATTGAGAAATAGCTGTATTAAGTTTAAAAACATTGATATTTTTGAAAAACATAAAATAATTCTTTGGGAAGCTAATTTTTAGACTTGGAACATTTTATAAGCATCATCACACTTCATTTACTTTGTACTTACACCAAAAAAAATTGTGTCACACTGAGTACCAATCACCCTGTATTTGTAGTACAGATTTAATGATCAATTAATATTGTACAATGAAGAATAAAGCTTGTTATACCTTGATTGCAGCCTTTAATGTTTCTCAGTGCATTTCCAACTGCACTCTTTTAAGCTCTCAGAACCTTAATAATTTAATCACAGAAAGTATAAGGGTGTCCCACGAAGGGGTTTAAAGGTTTGATTTTATATTACGTGCCCATTCATGCATCAAACTTTTTTAAACTTTACACAGTTTAAGAAGTAGGATATAAGAATATTCTGGAAACATTTCAACTCCCTAACCTTAGTAGAAACAAAATGGTGGCATATTGAAAAACGATGCTTTAAAAACATTAAAGAAGGTATTTTTGGTTTTATAAAATATTTTTATGGTTACTTTCCAGGGCAATATGACTTAAAAAAAAAAAAAAAAAAAAAAAAAAACTAGAACATAGCCTAATGGAAAATCGTAATGTCCAAAATTATTCAAACTGTAACCCATCCACAGCAACACACTGATAACAGCGCGTAACAAATTATTCGTAAGCTCTTACAAAGAAACCCTGCCGTATCCGGAGAAGTTCCTCTTCTATTGATCGTTTTAGTTCCTCATCATTATTGAAGCTATGGGTATAAACTTGTTCCTTCAAGAAACCCCATAAAAAGATGTAGCAAACAGTTAAATCAGGTGATCCGGTTGGCCAATCTAAAAAATGATTTCCACGACCAATCCAACGGCCATGAAGGTTGCCATTTAGTAATAGCTTGACAGGATTTGCGAAATGAGGTGGTGCACCATCTTGTTGAAAGATTGCTTGATTCATTTCTGCTACCGTCAAATGGGGCAAGACCTGTTCATTTAAAACTCATTTTACAATAAAACAGCTGTTCTTCAACAATGAGCGTTAGATCCGCAACGTAGTAAACAAATCAGATAATAAATCATGAAAGTAGTTTTTATAGGAAGCAAATTGGTAAATTTCTCAATATGCCACCATTTTGTTTCTACTAAGGTTAGGGAGTTGAAATTTTTCCAGAATATTTTTAGAACCTACTTTGTAAACTGTGTAAAGTTTAAAAAAGTTCGGTGCATGAATGGGCACGTAATATAAAATCAAACGTTTAAACCCCTTTGTGGGACACCCGGTACATTAAATATTACTAACTAAAGTAGACCTACATTAACACCAGCGCATGAGAGTGTATTCCCTCAGTAGCAGCTGGGTATTGAGTACGGAGAATCATCTCACTGTGTGAATGGAGTCATCAGACAATGACATCGAGCTACAATTGTTACATCTTCTGTCAGCTTAATCACTAAAAGTACCTAGGCCTACACTTATTGTCTCATTTCTGAACATTCTAATTTTCTGCTCGTTTCCACCATTATGGAATAAATGTGTTTGTAAAACTAATTTATTTACATAACCTGTTTTTAAAACTCCATAAATAAGATCAAATTTAACTATTTTTACAAAATAATAGTCTATTGAGTGTTTATTAAACTTTTTAGTTAAACAAACGTTTTAAATTTAGCACTAACTTTTTTTATTTAAAAGAACGTAACGTATTATATCAAACTTTAATAAATTACAAATGATTTTTTACACTGAATGTTCTCTCTGAAATGCACACACTGTAATACATCATTGTTACAACTTTACTGGAGAGTTGGATGATGACTTTCAATCAGTTTTGATGATTTTGGTTCCCCAGGTAGCTGTGATCGGTTGTTTCTGCCGAAATTAGATACAATGTTTACACAAAAAAACATATTTTTATGTTTAAAAACATATTCTTCTTGATTACATGTATAGAAGGAACTTATTAGGGAATTGAAGACATTAGTCAACTCAATTGATTTAAATCAAATTAGTTGCATTGATAAGCAGCAATCTTCAGTTCAGTAAATCCTTTGGTCTTTCCGGTATTAAATCACCCTCTCTATAAACTAGCTAGTCTAAAAGATTTCACGAATACTAGAACAGACACGGTATGGATCATAAACGTAATACCTATTTACATTACAAGTGTAGTAAGAGCGTTTTTACTTCACGCAGGTGAAAGTTGTGCAACGAGCGAAGCGAGTATAAGCCCAGCTACTTGCTGGAGTGCGGGAATGTACTATCCTCAACAGGTCTGTTTTTTTTTTTTTTTTTTTGTTGTTTTACCCCGTTTTGAAACGGCTGTAACAAGTTGTAACAAATCAGGAGCTGGCTGACGAAGGTAAAATTTCAATTTAGTTCAAAATTAGCCTAAAGTCAACAAAGGACTAAATTATTAAACGTGTGAACTTTTCCTACTACGAATGTCATTGATTTTAACTCCTTTCACAGTATGATTAAACCATTCCATCATCTTTCTACGAAAACCCTATTACATCCTTATATTTAGGAAAGATTGTTTTATACCACCAAAAATAATTTAGGGCACAAATAAACTTGTTTTATATTGACAATCGCAGTATTTTATAAACATATAATTTAACTAAATAAAAACTCTTTTTTTGCAGCATTGATATTTGGGTGGCTTTATTCGTTTAAGAAGACATATTAAAATTGTCTACGAGTTAGGCTACATATTTGATGTTCTTTGAACGACAAAGCAGTTTATCGTTTATCTATGATTAAACATTTAAGCAAATACAAATGCCAGTTTTGAGCTCTCTGTTGTGGTGTAAATAAAGGTTCAGCAATAAACACGAAACTTCAAAGACGGTTGAGAAGCTACCCTTCGCAATCCTTTGTAATACATAGAAATAAACCTTACAACAGTTTCTATAAAGACAAAAAGCTTCCTGTACAAGTAAACAGACCTACTTGTTCATAAGACGCGGGGTGGTTACATTTATATTTAAATAAACATTGTAATGGCTTTTAAGCACTGTACAGTAACAGTAGTAAAAAATAGCTGTTACCTACATAAATAGCCCATCACGTGTGGGCGTAGGTAATGCAAATACAGTATTAATAAACATAATACTGTAATATTCTAACGACATCCTTAAACAGTGTGATTGAAAAATCTGGTATATCAATAATAGCTATAAATGTCTTCAATTTTTAGCTATGATTGCTATTTTATGTCTTAAAGGGGGGGGGGGCGCCCGCTAGAACTCATAGAAAATCGTAAATGTAAGCATAGGTCGAAGTAAAGGTCTTTAATTGTAGAATACAATACAGCAAATTTGAGCTCAATAGTAAAAAATGCCAGTTGTACTTTTGAGTTCGGGTTTGCGGCAATGTGTTCTACTAACTAAGACCTTTAATCTGCTACCAAATTCGACACATGTTGCTATTTATGAAATTTGTCTGACTCCTAGTGGGCCTCAACACATACACTACATACTCGAAAAATATTTTAAAAATGAATGAACGAATGAAAAAATATGTTTAGTTTCCACATAATATACAGAATACAAAATACATTCTTTTTAATAAAGAATTGTAATTTTGCAATTACAAAATACAAAATAAAACTAAAAGAAAAAGAAAAATTTCTGTATTAAGAGGTAATACTATTCTAAAATATGACAACTAAACGTGATCTAAAAAAAAACCAAAATAAAAAACGATCATGTCAAGATAAATATTTAGACTCAAAACGGATCATTGTTACTTTATATAATGATTGTGGCCCTAAAAATCAATTGAGGTTTAGTTCACATTATTCACATACTTGAACATGTATAGCATAAAGTTAGTAGCACATTGTGACACGTTGGTGTCAAAGTAAAGAATATCACTCAACATAGTAAAAAATATCTATCCTAGTAGTGTGTCTATACAGAAGATGATTCAATGGTTGAAATAATCCATTTATGAATAGATTATTAATAGCAACAATGCGGTACATTTATTGCGTGTTCGATATCTAAGGCTCTAGTAATAATAAAGTAAGAGGCTTGTAGAACGGGACGAAAGGTGTGGACAAAATTTGAATAAATGTGGTAATGGGTGGCGTAATCGGCTTACAGTTCTATTGTAGGAAAGGCTGACATGCACCTGGACATGTAGCTGTGGTGCGAATGTAAAATACTGTAGTTGCTTGAGGATTTATAAATAAAATGGAATGTGTAAATAATATAATGCAAGCTACTCAGCGTTCCATCGTTGGATCCATCGACAAATCAGTTTTGATCTGCAGTTTTTGTGTTTTGGTTCTTATTTTTCTACGCCAGTGGCATTTTTGTAAGTTTTTAGGTTCCAATCCCTGGTTTAACGTCGACCTTTTCTTAGATAGCAACATTAATCAATATCCCAATGACCAATGGAGCCGGGATCTGGTAACTGTTCGCTTGGAATCGAACCAGCGACCTTCAGGTTTTAATGAGAAAACAATAACCACTCGGCTTCAAGTAGTACGAATGACGGCTTAACAAAACTTTAACAGATTAGATTATAATTTGGAGTGCATAGGTTTTTACATAATTTTGTTCTAAGTAAAAGGTGAATCCTCCCTGAGTGCTAAACGTGTACGAGAATTGTCTTAAGTATAATTTTGTGTACAATAAATAGGTTGAAATTCATTTGGAATGTGTTTGTTGTAAATACAGTACATTTCACACGAGGGTGTAAACAAAACCATAGTATATTATTATACAATTTTGAGAGGTGCGTAGGTTGCAACATAACCCCTTGCAGTATCCTGACTCTGTGCACTAGAAGGGGTACGCGTCTAATTGGCACCGCGTCAGATTGGCACCGCGACAGATTGGCACCGTTCCTAGAGGTGCCAATCAGTCGTAACAGTACACGACAGATTGGAACCTGGAGAAAGGGGTGGTGCCAATCTGTCGCGGTGCCAAGCTGACGGCTGCCGCAGAGGTGCCAATCAGTCGTAACAGTACACGACAGATTGGAACCTCGAGAAATGAGTGGTGCCAATCTGTCGTGGTGACAAGCTGACGGCGGCCGCAGAGGTGCCAATCAGTCGTAACAGTATACGACAGATTGGCACCGCTGCCCTCAATAGGCCCACCTTTTCGTTTTACTTACTAGTCTGATGTTTGAAAGCAGAAACGTGTCAATACTTGGTGCATGTCAATTAATGCATACACATTGATAATAACATTAACTTTAACAGCACAAACCGCTTCGTAAATGGCCCATCTAATCAAAGTTACAGTTCATCAAGGCTTTTAATATGATACCATTGAACTCAAGTTTATAATTTGGAAAACGTCTGATACCTACTAAAGTATTTGGCACAATTGAATGAAACCTTGCAGTCATTTTTCGGAAGGGGGGTGTGCGTTAACCTGGTTGAAAAAGGTTTTTTCATTCAGAAGTTACAGCTTGTCAAAGATATGACAATTTATCATTCAGTTAACTAATATTATTTCAATGAAATGATATTTTTTATGCATTATAGAGTGATAAATTATGATATATTTGAGATGCTGTAATTTATTACTTAATTTGCCTTTTTGTAAACAATATGCGGTTTCACGCAAGTAGGCTTGCCCTATAAAATAATTACCGGTACTTCCTTCTTGGACCAAAACTCTAAAATCAGGTAATATATAACTCGAGGTATGGTTAAAGTGAATATGCAAATCTTCTGAAATGGGGTTATTTAGGCGTGAAATTTACGTGAATTAAAATATATAAAGCTATGGAAATTGAAAGTGGTCGCTATGAGGGAGTTTCTACCTCATATCAGGACTTTGAGAAAAAATACTTTTAAACACTTTCTTAGTATGCATCTAGATATAGGCTACATGGCATGATGTCGTGTTAGTTAAGCAGTTTGTAACTCGAGACCGGCTAGATCTTTTTAATGATTTATGATTTGTTGGATTCGTCTTTAACCCGATTAACACATGTATCTTCAGTTCAGTATTTAAATTTAGGGCCAAGCCCCACATATGTATGTTATGCGTATGAAGAAAAATATGATGGATTTTGACCATATGCATACATTAATTTAAATATTTTCGAAACAGCTGATTAAACATTTGACAGGTAATATAATTGAAAGTCATTTTCAGCTGTTTTATGTTGTCTGTGATTGTTTTTTAAAAGGCTTATAAAGGTGGCCGGTTGATTTGGTTGTTTTTTACTTTTATGGGGTACAAAGTTCGCCGGGTCATCTATTTTGTAATGTACAGTTCGCTCAATGTTTCTGTAAACATAACAATAAAATACGTTTTATATTAATCGTTTTTCGTGTTAACATTAACAATTCGCATGTGTTTTCCTAGTAGGCCTACGCTTTATTTAAGGAATCTTGATCAACAGTAATAACAAAAACTAGTCGAAATCAAAATACTACTGAGCAAGGCTTGGTCCTAACAGTAGGCCTACTTTAAAAATATTAGGATTGAGAAACAGATGGTGTGGTGTAGTTAACTGAACTGTCATTAATAAAAAACGACCCCTAAATGCCTCAAGGGTCACAGCACTGACGCTAGTTTTTATTTATGGCCTTGTCCTATTTAAAAAAAGATCATCTTATAAAAGGTGCTTGAAAAAATATTCGAAACCCTCCCAGCGTGGAGTTTTCCGGCTTCCTCAAATTCTCTGTACGTCCGCTCGTTTGTCAATGCCAACGTTGATGTTGAAGACCAAATTGACAGTTGGAAATGGCACATAACCTGCAGACTCAAATATAGAAATCTCCGTAATTTGAATAGCGTGAGGATGCCAGCAGGGTAATGGTTAGCTGGTCCCGTAATCCGAGGGTCGAAAAAGGTTGGGGCAATAAAACGACTCCACTGGTCCCAAGAGGTCCAGGTAGTTTTGGGGCGGCTAATCCATAGGGGCAATGAGGCATGAAGCGTGATGTAAACAAACAATAAATACTCGCAGTCCTGTCCTCGGCAATGAATGGTGCGAATTTTGGAATTTCCTCGTCATCATCCCATCGCGAAGCTCTAAACAATGCATCACTTCACTCTACACGTCAACAACAGCAAATACTTGCAGCGCTCTCGGTATCAAAGAATGTTGCGAATTTGGGGTTTTGAAGCACTCACCTACCATAAGGGGAAGTTGATAAATATACCTTTAAACATCTATGAGAGAAGTAAACAAAATGGAGTACAAAAGGTAGTACTGTAATAAGCAAAGTTAGTAGGGATATTTATGTTCAAAATCCAATGTTAAGAGGAGAGAAGGACGTGGAGGAAAAAGAAGACTGTAGCAATGAAATACTTCATCGACAAAAAGCTAGAATCTCTTTCAACAGGGGAGATCGACCTGGTCACTTTTAGCGAATTTCCCCTATAGGGAATAAGCTATTACCGTAGTACTCATGGTGAGACCTAGACCCGGGACCGATTTATTTTTTCGTTTTGAGGTCCCTAGAGGCAAAAAACACCATCCGTTAAAATTCATATATAAGACCACACCGTCCGTTAGCGCGATAACTCGAGCAAAAATGTTCCGATTTTGATGAAATTTGGTACAAACGTGTAAACTTATGTTTATTCGAATGAGTTCGCGAACCATCATGATCGGACTATGGGAACAGGGGTTTACGGGGGGTTTTATGGTGTTTTCCCATTTTTGACCCTAAAAACTTAAAATTTAGCAATTTCTTTTCAAACCATTTTGTAGAGCTTAAAAAAACTATTTAGTATATTAAAGCGTTATTATGCGCCTAATTGGTACGGAGAAAATTCCAAAAATCTGTTAGGCCTATTTTAAAATTCTCATGTTATTCTTATGGAGAATAAGTTAACTGTTGTAGTTTGCTTGTTTATGAACATATTTTGATCAAATTTGGAAAATGCATTAATTTTATACTAAACTATTAAATTTTACAAAAAAAAACACATTGTTACCCTCCCTGTTGCAGCAAACCTAAGTAGGCATACTCGTTAAACTAATGTTATTTAAATAGGGAATAAATGTGACATTTTTAAGGATACATTTTAGTGTAAAACCAATCAGGCAAATGGAAATTCGCTTAGTCTGTGCAGGTTTGCTGCGGCGGGGGTACTTAAAAATGTGTATCAAACGTTTCCTTACCCAGAGAGGGTTAGTCGAGGGGAATAGAGTCTGTAAATATAGTTTTTAGTCATTTGTAATTTTATGGTAGTTTGTTTGTAAAATCTTTGTAAGCATTCAGTTTGTCGTATTTTTCGTTTTTTCGTATATTTTATGAGTTTTTTGTTTTGTCATCAATTGTAAATACATCTTTTCCGCAATTTAATTTCATATATCATCGTATTTGATCTGGTTTTTGATCAATGTTTATGTCAATTTTTGTGAAATATGTTTTTAAATGTACTTAGTTATTATTAAATCGTAAATATTCATCTTTTAGCTGTGTGCCCGTTCTACGCACGGGGATTTCATAGTGGTCAGTTGAAACCTTCCTATACTAGGGTTGCTTTCAGAGAGGTGAAAGCCAGTTGAGCGGAACAAACGTGATTTGATATTTGTATAAGTAACTAAATGTAAAAAGGTCAATAGATTTATTTACTAAATGCTGGTTTTAAAGATTAAAATTATAATAATTCAAATTTACCTCTTCGAGAAGTGCATTATGGTAGTTTTGACCAGGAAAATATTACAGTAGTTCGAATCTGATATTAACATCCAAAAAGGGCATTAAAGTATAAAAAAGAGAAAGGAAATTTAACATTCAAATTCAACTGTAGCCTACAACAAAAACATTGGACTTCATTTTTCACCCTTACAATTGGTTAAAGTATTTAAGTATAAAAAAAACAGTAGGTACCTATTAAAAAACGAGTATTGTATAACAATAGGAGAGGAAATGTGACATTTAAATTCAACTGTGCAGCATAAACATCGGTTAAACTCAGCTTTCTTTGCTGGAAATAATTTATGATTATACGAATTATTTATTCATTATTATTTATTATTGATTATTTATGATTATTTATGATTATCGTGAGCCATTAAAATGAGGATTTACCGAACAATTATTAATATTACAGAATAGTATATAATGATATACAACTTTTCACATACCAAGTATTCTTGATGGAGGATATGATTGTAATGTAACTGGAATGTAGGTCTTCTGCCATTATTAGGACGATTTAGCGACGGCATTTTAATACTGGCCTTAATAATACTATTGACCATTGAATACAGTAGATTTTGATGACAATGCTGGCTACAAATTCAACATGGGGATGGAATGTCTAGTTTTTTTGATAGTCAAAGATAAAACATAGGCCTACGAAAAATGTAGGGCTATTTTAATGTAAGACTCAAATGTAAAACGCCTTTAAAAGACTAAAATAAACTGAATTATCAGTCATGTATTTCAATGTGTAAAAACGTAAAAACTGCAAAAAGATTTACTTATTGAACAATAAAATAAGATGGCTGAAATGTAGGCATAAACATAAGTAATAAGTAAACATCGCATTCAGCCGATTTAAGTGAAAACAGAATAATATAATAAGTAGGGAAGACATGCCTTAAATATACAATGTAGATAATATAATTAGAAATTAGTAGCCTACTTCTGGACAGGCCTAGACAATTATCCATACCGTGGTTAAAAGTGCACGTCTATAAGCCCAGGTTTACTTATTACGGTTGTAACTGGACGTATGGTATAGTCCGTGGCTTGGCAATCAAATAACAGTATTTATATAGGATAGGCTACTGTTATCAACATTTGAAATGACTGAATTGTTACCAAATTACTGTTTCACAAAATGCAGATTCCATTTTCAGCCGAGCCATTAAAATGAGGATTTACCGAACAATTATTAATATTACAGAATAGTATATAATGAAATACAACTTTTCACATTCCATAAATTATATGTTAGTTTTGCCATGGTCAAAGGTCCAAATCCAAGTGTTCTCATTTCTTTTTGTCAGTATGTAATAATTTGCTAGAATCATTGACTTTATATAAAGTCAAAGCTAGAATACTGTAGATGGTTTGTTAAGTTAAGACCATATGCAAGCATTTTTGAAATCGTTTCCCCGTTTAACCTTAACCAACTATTCCATTCCAAAAGATAAAAAATATATGGTGCAACACAAATAAACAACCCGATCACCTACCTATAACCTACACTTTACCTTCCTAATCTAACATGACTTCAAAACACTTAATGTAGTCATGAATACTCATAAACCCCGACCTACCTCCCCACATGCCTAAATTAGATCAGTGTTCAATCTGCGTTTTATCAATAAGTGTAATAACTTACTGTACCGTCGATGTAATTCAACATAATATAACCTATGAGGTATTATCGGATTAAATACCGATGTCGATGCGGTTCGATATATCGCTTATTAAATCCTGATTTCTAACATTGGCTGTTTCTAATCAGCTGGCAACACAAATAGGTTCCCAAGAAAGTAGTCACCGGTCCGTATCCCTCCGCTCCTTGTTTATGCTCCGCGCATTGAGAAAGTAGTTCCGTATATTTTCTCGATTTTCAGTGAATTCCGCGCCTTAAAAAAATGTTTTAACGTCATTTTCTTGTTTATTAAAATCATAGGAATGGTTTAAAAACGTTTAAAAGAAAAGTATAGAAAGTTCAGAAATACCTTATGATTCTCTTGTTTACATTTTTCTTGTAAACAAAAAAACTGTCATAGCTACTTTAGTCCCATAAGCCTAATGTTAAAAATTTGAAATTTTAAGTTCGTTTTAAATTGCATTAGCATTATCTAATTGAAATTTGTTTGTTTACAAACCATCTCATTATTAGTCTAAGTAGTCTTGTTAAGTTTGGCTGAAATGTGTTCAGCCGTTATTTAGTGATGGTGTTATATTGTTTGCATTGAAGTTGATCCCAAAGAGCTTCGCTCGCTTCGCTCGCTCCGCTCAATAAAGAACAGCAGTTGGTTTGCATATTTTCAAATATGCTAGCCAAACTATTATATATAAACAAATACAGTATCCGACAGTTTCAAGTAAAAAAAAAAATGCGTAATAGAACTATAAGGGGTACCATATCTGTTGGCACAAACAACCAAATGAGTAATATTGATTATTCGATTGTTTAATTCGATATATCGTTTGGTTAGTTAGGTTAGGTTAACCTTATCTAACTAACCAAACGATATTTAGTTAAAATACTATACCTCAACCTCGCTATTAAACATTCAGGTTGGAAATTTCACTATCAAAGGGGTTCTTGTCCTGTCCGTACGGAACACTGAGTAATATAATATGCGCTACCAACTTATGAATAATTGTTTAGGCCTACGATCCCAAGATATAGGAAATTGGTCTATTGGCTGTATGGTCCACCGAGCAGCACATAGCGTTGAGAAGACACATTGGAAAAGCGATTTGAGCATAATCCGTAAACCTCTGTTATACATCGATGGTTACAATCACCCACTGCAGTTGTCACTTTACACTTTACACAACAACCATTAAAGTGCCGTCAATGAGTTTAAACCTTTTATGTAAGCTATTGGTAATGCTTATGTAAAAAATGTAAGTTTCCCAGCCATATAAAACACTGATTCAAGGTCTTTTTCCCGGTTATCAAAACTCAAGAAAACTTTTATACACAAAGAATCTCTATTTTAATTTACTAGTACAGTGCAATTAGCTTAAAAAAAGAGCAAACCGGGACATCCAAAAAAAAAGTTTCAAACCAGTGCCAAATTGTTGAATACACTTCCCTCAATATGTAAAAAAAAGTTACACTGTTTTGAGTGTCGGGTTTGGGGGGGAGGGGGTGAAAATGGGATGAAAATAGGACTTTTTTACTTTTTTGCAAATACCTCAAAAACGGTGAGTTTTTCTTAAAATACAATGAATTACAAAAATAATCTACATTAAATTTCGAACAAAATGATACCATACAATACCTATCTACTATGAACGGTTCCGGAAATATTGGGGGGTAAATGTGATTTTTTCTAAAAATTCAAAAAAAAAATTGTTTTTAAATAGAGAAAACCATGGACACTCATAAAAAAAGTTTCTAATGAGTGCCAAATTGTTCAATATTCCTCCCTTAATATGTGTAAAAAAGTTACACTAATTTGAGTGTCGGATTTGGGAAGTAGGGTTTAAAGAAAATGGGGTGAAAATAGGACTTTTTTTACTTTTTTGCAAATACCTCAAAAACGGTGAGTTTTTCTTAAAATACAATGAATTACAAAAATAATCTACATTAAATTTCGAACAAAATGATACCATACAATACCTATCTACTATGAACGGTTCCGGAAATATTGGGGGGTAAATGTGATTTTTTATAAAAATTAAAAAAAAATTGTTTTTAAATGGAGAAAAACCATGGACACTCATAAAAAAAGTTTCTAATGAGTGCCAAATTGTTCAATATTCCTCCCTTAATATGTGTAAAAAAGTTACACTAATTTGAGTGTCGGATTTGGGAAGTAGGGTTTAAAGAAAATGGGGTGAAAATAGGACTTTTTTTACTTTTTTGCAAATACCTCAAAAATGGTGCGTTTTTCTTAAAATACAACGAATTACAAAAATAATCTAAATTAAATTTAGAACAAGATGATACCATTCAATACCTATCTACCATTATGGGTAAGGAGATATTGAGGGGTAAATGTGATTTTCTTCTTTTAATTCTAAAAAAGTTGTTTTTTTTTAATTCATGAAAACTATGGATACCCATAAAAATCTCCTAATAAGTGCTAATTTATTCAATAGACCTCCTTTAATATGTGTAATAAAGTTACACTGATTTGAGTCTCTGATTTGGCAGGAGGGCTTTTCAAAAAGGGAGGCTCGTAAAGGGTGCTTTTTTATATAATGAAAAAAAAAATCTTTATTGAATTTCAAACGCAATTATATTTACAATACCTATCAACTATGAACGGTTGTAAAAATGTCAACTACATTCTAATAAAATAATAAAATACGATAAAAATATTGATTTCCTTGTAAAAAAAATTGCCACCATTTTCCAAAATGGCAGCTAACTTTAATATTGGAACCTGCCAATATAACCTGCTGAGGTATTTCATGGTCTGTTTAAGATATAAATGTGATTTTAACTCTTTTTTGTTCTTTGCATATTCTCTATAAACTTATTCGTATATGAGCTACAGGATGCGGAATGTATACAGCAAGCCTTTTTTCCATAAGTGTAACACGTTACGTTGTAACTCCTAAATGAGTAGTTTTTAAGAGAAAATGTCAAAATTAAAAATGTTTTAAAATTGCATTTGAATTATAAAACAATCATAAACCACAGGGTGTTCCATAAAAAAATAACAAAGTTGTCAGCCATATTGGAAAATGGCAAACATATTTTTAAAATTGGAAATCATCCCAAAAAACATCTAAAAAGTAAAGGGGAGTGCTCCATAAGAAGTCAACTCTATAACTCATAATAAAAAAAGGGGAGTTTCAACGCTATTGGTTCACTTTACGTGAGACATCCTACAGGGTGTCCCGTAAGAACAGCCAAACTCCAGAAAATGGTTCTATGGGTCAAAATAATAAGAAAATCAATAATAAATTATTTCCCAAAATCACTTCGTTAACCAGATATTTGTCATTTTGTTATTTTACACATAAACAGTATTTTATCTTTGAATTTTGTAACCGATCATTATGTAACTTGGTATGTATGTTGAGGTAAAATAGACTCTCGTTAGAAAAATAATGATCTTAATCCAATTAAAAATTTCAAAATGGCGGCCATTTAAATTTTTTTAAATTGAAATTGCAAAAAATGACTAATTTTATGAGACTTTTATGAACTTCATTTAGCTTTTATTTTAAAATGATGAAAATAATAAAAAAAAAAATGAAATATCACGATTTTTAGTTGTAAAGTGAGGCAAACCTGAATAGCGAAGCCTTGATCTTAATAATTTTACAACTAAAAATAGTTATAATTTAGTTAATTTATTCAATCTTATTGAGCTTGGTGTCGTTTAATAGGGAATTTTGAAACCTAAATAAAAGTTTTCATTACATTTTTCATAAAAATAGCCTTTTTTGCAATTTAAATTTATAATATTTAAATGGCCACAATTTTAAAATTCTTTATTGGATTAGGATAATTTATGGGTGTCCATGGGTTTTCTCCATTTAAAAAACAATTTTTGTAGAATTTTAAGAAAAAATCACATTTACCCCTCAATATCTCCTGAACCAATTATTGTAGATAGGTATTGTATGGTATCATTTTATTCGAAGTTTAATGTAGATTATTTTTGTAATTCATTGTATTTTAAGAAAAACTCACCGTTTTTGAGGTATTTGCAAAAAAGTAAAAAAGTCCTATTTTCACCCCATTTTCTTTAAACCCTACTTCCCAAATCCGTCACTCAAATCAGTGTAACTTTTTTACACATATTAAGGGAGGTCTATTGAACAATTTGGCACTCATTAGAAACCTTTTCTATGGGTGTCCATGGTTTTTCTCCATTTAAAAAACAATTTTTTTTAGAATTTTAAGAAAAAATCACATTAACCCCCCAAAATTTCCTGAACCGTTCATAGTAGATAGGTATTGTATGGTATCATTTTGTTTGAAATTTAATGTAGATTATTTTTGTAAGTCATTGAATTTTAAGAAAAACTCGCTGTTTTTGAGGTATTTGCAAAAAAGTAAAAAAAGTCCTATTTTCACCCCATTTTCTTTAAACCCTACTTCCCAAATCCGACACTCAAATTAGTGTAACTTTTTTACACATATTAAGGGAGGTATATTGACCAATTTGGCACTCAATAGAAACTTTTTTTATGGGTGTCCATGGGTTTTTTCCATTTAAAAAACAATTTTTTTTAGAATTTTAAGAACAAATCACATTTACCCCTCAATATCTCCTGAACCGTTCATTGTAGATAGGTATTGTATGGTATCATTTTGTTCGAAATTTAATGTAGATTATTTTTGTAATTCATTGTATTTAAGAAAAACTCACCATTTTTGAGGTATTAGCAAAAAAGTAAAAAACGTCCTATTTCCACCCCATTTTTACCCCCTCCCCCCCAAACCCGACACTCAAATCAGTGTAACTTTTTTTACATATTGAGGGAAGTGTATTCAACAATTTGGCGCTGGTTTGAAACTTTTTTTTTGGATGTCCCGGTTTAGGTCTAAAGACACTCTCGCCTATCCAGTGAATACATTAAAATGATTCGGATCTCGATAGGTACTCTCGTTTTTCAGGAGAAGGCCGCGTAAATGGCTCTTGGGCCGTGACAGACGGAAGACAGGCAGATAGAAATTGAGATGAGACTTGTTTCGGCTTCTTTAATGTATACAACGTAAAAATAACATAAAAATTTAAGATTCTGAGCAATGTACATACAAAACTCTAGTTTTATTTATATAGATTGTTTTAAACACATGTCTTTGTATATTTTTTCAGTTCTTTTCTTAACGCATTTGTATTTTATAATAAATATTTTCAGCATGAAATAATCGAAAATTATTCACAACACTGTGTATTAGTATCCTTAGGAATTAAAACCCAATGAATTCTATAACATGCCATATTACTGATACTCATTCGCTGAATCGCCTTTTAAACACTTGAAAGTATATAAACATTAATGCTGTACTTTTTAATGTTACTGGTAACACTATCTAAATCTATCAAACACTCTCCAAACATGTGTTTTTAGAGACAACGAAACACCTCAGGCCCCTTCCTCCTACTGATGAATGGGCATTGATAGCTATACAAACACTAACACTAGCCGTAATCCTGTTAGACAAATTACAAAGGGGCTGCCGACGGGACCAGTGGAAGTGCGGATTAAGAGACCTTACTTGAGACTGGGACCAGTAGAAGTAGGGTACCTGGCTTACGGGACCAGTTGAGTCTGCCCCTGCCAGCAGTCCCTGGTGGTCGCCCGTAACAAAGACACTGTTGTTTGTCAACAAGGGATTAGGATTGCCCGTCTACCTGTTATGGGGGGAGGACGCCCCGACTTTAAAGCCAGGTTATTGAACCACGAGGGAAATAATATCTAAGGTAAACCAGGCCAGATTTAGATTAAATGTGCAGCGCACATTATGTCAGTAGTGAATTGATAGACGGGACTCGTATTAAGTGTACTGTACACTGTACTGTCAATAAAGGGGTTTCAATGATTTTAATTAACTTTAATATGGAAATCTTTTTTTTTTTTTTTTGTAAGTAAGACACTGAGTTAATAATAGTGAATACCATATTTCCATAAGTAAATATGGTATGGTACATGTTATAATGACTTTTCTAACATTAAATTTGAACATGAGGTTAGGTTTCTCCAATACAGCATATGCAGACTCACGATAATCTGGGCCCCAATTGATCAAGCCTCCGTAGATAACCGAGCTCATCGGAAAAGTATAATAACAATTAAGCTATTAAAACCGCGAAAATTAACGTGAGAAGTGAAGTTTCTTTCTTTTAGTGCAGTAGTAAGTAGCAACCAGGTAGCAGCATTATTCTTACTAACAGTTGTTCGCTCAAGCTGTTGATTACCTATCACAAATAGTACGTTCGTCTTACGCAAAAATCTTTAGTAGCAATTGTTACATATTTTACTGTGGGCCCTGACTGTGATATTTTGTATATTCCACGAAGCACGAAATGGAAGAATTCTTATTCACTAATGCCACATCTGATTCAAAGTACAATGCTTAATCAGTTTAAAAAATCCTTCTATAAACATGCTATCTGGTAGCAAAAGCGTAATGAAAAATCACTCTAAAAGGGCCATTACACATTCGGCGAGTTTCTTGCAGATGTTTGGCGGTTTTTGCACTCAAGAAGTAGTGGTGATTTCTTCCATACGAAAAGGGATTTGTTTGAATTTTTACGAGCAGCAATAAAATAGTTTTGCCACCTGTTTAAACTACACAAGTTGGTTCTATGATATTAAAACACATTAAAAAGATATAAGGTTTACCAACAGGGTGCAGTACTATTAATTGTTTAAATTGATGACAACAGCTAATTTTAACCAAGCAGCAACAAAAAACTGTGATACAAAATGAGAACTGTCAAAGTAGGATTTTTTCCTGAGGTAAGTTTAGGTTTTTAATATAAGAAATCAATTTAGATATTTTGGGAATAAGGCGTTTTATTTTTTAAGTGCATCGTTCTTTAACTTATTGGCTTCATTTTTTCCTATTTGTTAAAAAAAAAAAAAAACTATTGTGTTTGTATGGTTTATTTCCCCAAAAATAATGTTTGGGAAACGGAGTATCCAGTTAACACTTTGCGGACCTCTAAAAGTTTATCTACATACGACAAATCTATGGAACATAATTATTCTCTTTAGCGTTCTCTTCCCGTTGCGAAGAACGGGTATGACTGCTAGTTAACCATAAAAGAATGTTAAATACGTTTTTTAATCGGGATTAGTTAAATAAAATCAGTACAATTGTTTGTACAATTAACAAATATGATTATAGTACAGACAGTTGCTAATTGCTGCATTTACTTCCTTTTTCCGCACTCCAGTATTCTAGTATTCTAACCAAACGACACAAATTGTTTAAAAAGCAACATAACAGAGTTTAGTTTTATTAGGATGTAATACGCGTACTCTTGAAAATAAGTTGACAGCACTTAAATATACTACGACTACCATAAACTAACTGATATAGTCTTTCTAATTTCGTCCAACGCTTGGATTTAAGCTAACCTATTGTGCAGTGTTTAAATCACTAAGTATTTCTATGCTTTACAGTAACTGTAGGAAAAATATAATGTGTCACACTAGCCACACAATAGTATATTACGTTACTAGTCCTGAAAATAAGTTTTTACCGGACGAGTGTGGTCGTTCCCACTCAACTTCGTCTCGCACGGGATTACCATACGAGTTCAGTAAACACATTTTGGACGAGTGACGTCCAATACTTTCATAAACCCATCAAAACAATCCTAGGAAGAACGGAAATGCCATCAGGTCCGTTCCGGAATACCTAGGGTTGAAACTATTTGAACACCTGCTGCCTCCCGGGAAAGGTTACATAGTACTTCGCGGTAAAAAAATTGTAATATGGTCTTCCAGCATTTCGCGTTGAACTTTTAATTATCTTCCATACTGATCATTGAACTGATCATTCAGGTTTATATACAAGTTTATAAAAAAGTACACATATTACAGTACATATTACATATTACAATATGCATAAACTTAAACCACATGCATAAGTCCCTAAAAGCACTCAAATGTAAAACAAATTTTTTTAAGAATTATATTTTCTATGTGTCAGAATAAATATCCCTGTACACGATATCTTTTGTGTAAACAAGTTTTTTGTTTATCTTCGTTTGCTTTTGTTGACGTTATTTTCAATAAATAATTTATTCACTCCAGAGGTTTAACTCTATAATGCAGCAAACATATAATTGTTTGTGAATAAATACTGGTTTACTAAGGTAGCTTTGGTTTTTGGTCTTGTGGTTAATGGTCATAAATAGGCTTCCCTGATTAAAATTTTGAAATTGTCTTCGTCAAATATGAAAAGGCAAATAAAGGTGTGTTGAGGTAAGCTTAGTTCTTGGTAAAAACCACTAAAGCATCCCGACCCGGTTATTATTTCTAAGTGTATACTCCTTTTGTAAAGGTTTAACAAAATTAGTGTAAACTAAAGGCATCCAATTGACCAAACTTAACCCTAGATTTGTTTCTGATCAACATAAAAAATACAATTAATGTAAGTTTATGTGTTGGTATTCCACCTAAAGGTGCGATTGACACATATTCTATCAAAATAGGCCTAATAATAGGCTGATTCCTAAATATTTTGCGACTGGTTAGGTTTACATTAAACTGTTATCGAAACTATTTATTATTAGTTATTTATTCAACCATGCATTTATTTATCGTTACTCTTAGTTTGTTCTTTGTCCATGTTTTTTACATGTATACTTTATTCTTATTATTGTTACAATTGACATTCCTTTCATTGTTATTATATATAGATAGGCTATCTAGTCATAATGAGCAATTTACAACTCAATCAAACTGTAAAATTGGTGTAAGTCCGTTGGCAAGTAGATAAAATAAAAATAATATTCAACTACTTATTACTTATTAACTATTATACGCTTAAAACTTCGCAAGTTTGAAAGGTTTCACAGTAAAATTATTCATTTCAACTTTCTAATATATAACTAAAAAGTCTTAATTGTTATAGGTAACGTTATCCCTGGTTTTAAATAGTACTAGCAGAGTACCCGTCCTTCGTACGGGGTTGGCAAATAAGCATAAAGTGCTTATTGCAGTTATCCTCAAGCTTTGCTTTTGTAATGGGGAAGGACACGATTTGGTAAAATTAAATTTGTTTCTTTAAATTTACGCTATGCTATAGTACTGTATAACACATCTACCATAGCCATAATGTTCTACCACTGCACCTAAATAATAGAAAAAATATCAAATCACACAATATCACAAATTATTTATTAACTTGAAAACATAACCATAACTGTAAACAATCCTACTTTGACAGTTAACATGAAGTAGCACAGCATTTTGTTGCTGCTTGGTTCAAATTAGCTGTTGTCATAAATGCAAAAAAAAAGCATCTTCGAAAATAATATTTTTGGTTAGTTTTTAACAGAAACTGAGGTATTTACGGATGCTTCCTTTACTCCCATGCATGCTAGGCTATATTATTTTAACCGTTTTTCCTTGGAGCAACGGGACAGTTGCAACAGGCAGAACCTTGTTAAAATCTCCTCCCAACAATATTGTTTTTACACCCATTGGAACTTGTCATCGTGCTTACTTAATGAACAAATAAATACCTGTACAAACCTATTTCATCTTTATTACAAGGATGCTTTCTAAGAGTAGCCGTTGAGGTTTAGGTGCTTACCACCACTTCATACAAAATATTGAATAAAAATTACAATAAATTTCAAATATAAATGTCAGTAATTTTACAAAAAAAGTTTAGAATAAATCTTTAACATATGTTTTGAAATCAAAACAAAGAAGAAGTTTTCTATTTAATCTTGAATCGTTTTTTAATTAGTCAATGTGGTTATTTCATGTTAAATATTCCTCCAACACAAAAACACTTCATTATTTTTTCATATATTCTAAGTTAAATTCCTTTGATTTGAGCCATCTCATAATATTCTAATACTTATTATACGGTTAACTAATTTACTTAAAAATACACGTATTTATTTCAACATTCTTAGATGTAACCAAAAAGTCTTAATTATTATAGGTAACGTTATCCCTGGTTTTATATAGTACATTGTAGAATTGACTGGCAAATGAGTAATCCAAATGTAATATTGATTACTGGCTTGATGATAATCACGATCAGCTGTATTGAAGTAAACAAAAATCAGCATTAAATGGTTTATAATGCTATTCTTATGGAGAACATTTTACGTTATATCTAATTTCACTATTTTCCCGCCGTCACAAGATCGAGACCTTTAATTTGAGCCCTCTCCCGTCTTTCTACAACTTCCTAGCCTAGTCGCCCACAATTTTGACGCAAAGAATCGGTTTACGTATATTATGTATATTACCTTACGGGTATATGTTTAAAAAAAGCTGTGTACCGGTTCTACGGACAGGATCATTTATTCAGTTGGAACCTTTTTATAATAAGAATACGTATTTATTTGTTATATATAGTAATACTAGTGTACATGTTGCTCGAAATCGAGCAATTGCAAAGAAGTACAGGAGTTATTTATAAACAAATAACTTGTTTAATAACTAATAACAGTCATAATTTCCGATGATTTTAAAAGAGTAAACTAAAAGATTATTAACTAATGGAAATACTCACAATTTACATAACACTCCTATTCCAGTTTAAAGGGTTAATTATTAACAATCAAACTGCCCATGGACGGGAAGAGGTAAGCTTACAATTTAAATCAACGTAAAAAGGCTGTCAGCTTTTATAAAGTACCATACCTAAGTTATTTAGCCAATTTGTGGACAATAAGGTGTAGGCTACTTTAAACTCTACGGGACAGAGTTAGGTCTGGCAGAGCTCTGAAATGGTGTTATTTATCATAGGCTTACTCATATGCCAAATCCTTAAAATAAAAATGCAATAAGTAATAACTTATATCATTAAACACAAACCAACATCCAAAACTATACACATTTTTAATACAACATAGATAATTTACACATTGGCGGTTTACAGTTCTTCTTCTCACTATTAATTTTTGCTTCGCAATGGGAAAATCTGTTTCATAATCATTGAAATAGAGTTATGATAAATAATCTTACACCTACCACATAGCTGTTTAATTGTTTTGGATCAGCTGTCTGAAATTGTAAAATAGGCATTTGACAGTTCTGGTTGTTTACATTTAAATGTCAAAGCAAATGTAAACATTGTGAATTTTCTCATGCTTCCATGGAGACCAATTATTAACATTTAATTTCTGACAACAGCTGGAGTTTCAAAACAATATTTGTTTCCCATGTTAATCTTATGGAGGAATAAGAACCTTTAAAGGGCCCCAGGGCCTCACTCTCTAATTATTTCCCTAAAAAGAAAGTTTCCTGCACAACTTCACGTTATGCTCTTTCCAATGACACCAAAAACTTGTCAATCGGTTCAGTAGTTTCGGAGGAGTAATTGTCACAAAAATCCTGCTTGCGTATTAAATAAGTACTAGTGGTCGTCCTGTGGTCGAAACTCGACCAAAAATAATTAATGTACAGACTTCTCTATTTTCTCCCCACACTGTAAATAAAACATGTGATTGGAATTTCTTCCATTTGTTTTGATTTTCTGTTTACATTTTGTTGTTATTTCGTCACCATCATGGCAACCCATGTGGTCCATATTAATTTTTTGAAGTTTTCAAATTAATTTTTTGTGCTTATTTGCTAGCCTATTTTAATTTTTAGAGGCATTCTGCACATCTACAGGAAAATATCTTTCCAACAGTATGTGTAGATTTTCCCTGTGATGCACACGACCTGAGAAAAAAGGTTTTAAAGAAACATGCTTGCCTATTAATATATAGATAGATAGATTTGTTTACTTGCTTTATTGAGTTTCATTAGAATTATTTTATTTTACGAATAAAGAAACTGTTAAAAATTAGGGTTGATTAAGTGCTTACTATAAGAAAAGGCTGTTTCGTTAAAGGGTACTTACTTGAAGAATACAATAGTTTTAAAAAAATACCTCGATATACCCTTTATTTTCGTTACAATGGATATAATATACCGACCAAAATACGATGGAAAATCTATAGAATGACTGAAGAAGTGATTGACTTTAAATTAAAGAACTACATTTTAAAGTTTTATTTTTTATTTTTGTATATTATGATTTAATTAAAATTAAAATAAAACGTTTAATTTATAATGTACGTTAATTAGATGGAAAGTAAATAAAAGAAACGTCTTATAATATTAAAAACATATAGCCTATTTACGCTTATACTGTTACAAGACGGCGAATACACAAAAAAATATGGTAAATGGTTACCACTTACCATCTTTTTTGTACATTTACCGTCTCTACTTGCATACTGCAATTAGTTAAATCTCATTCAAGAGGAACAGGTGTAGTATTGATTGACTTTAGAGAAGGATTGGATTAATATTCCAGCTCCACTCAATATTGCACGCAGAAAACTGCGTTGTTGTATTTTTAAACCTCATTCAAGAAAGGGGTGGTGCCAATCTGTCGTGGTGACAAGCTGACGGCGGCCGCAGAGGTGCCAATCAGTCGTAACAGTACACGACAGATTGGAACCTGGAGAAAGGGGTGGTGCCAATCTGTCGCGGTGCCAAGCTGACGGCGGCCGCAGAGGTGCCAATCAGTCGTAACAGTACACGACAGATTGGAACCTCTAGAAAAGGGTGGTGTCAATCTGTCGTGGTGCCAAGCTGACGTGGGGTGATATTTCATGGCCTCATGTCAACGAGGTTCCAATGTGACGCCGGGTGCTAAAACACCATGGTGCCAATCTGTCGTGGTGCCAATCTGACTGCGACTCACTAGAAGTAGTACAAAGACGCAGTTCCCCATGTTATCGCCAGATGGTGTGGCTGCTTTTATAGCGTTATGTTGTGTTGGCTTAGCCTAGCACAGGCTGCAATATAAGGATATTGCCAACATCATTACACTATGCAAATGGTATTCGGTACGGTACCAACCAAAAGGGCTTAAACATCCCTTATTATAACTTATTTGATCACGATAATCGTACAGTGTATAACAATACAACCATTTTCTACGTTTTACTACGAGTCACTCTATGTGAATAAACCTTTCGGATTTTATATACTCAGATAATTTTTGTTTACTATTTCACATTAACTCCATTATCTCATGAAACTAACTTTATATCATGGTTTTACTATTACAACCATGATACTTCATGGTACATGGTTGGGAGGGCTTGGTTCATTAATTATACATTCGGATACATAATGTAAATTTGTTCTTTGGGAAAAAACACACTATATAATTTGTACAGTTTGAATACATAAATTCATTAAAAATGTCTACAACATTAATTTTTTCTATATCATTTAGTGAGTTATATGATTGATATAGTTATTTTCCACAGCCACTACCTTCTAAAATAGTCAAAGTATCTTTTTAGCGAATTTCCCTATAGGGAAGTAGCTATTACCGTAGGTGGCACGGTAAGACCTAGACCCGGGACCGATTTACTTTTACATTTTGATGTCCCCAGAGGCCAAAAACACTATTCGTTCAAATTTGTATATATGTATATATATATAGACTTATATATATATATATATATATATATATATATATATATATATATATATATACGTCCGTGAACTCGATAACTTGAGTAATTTTTGTCCGATTTTGATGAAATTTGGTTTAAAGGTGTAAAGCGGGATAAACTTGAATGAGTTCGCGAACCAGCACGATCGGACCATGAGAACGGGGCTTTACGGGGGGTTTTATGGGGTAAAAATTGGTTTTTCTCACCTTTGACCCTCAAAACACAAAATTTCCAAATTTCTCTTTAGACCTTTTTAAAGAGCTTAAAAAAACAAATAATTTAGTATACAAAAGTATTTTTGTTCGATTATTAGTAACGGAGAAAATTAAAAAAATTTTAAATTTAAAATTCCCATGTTATTCTCATGGAGAATATTGTCAAATGTTGTAGTTTGCTTGTTTATGAATATATTTTGATTAAACTTGGCAAATTTATTTATTTTGTACTAAGCTATCAATATTTTACTCAAAAACACACTTTATTAGTTTCCTTGTAGCAGCAAACCTAGGTACTCGTTAAACCTAATGTTATTAAAATATATTTAACTGAAAATCAATTCATACAAATGGAAATTCGCTTAGTCGGCAGGTTTGCTGCGGCGGGGGTATTTTTTATCATGTTGGCTTAAGCATAGATAAAATAGCTAGCTACGAAACTTGAGCCAATCGCTTTGACGCCATGAATGGCTAAGTGTTGGAGTAATCAAGACGGACCGAGTAATCACAAGTTGCGATTGACTGTGACAAACTGTCTTTGAGCCGAGCTGTGGCCACGTGAGTAATCCCAAGTTATACATCAGTTACTTGCCAGGCTTGAGGTGTATGTCAGCCAGATTGCTTAGTACTTGGAAACTAAACACGATAACAATAGGCCTACGTATTAAAATATTTGTAAACAGATGCCCGTCGTAGTAAACCTGCAGATAAAGCGAGTAAATAGTATCTGAATATAATTTGTATTATTACCAGAACACTCACATGCTCTTAAATCTATGTCCATGTTTAAAGCGTTTAGCTCCACAAGTACTTTCTTACATTTTTGTTACGGGTAAAATACTATTTGTAGTTTTGATTATTTTATAAAACCCTATATTTAAATGAATACACCAAATTTAATATTATACTCTAATAATTAAGAAGAAGCCAAAATAATTAATTTTTACATCGAACACACCATAGACAAAGTTCAGGGCTAAGCACTTATAATAAACAGACAAAATTCAGGGCTAAGCACTTATAATAAACTCTTAACCTAGCAGGATTAGAACTTAATATATACTAGAAGTGCTGTAAAAACAGTTTTTAAATGTTTAGCATATACCTGTAAAGTCTCTAACACCCCGGTTGTTGGTGATGTTTTGGCTGATAACCGACCTATATTCACACACGGGAGCAGCCCCAATACGAGGTCTGTGGCTCAAATCAGCTGCATTGCGACAACATAAATAAGGGGAGTCGAGGTCCTCTTCCACTATTACCGTTACTGTCATCATGTCTATAGGTACTGTCAATGATCTTTTACCATCAGGGTTTCCCGTAGCAAAGACTATAGAGAATTATGAAATTTGTTCTTACCTTTCCAATGTAATACGAGTTAAACATCCGTTAAAGAAGTTTTTGTCCACTATTTTTGTTATTTAACAAGACTATGAATAAAGTAAAATGAAAATACCAGAATAAAACTGCCTGATAAATAAGATATCATGTTAATCAACGCTACATATTTGTGGTCGATTAGCTAGCTAAAGGGTTGGCTAAAGGTAGTTGGTATCTTGTGTTGTGGGCTTTTACTCTGATGATTTTAAATTCTTCTGTTATAGACTGTTACTTATACTTGATTTCGGGTGATCACCACAAAGCCTGATTGATAGTGGATCTTACTAAATCCATACCGTCGTAAACTTTGAAAATACTAACAAGATACCGACATTAACACTCTTAAAGAAAAGGTAATTTAGTGTCAAAATAGAGTCTAAAGCCACATATACTCCTCACATCTATGTACAAATTAAGAATGGATAATAATAATCAAGTACTATCTATCCTAACTATGTAACACAACCATTTGTTTTTAATCGTTTGTTGTAGCACAATAAAACGTGTGCAAATGAATAGTTTAAAATAATTCTGTTTCTAGCAAAATGGTTCAAACAAAAATTGCATTTATGAAAACTATCAACACCAGCACTGCAGCTAACTGAGCTCCAGATTTGGTTGGATAACGTCTGATGGTGACACTTTTTTAATACAACAAATCCAATAACGCAACTCGAACAAACAATCCTGTTACATTTCTCAGTTTGATAGTGAAAACAGCTATGCTCTGATTTATAATATCAAATGCATGACGTACGGGAAATAAATAATCTTTACATCATGGATTAATGTAAATTAAGGTGTAATAAGTTTAATAATTACTTTTAAAACCCATTTAATAAGTTGTGGTTCGTATCCTAACATAACACAACTCGTAACTAAAAAGAATCACGTTCAATATAGTGACCATTGTGTTACTTTTTAACTTTAAAAGTAATTAATAAGATACTAACAACATCAATATTCCTCACAATAAAAATAGGTAATTTAACAGGTCTAGTTACAGTTATCAAGCCACATAATCTCCATAACTATTACTGTGTATTGTCAAGAGACTTATTATACATAAAACCACTCTTTATTCTGTGTTATAGCTGAAACTACACGGATTTGTATTTGTATACTTATGTATTGGTTCCCTCTTTTGGGTGTCTTTCGTTTTGTTTTATAACATGTTTCAAAGAAATCTCTACTTCTACTATGTTGTCAGATTTGTATGGCAAGTTATATGTCACACACGTCCTGGATGTAATTAGTAATTAGCCCAGCTGAAATTCAGTTATCAAATACAAAGCCTCTCTCCTGCTTGCTTAGTAATCAAGTAATTAATAAACGATTATGGTTTCGGTTTGTACAATAAATTTCCATAGAATAAAAGATACATTTTAGCCATATTGGATGGTAAGTATTACTGTGCGTGGAACATTTATGCCATGTTCCAAATAAAGATATTTACAAGACCTTACTGTGTGAAAACATTTTAAAACCAATTGATAGCTTCGTACCTTAGTTATATGAAAAAACTGCAGCAATGTAAAAAAGATAAGACCAAATAATAATTGTTAGAATTGCTTATGATTAAGCTAACTTATGTATCTCTTCAGGTAGACAAGGAGAGGGTAGTAAGTTTACCCATTGTATACCCATTGCTTAAAATCAGTTCTGTCAGGTTTGTTTTTATAATTATTTTTGTAAATTGTTCTAGCTATCTCATTTGTTGCTTATAATAGTTGAATCACTAATTATAACAGTAAGGCATATTAGAACAGTTAGGTTATATAGATGCTAAGATCCACTCTACGGTGAATTAATCTTACTAAGAAGTATCAGATTTGAAGATGGGGCAGTAACTCCATATTGTTGATATTTTATGTGGCTCGGTGAATGGAAGAGGGCCGTTTATTGGCTGAGGTACTCAAGTCGCTCCAATGGCTCGCTCCGATTCACCATCAAACTCAACATGTAAATGTCCGTAAACTGTGGATATAGTGCTATAAAGGTGTTGCAATAAGGCCTTGTTATATCTTAAGTTTAGGGTGTTATAGAGCTTTCAACGGTATAGTTATCATGTCTAGAGTGATGTATAACTAAGGCTAAAGAAACACTCGAACACGTAGCATACTTAAACTGAAACACCTTTAAGAGAGAACTGGTGGGTTGTCAAACTCCCTAAAGTTATTTTATGTTAGCTTGTTTTTAATCTATAATATGCTTAGGAAAATTATAGTTTCCATACTATTTAGATTTTTTAAACTATACTGGCCTTAATCTATAATAGAAACGTACTCGTGTATTTTAAAATGGTATACAGTTGTATCAAAAAAAGGTAAATTTTATTTAGTTACCATTAGGACGCCGTAGCTGCGTTATTTGAGGTCTGCCTTGATTGATCTCTCTTTGACTTTGAAGAAGTGACGATTACATTTTTAACAGGCACTCTTCTGGTCATGTATAGGGGATAATTTTAGATTTTAAATTGACTGTCCTGTCGTTACCTAAAGTATTTGAAGGTTTAAGGAAAGAGAACTTAATTTTGAATTATTAATTACTACTAACTGTTGTACCCGTGCTTTGTAATGGGAAGAGAACACGAAATAGATACATTTAGATTTTTACATTTGTTGTATAAAATAATTAAACATCCACCAACAATTTTAGAAACAACATTTAAGCTTTATGGTCCAAATAGAAACGTTTATGGTTTTTATATCAGGTAAATAGTCGGGGAAACCGCCATTTTGGTTTTAATTAATTTTAAATATTGTGTAGGCTAATCAAAGAAAAATTTGACAAAATTTTGAATAAAATGTTCACATGCTTCATCTCTCATTTTCTTTATCCCATTTTTCCTTTATTTTTGACATTTTACATTTCAATTTTGAATTTATAAGGCTATTAATTATTTTATTTTAATAAACAACATTTTTTGGCCAATCTTCTTCTCATTAAATCACAAATTCTTCAATCTTCACTCACCATTTGAACAATAAATCATTAACAACACTAACATCAGCTGTTATAAACCTTAGAAATATTGCTGTGTTTTATAGCGCAGTTTAGCCATTTAAATAATTAAATGTACACATGTATCACAGATTTTAGAACACAAAAGTCAACGGCGTACAACTAAGTTATTTATGATATTCTCTTTGGTTTAATTTAAGCATAGGTGTAGCAAAACACAATCACTAAATTTACCTAAATATAAAACAATATAAGTTATCTAAATGTAAATTACAAGCTATGTTAAGTTAATTAGTTAATTTAACACATGTTAAGCAGTTCAAATTGATAAAAAAAAACACTAAATTCATATGAAACATGTATACGTTGTAATTTTGCATACGGGTTCCATGAAAATTTAATGACTTTGCAACATTATTTTCATAGCTGTTCATAGTCTAAGCGATTTTTAGAGCATGAGTTTATACAGCAACGGTTATAGAATCTGTTTTTATTCCTACTAGTAATATATAGATAATCATGGACATAAAATAAATAATCTACGAAACAGTTTTATAGTGGATAAACTTAACACATAGTAGTGTAAAATATTATATTATTTAATTTCCTCAGATCAGCTGTCTGAAATTGTGAAATAAGTATTTGGCAGTTCTGATTTAATTGTTTACATTGAAATAAAAAACAAAAACAAAAACGTAAACATTGTAATTTTCTCATGCTTCCATGGAGACCAATTATTAATATTTACTTTCGAAAGTCTTGCCTCAAAACTTTGTACGTCCAAGGGGCGAAGCCCGAGAGGAACTCATGGAAGTGAAGAAGCCTAAGACATTTCTAGATATGTGGACCATCTTTGTGCTTAATTTTGGCTGTATCGGTTTATTATTTTAGTCGTCACAGTTAGATAGACCGACAGACCTACAAACACATCCAGACAGACACCACCCCAATTTCATAATAGTATAGATAGAAAAACTAAAGCTATCTTAAATAAGAAGATGTAATGTGTTAAATAAGATGTAAAGAAACGTGTTGTGTAAAGAACTTTTTATCTTTTACATGAAATGATGAAAAAAGGGCCGCTGAAACCTGTTTTTGCAAAGAGATCAACGAAAGAATATTCAGCAAAACAGTAAATAAAAAAAACCATTATATAAAAGAGAATTTATTATTTATAATGGTTGAAATACCTGCATTCAGTAATCCAAATCGCTGCTTGTGGCAACTATAGTTTCAGTTCACAGGGAACCATCTTCAGGCCGTACAAGGCGTCTTTATTCACCTCCGTATATGAAGGTCGTCATTTAATAAATAAGTACATAGAACACGAACACACACGAAAACGCACATTGATTGACGAACATTTAACATTTAAAAAGACCGAGTACTCGGGGACACGAGACAGGTGACCCGAGTACTCGGTTTTTTTAATACAGATTTATACAGATAAATATTATAATTTATAAAGAGCTTTATTGACAGTACGCAATAACTTCCTTATTTCCTTATCAATTTGCATAGATTATATGTCATTTTAAAGTTTTCATCTTTCTATACACCGGAAAAATATACAATTTACTCACATTTCAGGAGTGTGTTGTGAAAAATCTAATTATTTCATCATTTAATTTTGACTCAAAAAACCAAAAACTCAAGCAATAAAAATAGAGGACAGAAAACACTGTACATGTATCCAATTCATACAGCACTTCAATTATTAAACCATTAAGGAAAACATGACAAGTCAAAGTTCAAAATAAGTTACAGAACAAGAAATGACTCCTTTGGATTGATACAAAAATTTCATACAATAATAGGCAACAAATAAACAAATATGGAAAAATAGGAACCTACCAAATGAACTTAGAGTCGAAATTCATAAGTCAATAAAAAAAATTTATAGGGGACCATTGTTTATCTTTTATATAAATATTAATTACGCTGGCACTAAAAGTTACCTGATAAATATATGTTTACATATGAATTTGAACGGAGGGTGTTTTATGCCTATGGGAACCTAAAAAAAGTCAATCGTTCACGGGTCCAGGTCTTACCATGAGACCTACGGTAATAGGCTGTTCCTTAAATGGGAAATTTGCAAAAAAGGTAAAATCGGCGTATGGTTCTATGACAAACTATAATATATATACGTATTTACTAGTGCTATCCTAACAGTATATACTGTACTGCGATGACCGCCCATACTATGATGCACGAGTACACATACAAGGTGCTGGACACATTGATATTAAGTAGTCCCAGAGGTACTACATTGTCCATGACGATGTTACAACTAAGTCATTGCTTCTGTGATCAGAGCTTATAACTTGCCTTCTCAACGGGTAACATCAAGGATACTAGCCCGTATATTTATAATTGATACCGCAATTATAAGTTGTTATAAACATTTCACGTCATAAAAACTATTTTTCAAATTAAAGATTGAAATGTTTGAGCCCAATTCTTTATTCTTGTTCACATTTCCATCATATATATCAGGAGTAATCGATTTAGAATAATTAGGTGATGAAATGTATCCTAGGGCTTATTTCTTTATACGAAACAAGTAAAATAATGTAAAATATTCAGTTAAAACTTGTTTTAACACATTCATAACGACTTAATATGTGAATGAATGTAATTAATGTGAAAATAATTGTTATTCATGTTTTACATTGACAGTTTATGCAAGTATTTGCTTCTTCTGTCAACATTGCCAATGTAATGTGTGGCTAAAACAAGAACTTCCAGGGAAATGACGTTTTAATTTCCTGCTCACACTCTGTGGGGTCATATCCTTGTTCTATACGTATCCAGAGGTGAAAAACAAATGATCTGAATCAGAATATTATGAGGGATAAATATATTTGATATTTAAATAAGTTATGTCAATTATAGAAAATTGCAAAAATGTTGTGGTTGTTACTGGTAAACAAAGCATGGTTTTAAAGTTTTTCTGAGAGCTAGGTAGGAGATTAAAATTGCCTTAAGAAATCATTTGACTTGTTATATGCTACATTAACTGTAACTGAACAAATATGAGTTCCACTGTAAAATGGGACGGAGAATTTTGGCTAATTTAAGAGTTATAACCAACACAACAACGTTAAAACTTAGCTAATAAATTTAAAGTCAAATCTTTTATTAGAACTCTTTTGAAAGATATAGATCAATATATGTCTACTTTGTGTACGATGAGTTACCATTTCTTTGTAACTGATACCGATTTAAGCTTTAACAGTTATTTCCAATCTATAATATTAAAACGAAACAGTGTTTTTTTATTTCAGGATTCTGAATCAACCACTCGGCGGATTTTCATGATTTTTGTGTTGAAAGAAAGATAATTTTGAGAACTAGGGAATGTCGAAGCCGTAATTTTAGTTTAGGGTCCCAGTTTTTTAGAAATTAAGTTTCAATTTTTAAAAAGTCTAGCAGCCGACGCTAAGATTCTAAACTAGCTTTTGGCATAAAATAATTTGCTTAACATAACAGCTGTAAACATTCAGCTTTTGTGTCACAAATACAGCATTTGGATAAAAATGTAAAGACATACTTAGGGTTGACTTATTTATACTATGTGTAATGCTAATCATTGATACGTTCAATGCTTCTGTAAGAGGATGACAGATTAATTTAATATACATAATTAATTTAACATTAACATTATAATATATAATATTAACATTAATTTAATATATATAATTTAAAAGTTATGCAAATTATTTTACTGCTCAACCTTTTTGGAAAGGGTAGGAAAATCACAATCTTTACATGTTTTGATTCATCTTGGCAGCTTTTTGTTTACAATCAATGTTTTTGAATGCTTGAACTTTGTTTTGATCAGGCCCGGAAATATTGATGTCAAAAGATGGAGATCAAGAATCCTCAGGAATACGATTTTAAATTACCACCACAACCTCAGACGGCTGTTATCCAAAGATATACAGACGAATGACATAGATTGAACACAACGTCATCATTGATCTAGGATACTGCAATTAGACTAACCATCCTTTTATGAAATCTAAAAAAGTTGTTTGGCGTGTGTTTAGTTGTGGTTACGTTTGGAGGCGCTGAATATATTATAGTTTAAATAAATGCATAAGGGGAATTACGATGTACATTGATTCAATGAGGGTGGTTTAATTATCAAGGATATTGGTATTGGAACTGATAACGGAATGGATAATAAACATAGACAATTAATTACGTCACTAGCTTTACTAGCGTTTTTACTTTTTAAATTCCTTCAACATGTGACCAGTTTTTTTGTTTAAAAGAATATTATTTTTGACTCAGCTGTTTACAAAACAAACTAATATGTTGTTGTGTTTACTTTTCTCTGTTTACACTTATTTATTTAGCAATTGATGCAGTGAAATTGACATAAAGGATGTGTGTGGACGATTCGTTTAGTGATGTCAGGACACCACCGTTAAAATTATGTGTACTGTGATTTTTTTGGATGTTTTCGTTTTATTTTAGGGAGTTTCAATTCAGACCTACTGGAAATTGTGTATAGTATGAGTAATTGTATTGTGGTGATATTGATTATTAAAGAGTTAGGTATGAAATGGAAGGTGATATCGTTGACTAGGCCTATACAATTCTCAATTGATAATTACTCTTTCTACTGTAGGCTGCAATAACATTTGTCTTTATACGTGTAAACTAGCTGTTCTGAATTAGGCCTACACCATTTCCCGTACGTAGGACGGGCTAACACCTCGTTGAAGTTTAAATGAATTTATCTTTTACCAAAGCTACTAATCGTTTATGTAAAACATATGTTTTCTTTATGTCTTACAACTAAAAATAGTCACTTTTGATTACGTTTATTTAAATTTCCTTATTGCAGAATATAATAATTCCTCCATCGAAGATCAAAGCTCTGTTCAACGCTTACTTATGATTTTCCAATAATCTAATATATAAAATTCTCGTGTCACAGTGTTTGTCTGCAAACTCCTCCGGAACGACTTCACCGATCGTTATGAAATTTGGTGTGTAAATTCTGTAGGTATGCGAATCGGACGTAAACTATTTCCCGTTTCGAAATTCTTAAAAGGGCTCCGCCCCAGTGGCTCTGGAGTTTCCCATGTTAACCTTATGAGAAATGGAATTAATGAATCTTAACAGCTGTTTCAATTAAACAAGTTGGTTCTGTTCTATGATGTTCAATAGCATTAAAGTAACAAGGATTACCAACAGGGTGCAGCACTATTATTTCTTTTACATTTATGACAACAGCTAATTTGCAACCAAAAGGTGAGTGAGCGTAGCGAACGAACTTCAACCTGGAGGCGAGTTAGCGTAGCGAACGAGCTAACCTGAAGGCAAGTGAGCGCAGCGAACGAGCTCCAACCTAAAGGTGAGTGAGCGTAGCGAACGAGCTCCAACCCAAAGGTGAGTGAGCGTAGCGAACGAACTTCAACCTGGAGGCGAGTTAGCGTAGCCATTGACTATATAACCACAGTCAATGGCGTAGCGAACGAGCTAACCTGAAGGCAAGTGAGCGCAGCGAACGAGCTCCAACCTAAAGGTGAGTGAGCGTAGCGAACGAGCTACAACCCAAAGGTGAGTGAGCGTAGCGAACGAACTTCAACCAGGACGTGATTGAGCGATGCGAACGAGATAATCTTGAAAATTAAACGTAACGGTACTTTCTTTCCATCGGTCTGTCTTACGGAAACCTATAACTTAGGCGATACGAAGTTCGCCGGGTCAGCTAGTATACTATACAAATCCGCTACAAGCTGACTACACAGCAGTGGTGCTCTCTGATATATGCATTATCAGCTTTCTAATTTGTTGGTCTCTATACAATTTCATTGAATTAACTTGCTATTATCACGCAAGCCACTAGTAATTATTCTTTAGAGTTATGGAACAATATTTAAGTCAATTAATATTTTATGACATTTGATTAATCTTAGTAGTTACCTTCAACTGACCTGCGTATTTCTTTCATAATGTGTGTATACATTATTAAAGAAATACGCAGGTCAGTTGAAGGTAATTACACCTATGTAATGGTGCGATATGTAGTATACAAAGATTAAATCTGTATAACGAAGGTACAAAAATAGTATAAGCCCAGCTTACCCAACCTACGATTAGTCAAAATGGCGGATATCTGATTAACGAAGCGATTTTGGAAAAAGTTTTATTCGTGATTCTCTCTATAATTTGACCCAAGGGATCACTACGTGAATTATGTTTCCACATTTTTTGAACCCCCTGTGTAAATTCATACATCTAAGAAACTTTACCATATAACAAAAATAGTAATGTGTTTAATTAAAAAAATATATAGTTCTGTTATTTCAGGTAATTTTTCAAAGAAACATATTTTTTAATAAGCACTATTAACTGTCGAAAAATAATATCGTTTAATGAGTAAATAAATACCAGTGGAAGAAATATAAGGAGAATTTATGTTGGAAACAAAATTAAAGGGATTTTGGAACTCCCGTAGTGTAAAGACGTTTACGTTCCAACTTAAGTTTTCCATAACCAAATGTGTGGTCCAATCCCCAAAGTAAAAAATATAGTTCTTCTGTTGTAAAAAACTTGAGAAAAAATCACGATTTTAAGACTTGTTAAAACGATTACGTAAGGACATAGTTAAAGGGACTCAAAGAGGAGATATTGATACTACTACATTCAGCTCTTTTCAAATTAGCTTTTACAAAACTACTAATTTAATTACTTATCACAACACTAGATTTAATCGTAACATGCCTTTTAAACCATTGCACTTACTTTATTCAAACTAGTAAAAATTGAGTTTTTTCGTCTCGTATTTGTAATGATCAGATGAAAGAAGTTCAAATATGAAGAACATTAGATATGCTGTTATGCTGTATGCGAAATGCACTGTATAGAGCTGTTAATAAGTACAACAATACAATATGTTACTTAGATGTATCAGTGTTACACGTTAAACTAGCTGTCACCATTGACAGCTGTGGGTTTATGTTAATCAGGTCAAGTAGGATTGACAATGCAAGACTAATACAACAGCAATAGACAAAATGATATAAAGATCTATACTATTACTTGCAATGTGATCAGTCATGCACCCAGTTATGAAAAGACGAAAAAATCGAGCAAAGGTCTCCGGTGGATAAACTTATCGAAAAAAGGTTGCCTCTTACCCTTTTTTAATAATTATTTTTATTACGTCCGCTTTTTTACGTCTTAGCAACACAATGCTGGCTCGCACACAATATCCCAATCAAAGTTTTTAGTACTTGTATCATTAATATTGCATTCAACAATTAGCATGCAAACGAGTATGTAAAGTATTTTTGCTTTCAATAAGTAGTTGCATGACTACAAGTTTAAACGTAAATAAATTTTAAATAATCATGTCCAGTTAAAAAAAAAAATAATAATAATCAAAGTCACATTTCGGCCTGCTTGAACAAGTTTTAATTATTTGTTCTTGTTCCACCATAAGAATAATATTGTTGTATAATATGCTTAACAAATCTATATATAATCAAGTACATTCTCTTTGTAAATGTATCACAACACTTATAGGACATCAAACTTTACCTTAAATTAAGATATGTATTTACAGTAGATTTAATGCCCAACAAAACTTTTATCTTGCTGAAAGCTTCATTCGTATACCCAAAATGGTTGTGAAACTGCAGACTGATGAACTATATGTACGTTATGTACTAATACTTAGTCTTTACTCAGGAATTGGTCCGGTAGAACTCTAGATTTAGTTGTACAAAGTTTTTTAAAACTGAATTATATATAGAATGGATAAACATGTCAAAGAAAAATTTACGTTTTTGAACATTTGACATTTGTGTACTAAATAAATTTGCTGTTGGTCATGAAAGGAATTAATTACTCTGCCAGGACTCGGCAAGCACGTGGTTAACAGGGAATCAATTCAAACAGTGCGGCATTTAACGAGCTTTAAACGATAAATTAGAGATCAACCGGTCTGTTTAACTATATTTACAGTTTACTTTATTTACTAAATATTTGGTACATGATTTTCTGTACTAGCTATGCAATGACGAACCAACAAAATCTGGATAGTTCATGTGTTAAAACCTAAATGTATCGTTTTGGCCACTTGGCTGGAAAACTAACTTAGCAACGAAGTCTTTTGAGGCATCAAGAATTGGTTTGAAGTGTATCTTTAGTGACTTTAAAAGCTATATGAGATTTGCTATAAATTTCTATCGCACGTGTATTAGCAAATGAAAAACAATCATACATCTCTTAGTTAGATTAAAAATCGTTGAGTACCTGCTCCAAGTATTTTAAAAGTTGCTTTGGGTTGTATGCAATGAAATATATGCAGTTAAGTACTAGACAAACAAGAGCTTGAGTGGAAAAATGTATCTATGGATATAGAAAAATGAAATAATTCTGTGGTGTAAATGTGGAGAATAGCAATACCTGATACAATAAACAATGTGAAATGCTGTATGTATATCCTACTACAAAGAAAAAAATAATCCTTGAGTACTTACTCACTGCAGTAGATGTGTTGTACGCCTAAAACGATTCCTACAGAATTATAAATGCATAAAAAAGATAAATCAACATGATGGCTGCATGACAAGCTATAAGACCCTGACCAATAACAATCAACACTAGTACCGATCTCACTTTAATTTATGTGATACAGTATTAAAAGTGATCTATTATATCATTGGCATATAATGTAGAACAATTCTACACTGTTTGGATTGTGGATATTTGAGCTTTGTACCATAATCTGGTGCCATAGTTCGTAAAACTGTGAAGCACTGTTTACCACCTGACAATCATGAGTGATACAGAATATAATACGATTTAATAACTATTCAACTTTATCATAGCCATTGTTTCCATATGCAGTAACACCGAAGCCTTTCTCAATGTCTGTTACTTCTGATTTAAATAAGCCAAACACATGTCAGTAATAAAACATAGTTATAGTAGACGGACAATTGTTTTTTACACTTTTTATTTTCTGACCTGTAAGTGTTTATTTTGTTGTGTGAATAACGACATTAAGTATGTATATTTTTATTTGTATATTGTAATACATATTCGTATCGGTTTATGCAAACAAAATATAGGTAAGTCAGATCTTTGAAGCTACCGTTGTACTACGAATAAGATTGGAACAGCTGTTAAGATTCATTAATTCCATTTCTCATAAGGTTAACATGGGAAACTCCAGAGCCACTGGAGCGGAGCCCAGAGGTCGGAGGGTAAAATTTTTTCTTAGTGAGCGTCTACTACCCAAAAGGAAGATGCCTGCCAAGTTTCAGGTTCCTAGGTCTTATGGTTTCTGAGATTTCGTGATGAGTGAGTGAATGAATGAATGAATGAATGAATGAATGAGCCAGTGGTATTTGAGCTTTATATATATATAGATAAGATTGGTCATAGTATTAAGTAGTTTTCACCATAGAATGTGTTATCATACGATGGATAAACAACTGATTTCAATAATCTGTATCAGTTTAAAGTACAAGATAAAAGATTTTTATGAAACTAAACAAATGAATCGTTGGCTTGATTGATTAATTTATTTGATAATATTGAATGGAGGACACGAAAATAAGCTACAGCGTACCTTCTTTAATGGATTTCGTTTCTAGAATGTTATAGAACATTAATGTCTTATTACAATAGATGTTGTCAACTCCATTATCTAGAGTTTTAAACGAGAACTTGCTATCGAACTCTCGCTTATATCATCTTGATTACTTTGCACTTTCAATAAACCAGCCAGATTAAATTATGATATGTGACGTAAAAACCATATGATTGGTTAATCAAACAGCAATGTCCGCTTAAACAGTGATTACATTTACCTCATTTAAATATTTGTGTTTAACGTTCAATTGGTGATGAAAATATGAGCGGAATACTAATGGTGCTTTAAATTAATATTTGTAATTAAATATTATTTCTTTATTGTTGTATTTAATTATGTAAAGATTAAAAATACTGGTAAATTACCAACGATTTCCTTTATTTAGAAATGACTAAACTAAAACAGTTTAAAAGAAGAACTATATGCAGTAGATAATTACGGCCTACCTAGGTACTTAAGAAATAAAATTACAAACGTCCAAAAACCCAACGTTGTGTGATTTTTGTCACATTTCCTTATAATGTTAATAGATATACCAGCAATCATTGTTTGGAGAATACGTAATCTATTAAATAACAGAAAGTTATGTTGTATAAGGTTGTTTTTTTTCAAACTGACACCGATAAGTTTACATTAAGAGTTGTGTACAAATAAAGCAATTAATGGGAAATAACTTTGATTGCCGATAACTTTTTACGAGAAAATCATTGTGGTGTGTGTGTACTAATTTTTAAAAAGTTTTTGGCCCCCTATTTTCGGTAAAACAAACCCATTTCATAGTTCAATATCATTCTTTCCTTTTACAAATAACAAATACCATTATTCACATTAAACATTAGTTTACTTTCCAAACTATAACGATAAGTTTATATTACAAAATTATATTTGTTGCTAAGTGATGTAAGTTTGAAAACTTGCAGAACTCAATGGTAATGAAATAAAATTAAATAAGTATAAATATATTTTTTTTACTATCACAATTTTATTTTACAATCCGTTTATTTTTAGAACATTCAGCAAATACAATAAAATTAGGGTTTTGTCTGTACATTGCTCAGAATCATAAATCTTTAGGTTATTTTTACGTTTTATACATTAAAGAAGCCGAAACAATTCTCATCTAAATTTCTGTCTGTCTGTCTGTCTGTCTGTCTGTAACACTCAAGATGACATTTTACGCAATCTTCTCCAGGAAAACGAGAGTACCTATCAAGACCCAAGTCATTTTAATGTATTCACTGGATTGGCGAGAGTGTCTTTAGCCATTAAAATATGGCCTCACTACTTTGTAATTAAAATTACGGACGTTCAAAAATGCAGTTTTGTGCGTTTTTTGTCAAGTTTTCGTCCAATTTTTATCACATAATCATCTATGAAATAACGAACAGCTGTTCGGATCATGATTATTTTTTCTAGCTGTCACTGAAATATTGACAGATGTTGTTTACAAACAACGCAACCATTTCCGATCACGTTTTGAAGGCAAATCCCATCCAAGTGAGATTAAAGACGTTTTTCTTACATACAGAATGTAATTAATCGCAAGAGGAATAATATAGTGTAACCGTAAATTAAATAACTAGGCATCGTCCAGGTCAGGAACCAGAGATTCTTTGTGTGTAAAATTGTTCTGGAGTTTTGATAACCAGAAAGAAGACATTGAATCAGTGTTGTATACGGCTGGGAAACTTAAATTTACTAATGATCGTCGCCAATAGCTTAGAAACAAGGTTCCACTCATTGACGGCTCTTCAATGGCGGTTGTGTAAAGTGTAAAGTAAAAAATCACAACTGCAGTGGGTGATTGTAACAGAGGTTTACGGATGATGCTAAACTCGATTTTCCAATGTGTCACTTTCTGTTCCTACCATTGACTATAATATATATATATATATATATAGTCAATAGTTCCTACTCACCGTGTGATGCAATCGCTGGACCATACAGCCAATAGGCCCATACCCATCTCTTGGGTACGTGTGGTACGTTCGCTTACCCAATTATTTATAACAACCTTTTCGACAACGATCCTTGATACCGTTACTTTTCCATAGAATACACGGCCTACCTAGGTACTTAAGAAATAAAATTACAAACGTCCAAAAACCCAACGTTGTGTGATTTTTGTCACATTTCCTTATAATGTTAATAGATATACCAGCAATCATTGTTTAGAGAATACGTAATCTATTAAATAACAGAAAGTTATGTTGTATAAGGTTGTTTTTTTTCTAAACTGACACCGATAAGTTTACATTAAGAGTTGTGTACAAATAAAGCAATTAATGGGAAATAACTTTGATTGCCGATAACTTTTTACGAGAAAATCATTGTGGTGTGTGTGTACTAATTTTTAAAAAGCTTTTGGCCCCCTATTTTCGGTAAAACATTAAACATTAAACATTAAGTTTACTTTCCAAACTCTAATGATAAGTTTATATTACAAAATTATATTTGTTGAAAAAAATGTAATGAACTTGAATAAAATGTATGAACTTCGTTCAATGGTTACCTTTTTGCATTAAAACAATTTTTCTCACCTTCCAATTGATTTTGATTCAACATATCTTAGATGTAGTGATCAAATGCCATCTTAAGTATTTATACAGGGTGAATTTTAAATGAGTTCCCCCCCTACTTTTTTCTACATTTCTTAAGATATCATCTCCGGACCACGTCAGATCATTGTTGAGTAGTAAGTACTTCATTTTGACTGGGTATACATTTTTGGCCGCCATCTTGGATCCGCCATATTGGATACAAAATTTTATTTTCAAATGTAAAGGTAGGGTTGTGACCCATTATTTCAAACTAGAATATTACGCTGATTACAATGCCGCAATTAGTTTTAAAAAATCTTGATCCGTTCTAAAGTTATGAGGACTTTTTATAACTTTATTTTTAGCGCATTTTAACATTGTGCATTTACAAACTAAGACCATAATCTCAAAATAGTGCTAGATAAAGGTAAGTATACACCACCATTCATTGTCGACATATTTTCACTTGGTTATGACGGATGTAGTTTTTTCAGCCGCCATCTTGGATCCGCCATTTTGAAATTAGATCAATTAATTTAAATATGAAGGTGGTGTTGTGACCCATCATTTTGAACTACTTTTTTATGCTGAACTCAATGCCGCAATCCGTTTTTCATTTGCATCTTTGGTTTTTGAAATATTGAAATTTTAAATAAGAGTATTTTAATATTTCCTCAAGACAGCTTGATAACCAAAAACGGATTGCGGCATTGAGTCCAGTATAAAAAAGTAGTTCAAAATGATGGGTCACAACACCACCTTCATATTTAAATTAATTGATCTAATTTAAAAATGGCGGATCCAAGATGGCGGCTGAAAAAACTACATCCGTCATAACCAAGTGAAAATATGTCGACAATGAATGGTGGTGTATACTTATCTTTATCTAGCACTATTTTGAGATTATGGTCTTAGTTTGTAAATGCACAATGTTAAAATGCGCTAAAAATAAAGTTATAAAAAGTCCTCATAACTTTAGAACGGATCAAGATTTTTAAAAACTAATTGCGGCATTGTAATCAGCGTAAAATTTTAGTTTGAAATAATGGGTCACAACCCTACCTTTACATTTGAAAAAAAAACTTTGTATCCAATATGGCGGATCCAAGATGGCGGCCAAAAATGTATACTCAGTCAAAATGAAGTACTTCCTACTCAACAATGATCTGACGTGGTCCGGAGATGATATCTTAATAAATGTAGAAAAAAGTAGGGGGGGAACTCATTTAAAATTCACCCTGTATAGTATATAATATGTTAAAATAAATGTCATGTTAAAATAGAACTACCCAGTGCAAACCACATTATAAAATTGTAATTTATGTAACTGTAACTAAACTGTAATGTGGATGGAATCATTAGCGAAGCGGTATTATTTTTGCTGAGAGTTTTAAAGTGTCAGTTTACCGATGTATAAATTTAATAAACAAAACTCATAAATAAGACCAATTTTAACAGAACAAGTTTTTTTTTACATTGGCCCTGATATTTTTTGGATTCGGAACAATTTTTATATTTTACAATAGTTATAAAGTAACACATAAGTCATACCAATATTGATTAGGAGTATAATTTCAAATTTTTGTCATGACCAAACATTTATTTATTTATTTATTCAAGGTCTTTAGTATTTATAATTTTTACCAGGATTGCTTTCATAGCAGTGAAAGCCAGTTGAGAGGAGTGATCACGTTTCGTGGCTTTTATAAGAGCAATAAATTAAAACAATGTTTATAAACAGAATACAGCTATTTCCTAATTTAATTTAATTAGGAGCTAATGGAGATAATGATTAAAACATCAGTTTCAGTTGTATTATGTGCTAGCTGGTTTAGTGTTTGGTATTGTTAGATGTGTTATCAAAGAGAGTTATAACCTACCTCTTGTAGAGACGGGATTTCCAGTGATTCTACTCAGGGGAAATATCCCGACCATTATTGGCGGTATATGTGTTAACCTTTACCCTATCACAATATTTCAAAACAATATACAATGATAAACTATCAAGAAACACTAAATATCATCAGTCAAATGAAAGGGAATAATACATTTCACTATAGTATTTTCAATTTAGGTAAATTTAAGTAAAACTAAATTTCTTTTTTTGAGACTCAAATATAGACATGTATTTTAGTAGTGTCTTCATTGCTACATAGTCAGTTTCATCGTTCCAAAGCAAATAAAGTTATTATTTACCCTCCTAGTAATGTACAGTAAGTTCATAAAACATACACTACATAGCTCAAATTTTACCATCAACCATCATTAGTCTGAATAAACTCATCTTCTACCCCAGAACACACGTCTAGGCTACAACAGTATCCAATAGAACTACCTGGACCTTGTTAATTGTACCGCTCTGGTGGTTTCCAATTGTATTATGAATTTAATTGTTCTAACAACATATTGCATTGTAACCGTGTGGTAGTGAGGTTTCTAATATACTACAGCTTAATATCATAAAGGTCAATATTATATAAACATTCTCAATGTGTATAGATAAATAAGATTTTTTGGGGTTATTATGAGTAAAACAAGGTAGAGTAAGGTGAAAAGAAGAGATTAGAATGTGCATGATTATCCACCAAAAAATAAAGTTTGTCAGCATGACTAACATTCTAACTATCTTTGAAAGTAAATTCAATAAATAAATAAAACCCTCGGGGTCATGAATGAAATTGCCTTTATAGTTACCATTCATCTAGATCACAAGCTTAAAAATTTATCCCACTGATTCGTATACCCTTTTTGTGTGAAATATAGATTATATTTGTTTGATACTGCCTTCAATACAATTGTTAATCCTGCTTTTATTTCTAAGTAAATTTTATTCCAGATGAAGATCAAATAGTATCTACTTAAACTTCGATATACACTATATTATTTCATGTGACACAGAAATAGCATATTAATTTATTTTAATCCAAACCAAATTTCCCTACCTATGTATATTACATAGTATTAATAAATTGCGTTCAAGTTTTAATGCTAGAAAGCTTTTTGTATTGGATACCGTAGTTAAGGTTCGTCACGTCACAAAACCAGTAGTTTGTCAGGGTGAGCGATCACTGTGGTCTATCACTTAAATGTCGTTCTCTCCAACTACAGTACTGCAATGATTCTCGACTTTTGCCTTTCAAACAACTCAACCGAGAGAGGGTTAGAATATTGCTGTCACGTTTTCGTAATGAGTTGGCCAAAGTAAAATACGGGTGTTGAAAAGTATATTTTTTAAATAATGAAATTTACCGTACCAAGGTGTAAGACCATGCGACCTATGGTACCGAATAGCTTATTCCCTATATGGGGGATTCACTTGAATGTTGGAATAAAACATAATACAGCATATATATCAATTAATATCTCTATTTGATATTGAAGTGTTTTTAAACACCTTGTATTACATTTGGGGAATATAGTAGTACGTTTCGATATCATACAAAGAATCTGGAGTTGTTCACACAACATTCATTTTGTTTTACATGCTACAAAAGTAGTTTGTGTTTCTTCTATATAGAATGGTTCCAGGAAATTAAAATCAATCATTACAATAGAGAAATATGAATAATTGAATAAGTATTAATCCTTCTAACTCGTTGTGTATGCATTTCCCCTAACACCTCTGGTTAAACATTTATGATAATCCTAGTTTTTTTCGATTCAAGTAAAAAAAAAAAAAAAAAACACCCGTTAGCTGCCTGTTTGCTATCACAGCAATAAATCGTTTGCCTCTGTGTATTCTTATTAACTCTCAATTGAAACATTAGTAGTTGCAAGTGTTTTAAACACTCACCCTTGCATTCCCGATGACGTGGACCATACCATTTTTCCACTGCGAGCGTTGGGAAAGGCCCCGCATGGAGGCCCAACAGTTAGTAGGACTGCTGTCGGTGGACACAGTCATACCGGTGAGGACAATTGGACCTGTGTGTCACATTATATCCAGGGTATTTTTCTCGCCAAGAAGCTCGACCTTGACCGTGATGTGGTGTAGGTCATAAATAATCTAAATGCCAGAAACGATGAGAGCCCTGAGGGCTTAGGTCACATGTTGGCCTGACTTGAAGTAATGTGACAAACAATTCCAGGTGTTCAAACAAATTTCGAAGTGTTTTAAAATACTGTGTCCAACAGAGTAGAGGGTTTTTTTTTTAGTGAGTAGTCTGTAATAAATTCAGGAGTCTCACACTACAGGCTGGCTACCTGTTTGCGTAAACGTAAAAGCATTTTCCCTCCTTTAAAAAAAAATCGTACTTACATAACCGTATACGGTAGTATAAGTACGTATTTGTATTATAGCGTCAGCATAAAAAAAAAAAAAAAAAAAAAAACACTCAGGTTTTGAACTCTCACTTTAAGCAATCGCGCCATTCTTTACTTCCTTTGGAAATTTCATAACATTATTTAAAAATCATAAACATGATTAATATGGTTTATGTTAACTATTCCTAAATCTTTTTACCATTATAATGAACATTGATAGTAAGGAAAATCCTACTTTAGTGGCTAGATTCGCTATTTAACCTTGTGTTGTAGTAAAATTATACCTGTGATCAATATGAGTTGCTTTTAGATTCAAAAAGGTGCTTAATATTATTTTAACGAAATAAATGTGTTCAATTCATTATAATTCTATAAAATGATGTCGATTTAGGCACATTTTTACAAAATACGGAAGGGTACTCCCCTTTGTGTCCCAAGCTCCGCAATGCGGAAAACATAAATTGGGGGAAACTGTTGATTTTTCAACAATCACGATATTTTTCATCCATACGATACGAAGAATTATTTTTACATCATGAAGAGATATTTTTACATATAACATCAATAATTTTTGCAACACACAAGCATGATGGCCAAACAAGTCCAAATACAGTGATTATATGTAGTAGAGTATGAAGTAGAAGTCATTATAGTTTTATATATGAACAGTTATAATTATTAGTAACGGAAGAGTTATTATGTTTTGCGGGGTGGCTGCACTGTGCACTGAGCCCTGAAGAGGGATGATTCGTCACGGCTCCTTCTTCTATGTCCACCAACGATAGTAAGTGGTTCTCTCTATTACTGTCCACTTTTCTTGTGTTCTAACGTAACGGTTAGGTTACGACATTTTGGCGCAGTCGGTAATAAACCTTTTTATCATAGTTAGGGTAGTACGCGATAACAGTTGTTGTTTTAGTGCGTATTATAGTTGAGATGATTAAAAATGGCGAGTATTAGTGTTGGCAGGATTTCTGAATTTAATCCAAGTGAGGAGGACATTGTGCCCTATTTGTTGCGCCTGAAACATTTTTTCAAAGCGAACAATGTCAAGAAGGAAAACGAGGTGTCGGTTTTAATTACAGTTATTGGTCCCAGGGTTTTATCGGTCCTATCCGATTTATTATCGCCGGTAGAGGTAGATTCTAAGACCTATGATGAACTTGCAGCGTTGTTGAAATTACATTATGCGCCCAAGAAGTTGGTTGTGGCGGAGCGATATGTATTCTACTCTCGTGTGCAAAAGCCGGGCGAAAGCATAGTGGAGTTTGTGGTTTCAATAAAACATTTGGCTAGTTCGTGCAAATTTGGTACCTTTTTGAAAGACGCTTTGAGGGACAAAGTGATTTCCGGCATTTCTAATGAAACTATCCGGCAGAAATTGTTGTCGGAGGAATTGGACTTTGACGAAGCTTATGCGTCAGCGCTCAGGCTGGAACAGGCCGAATCGCAGTCAAGCCTATTTGTGCAACCTCGTGGGGACATTGCGAAAATCAATGTGAAAAGTCAAAATAGGCCTAAAACTTTCGTGAATAGGAGTAGTGAAAATCAAAATTCTAGAAACTCTTGTTGGAGGTGTGGTTCTGCTGGTCATTGGCCTAGTGCGTGTGCGTTCGCCAGTTACAAGTGTCACGGTTGTCAGAGAGTAGGTCATCTCAAGAAAGTGTGTAAAGCCAAGAAATCTTCTAGTTTCCATGGTAAAAAGTCGACACCTAGGATGGGGGTCCATCAAGTGGAGGAAGAGGTAGGCCTAGGCCTAGAAGTTCCAATGGCAGAGATAGGTCTGTACAACCTTAAATCAGGATCAGACAACGGCTATAAGGTAGGCCTAGTGGCTAATGATGTATATTTAGAAATGATTCTAGATACAGGCAGTGCCTTGACTATATGTCCTTCTGAGATATTTTATGAAAAATTTTCTAACCTCAAACTTAGGCCAGCAAATGTGAAACTTACTACTTATTCAGGTCATGATGTACCTGTTCTGGGACAAGTGAATGTCAATGTTAAATATAATAATCAGCAGGCGAGTTTGCCTTTGACAGTAGTTAGTTTAGAAAGTAAGAGTCAGCCGATTCTGTTGGGGCGAAACTGGTTAGGCCAGTTGAGGTTAGATTGGCAAAATGTGTTTTCATGTAAAGCCACTGTGGATCACAGTTCTGATTTGGACATTGCTAAATTGAAGAGTAAATTTAAGTCAGTTTTTCAGCCTGGAACGGGCGAAATTAAGGGTGTTAAGGCTCATATTGTCTTAAAGGAGGGGACAGTCCCTAAGTTTTGTAAGGCGAGACCAGTGCCTTTTGCGTTAAGGGAGAAAGTTGAGAGTGAGTTGGACCGCATGGTTCAAGAGGATGTTGCGTACAGAGTTACTAATTCACAGTGGAGCACTCCACTTGTGGTTGTCCCTAAGCCTAATGGTGTTAGGCTTTGTGCCGATTATAAGATTACTCTTAATCAGTGTATTGAAATGGAACATTATCCGCTTCCACAGGCTCAAGATATTTTTGCAACTCTAGGCGGTTGCTCAGTTTTTAGCTGCCTTGATCTTTCAAATGCGTATCAGCAATTGGCGGTAGCGGATGAATCGCAACATCTGTTGATCCTAGCTACCCATAAGGGTCTGTATCGTTTAAAAAGGCTACCATATGGTTTGTCTTCAGCTCCTGCAATTTTTCAGTCAGCCATCGACCAAATTTTAACAGGTCTTCCAGGAACGGTGGCGTACTTAGATGACGTCTTAGTGGCGGCTCGCTCTAAGGAAGAGGGGCTTGCCCGTCTGGCGCAGGTGCTGCAACGCCTTGATGAGTTTGGTGTTCGAGTAAACCAACAAAAGTGTAAGTTTTTGCAATCTTCAATCGAGTATTTAGGACATGTGATTACTCGAGATGGTCTCCGTCCACAAGAAAGTTTGTTAACTGCGCTGCGTAAAGCGCCTGAGCCTAGTACTAAGGAAGAGTTACGAGCCTATATTGGTCTAATAAATTATTATCATGCATTTATACCTAACCTGTCTGCTAGAATAAGCTGTTTTTATGACTTATTACATAAGGATCATCCATGGGTGTGGTCGGAGGTGTGTTCTAAGACTTTTCAGGAGAGTAAATCATGGGTGTTGGACTCAAGTTTGTTAGTTCACTATGATGTTAAAAAGCCCATAGTTCTGACGTGTGATGCGAGTCCCAGAGGGGTGGCTGCTGTTCTATCTCATCTTATCGATGGTCAGGAAAGGCCAATTGCCTTCGCATCGAAAACGCTAAGTTCCAGTGAACGGAATTATTCTCAGTTACATCGGGAGGCTCTGGCTTTGATCTTTGGAGTCAAAAAGTTTCATAAGTATATATATGGAAGACACTGTATTCTACAGACTGATCATCAGCCGTTGACGGCTATTTTTGGCTCTAAAAAGGGCGTTCCTAGTATGGCGGCAGCTAGGCTGCAGAGATGGGCCTTGATTCTATCAGCATATGATTTGGAGGTTAGGTACCGGAAGGGAGTGGATGTCCCTCACGCTGATGCGTTGTCTAGGTTACCCTTAGCAGAAGCGGAACCTATAGAGCTGGATGCTAATTTTGTTTCACATGTAGATATGTGTACAGAAGTGATGAACAATTTCTGTGTTGTCAAGGACATTGCACCTATTACTGCCTTGCATATAGGTAAAATGACGGATAAGGATCCGATTCTTTCGAAGGTCCGAGATTTTGTGATGTACGGCTGGACGAGCTCGGTTGAGCCGGAACTAGCTATTTTTCTAAGGAAGAAGGACGAGTTGTCCGTGGAACAAGGTTGTTTGCTGTGGGGTTCTCGTGTAGTGATTCCAAAGAAACTGTATTCATCTGTGCTTCAAATGTTGCATGATCAACACCCGGGAGTTACACGCATGAAGATGCTGGCGAGAAGTTATGTCTGGTGGCCAGGCATGGAGAAGTCGATTGAAGACGTGGTGGCCTCTTGTTCTGCGTGTCAGTTAACTAGGAATTCGATACCTAAAGTACCGTTGCAGCAATGGCCTACAACATCAACCCGATGGCAGAGGATACACATTGACTTTGCGGAGGATCCAGAGTCGAGACAGCAACTTTTAGTTTTGATTGACACATACTCTAAATGGTTAGAGGTATTTATCATGAGTTCCATGAATTCTTCCAAGGTTATCGAGAAACTCCGTACCTTGTTTTCATCTTATGGATTGCCTGTCGAACTGGTGTCGGACAACGGAAGATCTTTTACTAGTCAAGAGTTCAAAACCTTTTTGCATAACAACAATGTGAAGTTCACATTAACTCCCCCGTATCATGCGGCTTCAAATGGATCTGCGGAGAGAAGTGTTCAGGAGGTCAAGAAAAACCTTTTGCGTCAAGTGATTGAGGAACATCAGCGTTCTCAGCGTACCACTCTTCAAATGAAATTAGATAATTTCTTGTTTGCGTACCGCAACACTCCAAATACAGTTACTGGCTTAACCCCTGCAGAAATGTTCCTGTCTTGGAAGCCTCGTACTCAGTTGGTTATGTTAAAACCCAATCTCCAGTCATCCATTGATCAAAAACACAGGGAACAAAAAGATGCAGCTGATAGGCTTAGGGGAAGAAGCAGATTTTTCTCAGAAGGTCAGGCAGTCTATGTCAAAACTGTCCGAAATGAAAAGATATCTTGGGTTCCTGGCAAAATAATTCTAAAGAGAAGTCCGGTCACCTATCTGGTGAGTGTTATTGGTGGAAAACCCCGATTTTGTCATGCGGATCACTTGAGAGCTCGGTATGCAGAAGAGGAGGAGATTTTTGTATCACCCAAGGATCCCGTTGTATCACCCCAAGTACCCAAGAATTCACCCCCGCCGGAGGATCGACCAACTAGTCCCATGATGATGTCACCTGTACCTAGGCCTACTACCAGTCCCAGGGAGAGCCTAGGGCAAGCCCAGCCTCAGCCAACTCCTGCGTCGCCGCTAGCACAGTGCAGCCCACCACCTTCGCTGAGGAAGTCTGCACGGACTGTGCGAAAGCCTCAGAGGCTGGACTTGTAAAATTATTAATGAATAATGGGAAGAAGAAATTTTGGTTGCATTTTATTGAAGTTAATTTTGAATTTATGATATTGACTTTTTTATGGGGAAGACGAGTGTAGTAGAAGTCATTATAGTTTCATATATAAACAGTTATAATTATTAGTAACGGAAGAGTTATTATGTTTTGCGGGGTGGCTGCACTGTGCACTGAGCCCTGAAGTGGGATGATTCGTCACGGCTCCTTCTTCTATGTCCACCAACGATAGTAAGTGGTTCTCTCTTAATTACTGTCCACTTTTCTTGTGTTCTAACGTAACGGTTAGGTTACGACACCTGTGATCAATATGAGTTGCTTTTAGATTCAAAAAGGTGCTTAATATTATTTTAACGAAATAAATGAGTTCAATTCATTATAATTCTATAAAATGATGTCGATTTAGGCACATTTTTACAAAATACGGAAGGGTACTCCCCTTTGTGTCCCAAGCTCCGCAATGCGGAAAACATAAATTGGGGGAAACTGTTGATTTTTCAACAGTGTATACATCAATGGATACACTGTACATCGATGGATTTTTCATCCATACGATACGAAGAATTATTTTTACATCATGAAGAGATATTTTTACATATAACATCAATAATTTTTGCAACACACAAGCATGATGGCCAAACAAGTCCAAATACAGTGATGAGATCAGTGCTACGCTCATGACGGGTTGAGTTTGGATGGTTGAGAGGTAGATACAAATTTTGTATTTCTTAACATTAATACAAAATGTCCATTCTTTCATCTCAATATTAATATCTTATTGCCAGAATTTAAAGTAATAAAAAATCTTTCGTAAAGTTTAACTGTATTTTAAAATGTAGCATTATGCCTGCCCTCAAAACGTCCTTCTATATTGCACCAGTTAAGCCTGTCACATCAATAAGACGGATTATTTTCCTTTGGCGTCGTTCGGGAAGTAGACATTGATGGAAGTGACATGTTTTTAGGGCCAGACAAAAATCTTAAATCTTCTCAAGAACACTAACTACCGTAGTATAGCATGGAACATTCGTAGATTGACCTTATCCTCCCAACTCTAAAGCATAAAATGCTTCAATAAACTCTGGCCTAAGCTATCCTTAATAATGTGTTATAGTTTATTTTTTGTTTTTTTTTTATGACACGGGAATGATCCGTCAAATTGTATTGACTTGTCTTTTAGCAGACAAAAAATAATCCATAAAACAACCTTAAGAATAAGAATATAAAGATATTCTTATTTTCAAGGGATTATGCGAGATTTGTCAGGGTAGTTATATGAGATGAACTATAATAACATCAAGTCTTATACAATGGCCCGGGTTTACATAATGCCAGTGCTGTGATGATACTATTGCAGAATGTCTTTTTCGTATTTTTTACTGTGTCAGTAATGCTAGCTGTAATGGTTTTCAATGACTTGAGACAACAGGGTCGTTCACAAAATGTTGTGCAAATAGCACCAATACGTGAGATTGATAAAATGTTATTATATAAGTTGTTTTGTTACATATTTTGTAAGACTGTATGTTATTATATCATGTATTATATAAACAGTTTAATTTCAAGTCTCCTACAGATTAAAAACCACGAGTAATGCTCGGTTCCCTCGTACTACCTTTGTTATAAGAGGTATAATAATCATTTACAAAACTAAAGTAAAAGCAATCATGTAAATAAGAAATTGCAAAAGTCTAATATGGCTATAGCATTGTATTTTTAAAGGAGGCATAAGTCTTTGGATGTTAAACGTTCGACCAAGAGACCTTAAATCCATAAAATAAAATTGGAAATAAGAATATAAATATGTTCTCATGTTCAAGGGCATTGGGAAAGAGAAATAAATAAATAATAAATTAATAATATAATATATAATTAATATAAATAATAATAAATTTTCTTGAATCCAAAAGTTTTAAAATACGTTCTATTTACTACACCTTTTCTGTGATAAAATATTGGGTAGAAAAATGTATATGGCAGTGCAACACTCTGAGCCATGATTTCATGTTATGCCATAATAATCTGCTATTTGTTCAACCCCAAAGTCCTGCTGTACTCAGACGTTATATGTTTGGTTCTTAAAAGACTCGTTTTCTAAATACGTATTGTAAATACATATTGCCCGTCTATAATAGTGTCGTGTATGGAACTATCACGAATACTAGAAAAATACCCGGTATGGATCATAACCATAAACAAATGACGTTTTTGGCCCGAAAGTAAACAAACCCCCTATACTAATAGCATTAATTAAAATATAGTTTTGTTTAACTTCGGGCCAAAAACGTCATTTGTTTATGATTATGATCCATACCGGGTATTTTCTAGTATTCGTGGGAACTATCAAGACAAATATAGTATATTTTAAACATATCCCCGAAGTTTAATACACAGAGTTTTACTAGACAAAGTCTATAAATACAATTTCATAATATATGTTTTCATTCGAATCTTATACATTTGATTTATGGAATTCATCATCGATAACAATTTTATTATAAGTCATAAATAAAGTTATATCGAATACGAATATCCTCAAATACGGAATTCTGTTTGAGCATGGTATTGCACAACGATACCCTAGTATATTACATGGATGTATCAGAGTGAGACGATGAGATGCACATACATTAACAACATTATCAGTTGGAAGTTTATTAACCTGGTCAAGTTGGACTGTCGATATACAAGAGTTATGCAAGAAATTCTGATAATCCTCCTCAGTAAATAATTACCTAAAAAACCATCTGATGGTCCTACTGGGAATTTCAAAATGGCGGTACAGTAATTGTAATTATTAAAATTAGTAATTTTCATACAAAGATCTTAGGAATTAAGGATTTCCTGTCAAACAACACCAATTTGATAAAGATTGAATTATAAATAACTTTTAGTTGAAATATAATTATTTATTTAGCAAAATCAATCGCAATGTAAAAAAAAAAAAAAAAAATAGCTGCAACTTATATGATAATCCCCAGAAATAAAATATCATAGTTACTGTGATACTGGATCATATGTTTAATAGTCTTTATTTTATTGTCTTGTTGAAAGCATATGGTTTATCTTTGTTTATGTTTTTATTGTGATGATTTCAGTTAGTGTTGAGATCGCATAAAGATTAAAATGTTCTTTCTTTAACTAGTTTGTTTTATTTTGTGATTATACTACAGTTACTCCCACTGATTAACCTTGATAAGGATTGTTAACAAACCAATGGAAGAAAGTATGTGCCAGACTGCTGACGCAGTATATTTTAAAATTCACTTTTGATTTTCTCTTCGTTTTGACCCATTTTCCGAAGTTTGGCAATTTACTTACACCCTGTATGTTACTGTTGAGGTTATGTCAATATGTAATGTAAACAGTTTATAAACTAAAACAAACAGAAATAAGAAATGGGCGTGACACACATAAGGTTATTTAGTGGAACTTTAAGGCAATCAAAATTTAAAAGTAGGATTGTATTTATTACTCTATTATGACTTCAGTTGGCAATAATAAAGGTAATTTTTCTATATAATCTCTGCGTATTTGATAGTTCACGATATAAGTACACTTGAAACTTCCCATCTCATGTTCATTATGTTTTCATTTACATTTAAAAAAATGATTGGGTTGTGAGTTTCAAATAATAGTTTGTCTTTCCTGAAGATTTACTAATAATATTGACGCATATTAAATATCCTTAACTGCTTTATGATCGTAACACCTTTTTTGTTTCAAACGTTCTATTCTTTGAAGTAAATTAAACTACCTTGTATAAGATTAAAGTATACATATCGTTTAGTTGTAATATATATCACATGCCCTGTAGAAATGGGATCCGAAACTTTGTCCTAAAACAGTACCTTATATTTATACACATTGATACTTTTAAAAGAGCAAAAAATATACATTACTATTAACCAAGATTTGTTTTTTAATTTAAAGCTTTACATAAATATGTGACCACCACAAAGACAAGTGCAATGATTTTATGGTTAACTGTCTTAAATTTCGGGAAACCGTATTTGGTATTAATTTCTATTTATATATTAACGTCTAATGTCAATCTGTGGTAGTCATAGATCGTGTGGATTAAAAACTATTCTCAAAATATCTAAATGTATTACGATTCCAAAAACAAATGAGGCAAAGTTTGGTGAAAATATAAAAAAAAGTCCGTTTGATTTCTCAGTTAAATGAAGTGAAGTAATTTCTGATTCTCTCTACAGAGCGGCTTGGTGGACCAGGAACAAACAATTACAACATGTTCAAACAGGCCGAACCGGAACTCTAATTATTCAAATTTGTTTAAACAGAGACCGGAAATCAAATTATGGGCTGTTTCAAATGATTTTACTTTTCCACTTTTTTGTATGTCATGCAAAATTAATTATTTCCAGATTTTTTTTATTTCATTAGTTTCCGTCATCAATAAGGTTACATTTAACCTATGTAATACACATGATGCGACCGTTAAATGCAATGACAATTGTACCAATACAAGTTAAAACTTTGATTTAGATGTTCTGTACGTATCATTTTACTCAATATACTATTTAATCTAGGGTCTACTCTTTAACGTACATCACAAATTTGGAAGAGTTGTTGGTTTATTGTAATCTTATACTGTAAAAAAATGAATTTAACAAAACATAACATTGTAGAACGGTCAAAAGCACCTTTTACTTTCTCCCCCTATACCATAGTATATGGAGAAAGTATTGTTTTCTTCAAAATTTGAGGGTTGGATATATCCGTTTTGGGTCCCCCTGGACCCAAAAAAGTGCTTTTCGAAGTGATTCTGTGTCTGGATGTGTACTAGGGACTACACCTGTGGTCAGATATTTATGAATTTTTGTGTGTAGGCTCTAATCCATGGTATCTCCAGGCTTGTTTTCATTTTTTTTTTAATTTTTATTTTTAATGTTGATTTTCCTATAAAACCCCATAAAAGAACGGGAAAATCGAATTTTCTCAAAATTGGCCCGGGCGGTTTTGATAAAAATTGAGTATGTTATAGTCTATTTTAATTAAAATTTAACTTTAAATTCTGAACAAAAAGGTACAAATACCATTTCCGTAAAAATTATGGTTCCCAAGTTATTGTAACTTTAGTTATTTTTCAGTAAAAAAAATTAAATAACAAAAGAATCAGATTTTTTAAGAAAAGCTGGTTTTGATAAAAATTAATATGTTATGGCCCATATAATTAAAAAAATAGTACAACACCCCATTGTAACAATTCCGGTTCAAAATTAATTGCAACGTTAGCAATTTTTACTATAAAATATCATATTTACTCTCACCGCTTACCCATGATAGAGGTTATTTACAAACTTATGGGAGAAAGTATGTGTCAGAATGCTGATACCGTTTATTTTCCGATATTTTTATCGCATTTATCGATTTTATTCTCATATTTTTATAACGAAGTACATAACTGATCACTTACGAGAAGAAATTTAGAGCTACATATTATAGCTGCATAAATAGCATATTATTCTGATCTTACAAATATTGCCATTCGGTTACTTTACTTATTATTACTGCGACCATTTTAGTTGTTTTTAGACTGGCAAACAGAAAATGAAGATTGAAAACAATTTCAAAATAAATAAAACCGATTTACAACCAATGAGCAATACAGTATTTATTTGAAGTGAATTAAGTGATTTTGAGTCTCTCTGTATTTCGAGATTGGCTAAAGGCGCTAATCACTAAATTAGATATCTACGTTAAGGCTTTGATCTAGTGGGTAAAGATGAACAAGAACAGTACCGTGGTATCGATGATCTGAATTTAAACGTTATATTTACCTTGGTTACAATACCACGTAGGAATCAATGTCAAGTTTTTAATAAAAAACTAAGTTGAAATAATACCGCTGTGGAGTTGTAAAGCAATAAATATTTCATTATAAATTATTATTTTATTGTCATACGAATTAACTTATGTCATACATGACTGAAATGGTAAACAATTTTTAACTGCAACATATTTTACTTCATCAAAATTATAGTAGTATCTAAATGAGTTTTACATTTCCACTCTGTGGAAGGTACAACCTCGGCGTTCTCTTTTATTGAACAGCTGATGCAGTTCAGATGGAATACTAAATTCAGTATCCAAATCCTATAGTGACCAATGCAAACCTACAACTCATATGACAGTTTAAATCCATTTGATATTTTCTAAATAAATAATAGATAGTTGTCCATTTTTGACACGGTAAGATACCAACTTTTAGAATATCATGCAAAAATGAAAAACCATTAGCCTTTTTTGACAACAATTTAAATTCTTGTTGTTTGATTTAAGAATATTATACGTAAATATAAGAATGATTTAGGATGATATAGGATAGTATGATATATGATATAATGATATAGGAATGATATAGGCTATACATAAATATGGAATGATCATGGACTCACTTTGCTTTAGAAAACGTTTGAAAACCTTGACATAAAACGATCTTTGCTTTAGTTAAATTATGAGTAGGTTACTTGAAAATCATCTGAACCTTCACATACAATTTGATGTAGTAATACGAAGAGCACGTACAAGAAGCAATAACTGGGTTTGAGCAGTCGTGCTGTAACACCTCTGAATCAAAATAAACTCGGTGTGTTATAGAGGTTACCTTCGTAGCTATCATTCTCCTCCCTTACTCCCTGTCCAGCATTATGTGCTGTACGTTATATATCTTTAAACTCAACTTTCCTAACGAACTGGATGGTGTTCAAGATTTTGTAAACTGAAAACCATGTATATACACTTCACCAACATTATTCATAAATACATATTATATTTATGTATACATACATAATATATGCACCATGATGTTTTAAGCCTATGCAAATACTGTGGAAAACTGCTGGGTCTAATACTATTTACTAAGGTAGAATATTGGTGAATAGTTGCAGGTGATATTCTCGGGCAGGTAGATCGGCTTACATCCCCCATTGTGATATTGCTGATATCGGATCCTTCAAGGTGTGGATGAAACCCTTTTGAGTAGAATTAAATATTCTTATTCATGATCAAAGCCTATAAAATGGCTTCGTCATTGCTAAATGTTACAGAAGGACATACGCTACATCTTTAGTCATAGTATGGTTATTAGTTTTGGTAATATAGTATGGTTAATGAAAGTTTTCTAAATCTTCATAAAAATATACCATTGAAACAGTAAATTGAGTTTATTAGTTCGTGGTACATATACACGTATCCAACATTTAATATAATATCAATACTAACCCTAGACCCAAGTCAATATATCCAACACCTTCTCACTGAAGGTGCTAAAATATTATTTGTGGTATTTTGTTAATTAATGTATAAGCAAATGAAAAGGTTTATGCTTTACTCAATATTGTTCCATTTAATTACTATACTTATTTACAGTCTCAATAACCCAGAGTATAAATACAGTGAAAATAACTCATGTTTGTTAATTTTTCTTAGAATTTGATGTACTTTATTATTTAAATCACACGCTTTTTTGGTGAAATAAACATAATTCGATATTTATTAACAGGTTCAGAATGGAATCATACCTTTTTACATTAATATTCAAAACTCATATACTATAAGAACGGTTTAAGCGATATGTTAATACAACATATATTTGTTCACCATTTTTGTACCTAGATCTTATCTATAGTCGTTTGACTCATAATAGAGTGTAGCTTGGAAGATTGCTTGTGAGAGCTCACTTGTGCAACAGTGTCAGTTGTTGGCCAACTAGACTGACAGACGTCAATACGTCACGCTAATCGACACCAAACGCCACGGAGCTCTGTGCTACTGTGCTGCTGATGTCAATGTAGACCACAGGGCTTGCCCATTAGCAAATAGGCTTCCCCCACCAATCACAAACTAGTATACTGTTGTATAATAGGTTTACAAAATCTATGAATATACATGTCAACAAGGACATTATCTTGGAAAATGCATCACAACAATTAATAGACTATCAAACTTTGCTTTAAATTGAGGTATACTGTATTTACAATAGTCGTAAATCCCGTAAAACTGTTTATCTCGCTGAAGATTTATTTTGTAACTCAATAATGTAATATCACGTTGAGAAAATACAGACCGATAAACTTTAACAGGTACCAGGATAGAGATGTTTACCCTGTGGAAGATAAGAATTTTCAGACTTTAACATTCCTATGTATAAATAAAATACTGTTAATTGAGAAATTAATTTATAACTCTTTCACCAAGCACGCGTTTAACAGAACATCTAATACACACATTGCGGCATTTGTTGAACGAGCTTTATAGATAAATTAGGGCTTCACGTCGTTCTGTTTACCTTTATTTTCAATTTAACTTAATTCACCGCAACGTATTGGCTTTTTGTTTCGCAGAAGCTAGGTTATAAATGATTGAAGCTACGTAAGGATTGAAAAAATATACAGGGTGTCCCGGAACTCTCTACCAATATTTTAGGGCATTGCTCCTGGGTAAGAAACATAACTAAATATTATATTTAAACTGTCCGGAAGTTCTTAGTTACTCACACAGCCGCCATTTTGTTTTTTCTGTTATTAATTTTTTTCTAAAGAATGGTTAAAGATATGAAATGGAAACTTTGCACAAACATTTATGACAGCTAGACAAAGCTACAAAAAAATTATGACGATTTTTCAAATTCATCAAACAAAATGGCGGCCATTTAAATTTTTGTCAAATCAATGGTTTTTGAGTTATTTAAGAAAGAAAGTTTAAATGGCCGCCATTTTGTTTTATGAATTTGAAAAATCGTCATAATTTTTTTTGTAGTTTTGTCTACTTGTCATAAATGATTGTGCAAAGTTTCCATTTCGTATGTTTAACCATTCTTTAGAAAAAAATTAATAACTGAAAAAAACAAAATGGCGGCTGTGTGAGTAACTAAAGATTTCTGGACAATTTAAATATGATATTTAGGTACGTTTCTTACCCAGGATCAATGCCCTAAAATATTGGTAGAGAGTTCCGGGACACCCTGTATACCTAATGTTTTATACGGTATTTTGTTTTAAAGTTTTGAGATTTTGCGAAATGTGAAATTTTTAAATTGAAGATGAACTTTCCATGCTGGACTACTTGGCTCGTCATAAAAAAAAATTTTATAGCTCCTGTTTTTAAACCTAAGTTTGGGAAGTTTGTCACAATACTAAAGTATCAGAAAACTATCAGGCCTATTTTTTTACCATTCGACATAGCACATGTTTTAAGAATATGCAATAGCAGTCAATAAGATATTTGGCTGTGCTTTAAATCACCGTAGAGAATAAAATTGAAATCCTAAATCTCAGTTTGATTTTGTAACTGATTTTGGTTGCATGTTCCAAGTATATAAATGTTTTATTATATTTTGCATTGAAATGTATGGAGTTGAATACTTGACAAATAATACGTTATATAATTTAAAATGTATCTTACCCCAGTACAGAACATAGTCCTTATTATGTAGTCCCATTAAAACCGCAAACAAGATAGCATTAGATCTAACTATTAATCAAACGAAGTTTTAAATAAGTGAGCTGCTTGGAAAAATGTTACAACACGGAATATCAATAAGCCTGTTCATAGGCATGTAGAACACTGCTATACTATTGGTATGGTTGATGTTTGAGCTTTGTGCCACCTAGTTACAGACATTTTAAACCAATCAGACTCATTTCCTGTAAAACATTATTTCATATTTTAAAGTGAGGCAAATATAGTTAGTTATCAACAAAGTTTGGTTTCTTCGTTATAATAATTTTATCTGAGCTATAATCTGAGCATATTTAATATAAATTCTTATCTTCTCTCGGTATATATAAACAAACCCGTTAAACCAGATCATTGAAGTTACCATACATTTAAAAGGACTATACAAAAAATTTATTATTAAACAAAAAAAGATTGTTACGACAAGTATATATTCAATACATATTTTGGAAGTTACTAATTAATTGTATAAAGTTATTCCATCCAAATGCTGGTCGTATTTTACCTCAACTTCTTCATTAACTTGTTCTATCAATTTACGTTCGGTCAGAAAGCAGCGTAGTTAAACAAAAGAGAATCAATATGGTGATAAGTAGTTTTTTCCACAATCAACTGTGTGAATACAATAAGTAAACAGTCTATAAAATCTTTTGTATCAGTCCAAAATAAAGAACAAAAGATTTATTTTAGAAACTCAATGTATTGATTTATTAATTGCTTTTATAAGATGCAATGTATGGCAAAAATTATAAACGTGTTGATTTAGCATCAGTTTATTATTTATAATTTAAGCTCTGTAATACAGCATTTTTCCAACATTTTCGTACATTACATAATATTATTAACTATATCATCTGGTGTTTAAAATATCAAATTATTATTTGGTCCTCGCTGATATCACCTTGATTAACTTTGCACATTCAATGAACCAGCCTGATTTAATTATAACATGTAATGTAAAAACCATATCATAGTTTAACCAAAAGGTAATTTCCGTTTAAACGGATTTACCTCATTTAAATATTTGATTTTAGAGTGTGTATACGTAAATTTTGCATTAAATGATTTTTGACAATTTTATAAGAACCGTTTGATTTCTTCTTGGGACTGTTAAAAATGAATAAATAATAGTAATAAATAAACAATAAACAATAATAATATTATTACAGACTAAACCAATTTAGAAGGTTATGGACTCAAATATACCGGGGTACTTGAAAAGTACTATTGAATTTGGTGTTTTATTTTATTTGATCAGTGATAATGTCTATCACTACAAATGTACAAAGAACAACCTTATTTAAAATTACAATTAACGTTCACAGGTAAAATCAAAAAGATCATGCGTAGTAATGTATCTGTTTGCATCCATTCCGCATAAAAAATGTACTTATCTGTTATAGTAAAAACGATTAAATATTATAATGCAACTTTGCCTACCTAACTACACATTCCAAATAGGACTTGTTGGGGAGTTTTAGAATGAGTTAGTTTACTTAACTTATGTAGTAATAATGTGTTATGCTGGGAAAACGTAACTAAAATTTGTAAACTTAATTAAATAAAACATTTCTTCTCTTTTGGATTGGTTAAATGCAATGTCGTCTAACCTATTTGAAATATCCACAATTGCAAGTAAATGTGAGGTAAAAAGACATGAGAACCTGTACAAACTACAGTCTCTGTTGTCCACAATGTTGCAATGTAGGGAATCCCAATAGAAGCACCAGCAAAGCAATATTGTTTTTCAGAGAGTTTCAAAGCACAGCAGTTCGCTAATATTATTCAGTTCATTACCAAAGTAAGGACGTACATTTAAGCATAAGAAGTTTGAACTATGAATTTGTTTTGTGTAATACACGATAGTGTGACATTTTCAAGCTTTTCTGTTGAATATCCCCTTGAACCACTTTACATTTTGGTGCGACTTAATTTAAAACTTTCTTTATCAGCAGTGTACGTGTTATCAAATTTACGAACAGTAAAATTTAATACGTCTAAAAACACCTAAACATATATTTACTCTTATACCATGTAACTCACCTAAAATTGTAATATCACTCAAACATATATTTACACTTGTACTGTTAACTCACAAGACGGTAAATATGCATAAAAGATGGTAAGTGGTGATTGATTTCGATTGGAATTGAAGGTTCCATCTCAGACCTAATAGGCTTCATTTAAAATCATATATTCATTTAAAATCTATCGCCTCTTAATAAAAATACCCCCGCCACAGCAAACCTGCCGTCTAAGCGAATTTCCATTTGGCTGAATTGATTTTCAATCGATCTATTTAGATAACATTAGGTTTAACGAGTACCTAGGTTTGCTGCTACAAGGAAACTAATAAAGTGTGGATTTTAAGTAAAATAATTATTGCTTAGTAGAAAATGAATATATTTGCCAAGTTTGATCAAAAGATATCCATAAACAAGCAAACTACAACATTTTGCAATATTCTCCATAAGAATAACATGGGAATTTTAAATTTACAATTTTTTTAAGTTTTCTCCGTAACCAATAACCGTACAAAAACACTTTGATATACTGAATTGTTTGTTTCTTTAAGCTCTTTAAGAAGGTTTAGAGAAAAATTGGGAAATTTTGTGTTTTGAGGGTCAAAAGTGAGAAAAACCAATTTTTACCCCATAAAACCCCCCATAAAACCCTGTTCCCATGGTCCGATCATGCTGGATCGCGAACTCATTCAAGTTAATCCCGCCTTACACCTTCAAACCAAATTTCATCAAAATCGGATAAAGATTACTCAAGTAATCGTGTTCACGGACACATATATATATAAATCTATATATATGAAAATAGAAAAATAGGGCTACTATATATAAATAAAGATTAAACATTAATAAACTTAGTACCCAAGTAAAATTATTTATTAAAATATTTACTGACTATAGTTTCGGCTCTAAGGCCATTTTCAAAGTAAACAAAAATCAAAATATGATATGTAAATAAATAAATAACATATGATATTATAAAACTTTTCTAACTTGTAACATAATTTTGTCTTCATTGATTAATTTATATACTATATGATGTGTTGTACTTATTTTCATTAATATTTTCTCAATTTTGCAATTTTTTCATATATTGGATTATTCAATTTTGGAATCATTGTATTTAAAATGTTTGATTTGTTATTTTTGTAGTTCATATAAATATTAAATTCTTCTTTTACATTCAATTTTTCTCTGTCTTTTTCAATTTCTAATATTGTTAAGTTTTCTTCGATCTTAGTAAACTTATGTTTGGATTTTAGTAAATGATCTGCAAAATTTGATTTCATTGATGTTTTGTTCTTCGATTTATATGCCTGTATATGTTCGTTGAATCTAACTTTAAAATTTCGATAGGTTTGTCCAATGTAGTAGTTGTCACAGTCAGAACATTTAATTTTGTAGATACCAGATGCATTGTATATGTTTGCTGTATTGTTTGTTATAGGATTGTTGGTTTTATTTTGTATGATTTTAAAAATGTTATTTTTTGTTCTATAGCTTAGTTTTACTGGGGTATGTTTGAATGTTTTCCTGATTGCTTTGTTAAAATTAATCAGGAAAACATTCAAACATACGCCAGTAAAACTAAGCTATAGAACAAAAAATAACATTTTTAAAATCATACAAAATAAAACCAACAATCCTATAACAAACAATACAGCAAACATATACAATGCATCTGGTATCTACAAAATTAAATGATCTGACTGTGACAACTACTACATTGGACAAACCTATCGAAATTTTAAAGTTAGATTCAACGAACATATACAGGCATATAAATCGAAGAACAAAACATCAATGAAATCAAATTTTGCAGATCATTTACTAAAATCCAAACATAAGTTTACTAAGATCGAAGAAAACTTAACAATATTAGAAATTGAAAAAGACAGAGAAAAATTGAATGTAAAAGAAGAATTTAATATTTATATGAACTACAAAAATAACAAATCAAACATTTTAAATACAATGATTCCAAAATTGAATAATCCAATATATGAAAAAATTGCAAAATTGAGAAAATATTAATGAAAATAAGTACAACACATCATATAGTATATAAATTAATCAATGAAGACAAAATTATGTTACAAGTTAGAAAAGTTTTATAATATCATATGTTATTTATTTATTTACATATCATATTTTGATTTTTGTTTACTTTGAAAATGGCCTTAGTGCCGAAACTATAGTCAGTAAATATTTTAATAAATAATTTTACTTGGGTACTAAGTTTATTAATGTTTAATCTTTAAATCTATATATATATATATATATATATATATACATATATAAAAATTTTAACGAATGGTGTTTTTGGCCTCTGGGGACATAAAAATGAACAAGTAAATCGGTCCCGGGCCTAAGTCTTACCATGAGACCTACGGTAATAGCTACTTCCCTATAGGGAAATTCGTTAAAAATAAAGTAGTTTGCAAATGTTAAAGTGTGGTTAACATCTTTTATGTATATTTACTGTCTTGTAAATTTTTGTAGAGTTAACAGTATTAGTGTAGATATAAGTTTCGAGTGTTATTAGACTATCTTTTATTTACTTCCAATTAATTCATTCCAACTGTTACACGAATGAATGTAGTGTCTAAAAAGATTAAGTAAACCTAGTGTATAGAGGTAATAAATACATAAAGGCCATAAAATACATACATATAAGGACATAAAATGTGTTATGTATATTTACCGTTTTGTACATACTTTTATAAACTACCTCAAAATGAGGTATTTCTGATAGAGTCTCAATTTTCAATATCCAATTTAACTTTGAGCAAACTATTTTTAGGTGGTTTCTTTTTACGGTAGAAATAATAAAACGGGTTCATAAAAATTTTAGTTTTCAATGTGGTTGACATAAAAATTAATATTACAACTTAAATTCACGGTAAAATGTCATTATGTTATTCACAATTATTTCTAGTTATATTTTTCCTATTAAACGAGTCTTATGCAAAGCTAATCCTCCACAAACATAGGTCTATAAAGGTCTCTCGACTACAATAACAAGGTCTACCTCAACAACTGGTGACAATGTAGAGAACAGAGACTCCTGTATGTAGCACCTGCTTGTAGTTAGCATTCATTGGCTCCTGGATGTGTTTGAATCTACCATATTGTAATATGCTTTGTTGCAAATAAAATCTACGGATGCTAAAAGCTATATTTTAACTATTGTAACTTTCATCGAGTTAAATTTAAAGAGGAACCAAAATTTGTGTTACTAATTTCAAGTTAAATTAAGGTCTCTATCGAGCTTTTGTCAAAGCTAAATTCAAATTTCAGATCATCGTCATGTTTTACTTCATTTTCTACTACTCGTATCGTAGCCATTCCCCATCCCCTATACCACGATTATTCTTGTCATAGTATTCTAAAACGTTGTGAAAAAATAACGATGACCGCAAAGTATGACTCGCCTTCTGTTAACAAAACTACTTAAAGGGGATTTTCTGTAATATAAAAAAATTATTTGACTGCAATCATGCATTTTACGATAGGTTCCAATCATCGTAATATAAACATACTATAGCCACACGTTCACAATGTATATTATAATAAACTCTTATAATCAGTTATTTTATCATTATTATATTTTTCATAATAAATAATATTTTTTCATGGAAGGGCGCACGGGAAAAACGATCATAGTCACAAAAACAAACTTTTCCAGAAACGCGATTTTAAGGTTTTATTTAGTGTTAAGGAGTCTAAAACTACTTTTTATTCAAGTTCAGGACACATAATATGCTAGTGAGTACATTAAATGTACTATGTACTATGTAAATGTAATATAGGTACATAAATTTTATGTACCTATATTACTATTTTTTAATCATTTTCTTATTTATAGTATGTAAAAAAAATAAAAACCCCAACAAATACATACTTTCCAATGCAATAACGATCATAGTCATCTGACTATGATCATTTTTCCACAACATAGCCTATACCCACTAGCAATAGAAAAACGTCACCTAGGCCTACTGATACATTTTACACAGTAATTACATAGTATTTTTTCTGTACACTTTTAATACGTTGTTCTTACCATAATATAGACCGCGTTTTGATATGGCACAGTGAAAAAATAATAAAAAATAAAATAAAATGACTTTATTATACATTTCTTACACAGTAGACTAAAGAATACAGGACATTAAAGAGGTGAAAGTTCTTTTGAAGTAAAATGAAATTCCTTGCATAATAACATCAACTCTCTCACTAATAATGATTTCTATTGCAAAACAGTAGTGCCAACACACGGACGACTATGATCGTTTTTCCCTGGCACGCAAAGACCATGATCGATATTCCCTTGTTTTAGATTACTATGATCGTTTTTCCATTGTATATCTAGAATTCAAATGAGATTTACTCTGAATACGATCATTTTTCGCTGGTTTTTGAACTGCTGTGTGATAGTCCAATGCAAGAGCATTGTTGTCATATAAATATATAAAAATTTTTTTTTTACTATGATCGTTTTTCCCGTGCACCCTTTGTTAAGTTATGAAGATGTAAAGGTTAACCCATATTCTACCAATGATAGGTCGAGCTATTTCCCCTGTACCACACACATACATACATAGGGGGGGGGGGATGTTTTTTCCCTGTAACCACTGACAATACAGACGCAATCTAAGGTAGGTTGTACCTCTCTTTGGCAACCCATAATTCAATACCGAACTAAGAATATACTTCAATATCATAGGCACATCGTTTCTTAATTTGTTTATAAAACAAATTTGGTTTTGCCACCCTTGTAAACATAGAATTCGATATACTATACCCTATATCCAAAGGTAAGTTTTATTTTAGTTTTTTCTCCACGAATCTAGTTTGTCGGCCATTTTGTGGGGTAAAATGAGGTCAAATCACATTTTAAGTTGCAGATTTAGTTTTCCCACCCTTGTAAACATTAAAAACGATATACTACACACTATATGTGACAATAACTTTTTTAGCTATTTTTGACCAATTATTATTTTTATTTAAATACCCTAATTTTAGGTACTTTCCCAAGTCAGATTTTGGTAGACTTTTTTGTGTTGTGTGGAGGTATAAAAGTAATGAAATCCGTTGAAAACCCTTTTGGAGCAATTTTGTTGAACCTCCACTATATATTTATCTTTAATTACCGGACTAGAAAAGAAACTACTAATTTCGTTTTAGTTTTTGATCTTTAGTTTTTATTAGTGATCAGTAAAACACTACTTTATTATAAACCTTGCTAACCACTTTTTTATTCCTTACATTAGTAAATATTTAAATTCATTTCCATTTTTACATGGTTTGTTTCTACTTCAATTTAGATAACGCCAATTGTAGTCCTTCTTAACTGTGCTTGTATGTCTTAAATTCGTAGAAAAATATATTAAATGGCCAGCAAATTGTAGTTTTTCAATCACTTCTCGGAATAAATGCATATGTGGACTGGCGCTGGACCAGGCTTTATTATTATTTTCCTAACCTAGAAATATAACACTATATTTACAATTGTGTTTAGGCCCTAAGTATCGCGTTATAGCTTGTTTTAACGTTCGTATCACGTCACAAAACCAGTAGTTTGTCAGGGTGAGCGATCACTGTGGTCTATCACCTAAATGTCGCTCTATCCATCTACTGCAATGATTCTTGTTGTATTGGATACCGTAGTTAAGGTTCGTATCACGTCACAAAACCAGTAGTTTGTCAGAGTGAGCGATCACTGTGGTCTATCACCTAAATGTCGCTCTATCCATCTACTGCAATGATTCTTGTTGTATTGGATACCGTAGTTAAGGTTCGTATCACGTCACAAAACCAGTAGTTTGTCAGAGTGAGCGATCACTGCAGTCTATCACCTAAATGTCGCTCTATCCATCTACTGCAATGATTCTTGTTGTATTGGATACCGTAGTTAAGGTTCGTATAACGTCACAAAACCAGTAGTTTGTCAGGGTGAGCGATCACTGTGGTCTATCACCTAAATGTCGCTCTATCCATCTACTGCAATGATTATTGTTGTTTTGGATACCATAGTTTAAGGTTTGTATCACGTCACGAAACCAGTAGTTTGTCAGAGTAAGCGATCGCTGTGGTCTATCACCTAAATGTCGCTCTCTCCATCTATTGCAATGATTCTTGTTGTATTGGATACCGTAGTTAAGGTTCGTATAACGTCACAAAACCAGTAGTTTGTCAGGGTGAGCGATCACTGCAGTCTATCACCTAAATGTCGCTCTATCCATCTACTGCAATGATTCTTGTTGTATTGGATACCGTAGTTAAGGTTCATATAACGTCACAAAACCAGTAGTTTGTCAGGGTAAGCGATCACTGCAGTCTATCACCTAAATGTCGCTCTATCCATCTACTGCAATGATTCTTGTTGTATTGGATACCGTAGTTAAGGTTCGTATCACGTCACAAAACCAGTAGTTTGTCAGGGTGAGCGATCACTGCAGTCTATCACCTAAATGTCGCTCTATCCATCTACTGCAATGATTCTTGTTGTATTGGATACCGTAGTTAAGGTTCATATAACGTCACAAAACCAGTAGTTTGTCAGGGCGAGCGATCACTGCAGTCTATCACCTAAATGTCGCTCTATCCATCTACTGCAATGATTATTGTTGTTTTGGATACCGTAGTTTAAGGTTCGTATAACGTCACAAAACCAGTAGTTTGTCAGGGAGCGTTTCATAAACTCCAAATTTCACAAACTCCAACGCTTAAATTATTAAATGAACAGCACGTTTCATAATGTCCAAATTTCATAAGCTCCAAAACTATAATATTCAAATAATCACTGTTTCACAATGTCCATGTTTCACAAACTCCAACGTTTGAATATAAAATAAACAGAGCGGTTCATAACCTCCAAATTTCATAAGCTCCAAATCTATAACATTCAAATAATCACTGTTTCACAATGTCCAAGTTTCACAAACTCCAACGTTTAGATACCAAATAAACAGAGCGGTTCATAATGTCCAAATTTCATAACCTCCAACGGTACCGTCTGGGCCAGAAGTCTCTCTAGTGGTTGCCACAGTCAGATAGCAGGCACAACAATAGTCCATCTGCAGCGACTTCTGGCAGAGACTGTACCGTTGGAGCTTATGAAACTTGGAGGTTATGAACCGCTCTGTTTATTTGATAATTAAACGTTGGAGTTTGTGAAATTTGGACATTGTGAATCGGTGATTATTTAAAAGTTATAGTTTTGGAGTTTGTGAAATTTGGAGGTTATGAAACTCACTGTTTATTTAATATATTAACGTTGGAGTTTGTGAAATTTGGACATTGTGAAACGGTGCTTATTTGAAAATTATAGTTTTGGAGTTTATGAAGTTTGGACATTATGAAACGCACTGTTTATTTAATATTTTAGAAGTTGGAGTTTGTGAAATTTGGACATTATGAACCTCACCCGTTTGTCAGGGTGAGCGATCACTGCAGTCTATCACCTAAATGTCGCTCTATCCATCTACTGCAATGATTCTTGTTGTATTGGATACCGTAGTTAAGGTTCGTATAACAACACTAAACCAGTAGTTTGTCAAAGTGAGCGATCACTGCAGTCTATCACCTAAATGTCGCTCTATCCATCTACTGCAATGATTCTTGTTGTTTTGGATACTGTACTTAAGGTTCGTATCACGTCACAAAACCAGTAGTTTGTCAGAGTAAGCGATCACTGTGGTATGTCGCCTGAATGTCGCTCTCTCCAACTACTGCAATGATTCTTGTTGTTTTGGATACCGTAGTTAAGGTTCGTATCACGTCACAAAACCAGTAGTTTGTCAGAGTAAGCGATCACTGTGGTCTATCACCTAAATGTTGCTCTATCCATCTACTGCAATGATTCTTGTTGTATTGGATACCGTAGTTAAGGTTCATATAACGTCACAAAACCAGTAGTTTGTCAGGGTGAGCGATCACTGCAGTCTATCACCTAAATGTTGCTCAATCCATCTACTGCAATGATTATTGTTGTTTTGGATACCGTAGTTAAGGTTCGTATCACATCACAAAACCAGTAGTTTGTCAGGGTGAGCGATCACTGCAGTCTATCACCTAAATGTCGCTCTATCCATCTACTGTAATGATTCTTGTTGTATTGGATACCGTAGTTAAGGTTCGTATAACGTCATTAACCAGTAGTTTGTCAAAGTGAGCGATCACTGCAGTCTATCACCTAAATGTCGCTCTATCCATCTACTGCATTGATTCTTGTTGTTTTGGATACAGTAGTTAAGGTTCGTATCACGTCACAAAACCAGTAGTTTTTCAGGGTGAGCGATCACTGTTGTCTATCACCTAAATGTCACTCTCTCCATCTACTGCAATGATTCTAGTTATATTGGATACCGTAGTTAACGTTCGTATGACGTTACAAAACCAGTAGTTTGTCAGGGTGAGCGATCACTGCAGTCTATCACCTAAATTTCGCTCTCTCCATCTACTGCATTGATTCTTGTTGTTTTGGATATCGTAGTTAAGGTTCGTATAACGTCACAAAACCAGTAGTTTGTCAGGGTGAGCGATCACTGTGGTCTATCACCTAAATGTCGCTCTATCCATCTACTGCAATGATTCTTGTTGTATTGGATATCGTAGTTAAGGTTCGTATAACGTCACAAAACCAGTAGTTTGTCAGGGTGAGCGATCACTGCAGTCTATCACCTAAATGTCGCTCTCTCCATCTACTGCAATGATTCTTGTTGTATTGGATATCGTAGTTAAGGTTCGTATAACGTCACAAAACCAGTAGTTTGTCAGGGTGAGCGATCACTGCAGTCTATCACCTAAATGTCGCTCTATCCATCTACTGCATTGATTCTTGTTGTTTTGGATATCGTAGTTAAGGTTCGTATAACGTAACAAAACCAGTAGTTTATCAGGGTGAGCGATCACTGTGGTCTATCACCTAAATGTCGCTCTATCCATCTACTGCAATGATTCTTGTTGTATTGGATATCGTAGTTAAGGTTCGTATAACGTCACAAAACCAGTAGTTTGTCAGGGTGAGCGATCACTGTGGTCTATCACCTAAATGTCGCTCTATCCATCTACTGCAATGATTCTTGTTGTATTGGATATCGTAGTTAAGGTTCGTATAACGTCACAAAACCAGTAGTTTTTCAGGGTGAGCGATCACTGCAGTCTATCACCTAAATGTCGCTCTATCCATCTACTGCATTGATTCTTGTTGTTTTGGATACAGTAGTTAAGGTTCGTATCACGTCACAAAACCAGTAGTTTGTCAGGGTGAGCGATCACTGTTGTCTATCACCTAAATGTCACTCTCTCCATCTACTGCAATGATTCTAGTTATATTGGATACCGTAGTTAACGTTCGTATGACGTTACAAAACCAGTAGTTTGTCAGGGTGAGCGATCACTGCAGTCTATCACCTAAATGTCGCTCTCTCCATCTACTGCAATGATTCTTGTTGTATTGGATATCGTAGTTAAGGTTCGTATAACGTCACAAAACCAGTAGTTTGTCAGGGTGAGCGATCACTGTGGTCTATCACCTAAATGTCGCTCTCTCCATCTACTGCAATGTTTCTTGTTGTATTGGATATCGTAGTTAAGGTTCGTATAACGTCACAAAACCAGTAGTTTGTCAGGATGAGCGATCACTGCAGTCTATCACCTAAATGTCGCTCTCTCCATCTACTACAATGATTCTTGTTGTATTGGATACCGTAGTTAAGGTTCGTATAACGTCACAAAACCATTAGTTTGTCAGGGTGATCGATCACTGTGGTTTATCACCTAAATGTCGCTCTCTCCATCTACTGCAATGATTCTTGTTTTTTACTTTTCTAAGAACTAAACTGGGCTATACATTTATGGTTATTTATTTTTGAAAAGTTTGGCTAGTGGATAGTTGCAATGTTTAGCATACTTCAAAGTATTTATTTACAGTATTTTAAAACTATTATTGTACACACTAATATCAAAACCAGGTTAACGTAAAATAATTGTTGTTAAAATAATTTAAATACATTTTAAAGGTTATAATTTTTTTTACTATTTTTAAAGCATTACAATATTATTTAAATTTTTAAATGTGAGGCCTTTAAACTTACTTTAAATTACACCTCTTTTGATTTCTAACGTGTCGAAGCGCCATTAAACATCTGTATACAAGGTTTGTTATCTTTCCTTTGCTAGGGTAAACGTATGTTCAACTAATTGTTAAATTCAACATTTTAATAATAATTTGACATCGAATTAAACATGTACTGTGTAGAGATCACCAGTAGCCAAAAAACAAACCCGGTTTTATAGGGTGACATAATGTAATAATACTTTTTCATATTATTTATTTGAAACTTTACTTTTTGGTCAATCAAAGTTCGATTGATTACGTTTTAAAAATCTTTTCTAGGCAACATCTATGATAATGTATCATCTTAAGTGTTACACTTTTAATTATAAGTCGATGTCCTTCTCTTTTTCCAAAAATGATCCATATATCTCTTTTAAAAAATCACGTTTTTAACCAAGAGAAATAAACACCTGTTTGCTATCAGAGCAATAAATCGTTTGCCTCTGTGTATCCTTATCTACTCTCAAGTGAAGCATTAGCAGTTGCAAGTGCTTTACTTTTAAACTCTCACTTTAAGCACTCACAGAGGGACTATAATCATTTATTACTCTCTTCTTAAATAGAATTAAAAGCACAAGCTTTTACCCTTAACAGTGATACTATCTATAGTTTTTTTCTATAACCTTGAAGAGTTTATTTTTTTTTATTGTAAACAAACATATACTTTTTATATTATAATCTATACTTTAAAAAAGGTCGGCTACGCCTTAGATTACTTTTTAGGTTCTGTCTCTTAAATTAAATGCCTGATTGTGTAAACTATTGTGTAAGATAAAAGTAGACTTTATCTTTTAAAACAATATTTTCATTTGCTAGAGCAAAGCTATATGGAAAAATGAGTTCTCTAGACTGGGCGAAAGGGTTATCAGTATTGTGGACGTTAAATATCAGAGGGAAAACACCGACATCCGAGTCAAAACTACTATCCTGCTAAAAGAGCTCCAATAGATAATATGTTTGCTTTTCAACATGGTATTACGTAAGCATAGGACAGTGAAGTGAAGTTTTAGCAAATAAGTAGGGTAGGGGTTAATAGTATAAACAGTCCAGCTTTGTAAAGAAAATAACAGGTTAACCAGTGGCACTTGGCCATTGTTGTCCGTGGCAAGCCCTATTCCACTGAAACAATGTTTCCTTCGACTATTTTTAATACAATTAGTCGTGAAACTATAAGTGGCACTTCGATGGGACACTCTCCATCTCCCTATATGTTTAGCTCTACTAAAAGAATAAATAACGCTTGAGTGTCAAAAAATAAGCCTTACATATCTTATGTTTAGAAATTAAAATGACATTACTTTAAACAAGTGTCGAGTAATCCCAAAAATAAATTATAATTTTGACCATCCCTACATTAGTGGATAAATATGCCTGTGTTATATATTTGTTTAAGAAAATCTACAGAATTCACATGATTTATGTCAATAGGTGTACCCAATTTAGTTTTAAACTAACTTAAACTTTTTCTTGACTACTCAACTTCAGTCACATCAATAGTGTTGTTTTTTTTCTTTATTGCTAAATACCAACACTATACCATAATGCTTGTTGTCGTTCTGGGCTCATATTAACAAGACATAGTAGGTAAGTCTCCTTTTTAGTATAAATTCTGTAAAGTGGACGGTATAAACTTGAGAAAAACCTTACTCTGTAGGGAGCAAAAATAATTTTTAGTCTCTAGGGAGTACAAATCAGCTGTTGTAGACGGTTGTAAACTTCGATTGTGGCAATCGTATCGACCAAAATTATTTATCGATTGATTTATTAGGTAAGGTTTTAGCCTATTGTTGTCGATCGCTTGCCATATCGGTGGTATAATGTACTGTAACACAATCATAATAGACGAAAAGATAGAATACTTACTTAACATCTGCTTGTTTTCATTAGCAAATTAAATTGAAAACAAGTTAGAAGTAGTGTTAAGAGGTTACTGTAAATGAAGTTTTGTAACATAGTTTGTTTAAGTAATGGTGCAATATGAGGGAAAAAATAGTTCACCACACGGGAGAAAGGTGACTTACTGTCTAGCACTGACAGTAGCTCCCAGATAGGGAGAGAAAATAAAGAGTATTTGCAATAACGGGAGGGTTAGACCTGCAATGCAGGGGCTGCGTGTTGGGGTCCGGGAGAATACAAATTTAGTCTACGTTGAATACTTTTTATTTTAGCTTAAATTATTCAATTAAACTTTTGTGAACGGCATAGCGGTTTAGTTGGCAATTAACTCAACCAACAAAACTTTACTTTTTCTGTGTTGTTCCAGTTTCAAGGACTTGAATTAATTATATTAATTGCCACATTTTGTTGCCTGCATTCTTAGGCTTTAAGTGCTCAAGAACCCAAGCAAAACAGGTAATAAATGCAAACTTTATTTACCACATGGCCGGGATATCCTAGAAGCTATTTTTATTTACATTTTGAAGTTAAAGCGTAAGATTTACCTTAAAATTATCGTCATTTCACATACTAAAAGAAAGTATAATATGTTTTCCAAAAATAATATACAATTGCACTTCAGATGCAAAGTCCATAAACAAAATAATCAACATAAATAGCACCAAAACATTAACAATATTATTTTCTATATTTAAATGACAGTAGTTTGTTCTTATCGTAAAAAGTATACATTCGTAAAATTATGTTACCTATACGTCAATTGTAATTTGTTTTAGAATCATTCCTTTTATACAGGCAATTTGTATTACTAGGAGTACGCTCTGAAGTCGCGTATGAGAATGAACGAAGACAATTCCATGCATACAAATAATCCTTCTTAATGGTACCTATTAATTCTATTCTTTCTACATAATCAGTTGCCAGCAAGCAGTTTGAATTTGCTAAAGCCCTAAGTTAGATCAAATTATTAATTTTCACTAAAAGGGGTCTCGACTGTACTTTGGGAAATTGAGGAAGGACCAAAAATGAGGGAATTTGCTTTATCATGATAACAAATGGACAACAGTTAAAAGGTAGGGAAACTTTAAACTTTAGTTCACAATGCAGTACTATCATGTGACAGAAAGTATGATTAAAAATCATGGTCTGAGTTTCACTTCTTCAAATTAAGTATTATTATGAACATATTTTTTAAACCTAAAGGATTCTATGATGCACATGTAAACTGATACATGAACAAATAACATATTTCAATGTATTACTGTAAAAAGGAAATTTCTCAATTCTGCTTCTTAGTAACTTACTATAAAGTAGTCAAGCTATGAAAAAACCTTACAATTCTTTGATATTTTTTATTACAATAAAACTTTCAGACAATAACAGAAAGACTATCTTCTACATCAACCATAAAAATTACAAATCACAAAATTGAAAACAGATGTAATTTGTGTAGTAGCCCTTAGAATTAGAATGAATATTAATACTGTAATGTTTACACAAAAGCTTAACAGATCTAGTAATTAATGCATGAGCACCCTAGGTCTGTTGTAAATATTAATTTGAGGTAGCCTACTTCAGAATTATCATCAATTGTTTGATAGCACAAAATGATGTTTATGTAAAATGCATGTAAGAAAAATCTACTATTTAAGTAAGTTATATCTTGAAGTGTAGGGACCATGACACCAGAAGAAATCCTTTTCAAAATTAAAAAGAATAATTAATTAATCCTGACTAAAGAATTTTCTGAATAGGGTTTTTGCTAGCTTTAGTAGCTTGTACTGTATAGGTAGTATACATACAGTAGCAATAAATACAGTGTAATGGAAATTGAATGTGAGGTAAAAAATAACATGATATATATTTCAATTTGTTTTATTGTCTATGTAATAGTTTATACACAATATTGTAACAGATAATTAATTAGGCCTACTGTACATACAATCAAGAAGTAGGTACTATATTTTGTCTTCGATAATTACTTACATACTGAGCTTAGTATAAAATAAATAAATCTGACAAGTTTGATCAAAATATATCCACAAACAAGCCAACTACAACATTTTAGAATATTCCCCATAAGAATAACATTCGGAGTTTTAAATGAAACATATTTTTAATTTTCTCCGTAACCAATAACCGTACAAAAACACTTTGATACTGTATACTAAATTATTTTTTTAGGCTCTTTCAAAAGGTCTGGAGAAAAATTGGTTAATTTAGTGTTTTAAGGGTAAAAATGGAAAAACCTATTTTTACTCCATAAAATCCCCAGTTAAACCTAGATCCCATGGTCAAATCATGCTGGTTTGCAAATTCATTCAAGTTTATCCCGCACTACACCTTCAAACCAAATTTTATCAAAATCGGACCAAAATTCTATTCTGCTAGTAAAGACCTTTAATTTGATGTGCATGTATGCAACCTATGCTTCTATTTAAGATTTCCTTCAGGCTCCTTGCGGGACGTTCCCATGATATGACAGAAAATTTAAAGTTCCTTTAAAAAGTAGATTTTTAGGTGTGGTGTTGATGTACCAAATCTTACATATTAAAAAAATTTGGTTTTTCTTTTCCGAGTTTGCTTGGTTTTTCTACCCGACCGATTTTCATGATTGAGGTCTCAAATTAGTATGCACGCACAGATTTACCATCAGGCATCGGCATATAATTATCTATAGTCTTACTCGGTTTATACGTAAACAAAATTTGCTCCCCATGTATTTCTTATGGGAGTTAAATTTGGTTTTTCTTTTCCGAGTTCGTTTGGATCTTCCACCTGACCGATTTTCATGATTGAGGTCTCAAATTGAAGGTATGCACGCACATATTTGCATCAAGCATCGGTGTTCATAAATATATATATTTAACTATAATCCAAATCGGTATATATGTAAACGAAATTTTCTCCCCATGTATTTCTTATGGGAGTTAAATTTGGTTTCTCTTTGCCGAGTTCGTTTAGCTCTTCTACCCGACCGATTTTCATGATTGAGTTCTCAAATTGAAGATATACACGCACAGATTTGCTATCAAGCATTGGCATATAATTATCTTTAGTTCAACTCGGTTTATACGTAAACGAAATTTGCTCTAGTTATGTATTTCTTATGGGAGTTAAATTTAATTTCTCTTTGCCAAGTTCGTTTAGCTCTTGTACCCGATAATTTTCATGATTGAGGTCTCAAATTGAAGATATACACGCACAGATTTGCCATCAAGCATTGGCATATAATTATCTTTAGTTCAACTCGGTTTATACGTAAACGAAATTTGCTCTAGTTAAATGTATATTTCTTATGGGAGTTAAATTTGGTTTCTCTTTGCCGAGTTCGTTTAGCTCTTCTACCCGACCGATTTTCATGATTGAGTTCTCAAATTGAAGGTATGCACGCACAGATTTTCCATGAAGCATCTGCATATAATTATCTATAGTCTCACTCGGTTTATACGTAAACTAAATTTTCTCTCCATGTGTTTCTTATGGGAGATTTGGTTTTTCTTTTCCAAGTTTGTTTGGCTCTTTTACCCGGCCGATTTTCATGATAGAGATCTCAAATTAAAGGCATGCACGCAAAGATTTCACATCAAGCGTCGGCATATATTTACCTACTGTATTACTCGACCAAAAAACATAATGAGATTAATTTTCAAATTCTTACTTCAATTTAAGATGTAGTACTTGGGGACCAAGCTTTGCTCGAGGAAAATCATTCCCCCACTCTGCGATGCCAGACTTTACTACTTCCTTCACCATTTCCTACGTCACGGACCTGTTTCCTTCCCTTCTCATACCATTTAAGTATTAGAGATACATTAATCTAACTGCCACAAACGGTTCCCACACTCTGCGATGCTAAACTTTACTACTTCCTACGCCGTGGACCTTTTTTTCATCTTTTTCCATAGCATTTTAGTATTATAAATACATTAATCTAATTTCCACAGACATAACCCACACTCCGCACTGCCAGCATTTACTACTTCTTTCACCATTTTCCATGACTTGGACATGTTTCCATGCCTTCCCATAGCATTTCAGTATTTTAATTTCAGATACCTAAATCTAACTGTTACAATTAATTGGTTTCCAGTTCCCAGACTCCACACTGCTCCCCTTTACTACTTCCTTCACTTCTTCCTACGTCACGAACCTGTTTCCCTCCCTTCCCATTGTATTTTAAGATTGCAGATACCTTAATCTAATCCTCATAAACAGTTCCCACACTCCGGACTGCTCGCCTTGACTACTTCTTTCACCGCTTCCTACGTCGCGGACCTGTTTCCCTCCCTTCCCATTGCATTTCAAGATTGCAGATACCTTAATCTAATCCTCGTAAACAGTCCCCACACTCTGGACTGCTCGCCTTGACTACTTCTTTCACCACTTCCTACGTCTATGACCTGTTTCCCTCCCTTCCATTTAAAGATTATAGAATTTTAAGATTGTAGATACCTTAATCTAATCGTCATAAACAGTTACCACACTCCGGACTACTCGCCTTTACTACTTCTTTCACCACTTCCTACGTCGCGGACCTCTGTTTCCCTCCCTTCCCATAGCATTTTAGGATTGTATATACCTTAATCTAATCGTCATAAACATTTCCCACACTCCGGACCTCTCACCTTTACTATTTCCTTTACCACTTCCTACATCACGGACCTGTTTCCTTACCTTCCCATAGGATTTTAGAATTGCAGATACTTTAATCTAATCGTCATAAACAGTTCCCTCACTCAGGATAGCTCGCATTGACTACTTCCTTCACCACTTCCTACGTCGCGGACCTGTTTCCTTACCATCCCATAGCATTTTAGGATTGCAGATACCTTACCATCCTTATGGAACAGCTGTAGCCACTTTTATTGTTAGTTCTGTCTGGTTTTCTGTAGATGTCGTATTTTGTTTACAATTTGTTTCTATTATTTTAGGGTTAGTTTCTCATTATTTGTGTCTCACTGTTTGGTAGTGAACGAGTTATCGTTTATGATTGAATAGTATTATTTGGTTAAACGAGGTTTTAAATTACTGAAATAACAAGAAACAAATTGTAAACAAAGCACGACATCTACAGGAAACCGGACAGAACTAACAATAAAATTTGCTTCAGCTGTTCCATAAGGATGGGAAATCTACCTAAATCTAATCGTCATAACAGATCCCACACTCCGCACTGCTAAGTTAGTCTTTACTACAATGTGTCGAGTAAGCTTCAGTATAATCATTGCTCAATAGTAACAAGTGATGTTTTTTTGCTTTTGTACTGTATTTTGTAATTTCTAGTATACTGTGGGTAGTTGCCTTTATGAACACATGTGTTACAGCTTACAAGTCTTTTGTTTACTTTTTCCTTGTTATTCAATTCAACCAACATGGTTACCTAGCAACCCATAAGACTAATGTTAAAAATATGTGACTTTCAGTTTTATTTTTCTACGTAGTTAGATTTTTGTTGGCAGTTCTAACTGCAGTAAACTCGTTTTTAGGCCAAAAATAAACTATCTACAACATTTGAAAAAAATCGTCAGAGCCGTTTTCGAGATCTTTCTGCAAGCAAGCAAGCATACATACATAGCCTACATAAAGCAAACATTGCTCGTATTAGAGTATAGGATTTGACCAGTTATAATAATATAATCCTATATAATTTGGTCAAAGAACCTTATGGTGAAATGCCAAATAATTGGCTTTCATTTAAGCTATTTGTTATTCAAATCGGACGAGTTTCAAGCAATTGCAAGGAGAAAACAACCAACATAACAATAATTTTTCATAAGGTTTTTCGATGATTAAAAATCAATAGCTCCAGTATTGTTTATGTCTTTTATATGTCTTAGACTAAGACTCTAAGGAATTTATTTTTGCCTATAAACTAAGTTAGTTTTTAATTTGTGGTACCGGTAGGCTAATTTAAATGCGTTTAAAGGTAATAAATCAGAAGGAATACGGATCATGAAGTAAAACAAAAATATCAATATAGGCTATCAAAAAGAAATCATCGATAATAATGAATGTTCTCTTTAACATACTTTATACCTAACTAACCAAACCTAACCAACCAAACTTGATATATCGAATGAAATAATCTATATACCTAGGCTATCGATCAATATAAGTAGGCCTATATTTAACTTATTTGATTGTATTTAGCCCCACTTGTGAAAGTCTACCCAATTTAATTTTGTTTTCCTATTTCATAAAAACAAATATTAAGTTATTCGCAGAAGATATGCGTCTGGTCCGGCATGGGACGTGGATTAGGCATCCGGTAGTTACTGTCATAACCTAACCTAACCAAGCAAACTTGTTGATAATGAAAAAATTGAGTGAAGGTTAAATTCTGTTCATAAAATAAAATTTTAAATGCCAAAAATTCTAACAAAAGATGTTCAGTTTAGAAGAAATGGCATGCAAAGCGAAATCTTTTGACAAAAAGTTTAAAAGTTACCGATGAGATTCGATTCAGGTACCTCTTGCATATCAGCCAAGCACTCTATCCACTACACCACAAACACCGATGGCTAAACATCGTATCGTTGAGGTAATTGCGTTCTGGGCCCCCACAACCCGGTGACGTCACTGCCGAATGCCTAATCCACGTCCGGTTACCGGATGCGTATTCTCTGTGTGAGTTATTTCAACCCTACTTGTTTAGAAAAACAAATAACTTAAATAGGTTTGGTCTGTGGATTAGTTTTAATTCAATAAGCTTGGTCCAAAAGGGAAATCTGGCCTTTAGGTTAGGGTAATGACTAAAGTTTGGTGTCAACTGTATTTGACGATCGGTAACAGACTAACTTATACAGAATAAACCAACGTCTTTTTTTAGAAATGTTAAGAGATGTTTAGAACTTATCTTACTTGTTATTAAGTTAGGCCTGTCATAAACTAAAATAAACTAATCTTACGCATCCTAACTGCCGCAGCACTGTGTAAAATATTCTTCTTAAAAAGATCGGTACCTTCCTGTTAAAGGGAACATTCATTATTATCGATGATTTTTATCTTGATATATCGATATTAACAAATTGAAACATATCAGCTGACAACTACGATATCTTCTTAAAAAGATCGGTAGGCCTACCTTCCTGTTAAAGGGAACATTCATTATTATCGATGATTTTTATCTTGATATATCGATATTAACAAATTGAAACATATCAGCTGACAACTACGATAAATAAATATAGGCTAGTTCAGTATCAACAAAGGAGGTAATTTGGCTGCACTTTACTTTAGGTCCTACACTCATTCGAATGAAAATATCAATTATTCGATTGTTTCATTCGATATATCGTTTGGTTAGTTAGGTAAGGTTAACCTAACCTAACTAACCAAACGATATATCGAATGAAACAAGATATCGATCGATATTTTCATTCGAATGAGTGTAGGACCTAAAGTAAAGTGCAGCTGGTAAGGTTTAAAAAAATATTTAAATGAAACTGTTATAAACTAACCTAACAAAACTAACAGTACTTTCCTGTTAAAGGGAACATTCATTATTATCGATGATTTTTTTCTCTCGATATATCGATATTTTTGATTTACGATCCAAAACAACAACAACAAATTGACAACTGATCTTGTTTAGGTTAAAATAGTCCATTATATGGATTAAGAAATGGAACTGTTCTAAGCTAACCTAACATACGGTAACCAACCAAACTTGCTGTACGATTTAAAAATTCTGTTTGATAACAGAAAAGGCAAGTTTAACACTGAGTTTTTAAATGTTACACGTTACACAGCAAGTTTGGTTAGTTATGTTATTTTTTAGAACAGTTTCATTTCATTATTGTTTGTTGATACTGAACAATATTTGTCGTAGTTGTTAGCTGATGTTTCAATTTGTTAATATTGATATATCGAGAAACAAATCATTGATAATAATGAATGTTCCCTTTAACAGGAAAGTACCAAACTAACAAACTCGCTGTAACATTTAAAAATTATGTTTAATATTCTCTACTTGCCTTTTCTGTTATGAAACGGACTGGTTGGTTATGTTAAGTTAGCTTATAGAACAGTTTAGTTTCTTAATCCATATAATAGACTATATTTTAGCCTAAACAAGATCAGTTGTCAATTTGTAATTAATTGTAAAGGAAAACAAAAATACTGATAAGAATCGAGAAAATCATGTTCCCTTTAAAAACAGGAAAGTACCAAAAGATCCAAGGCTTATGTAAAATGTTCGGCTGCACTTTACTTTAGGTCCTACACTCAATCGAATGAAAATATCGATCGACATATTGATTAATCGATTGTTTCATTCGATATATCATTTGGTTAGTCGAATGAGTGTAGGACCTAAAGTAAAGTGCAGCCAAATGTTCATATTAAAAAACATAACTTACAATCAAAATTCTAAGGTATCTTAAGCCTACGGTATCGCCTAAAAATGGAACCCGATGATACAATAAGTTGGAGCACAACAATCGGGTAGACTTCCATATCTGTTGGCACAAACAACCGAATGAAATTGTTGATCGATATATTGATTATTCGATATATGTAGCCTATGTAGGCCTACCGGTAATGTATGATGAATGTATCGGATTATGTATGAATCGATGATTGATATATCAATTATTTCATTCGGTAACTTATATCAAGTTTGGTTAATTAGGTTAACCTAACCTAACTAAACTTAATCAAATGAAATCATCGATACGGTATATCAAGCAGTCTATACCGTAAATTGATATTTTGCATTCGAGCGAGTGTAGGATGTAAACTTAAGTGCAGCCTAAGTTTACAGCAGCTTAGGTTCGAACAATAATATTTCATCCGATAAAATATCATAGGCTAAGGCTAAATTGTCTGCGGGACTGCACCCTGAAGATAGGGTAGGTAACCTACTACAACACGTAGGCCTAAGCCTATTGGTACCTAATAACTTAGCTAGATGAACGTTAAATACATTACCTTTCTAGGCCTAGATAGGCTATTAACTTACCTATCTTTGTTTTTTTACTTGCTAGGGAGGCCTACGCTCTATGTCAGTGAATAATGCATAAAATCAGATTGTTAGTTAGACAAACAAAAGTAGGCCTAACTTGAAAGTATATTTGTAATGCAGCATTAGTAACACAAGCAAAAGATTTTAACATAACACTCACTGATATGCCATAAGATAGCTTAGCCTTTGTCAACAGACACACTTGACACATACACTTCACATGACACAGCACTTTCTCGCTTGAGTTTATATTTTTGAAATTCCCCTGTCCGTCTCACCACCAGCCTTTTTCCACTGGCTTGGTTTTAAGGGATCAATGTAGACATATGGGCCCAACTTTATGTCAACTCCAATGTCTTGATCTTCACTTATTGGTTATCTTAGCCTAGGCCTAGTCCTTACTTTGTTATATTGACCCTCGGCCTCAACAGCATTAGGCTATTATAAGTAGGCTAGGCCATTAGCTGTTCAAAGCAGTAGCAGGCTACCATTTTAATAGCCTATTACCGTTCAATAGGCCTAATTAGTGAAGTGCCTATAAGCTGGGTTGTCACATAGTCAACTTACAGTTCGATAAGACTAATTAAAATGTGTCAATAGGTACTACTTAGGCAAAATCCTGAAAATGGCCTTCCTGTTGTTGTTCTTGCGTCCATTGACACACGCGTCAACAACTATATAAGATACTTACAGGTACTAAGTTTACTTGTTGCATTGGTGTAGCCTAGAAAAAGTCAATTCGTCAATTGTTGTAGGTTAAACCACAGATAAAACATACTCGTTAAAGTGTTTAGGCTGAGTAGCTTGAGATTTGATTTAATAAGACACTGGTCACTGATTTGCATTCTTTTAAACATCGATTCGATACTACTAACTTAACACTTTAACCTCAAAGTAAAAGTCTGTTGTCTCCTAGCCCTAGCAGACTGCAGTTATTTACTGATTCTGACTTCTGCTCTGCAGAGTGCAGGCAGACTACGAATTCCTGCTGAAGATATAATTTGAAAAACACTTTAAGAAATAATTATTGGCTTAAAAGCAGGCCTAAGGGGTACAATTTCTTTACTGGGCTTGGGCTTGGGCTATGCTAATATCGATTGAAACTATCGATTCGATTACGATTAGTAACTTAAACCTTCAACGGTCAACGGCTTCGTCGACCGTAGCCGTAGCGTCGTGTAGTCGGACCAAACAATCGTAACCTCTAAACATGTAAAAATGTATTCTTTCATTAGAAATTCGATTGCAATAAATTTCTATATTAGTTTATATTTTTTTAACCACTACCAGTTATATATATTTTTTAAGTATTCTAGAAGTTGTTATAATGTGAATACCGTACAACTGTTACTCTATGAATAAAAGAGTTCATTGGCTAGTAGTTCTCTGTGTCTCAAGTAATCGACAAAATTGTTGCTCGTAAAATGTAAACAAAAAAAAGAAGAAAAAGGTAGCTCTTAATGTTATTCTTATGGGACAAAATTAAAATGGTTATTTAACGATATTTATTTATTTCAGCAAAAATTATCTCCAATAAACAATCCCACGCAAGCTAATATACTATAAAATCTTTGTGCAAAACATCAAGTTGATATACATAGTCATTGTCGAGTTATCGTTGTGCAATGAGATGCATTTTGTCATGTATGAGAATTCACTTCGTTCATTCAATTACAGGGAAATTAAGTAAACGTTTTATGTCAGAAGAGTCATACTAGACTACATCGACCTGTTAGGGTGGAACGGATGGCTCTTTGTGAGCTGTCAAAACAATCGTCCAAGTGTGAACCTTAAACGGGAACAAAACTTGCGACAAGCTCACTCAGCCTAGTGAACGGACATTTTGATACTTTGGTGTGCTAGAAGAGGTGTTTATACTATCTCTTAGCTTTTTTCAGACACAAAAAACTTTTCTAGGTATTTTTATGAGTAAAATGGAACATATGCCATTTTCATGAGCAACATCAGATAATCATAAACTTAAAGAAAGGTAAACTATTGTGAGTTTATAAGTTTGGCTTATATGATATGGAATTAAAAACTTTACTCTATCTACATTGTACTTTACATCTAATCACTTTACATAAATCAACCTACATCTTTTTTTACACACAAAATATGTGGTAAAATAATATGTAATTATATTTCATTAACATAGTTGTGCACTACATTTGTCAACAAAAGCAAGCAATTTGTAGGTGATTTTTCATTTTCAGTTTGAATAAATAATTTCTTGACTAATTTATATAATTTTGGTAACCTAGTTGTTTGCCCTTAATCTGCTACGATCATACATATTATGTTTTCAAATTTAATGCGTCTCAACAAATTCTCTCATTTTTAACTATTCAAATCATTTTTCATTTTACGGATATGTAAAATTAAAATAAACATGAGATAGTACATTAGTAATCTCATTTTTATGTAACACTACTTTACCTTTGCGCTAAAACATTAACTCCATTTGGTTCTTAAATATGTATTTTTATTGGAAATTTAAAACTACTATTCGTAACATATAAGCTGACACATTTCTTCAACTAGTAATCGACTGTTCACTTCAGATTATGATTGGTCAGCCTTTTTTGTGTGATGAAACAAAATTCTACCTAATAGTAACATAAATAATATACATCATGAATAAATGATAAATTAGTTGCTTTAATTGGTCTGTTTTTAATTTTACATTTAATTACATTGAATTACAATTCATTCTAGTATTGAAAACGTTGCTAACTGTAGGCTAAATTTTCCGGAATCATCGAATGATTTCTGTTAATTTCCGTCTATTGCTTGATACAATGAACCGGGTTAAATTAATAAGTGCGATAAAATATCTGCCTCCATTAAAAAATTCTTAGCGTAAAATGTCGGGAAATAAATCGAATATAAGCCTAAAGGTAACAACGCACTAAACCAGTTAATGTGAGAACTTTCCCACTCTGAACGCCATTGGCCTTAACTTTCACTTTATGATACATTCCTTTTCACGCACATACTAAAGAAAATCTTATGCAAGGAATATTAATAGGATTGATTTAGTTTTAGTCCAAAATAAATTGTAACAACACATCTATCTTTTTAATACAACATTTCAACAAATTTAAATACTTTTATTTTTAATCAACTTTCATGTTTAAAACCCATCATTTTTATAAATCTGTTCATGAACAGAATCAATTTAAATTGCTAGAGAGATACCAAGTGTTAACCAGCGCTGGTAGTTTTTATTGGTAAGTTTACATGTAAAATTTTCTATACTATCGTAAACAGGGTAAACTTGCAACAACAGAGACTGACTTCGGTTGTAATGTGATTTTTAAGAGATGTTATACTAATTAGAAAAATTAGATGTATACACATTCATACCAAAGTAAAGGTTTTTAGGACGTGAAGCTTTGATATTGTTTGAATACCGGACAGTATTAAATATGGTAGTAACTATGTTTATCTAAAAATTTTAGATAAAACATGAATGTATTCAAATGTGAATTGTAACTAATTTTTTTTCAATATTTATTATCTCATATTATATGTTAATATGACATACAACAGGTACAATAGACACCTAAATCTAATACTCTTTTCAATAGTAACTTATATTCTTTCCAAAATACTATAATTATTTACCACTTCAAATAAAGAATAGTGAATAGACTGTAAGGCGGTCGTAATGAAATGTTAATGTATTAACTGGATGAATAGAGTATAAATTAAGTTAATTAGCCTATCAGAATTTTATACCCGGCAAGAGCCAACCCCTAGATTAAGATCATTGCTCTCCAAATTGTTACCTAGCCCATCTATAAAACCTAGACCAAAATATAATTAACTGTCATAGCCCCATGAGATTGTTGTAATATAAGCTATAGGACCTAAATATATCTTATTGTAACTTTATTGGAATTTTTTATTATCTATTTTAAGTAAATTTATATTGATAAAATCCATTAATAAAGTGGAGTAGGTTGCAAAATGTCAAGTTTTCAATTAAGTTGTCAATATAGGTTACGGCTCCTGATGTGTAAAAATAAAGATTACCATAAAAAATTTACTACAAAGGTAGTGGAAAACTCATCTTACTTGTGAATCCTTCATTGTACTCAGAAACAAACCCTAGAAAAGTGTTCATAAAGAACATAAAGCTTCCCCTACAAGTAAACATGCCCTCTGATTAGAACAAGTAGTATTGTCAAAGTGTAAATAAGCATATAGTCCTCTAAAACAACACTATCCAACTATGTACTAAATATGTTGAGTATCCAAAACGATTCGATAATACAAATAATCTACTCACATATTCTCAATGTAACACTTCATAATACCGCTCCAATGTTCATAATAACGGCAAAGGAGGTTTTTAGACTGATGCATACAAATATAAATTTACCTCAGTATTTGCTAATTGTACAATAAAGTTCTTTTCATCTTCATTGGTTAAAGATCTGTAGCGAAATTAGTGTATTTTAATGTTTTATTTAATGGTATTCAAAGTGTTTCCTGTTGTAAATGTACACTTCTAGGTCTCGATTAAAACTAATTACTGTGTGTCTAAAAAAATAAAATACTACTCAGCTTGTTAAACTTTGGAAGATTAATAAAGAAAAGAACACAACTGTAAATATTCTTAGTTATTTTACAATTCCATAGGTCTAATAGTGCTTTGAATGAATAATTTGTATGTATTGTAATTTGTATGTGTATAGTAGTTTCATAACACCTAATTTTCCATTAGTACTTATATGAATGTTTTTTAATATTAATTAAATTAATTCTTAAATTAATTTCCTTTAATATATAGTTACAATACATTTTCCGCTACTAGAATTATAGACTTATGAAGTGATAAAGTAAGAGGCTTGTAGATTGGGACGAAAGGTGCGGACGAAATTTGAATAAATGTGGTATTGGGTGGCGTAATCGGCTTACAGTTCTATTGTAGGCGAGGCTGACATGCACCTGGACATGTAGCTAAATAGTTGGCCGGGGATTTGTAAATATTATTAAGATAACAGGATAGTTGCAGATGGACACCATTCCTTCAAAAAAACAGTTAAAACAGAAACTTGAAGTTAAAACGCAGTACAAGAATTTAGCAATTTAGTTTATATAAATTTGTTAGCTTTAAAAATCTGGATGATAACTTAAAAAATAACATTTTAAAACTTTTTAAATCTGTCTGAACAAGGTTGGAGGAAGTTTTAAACTCCTCTGTCAGTCATTGACTTGCTGACAGTATGTGTTGCGGGCATTTTACGTTAAAGTATAAAATTTTAACTTAAGTTTGTTGCTAAACACATTTTTAAACTACGAAAATTGGGCCATCAACTAATATGTAGTCTTATTCAAACTGCCCAAAGTAAATAAAGCTTTCTTCATTTGGATCTCTTTTCAATAGTAACTTATATTCTATCCAAAATACTACAATTGTTTGCCAATACGAATAAAGAATAGTTAATAGAATAGAATAGACTTTAAGGCGGTTTGGCAGTGAATCGATGATTTGACTTTCTGTGTTTGGATTCTGTGCTAAAAATCAGGACGTAAATTATATGATCAATATTGCTCTGTAGTAATTTTCTTTGTTCACAAATACCAGATGCCAAAAAAATACCATTAGGTGTACAGTTCAGGCAAAATTCAATGTTTTATATAAAATGTTGGACTATAAATTACAATGCCATTTTAGCTAGTAACTATAAAACACTACTGGATCAAATGCCCAGTTATATTTCTTTACATCCTAATGTACTGTTTTATTGTAGTTTATTTGTAAGAAAAAAACTTTATTCATTTTGTCAACACAAATTGACAATACATAATTTCGCAAATTCATATTTTCAAAATATGTTTGTTCTGTGTACCAAAACCCTAGCTCACCGAAGTTAAGTTTAACTAGAAGTAGTACTAAGGCGCAGTTCGCCGTGTTATCGCCAGATGGTGTGGCGGCCTTTATAGCGTTATGTTGGCCTAGCCTAGCACAGGCTGCAAAGGATATTGCCAACATCATTACACTATGCAAATGAAAGTTTTGTGAATATGATCGGTGCAGCGTCTACCCAACCCGCTTAACTTGTTATTATTAAAATATAAACAATTAAGTCATAAGGAATTTGGATTTTAACGTAAACATGGTCATTTTTTTCATATTAATCGATACACAAGACTAACTTTATCATGTTCCTTCATTCTCTATGTTTTCTAAAGTTAGTTACAGGTAGTAATTTAGTAAAGGTTTTAGTGGTCGTAATAGTAGTACTGTAATTGGTTTGAGTTAACTATGAACCTTCTGGTAGTCTAAAGGTAGATTCGATTATATATAAGGTCAGCTCTATTTCATAGCATATGAATTATGCAAGTGCTTATACTTTATCTCTACCCATGTATTGATATGAAACTATTATTAATATACCTAAACTGACCTAACCTATAAATAGGAGGGGCAAGTTTATTTATTTCCCCAACAATAAATAGAAAAGGTAAGTAATATATGCATGCAATTAAAAAAACTTAATCAACAAGGCTACCGATGGCTTAAAACACCGACATTTAAGTGACCTATGTTTTTTGTAAATGAAAGAAATAACACTAGGATTGAGTAGGAAAGATATTATTTGAGGGTTCCCTAAATGATATTGAGTAGAGATTTACAGTACACTCAGTACAGATAGTGACCTCTGATTGTAGACATGATGATAGTGACACCTCTGGTAATGGTCAAAGTGCACCTCGACTCCCCCAATTTATGTGTTCGCATTGCAGCTGATTTCACAGTTATTTATCAGTACAGAATGAAACCAAACCACTAGGTTAAAGCCTATTACAATGAAGTTTATAATAGAAGTAATTAATTAGTGTACTAAGAATCAGATTTAAGGGTGCGTCAGTTACTCCAGATTGTTGATATTTTATGAGACTCCGTGAATGGAAGAGTGTTGTTTATTGAATAAGGTACTCAAGTCGCCCCATTGTAATGTGTCAATGCCCATAAACAGTGATATGGTACAATAAAGGCTATATCTTGAGTCGAGAGTGTGTATAAACTCTCAATGGCATAGGTAGTTATTTTAGCTGGAGTTTATCTAAGGTTATTATAAGTTAGTCATAAATTAAATTAATTAGAACCAATTTCCAAGTATTACGAACAAACAACTACAGTATATTAAGTGCAAAATTCCATATGCAAATGGTTAACTGTTAGTTTAAGGAATTGACCAATAAGCTATTAAATGAAGGTTTACCACATTTTAAACTTAACTCTATATTAAATAGGAATTTCTATATATGAACACTTTGTTCAGTTTTATACAGACATTTTTTACAAGTATTTTACTTCTTCTGTAAACTTAATTAATGTAATGTGTGTTACGAAAACAAGAAATTATGCTAAAACTCCCTTACTCGATCATGTCATATCCTTGTTCTATACATTTACTACTGAGATAAAAGAGAAAAATAAATAATTGATTTGAATATATGTTTATCTAGTAAATGTATACGCATATGGGGGGTATAGTTATAGGTATAGGGTATATACAAGAATATTTAACTGTTTTAAATAGATGTTATTTAATTTGTTTTATTTATCGACTCGTTTATAATCAATTTTTAACTCTTGATATTATTTTTATGTTTGTACATTATGCTTGTACTCTGTTGGACATCATGTTTGTATCTCAAAGTTGCTGGCAATGTACTGATACTATTCAATACTACTGATACTACTACAATGTACTGGCTAACGATACTACTCTCTTCTCTGGTGACAGTGATTTTGGTGTTTCCAGGGCTGCAGTCCAGCAGTTGCTGGAAACTGCCTCTGTCTGGTTCAGAGAGAATAAGTTGACTCTAAATGAGGCGAAGACACAAACCATCACATTTAGTTTGTCAAAGAATAATGCTTTTGATCAGCCTGCCAAACTGCTGGGCTTTGTACTTGATCCGCAGCTGAATTGGACTAATCACATTGAGCTCATTTGTAATAAATTGAGCAGAGTAATGTACCTGCTCCGACGTTTAAAAGCTGATATGCCCCAGGAGTTTGTTCGCGTTGCTTATAGGCCTATGGCCTTCTTCCAATCTCACTTACAGTATGGCACTAGACTCTGGGGACATGCGCCTGCTATCCAAAAAGTTCTAATTTTGCACAAAAAAGCTGTCAGGGTCCTCTGCGGAGCCGAGCAGCTCGCGCATTGCAAACCCCAAATTAGGTTAACCAAAATTTTAAATTCTTTTCCTGTTGCAGGTATAACATTTTTTAACACTTTGCCTCTGCAAGTCAGAAGAAAACCTGCTAAGGCGTTTGCAAAAATTGTAAAGGATTGGTTGGTTGCAAACCCATTTTATTCCCTGCAGGAGTTTTTCAAAACAAATCATGACTCAATGAAGTAAAAACAAAGAATTTTAGGAAGAGATTAATTAAATTTATCCCTGCCTGCAGGTATGAGTGTGGTTTTTTAGTTTTGTGCTTTTTTCCTGTTTTGTAAATTTTTACATTTTTCCACCGCATGTTTTACAGTTTTTGAGCGGAGCGAGCGAAGCGAGCGAAGCTCTTATACGTCGACTTTTATGCATTTGGTAATACGCAAACTCCTCCTAGACGGCTGAATCAATCGTTTTCAAATTTTGCATGGTGATAAAGACCATATCGGTGAGTGCCAACATCTATATAGCGTTAAAAAAGTCTCTCAGGAATCCGCCCCACTGGGTCTCAAAGTTTCAATGTAATCCTTATGGAAGCAGTATTTGACACATAAACAAAGACATATGATCAGCTGTTGACTTTTGAATGCAGTAGATAAATAAATAGCTGATAGCATTATTCCACAGATATTAGAACATAAACGGTGGTATGGATCATAAATATAATCAAATGACACTAGCTTGAGGTCCGTGACGTAGGAAGTGGTGAAGGAAGTAGTAAAGGTGAGCAGTCTGGAGTGTGGAAACTGTTTAAGACGATTAGATTTAGGTAGGTATATGCATTCCTGAAATTCTATGGTAAGAGAGGAAAACGGGTCCGTGACGTAGAAAGTGGTGAAGGAAGTAGTCAAGGCGAGCTGCCCGGAGTGTGGGAACTGTTTATGACGATTAGATTAAGGTATCTGCATTCCTAAAATTCTATGGGAAGGGAGGAAAACGGGTCCGCGACGTAGGAAGGGGTGAAGGAAGTAGTAAAGGTGAGCTGTCCGGAGTGTGGAAACTGCTTATGACGATTAGATTTAGGTATCTGCATTCCTAAAATTCTATGGGAAGGGAAGAAAACCGGTCCGCGACGTAGGAAATGGTGAAGGAAGTAGTAAAGGTGAGCAGTCTGGAGTGTGGAAACTGTTTAAGACGATTAGATTTAGGTAGGTATCTGGATTCCTAAAATTCTATGGGAAGGGAGGAAAACGGGCCCGTGACGTAGGAAGTGGTGAAGGAAGTAGTCAAGGTGAGCTGTCCGGAGTGTGGGAACTGTTTATGACAAATAGATTAGGGTATCTGCAATCCTAAAATGCTATTGGAAGGGAAAGAAACAGGTCCACGACGTAGGAAGTGGCGAAGGAAGTAGTAAAGGCGAGATGTTCGGGGTGTGGGATCTGTTTGTGACCATTAGATCAAGGTATTTGCAATCCTCCTATGATGCTATGGGAAGGGACGGAAACAGGTCCGTGACGTAAGAAGTGGTGAAGGAAGTAGTAAAGGTGAGCAGTCCGTGGTGTGGGAACTGTTTATGACGATTAGATTAGGTATCTACAATCCTAAAATGCTATTGGAAGGGAAGGAAACGGGTCCACGACGTAGGAAGAGGTGAAGGAAGTAGTAAAGGCGAGCTGTTCGGGGTGTGGGATCTGTTTATGACGATTAGATTAAGGTATCTGCAATCCTAAAATGGTATGGAACGGAGGAAAACTGGTCCGCGACGTAGGAAGTGGAGAAGGAAGTAGTAAAAGCGAGCAATCTGGACTGTGGAAACTGTTTATGACGATTAGATTAAGGTATCTGCATTCCTAAAATTTTATTGGAAGGTAGGAAAACAGGTCCGCGACGTAGGAAGTGGTGAAGGAAGTAGTCAAGGCGAGCTGTCCGGAGCGTGGGAACTGTTTATGACGATAAGATTAAGGTATCTGCAATCCTAAAATGCTATTGGAAGGGAAGGAAATAGGTCCACGACGTAGGAAGTAGTGAAGGAAGTAGTAAAGGCGAGCTGTTCGGGGTGTGGGATCTGTTTGTGACCATTAGATTAAGGTTTTTGCAATCCTATAATGCTATGGGGAGGGAGGGAAACAGGTCCGTGACGTAGGAAGTGGTGAAGGAAGTAGTAAAGGCAAGCAGTCCGGACTGTGGGAACTGTTTTGGACGATTAGATTAAGATATCTGCATTTCTAAAATGCTATGGGAAGGGAGGAAAATTGGTCCGCGACGTAGGAAGTGGTGAAGGAAGTAGTAAAGGTGAGCTGTTCGGGGTGTGGGATCTGTTTGTGACCATTAGATTAAGGTATCTGCAATCCTAAAATGCTATTGGAAGGGAAGGAAACGGGTCCACGACGTAGGAAGTAGTGAAAGAAGTAGTAAAGGCTAGCAGTACGGAGTGTGGTAACGTTTGTGGCAATAGATTAACGTATCTAAAATACTAAAATACTATGGAAAATGATTAATACAGGTCTACGACGTAGGAAGAGGCTTAGGAAGTAGTAAAGTATGAGCATCAGCATAGTGTGAGATCCGTCTGTGGCAGTTAGATTATATGTTTCTTCAATACTAAAATGCTATGAGAAAGGAAGGAAACAGGTCTATGACGTAGTAAATGGTGAAGGAAGTAGTATGGCTAGCAGTGCAGAGTGTGGGAACTGTCTTTGGCAATTAAATTAATGTATCTGCAATCCTAAAATGCTATGGGAAGAGAGGGAAACAGGTCCACGACGTAGGGTGTGGTGAAGGAAGTAGTAAAGGTGAACAGTGTTGAGTTTGGGAATGGATTAATGTATCTGCAATGCTAAAATGCTACGGGAAGAGACTGTAAACTGTATGTTAATTGATTACGAAGCACGAATCGATACATATTGTCGATACATGCAATCGTTTGCAATCGAAAATTACAACTGAGTTGACAACAGCTGTTTTTACTCCATAGAAGCTAAAAAAAATTTTACTCCCTAAATATTAAAAATGCTACTTTAGACCCGCAACGCATGCATTAAAAACTACTGTTTTTACTGCAGTATGACAAAAACAATATAATATGAACCCTTGATGACTCCGCTCAATTTTGTGGATGCCTCTGCAAACGCCACCTAGTTATTTATCTATTTATTTTGCATGATGTGCTTTATGATGGACTTAAGTTTGTGAGTCAAGAGGAATGGCAACTCTTTTTTGGTAGTATTAGTGACTTGGCCTATTGTAAATAACACTGAACGGCTCAATAAATCTTGAATCTTGACATAGCCTATAACAATATTGTTGATTGGCCGAATAAAATCATTGTATCATTGTATCAATATAAATGAGATGCTAAGGAAAAAGGACAATGCCAGTTCATAAACTGTATTTATTATTTTGCCCTTGAACTCCGTACAAATTTAAAGATTTAACTTTTTTATTAGAATTTAAGTTACCTTTTATACACAACAAACAAAATTAGCCAATAAAATATTTACACTGTAACAGTTGGTACGGATACATCGTGGTTAGATCATTATAAAGGGTGCACCAAAAAAACCTGACGGCTTCTGTTTTGTAATAACTCAGCTTTTATACAAGCTAGAGACCTCATTGTTGTAGTGAACGATTTCTTATGTTATGCCATTTTTAGATTATGTTTGGTGAAAAGTCACTTGGTCGAAAGAAAGTTACTGTCTAGTGTGGTGTGGCGCGGTTTGGAGTCATCGGACCATATGTTTTTAAGGACGAAAGGGGAAACACCGTCACTGTAAACCCGGAACACTATGTGGAAATGCTGATGGGGTTTTTGGTTCCACAACTGCGGATGTTAAGAGGGATAGACATGACCAACACATGGTTTCAACAGGGCGGCGCAACATGTCACACAGCCAATTATTCAATGACAGTTTTGCGTGAGCTCTTTCCCGGTAAAGTGATCTCTTGGTTTGGTGATGTGCTGTGGTCAGCTCGAACCGCAGACTTAATTTTGTGTGACTGTTGGCTGTGGGGATATTTAAAAAGCAAAGTGTTTGTTTCGAAACCTCGAACCATCCCTGAACACAAGCAGTGTATCCGGGAAGAGATTGCTACTATTTCTCAGATGAAGGTGACTGCTAATATGCAAAAATTATGGGAATCCTACGTTTAGGAGATGGTCATCACCTAAGTGATATAATTCTTCATAAATGAAAATGTGAACAATATAACATTATTTAATACATAAAATTGAATTTTGTTCTTGAGTTATTCAGTATTAAAAACCATCAGGTTATTTTGGTGCACCCTAGTTTTACAACAAAGCCATATTGTTAGGTGCCTTAATTGTTTCCTTTTAAGTTGCTAATGTGTGGTGTTTTGTTTATAGTCGTTACTCACTGTTAAAATTAGATTACAGGAGCAATAATATTTTGAGAGTGTATTAATTTGTACGGTTATTGCATTAAGTATATAAGTTAAAAGAGAATTGTTCACAAACCTTTTATTTTACAATATTTAATTATTTTGTATATGGCTAGGCTAGTTTCAGTAAGTTAGTGGCTAGGACAACTTAGAATAGTTAACTCCAAGCAAGGAATTAAAAACAAAAAAAAAGAAAAAACCGCTTTTTCAATACTCTACCTGGAGAGCCAATGAGCATTCTATAGAATGACTGGGCAAAGTATGTAATGTGCTTAATGTTGTTTTATAATTTGCCTGGTTCATGATATGCATCTTATTGATTAAATACGCATTCTATAGAACACCTAAATATATACATTACCGGTAGCATATACACATAACTAATGCCTTAAATCTATTCTCATACAAATAATAATGTCTATATTTGTTTAGACAAATATTGATTGGATTTTTAAAGTGACTAGCTACCCCTTTCAACCTTGCACTTGCAAAACATAGACCTCGGGCCTGTTGGTGGAACTCCAGCAAAGAAAGCATGGGGTGTACCAATATAGTATATGTAAGGGCGAACTGTAGATATTCCTATACTGATAAAAAGAACAGTTTTAGGCAGGGTGTCAGAATCTGAATCCCTGAATCTGACTAGACCTGTCGTCTAGTCCATGGTGCTGCCGACTGAGCACCGGTTTGTAAAATAAATTGTTAACTTGAATCAGAGAAACTTGTATTAGAAATTATTTCCTAAAAGTCGATAAAACATATATGCTTGATTTATTAGAAATAAGATTTTCCCCATTATAAATTAATTTTTTATTAAAACTCATTGAAATTATAGCCAAAAATAGTTATTTGTTTACCAAAATTATCTAACGAATTTTTACTTAGAATACTGCATTTTGGTCATAAATGTTTTCATTACGTCAATTTCAAACTCCATAATGCCAATACATTTAATTTACGGTCACAGAGCAAAGCTCTATTCCACGCTTATCTATAATTTTTCCATAAATAATACTCAATTCAAATCCTCTATAAGCTGACTATACAGAAGTTGTGTTCTCTGGTACATATAGATTTGCAGCTTAGTTTAATTGGCCTGATAATATTTTCTTTTGATAACGTTTCAGTCGAGGAATTTCTTGTTATAGTAATTTATATTAAGAGTTTTGAAACTCGTTCTTTTAAAACTTATATTAAATATAAAACAAGTTTATTAAATTAAAATATTTAATGAATCTCTAATTATGTGATTTAGCATGTTGGTTTTGAATTTTTAAGGTTAACCAATCATAATTTACTTAAATCAACTAAAAATAACAGGAAGTTAATAAAACTAACTTTAAAACACAATTAAACCCCCCTCTGTTTATGTACCTTCCGTAAATGTAACAACACATACTTTGGTAATCAAGAAGTTTTAAAGTTTATAAGAAATGGGATGTAAACAAATAACTTTCATAAATATAATTTTCGTATAAATTGTTTGAATGTACGTTCAGCCCTTGATGTATTGTATAGTAATAGGGTGTGTCATAATCCAGGAAGAATGATTCCAAAAATTTTTAGGTTATAGATTATATCCTTATAACTATTATAATGTTTTATTAGTTTTATTATACTGTTTTATTAGTAGAACCTAAATACATTTTAATCTATTGGCAAAATCTACTTTTCATTGTGAAAATTGCCCAGTAGAATACATTTTTTGAGATAATTTATATCACACAACCTATATCTATAAGAATAGGTTAGTTGTTTAGCAGATATATCTTTTTATTTTTGTGGTCTCTTGTAGTAGCTATCCAGAAATAGATCTCTGTGGGGGGTTACTAAAATGCATACAAACTTTGTTAATTCATCCGATTTAACATTATAGTAGTGTTAATGGTACGAGTGTCATCAATGTTTAAAATGTATGTTTCTTGTACCTGCAATAGTTGTACAGTATATACTCCTAGCTACATCCATTAATGTCTTGCAGCTCTTGAGTATGACAACAATTTGACAAGATGAAAGAAGTAAATTTTAACTTTTAAATCACTTATAACATGAAAAGCTCACCTAAATCATATTTTCACAGCGTTTCTTACAAAAACTAAAATTAAAAATCTTCAGATTACATGTTTAGATTTAAAAAAGTACATAGCGGGACCTATCCATTAATTAAAACTACGATTATAAAGTAAAATACTTCTGTATTTTGTTCGATACGCTTAGTTACCGGTGCTTGGATGTATCAGATATGTTTAGATAACTATCAACATTGTCAATTGTGGGTTTATTTTAACCAGGTCAAAGTTATACAGATGGAACTGCTTTGTATAGTTCACCTCGACAATAGAAACCGAACACTATTTTGCCAAAATATCTCCTTCATCAATTGTTATACTTTGACCAATTAAAAGTTTGAACCCAAAACTTTCAATAAATCCTGTATATTTGAAATATGCACGGTAAATTTAAGAATAATTTACCACTTAACACAAACTTTACATGGCTTAACATGACATTTAATTCTAATGCAACTTGAAATAATAAGATTACAGTATGCACATGTTATTTGAGAATGCTATACTCTAAAGAAAAGAATGATTTGAAAAACATGAAACGTAAGTTTATTCAGCTGAATATGAAGGATATAGAATTTTTAATGGAGGACTGTATTTATTGCCAACATCAAAACTTAAGTTGGTAATAATCTACCGTTCAGATTTTACATTTCGTGCTATAAAATACTCTGAGTGGTCTATCTTAGGCACTTAACAGGGAATATCAAACATGAATGCAAAGACATTACGGATTAGTGTTAGAGTTTTATATACGAATGCAGTCGTAGTATATTTAAACTCAGCAATTGTTGCTCATCGCATTGTTAAAAACTCGATAAGGCTAAATTTAAAAAAAAATTTCCCTTAAAACTCAACATGAAGAATAGTTAGTAGTTAGTAGGTAGCAGGAAGAAAAATATGAAAATTTTGGTCTTAGCTCATGAGTTGCAACTTGCAACTAACTACAAGAATTATTCAAAATGAATGCACGATTTTCATGTGGGCAAATGACAGGTCTTCTATGCAATCTCCTCTTTACAAAGTAATGTGTTAATTTTGTTATTAGCCTAAGTTGGTTGAAAGGGACATATAATTGTTCAGGTATATATTAACTTAATACGAGAGGTCGTCCTGTGGTCGAAACTCGACCAAAAATAATTAATGTACAGACTTCTCTAATTTCTCCCCACACTGTAAATAAAACATGTGATTGGGATTTCTTCCATTTGTTTTGATTTTCTGTTTACATTTTGTTGTTATTTCGTCACCATCATGGCAACCCAGTTGGTCCATGTTAATTTTTTGAAGTTTTCAAATTCGTTTTATGTGCTTATTTTTTAGCTTATTTTAATTTATAAAGGGATTCTGCACATCTACAGGCAAATATCTTTCTAACAGTATGAGTAGATTTTCCCTGCGATGCACACGACCTGAGAAAAAAGGTTTTAAAGAAACATGCTTGCCTATTAATATATAGATAGATAAGAGCCGATGGTAAGTTCTGGAAAACTAAATATTTATGTTAGATTACTTTAACATTCCTACAACTCTATAAAACATATTTACACTAATTAAACATATTCGGCTGTATGATGGCCGTAACCCTGATTTTGTCTAAACTGTACTAACAAAACCAGACTGGTTGACCCATGTCAATCCACCGGCGCCGTCTCCGTCTTACCGAGGCGTCCTGGACTGCTGATGGCATTACCTTACACCCACGGGGCGTCCTCACTAAGAGGGTAGATGTCTTGAATTTGTTAGTCTACTTAACCAATACAGTAAACTGCAACAGATATTATCTCATCAGAGAATTTTGTTGTTTGAAGACGATATTACAAATACATGAGTCTGATTGCAATAACACAAGCCCATATACCTTTACCAACGAAATAAAACACTATTAAACCAAATTTAGATAACTGTTGTAGTATACACCCAAACCGGTTAAAATAACTTGAAATATCAAGTTATCTAATTAGCACAGTACAATAAAAAAACCAAAGAGAAGCTAACATTTAACTCCAAACTGGTCAATACAGTCCCTGTAGTGTATGGTGGAAAGTTACACTATAAGTACTTTATAACAAAAAAATACCACCTAGAGTAAACGCGAAAAACCTTAACGAGATTGTGAATTTCCACATAGATGGCAAAAGCCGGTCTTTTGAGAGGACTTGAATTCCAGTAAGAATCAAATAAATACAATTTACATAATAATAACAATTTGTTTTATTAATATGCAGATAGTTATCGTAAGCTCTTGACTTAAACTATTAATTTTTACATATTTTTAAACAAAGACTACTCTTAATTTAAAGCCTAAGTTAATTTGTAATGCTTATTATATGTTACTGTATGTATTATTATAATATTATTATATGTATTGCTTTGTATATTAGGAAGAGTTTGTATGACATGAATGTCTTGTGGTTTAATAATACGTAGAGTAGGCTAGTTGAAACTCTGAACCTTTTACACATTCATATGGTATTAACAGAGAAGCACGTACAAGAAGCTAAGGCTGAGTCCGACTGTATCTCTGACTTGCAATAAACTCCGTGTGTTATAGAGGTTACCTGCGTTGTTAGTATTATGTACTTTTCCTAGGCCAACATTCCGTATGTATTTCATTATTGTATGCATGATTCAAAAGTAAAATTTAAAACAACATAATTAAAGCACATTTGGCTGTGTTAATTCTGTAATTTATTTTTGTTATGTTAACTCAGCATACATAAAAAGATATATAATGCATTTAATGATATTTTTCTTAAACTTTCAACGAAAACTATTACGTTTTTCCAGCTAATATAAACATTAAAGCTAAGGTTTAAGGATAAAGCAATTAAGTTGTCTGCAGAATCATGCAAAGTAATTTTGCAGTGCAAACTTTTATTGCACTATAAGTAATTATATAATTTGGTAAATAATTCCAAAATATGATCAAAAGATCTATACTACAAATGAATTAAATTGCTTAATTGATGGTTTCGAATAACAGATCATGTATTCGATTGATAAAGGCAATGTAACTCAGCTAAATTTATTTAAAACAATATTTGTACACATAAATTAAAACGTTTTGGTAAGCAAAACACTAAGTAGGTATCTAAAAAATATAAACAAGTGCAGTTTTCACTTATATGCATAACTAGGTGGCGTTCGCAGAGGCATCCACAAAATTGAGCGGAGTCATCAAGGGTTTATATTATATTGTTTTGGTCATACTGCAGTAATACCAGTAGTTTTAATGCATGCGTTGCGGGTCTAAAGTAGCATTTTTACTCTTTAGGAAGTAAAAATAGTTTTATCCTCTATGGAGTAAAAATCACCTTTGTCAACTCAGTTGTAAATTTCTATTGTAAACGATTGCATGTATCGAAATAAGTATCGATTCGTGCTTCGTAATTATTTTACCCTACAGTCTACAGTCTCTTCCCATAGCGTTTTAGCATTGCAGATACATTAATCCATTCCCACACTCAACACGCTCACCTTTACTAATTCCTTCACCACCCCCTACGTCGTGGACCTATTTCCCTCTCTTCCCATAGCATTTTAGGATTGCAGATACATTAATGTAATTGCCAAAGACAGTTCCCAAACTCTGCACTGCAAGCCTTACTACTTCCTTCACCATTTCCTACGTCATAGACTTGTTTCCTTCCCTTCTCATAGCATTTTTGGATCAAAGATACATCAATCTAACTGCCACAGACGGTTTTCACACTATGCTCATACTTTACTACTTTCTAAGCCATTTCCTACATCGTGGACCTGTTTTCATCACTTTCCTTAGCAATTTAGTATTTTAGATACATTAATCTAATTGCCACAAACATTCCCCACACTCCGCAGTGCTAGCCTTACTACTTCTTTCGCCATTTTCTATGTCGTGGGGATGCTTCCATCCCTTCTCATAGCATTTCAAAATTAACCTAACTTCTACAAACGGTTTCCAGTTCCCACACTCCACACTGCTCACCTTACTACTTCCTTCACCTCTTCTTACGTCGAGGACCTGTTTCCTTCCCTTTCTATAGCATTTTATGATTGCAGATACCTTAATTTAATCGTCATAAACAGTTCCCACACTCCGGACAGCTCGCCTTGACTACTTCCTTCATCACTTCCTACGTCGCGGACCCGTTTTCCTCCCTTCCCATAGCATTTTAGGATTGTAGATCCCTTAATCAAATCGTCATAAACAGTTTCCACACTCCAGACAGCTCGCCTTGACTACTACCTTCATCACTTCCTACGTCGCGGACCCGTTTTCCTCCCTTCCCATAGCATTTTATGATTGCAGATACCTTAATTTAATCGTCATAAACAGTTCCCACACTCCGGTCAGCTCGCCTTGACTACTTCCTTCATCACTTCCTACGTCGCGGACCCGTTTCCCTCCCTTCCCATAGCATTTTAAGATTGCAGATACCTTGATCTTCATAAACAGTTCCCACACTCCGGACAGCTTGCCTTGACTACTTCCTTCAACACTTCCTACATCGTGGACCTTTTTTCCTCCCTTTCCACAGCATTTTATGATTGCACATACCTTAATCTAATTGTCATAAACAGTTCCCACACTCCGGATAGCTCGCCTTGACTACTTCCTTCATCACTTCCTACGTTGCGGACCCGTTTTCCTCCCTTCCCATAGCATTTTATGATTGCAGATACCTTAATCTAATCGTCATAAACAGTTCCCGCACTCCGGACAGCTCGCCTTTACTACTTCCTTCACCACTTCCTACGTCACAGACCTGTTTCCCTCCCTTCCCATAGCATCATAGGATTGCAAATACCTTAATATAATGGTCATAAGCAGTTCCCACACTCGGGACAGCTCGTCTATACTACTTCCTTCATCACTTCCTACGTCACGGACCTGTTTCCCTCCCTTCCCATAGCATCATAGGATTGCAAATACCTTAATATAATGGTCATAAGCAGTTCCCACACTCCGGACAGCTCGCCTTGACTACTTCCTTCATAACTTCCTACGTCGCGGACCCGTTTTCCTCCCTTCCCTTATAATTTTTGGAATGCAGATACCCAAATCTAATCGTCATAAACTGTTTCCACACTCCAGACTGCTCACCTTTAGTAAATCCTTTAGCACTTCCTACGTCACGGACCTCAAGCTAGACCCGTTATATTGTCGTCATATTACTGATGATATTTATGATTCATACCGTTTCTGTTCTAATATCTGTGGAATAATGCTATCAGCTATATTTCTCTATCTTCTGCATTCAAAAGTCAACAGCTGATCATATGTCTTTGTTTATGTGTCAAATACTGCTTCCATAAGGATTACATTGAAACTTTGAGACCCAGTGGGGTGGATTCCTGAGAGTTATTTTTAACGCCATATAGATGTTGGCACTCACCGATATGGTCTTTATCACAATCCAAAATTTGAAAACGATTGATTCAGCCGTCTAGGAGGAGTTTGCGTATTACGAAATGCATAAAAGTCGACGTATAAGAGCTTCGCTCGCTTCGCTCGCTCCGCTCAACAACTATAAAATAACACTTTTTACCTATATTTCACATCATGATCATAAAAACTATTTAAATTCATGGGAAATTAATAGTTCTGTATTCTTCTTCGCCTGATTAACATATTGTTGAATAGTTGCAGGTGATATTCTCGGGCAGGTAGATCGGCTTACATCCTCCATTGTGATATTGCTGATATCGGATCCAACAAGGTGTAGATGAAACCCTTTTTTGCAGAATTAAATCTTCTCATTTACGATTATCCCCTATAGGCTTTGACATGTCTAAAATCTAGCTATCTTGGAGTTTATCTTACTATTAATAAAAAGTAAAAATATTACAATATCTCCTCATTTAATATACGCATGTGTAAACCAATACCGTACTAACGTATTATTAGATCAACTTTATATTTTTTTTAGGAATAAATACTTTTACTTTTTAAATAATGTTACAGATTTACTATCATGAACAAAACATTACGTTACTCAAAGTAAAACCATTTATTATAGGGCCTATATTCTAGATATATTCTATTTTAAAGCGTTTACACCAACAGTTTAGTTTTTATAAACAGGCAAATCCAAATAATGTTTTGACTTATACCATAGATTAAACATACTCCCTTAGGGTTACAATTTTTAATCTAAGTATGTTTAATCTATGCTTAGTTAACCAGAAAACCAATATAAACATTGCGGATTATGTTTAACGAGTTTTGTACAGTTAATTAGGGTCCAGCATCGATCTGTTTAACTTTACAATACGTATACTTCGAATACATTTACCGCATGCATAAGCTGCACCATTAAATAACAGTTTTCACGACATTTTACCTAAGTTGTAATGAATGAAGTACGCATGTAAAACATGGAATTTTACAATTTATGAAAATATTCTCTATCTTTTGACAATAGAAAATAAAATTTACCAGAATGTTCTCTTGGAGACAGTTTTTTAGTGTGATTTTGCTTACCCAACCATACAACCACACAGCAAATATGGGACAATTTATTTAGGTAAAGCCTGGTATTCCAGGTTACAGACAGTACTGTACTGTTATAAAATCTGTATTTAAACTACCATCGGTAACTTCAATCTTCCAAGAACAATACAGCGCGCACCATTGGACGATATTTTAATAAATATTTTATATTTATTTAACTCCATTTTGTATGGGTTTTTCTTTTGGGGTGTCTAACGTTTCTCATAGTTAAAAGTCTTATGGTTAGGTTTCATAAAATCTTGTTCCTGGTGTGGATTAACGTCCGCACAGGTGAGTACTACGACTATCCGCAGTACTATCCTGATAATTAGACCATTTCGTATATACCAAGGCAAACATGTGGTCCGGATTCCACTATAAACTGTAGGTCCCTTAGTTGCCATTAGCTGTATGGGCTATTAATTAACAGCTGTGGCTAAGGAATGTCGGCCTTAGTCACTAACAAGACTACAAGATCGCGCCACTCATCCAACACTCATCTCCACTCATACTTGGCTTAAAATACATACTTTTTATGGTCGCCATTTCATTGATCAGTATTAACAGTATTTACAATGGACTACGGTAATACTGTAGATACTGGTAATAGATAACCGTTGGAAAGATCTGAAAAATAAATTTCATGTTTGCAAAGAGACGAGAGATATAGGTAAAATTTAAAAATATCTGATTATGAATCGCAAATACAGTTATGGTATCCAGACACACGGCCATGAAAGAGACCCATCAGATATGTCGAGAGGTTTAATCTCAACATTAATTTGAAGATGTCATTTTAGATAAGAGCATCCCATAAACTGATCCTTCCTTGGGCCGGTGTTTTGGTTTTATGTCAACCCATTTCCCTATCTTAGAAACTGCGGTTTGGCTATGATTTTACACATATCTTCAATACCTCTTCGTTTTAAAAACGAAAAAAATGTAAGATGTTATTATCAATTATCATTATGTGATGATATCTATTAGAAATTTCCATGATGATTTATAATAGAAAAATGTTTATGAATAATTTGTTGTATAAGGTTATTATGATCATTCTTAGATTTAAAATGTTGAAATATTCTTACTAAGACCATGCCAAAATTTACAACTATTTTATACATGTTTAGGTAAACCGTAAAATAGTTTTGTTTAAGATAATTTTAAGATCTGATTTGAAATACAACAACCAATGTTGTCCTTTACAAATTATCATTGATTTTTTCCTAACGGCTTGCTTGTTTTGAAGATAATATTATACGGTACAACACATCTCATTTTAGCGAATTTCCCTATAGGGAAGTAGCTATTACCGTAGGTGGCACGCTAAGACCTAGACCGTATATATATATACGTTCGTGAACGCGATAACTAGAGTAATTTTTGTCCGATTTTGATGAAATTTGGTTTAAAGGTGTAAAGCGGGATAAACTTGAATGAGTTCGCGAACCAGCACGATTGGACCATGGGAACGGGGCTTTACGGGGGGTTTTATGGGGTAAAAATTGGTTTTTCTCACTTTTGACCCTCAAAACACAAAATTTCCCAATTTCTCTTTAGACCTTTTTAAAGAGCTTAAAAAAACAAATAATTTAGTATATAAAAGTATTTTTGTTCGAATATTAGTAACGGAGAAAATTAAAAAAATTGTAAATTTAAAATTCCCATGTTATTCTTATGGAGAGTATTGTCAAATGTTGTAGTTTGCTTGTTTATGAATATATTTTGATCAAACTTGGCAAATTTATTTATTTTGTACTAAGCTATCAATATTTTACTCAAAAACACACTTTATTAGTTTCCTTGTAGCAGCAAACCTAGGTACTCGTTAAACCTAATGTTATTAAAATATATTTAACTGAAAATCAATTCAGACAAATGGAAATTCGCTTAGTCGGCAGGTTTGCTGCGGCGGGGGTATTATTTCTTCTTTGGGGAGTAGAGGGCAACTTGCTTTTAAAGCTGCTCAAAGCCATACAACACGAAAGGATTACAATGAATAAGTTACAATATAATGCAAGACTTTGGTAATTTATTGAAATAGTAAAGTTTTCATATAACAATTTAGTTTCTTTATTCAAACATTGATTCAATGTATCTACTACTTTGCAAACACTCTTTCCATGTAAGACAAAATAAAATGTATTTGAAATATAGGTTACCGTTGGAAAACTATCAACTTCAAAATTCACCTACGATTTTCTGTTATTGGCTGTTGTTCTTAAGAGTCCTTGGAGGCTACCGGCCATCTTGTATAGTTTCAAACAGCTACCAAAGAGTTGCTAATTATAAAAAAATATTTTTCCAAATACCAAAGAGGTTATAGTTTAAATATCCAGTGCACTGTGAGATTGGAAATTTTCGATGGGGTTTTGAGTTGTTTTCCAAGGGAGTCCATGGAAGCTAACGGCCATCTTGGATTTGCCCACCATAAGAGCAATGTTAATTTCGTTAAATATCTAACATTATTTTTTCAAATACCAAAGTAATTTAAATCTAGTGCACTGTTAAATTAAAACATTGTCTTCGTATTTTATTAATTGTTTTATGAGTTAGAACGTCTATGCTCCAAGGACTCTTAAGCAAGTAGTCCTTCATTTTGAGACTGAGTGCATAGTATGACATTAGAAATTGTCATAATTAGTGTGTACACCTTTTGGGAAAAATATAAATAAATATTATTGAATGCCTAGTACTTTAAACAAACTATATAGGCCTACATAAATATAGAAAAAATACATATGCCAAAACTGTATAAATACTTGTATTTTATTTGTTTAAATTATATTTCCTTGTTTAGTTTAATTGGTGTACAGGAAATATTTTTATCAAATACAAACTTAAATTAGAGTACAAAAGTATTAATTATTTTGCCACATCTTAAAAATCTTTTCACACTAACATGAATAAAAATATTATTTTTGAGGAATGGTTAAATAAATTAACATTAACACATGATTGCCCTCATGCAATAACAGCTTACAACCCACTAGAGGTTTTGTACACAGGCTTCAGCACGGTATGCTAACTGAGCATATTGGAATACCAAACACATACTGCACTGTGTATTGCATCGCTGTATCATACTGCCCAGCTTTTACTTTGATTAGAAGAACATTTGGGAAATTTCAAAAAGAAATTTCAATGGAAAATGCATTATTCATCTCATATCCTATCTTATAAGCAAGCTTGACTACGTACGAAGATCTGGTATTGGGGGGCGATACGGCTTGCCGAATAAATTTTGCAAACAAAAACTAAATAATTTATCACAGTATTTTGGGGTATTTTTTTGTAATTTGACGGGTATATGCGAACGGCTATAAGTTTCTTGCACGTTGGTATTTTTTTGCAAGTGTGAAAACTAAATTCCATCTACATGATCTCAAATTGTATACATATTATATCAAAGCCACACTGTGTAACGGTCCAATCAAACGTCAACACCTGCGGCCTGAGCGACGCTACTACTCGCATTTTTCAACTTTGTTTCAACAAGGCTTTACTGATATGTCACTAACAGTGTTTTTCAGTTCATTCCTAACTTTTGCTGATTTATAAAAAATCTATGAAAATGTTTATTGACACTTTCTTAGTTAGGACGAGAGCTCGCCCCGTGGTCGAAAACTCGACCAATAGTATATATTGTGCAAACTTCTTTATTTTTATCGCACGCTGTAAACAAAACATGTTTTTGGAATTTCTTCCATTTGTTTTGATTTTCTGTCTATATTTCGTTGTTATTTTGTTACCAACATTAAAACCCATATGGTCCATGTTATTTTTTTTAATTTCAAATTCAATTTTTGTGCCTATTTTTTTGTATATTTTAATTTATAAAGGGATTCTGCACACCTTCAGGAAAATATCATTCATTTGGTACCAACCACGTGTAATTCGGTCTAGTAGTATGGTTAGGCTAGCTGTCACAAGGTTTGCAAAAGTTTGTTAGTATATAAGATCAAATTACCAAAGGCTCTTCTACATAGTGTGATTATACTGTCAAAATACATTTTCCCATATGTCATTGAAATAAGGCATAACGATGTATCGGAGATATTCTGGGCTACTAAAGGTTTGCTCGAGACAAACTCATTACTGATAAAGGTTGGCTGTGATTTAGAGAAAGCATTTGATGTAATTGATTTTCTGTTTCCCATTTGTAAGGTCCTTTAATCTGCCGAGTGTCATTTAATTGATCTTGTATTTACGTGATAAAGTTTTACTAAGGGTAATTCGAATTTACAAATTGACAACTGCCCAAACATACACATTGACTAATTTCATATTACTGTTTTTTTTATATATTTATTACCATTTAATAATAGAATTGAAGACAAGTTGTAGAATTATCATCCACGTCTGGAATTCAGCATTAACTTAAATGAAGCAAGGTAAGCCGCCTTGCGTACTCGGCGTCAAATTACGCAACACAAATTTATTTCATCCCCACCACTAAACTGCGACTCAAGTATTCCAACAAGTGCTAACTTATACGATTTAACTATTACCCACTTTTGGTTTCAGTAAGACAAAATAAATCATGACGTGAAGTAAAGAAACGAATAATGACTATGTTTTTTTGCCCAACATTCACCCCAGAACCATTACACATTACTTCAGCCTAAGCTTAGAGGGTGTCGCTTAGGCAAAATCCATTGGTGATTGGCGGGAGTAAAACCCGGGAACTCGATTATCAAAGTCCTGCACTTAAACATTAGACCCGTTAATGATAAGGTTACTGCTAACACCCAATGATGCATTACATGGAATAGGAGCTTTCATAATTGAGCTTTATGCAAAAATAGCCTATGCAAATTTATACAAATCTACTTATTAAATTATTCTAGTAAATAAAGTACAGCTTAGCACCCTGAATATTCAATTTTTAATAGAAGTGACATGTTTCGGACATAAGTCCATTTTCAAACTTCAATTAACATTAAATACTTAACTTTTGTTTATATTGGTTGTTTGTATATTATATATATATTACATTATGTTAATTTAATATATCAGCAGTTCTATTACGTGAACACCTATAATAAAATCTCCTTATTCTATATAATTTGGTTAAAATATTTTTATAAAACTAAATCTAGAGTTTAGCTGGACCAATTTGATTAATTAATGGACCGTTGGAAACCTTAATTTGTATAGATTTGCATGTAGTTAGAATTTTTTTATGTTTTATCGTAAAAAATACGTTAAAACTGCTTTTTCATGTTTCAATTTTTAGCCAACTTTTGGCTGCCTTTTTTAAGTATTTTCAAGAAATTTATAGAAGTCATTTGTACGACAATTTTACTCTCTTTCAATATATTACATCAACTTTGGTCGATTTTCCGACAATTTACCAACTAATTGGCAAATAAGTCAAGCGATTCCGAATCTAAAGTTGTTAGAAAATACTGAATTAGAGATATCTTTGTTAAACGTTGTACAACTAAATCTAGACTTCTACTCGACCGATTTGGTTAATAATGGGTCGTTGGAAAGCCTGGTTCGCGTTGATTTGCAAATCATTATGACAGTTAATAAGGATTTGTCATCAACATATGATTTCAACTTACATGGTTTGTGTTATTGTTTTTTAATGTTTATGTTTATGTTTATATATTTTTCATTCAGTTGAAATGGTTGAATAAAATAGGTTGTACATTCTCTTGTATCATGTTTATTATATAATTTAAGGACTTGATAACTGGCGACGAGGAAAAAAAAAATGGAGTCAACTGACATTACATCACATTTAAACAGTTACAAAAGGATAAGAACTTCAATCAAGACACAATTGACTAAATTAACAAACAAGCTGAACAATCATGAAATTGATCCTAGGCAAGTTGACGAACGTCTAGAACTTCTGGACTCAACATGGACTAAATTTCTTGAAGTACAAGAGAAAATAGAACTAATAATAAACGATACAGAACTGGATGAAGAAGTAAATTGCAAGATGGACATTGAAGAAGTATTCATTAAGTTGAAGATTATGTTGAGGCAAATGAAACCTATTTCACTTTCGAATACAACTCAAGAAATCAATGGTAATGCAAGCTACTCTACTGGCAATACAGCTTCAACATCCCATATTTCATTTGTACCTTTCAGTGAAGATGAATCTTTTGACAATTTTACAAAAAGACTTGAAGTATTTATGCACCTGAAACACATATCAGATGAAACTACAAAGACATTCACCCTACTTAATGCCCTACCTCCTATGTTACATCAAAAGCTCTACAACATTTGTGCACCTGAAACGCCACTTCAGAAAGATTATGATGACCTTACAGCTTTATTGAAGCAATATTTGAATCCTCAACCAAGCGTTTGGGCACGGCAACATAATTTCATAGTACGAGAGCAAATGATAGGTGAATCCGTTACAGATTTTACAGTTGAACTAAAGAAACTGGTTACTCCTTGTAAATTCAAATGTTCTTGTGGAAAATCTACAGCTGAAACTATGCTACGTTTACAGTTCATCAGGGGATTGCGAGACGCTGAGATAAGAACAAAACTACTACAAGTAGAATCAGACAAGACCTTCCAGGAAGTTATAAATACTGCTAAGATAATGGAACTATCTAAAACTGAAAATACAATGATTACATCTTCACAACATAAAGCCGAAATTAATCAAGTGATCTCAAAGCCTACTAATAAACAATTCAATACAAACAGTGAAATGAGAACTAAATCTACAGGACACAACAACAGTTCATTCACATTCCAATCACTTAAGGGAAAGTGTTACAGATGCGGTGACGAAAAACATAAAGCTAACAAATGTAAATTTACTGAACACTGGTGTAGAAAATGTGGAAAGATGGGTCACATCGCTCGAGTGTGTCTGAGCGAGAATTCCATAACAAAATTTAAAAACTTGAGAAACACATGTCAAGCTGATGTCTTACTTGAAGAAGATGAGTCTTATGAAATGAACTTAATAACTTCAAAAAACTCAGATAAGTTTAATTTGAAGGTGGACATTGAGGGAAATGAAATTACGATGGAACTAGATACTGGCGCCGCATTGAGCACCATATCTTACAAGGATTACATGAATCTAGGATTAAACAAATCCATTCACAAAACGAAAGTGGAACTTCGCACTTATACCGGGGAGGTTTTTGAGCCTGTTGGATATGTATTTGTGAAATGCACGTACAAAAATCACGATTTCATTGGTAATCAACAGGAAGGTCGATCCTATCTTTGGACGTGATTGGATAAGGGAAGTTAAACTAGATTGGGCTGACCTTAGGAGTATTACAAGTTCTCACACGCATGCAGATATCGATAGACTGATTGAGAATTACAAGGATGTATTTGATCAAAATATCGGTGTTATTCCCGAGGTAGAAGGTCATATACAACTACTTGAAGATGCCAAACCAGTTTACATGAAACCTCGTTTAGTGCCATATGCTTTAAGACCTAAAGTTGAAGAAGAACTGGACAGATTGGAAAAAATAGAAATCATCTCGAAGGTCGAACAAAGTGATTGGGGAACTCCAATCGTTCCAGTCGTGAAACCCAGTGGCAAGGTCAGAATCTGTGCAGATTTCAAAGTGACTTTAAATAAACAAATTAAGGACATCAAATACCCTATTCCACGTATTGAGGATATTTTTGCAAAAATGAGTGGAGGTAAGTACTTTTGTACACTAGACATCAGTAACGCTTAATTACACATGGCAATGGACCAAGAAAGTGCGCTACTTCAAACAATCAGTACACATAAAGGACAGTATAAGGTAAATCGACTCATGTTCGGAATTAAGACTGCTCCAGCCCTATGGCAAGGGTTTATGGACAAAATACTTTCTGGAATTGATGGCGTTCAGTGTTTTTTTTATGATATTATTATTCAAGGTTCGACTGAGTCTGAGGCTCTAACAAGGCTAGAAAGTGTTTTGAAAGTCATCAGGAGACACAACCTCAAACTAAATAAAGACAAATGCAAGTTTTTTCAAACACAAATTGATTACCTTGGACATACTATAGATCAAAATGGTCTACACAAGAATAAGGACAAAGTGGAAGCAATCTTAAAATCACCAAAACCGTCAAATGTGTCAGAGCTACGAACATTCCTGGGCTTGACTAATTACTACCAGAAATTTATCCCCAACTTGAACACAATCTTGAATCCACTACTCAATCTATTAAAGGCGCACACTAAGTTCGTTTGGACCAGAGAATGTGATAAATGCGTTGAAAAAGTTAAGGCTGAGATAGCTAGTGACCGGGTTCTTGCTCATTTTGATCCAAATGAAACCTTAGTGCTAGCCACGGACGCTTCTCCAGTCGGATTAGGAATTGTTCTTTCTCACCGATACAAAGATAGTACTGAACGGCCAATTTCATTCGCTTCTCGATCTCTCACTGCAAGTGAAAAAAAGTACAGTCAGATAGACAAAGAGGCACTGGCGATTTACTGGGGATTGAAGAAGTTCTATCAATATTGTTATGGCAGAAAGTTTATCCTTGTAACAGATCATAAGCCACTTGTTTCAATTTTTGACCCATACAGAACCTTACCTACCATGACTGCCACGCGTATTTTCAATTACGCTCACTTCCTCTCTGGCTTCGATTATACTATTGAATATAGGAACACCAAATCACATGGCAATGCCGACTACATGTCTCGCTTTCCTAATGAGCATCCACCGACAAATCAAATTGATCAACATGAAGCATTTTTCATTAACCAAATTGAATCAATGCCTGTAACACACGAAAATATTGCAAATGAAACATCAAAGGACAATGACCTAAAACCTCTTTTGAAAGCACTTCAAGATGGTACTGATTTAGAACATATTGGCTTGAAGAATAATGAGTATTCACTTCATGATGGCTGCATTTTTCGTGGTTCCAGAGTAGTAATTCCTGAAAAACTGCAAGGAAAAGTACTCAATGAACTTCATTTAGGACACTTAGGAGTTGTGAAAATGAAAAATCTTGCAAGAAGTTTTTGTTACTGGAAACACATTGACCGTAACATAGAAGATCTAGCAAAGTCTTGTCGTCCATGCTGTTTGAAGCAGAATCTTCCTGAAAAAGTAGATGTCCATCCTTGGCTGGTTCCATCAGGACCTTGGCAACGAATACACATCGACTTTGCAGGTCCAATTTATGGGCAATACCTTTTTGTTATCGTTGACGCCTATTCAAAGTGGGTTGAAGTCATACCAACCAAAACTACAACATCTAATTGGTGCATTCAACAGCTCAGGAAACTTTTCTCTACCTTTGGTTACCCGTTCACGTTAGTCTCTGACAATGGTCCTAACTTCACATCATCTATCTTCAACCAATTCCTACAAGCTTGTGGCGTCACACACAAATTCTCTGCCCCCTATCACCCTGCAACCAACGGACAAGCAGAGAGATTTGTTCAGACTGTAAAGAAACAGTTAATAGCAATGGAGAATGATGGAGGAGATTTGCACTTCAAAATAAATCACATCCTAATGTCACTAAGGAATGCCACAAATGCTACAGGGTCCTCAGCATATGAACTTATGTTTGGGAGACGAATAAGGACAAGGCTGGATCTTATGAAGAAACCCCAAGATCACACAGAAATGCCCCACGGGTGTACCAAAATGAAAAGAGAGTTTCGGGTGGGGGACAGGGTTCAGGTGCGCAATTTCGGAAAAGACGGAAAGTGGAAATTTGGAAACGTAAGAAGGAGAGAAGGATTGGTGCATTATCAAATCGAGATGGACAATGGGCAGATTTGGAGAAGGCACATTAACCACATTCGGCCGTGTAAATTTGAGGGGGAGGATTAATAAGGATTTGTCATCAACATATGATTTCAACACACATGGTTTATGTTATTGTTTTTTAATGTTTATGTTTATGTTTATATATTTTTCATTCAGTTGAAATGGTTGAATAAAATAGGTTGTACATTCTCTTGTATCATGTTTATTATATAATTTAAGGACTTGATAACAGTTTTATTTTATTTAATATTTAGGTGAAAAAATACAAAAATACCAAGAATACTTTAAAAACTGCTTTTTCAATTTTTTATTTTCAAGTTTTTATTTGTAGCTAACTTTAGGCTGCCTTTATTAAGTATTTTCAAGAAACACAAAATAGTAATTTGTATGAAATTTTATTCGCTTTCAAAATATCAGCGTCCACATTAATCGATTCCTCACCATTTAAAAGTTATTTGCAAAAAAAATAAACAACTTCCAAATTTATAGTAGTGAGAAAATGTAAATATACAGTTCTACTGGTCTAACTTTATTAATTAATGGGTAGTTGGAAAGCTGAATTCATGTAGATTTGCAAATAATTATGAACGTTTGTTTTCGTTATGATTTATGGTGAAAATGAAATACGCCAATTTTTTTCTATAAGAAATACTTAATGTACTGTGTTTTTCACATGCTTTATTTGGAGACAACTTATGACTGCCAATTTTGGATATTTTCTACAAATGCATAGTGATATTCTATTTTAAAATCTTAACCTTCCACATTGCTCAATTTCTTAACTATTTAAAAGTTATATGAAAAATAGCTAAGCAACCTCCGAATTTATTGCTGGGGAGAAATTAAAGAGTTACACAAATTTTTGTTAAACTTTGTAGGTTTAAATGTACAGTTCTACTAGCCAGATTTTATTAAATATTAGGTCAATGGAAAGCTTCATCCATGTAGATTTGCGAATAATTATGAAAGTTAGATTTTTTTTATTTATTCCAATAATTGGTTTTCCGATATGCCTAATCAATCTACTCATATTAAACATGTGTTGATAATTTAACAGCTGATTTTTGTAGTGCTATTTCATTTGTTTGCATGTTGTTACTTACAATTTGCATTTGTGAGTTTGTATGTGTGAGTTTCTAAGTTATGTTCTTAATGTGTACCAATAATAGTAGTGAGTAAAGGGGTGCATGGATTTTATAACTGTTATTTTCCTAGAGACCGTTGTATCTAACCACAACGGGCTCTGTAGCTTGTAAAATATATTTTGTATAGGAGTGTTATGTCTGTAGATTCTCATGACACCTGTAAAAATAACATAGGTTATTATTCAATCTTTTTTCCACTGTTTCGGGCAGTGTAAAGCGTAAAGTAAATTCCAAAAGCAAAATTATGGGCTGATTTATCCCTTATAAAAACGACAAAAAATTATTTAAATTGTGCTCTTATGTCTTGTTAAAGAGCCTTCAAGTATTATAAATGGGTTACAGTCTTTGTTACTCCATGTTGTACTCCATAACTCTACCCCTCCCCCTCATGAAATGCCACACGCATTAGTTCATAAAGAGAGTACTTTGTACGCACCGTCATATTCAACAAACAACAGCAAGAATTAATCTGTCCAAACCATGAATGGAAAAAATAATGAACCAAATCTGTCTATAGGAGTGTTAAACTGGTATGTCTACGTCGAAGTACCTCAGGAACCAACACATTCGCAAAGATGTGCATCTTCAAACAGTAACAGTTGACTCCTACTTGTCGATGTTTGCTGAATTTAAATTCTTTGCTCTACTTGTGTTACAAAGCACATCAGGGCCAGTATGGCCTTGGTTATGGTTTATAAATGTATATGTATAGAGAGGTGACATTTCATTAATTTCATATAATTTCATATATATAATTTCATGTATATAATTTCATTATATACGTTTTGCCGACGAAGGAAACACAATCAAATAGTGTAGACACAACATACAGTAATTGCTACGAGGCGAAGGTGAGGAGATGCTACGCAGTATGCTGTCACCTTCATCCACAACAATTGGTTGTTATTGCTGAATATATGGGTCAGGTCAGGGTGGCATTTATTGTATCAGGAAACAATTAACTATTCATGGTTGTCTGAATTGAATTATCTATACCAATCTTACATAAACCTACAAAGTCATTATAATTACACGACAAAACGTAGGTGTCCAAGATTTAGTTTTATGTTCAGTGAATCATTTTAAGTTATTAACAGGTATAGTTTTTTTTACAGATATTAACAAAAAGTCGATACGGTTCATCAGTATAGTTATTTGGGATTGGCTTGTGTTAATGTTGTTCATTTTGAAACTGGTAAAATTTGAATATTTAATATTTGAATTAACGCAGGAAGTACTGAATGACTGTTGAACCAATTCAATACACATTGCCAATATTGTTTCCTACAATTTAAGTTATTCTTAGTACTATTACTGAAACGCCAAAATTAAATAAACAATTTCAAGCTATGTACACTAACATAATCGAGGGTTATTGATCATATTCAGGATGCCTTACCACATTATGTGTTTAATACACCTAAATGTAATAAGCCATTCAAACCACAAAGTCAATTAATGGGATATCAGCGAAACCTGATTAATCTACCCCTGTATCGGTTATCCGATGGAGATGTCAGAAAATAAAGTTAACTGCTTTTACATATCCGTACCACACATTTTTAGGGCTAGTATCCGGTTGTATTTTTCGAACTAGAATAGCACTTAATAACCAACCGAATTCCATTAAAAGCGAAGGATTTTGTTACATAAAAAGCAACGAGTAGTCTTATTTTTACTCGTTCTCAATTCGTAAAATGTTATCCAGCACATTATCATTATTATACCTTATTAACTTATCCACCATGGTAAAAAAGTTATTGAAATTGGATTCATTGACCAGATTAAGATACTTTAAGATAAGTTTATAATGTGAGTCTTTACAGGTGAACGTAAATGTAAGTTGTAAGTAGTACACAACAGACAAAAACACGTATGAATCCTTTAATAGTGATTTGAAATATCGAGAAAGAATCCTTAAAATTTGGAAGGAAAACTTTCTCTCTTATCCCCTGTAATGTAAAGGTCTGTGCAACCTTTGAATCAAAATAATTTTTTCGGTTACTAATAGCTTATTTTACGTGTAAGTTAGTTGAAAAACATGAGTTTTATTGCTATAAACTTTGAACTACTAAAGTTTTACGGACTAAAATTAATAGCATGAATACAATTTAAAAAGGTTTATCTTTTTTTAGTTTGGTTTTCTTTTAGGACAGAACAAATGCAAGAATATTATATTTTCATCTATTGTAAGACCATAATTCTCAACTATATTTCTTAGTGATAACATCATTTGTTACATACTAACCACTTTTTTGGTAATGACTACTGTGAAGTCTCAGTCCCAATTGTTTGCCTTGCAATAATAACAAAGGGCTTAAACATTTCTTAACCTGTTGATACCATGTGTAAATAACGGCTGAGCTGTAAATAAATGTATTTTGAGTCAGAGAAAAACTTGGTATTTTTTTATTTCACTTTCGTTGACTCTTTAGGAAGTAGGTACAGTAGTACTATTCTCCTCTGTCGGCGGAAGGCTTCGTAGTCTTATGCCTTGTTTTCAATTCAATACGAGATCCAAGTAGTCATCATCTATCATATTGATCTGTTTGCGGTTGCACGGAGCTTGCCCACCAACCACTCTCGTGCAAGATATCGTCGGGCAGCACTGGGGGTACATTTTACTTCTATCAATACCACTTATTTGGCAGGACCCTGTCTTGCTAACGCCTTGAAGTTTCTCTTCAGGGCACCTGAAAGATTCCAAATTGTGTTGTAATTCAAGAATGTTGAATTACATTGAATGGGAGCATGATACAAATTAATGACCATCCTATAAATTCTCGTATTTTATACCGTATTCAGTTTGTTTCAAAAAGAGTCTTATACATTCAGAATAAACTCAAATATTGACTTACCTTTGAATGGATATTGCTACGATGCCGTCTATCAGTTTGGTGCAGCGGTGAAGCTGACAGGTTCCAGGAGGTCCTGCCCATTGCTGACTCGGATAGTAAATTGCGTTCCCGTCCTTACACATCTCTAGTGAATACGTAACCATATTTTACCATAGTTCTTATCAGTATATAATGTGCATCAAGTATGATACCAGTAAATGATACTATTTATACTTTTACTAATTACTAAGCCATGTTATATCGCTTATGGGAATAAAAAGCCTCAATATTATTCTGTACTAGGCTTAAGGGAGTTTATAAGCATAAAAATTCTTACAATCTTGAAATGTTAACAAACAAATAACTTATGGGATCAGAGATTGAGACATTTAAAGAGAAAAGATCCCAAAAAATGGGATTACCCATTTCTGATGAGATCTGTGAACCATGTTTGAAAGGACAATTAAACCGCCTTTTAGGTCCCACAATGGACGTAAATGTAATGGAATTGGAACATTAATTAATTCTGATATTTCTGGACCAATAACTCCAACTTCAAGAGAAAATTACAAATAATTTCAAACAATAATGGATGACTATACTCATTAAGTGAAGGTTAAAACAAAAGTCAGAAGCATCAGAGAATATGAACAATTATATAAGAGAGAGGAATACACAGAAAGGAGCGAAAGTAGCTAGAATTCGATGTGACAACGTAGGTGAGTATTCATCAAAGGAGTTCAAACAGTTTTGTCAAGAAAAAGGAATACAGATTGGATATAGTATTCACCTCAGCAAAATGGTGTATCGGAACTAATGAATCGTACACCATACAATAAAAAAAAAAACAATGATACACAGCCAAGGGTTAATTTTGTTTAAATCAAGAGTTTAATAATTACTGTATTACACTGCCAAGTGAGGTAAGTTTACATCAAACTGCAAAAAAAAGAGTGTTTGAGATTTAGTGAATTTCCGTATAGGGAAGTAGTTATTACCGTAGGTGCCACGGTAAGACCTAGGTCCGGGACCGATTTAATTTTTCATTTTGATGACGTCCTCAGAGGCCAAAAAGCCCATTTATTCGTTCCAACTGATACACAGGGTGTTGGAAAACCTTCTTCAGGACTTAAGGATACTTCTTTCAGGTTATAATGGATACTCATACTAAAATAAAGAAAAAAGTTAATGTGAAGGTATGTCCAAAAATGCATATTTACCCAGATATCCCTCATTTTTTTCTATTCATAACCATTTTTATATTTAAAGTTTTTAAACAATCTTTATGCAACTAGTTATGTATACGATGGTTAAAAAGACCTAAGTTATGTTAGGGTAAAAAATACTTTTTTTTCTAATTGGAAATGTCAAAATGGCATCCATTTTAATTTATTTAACTTAAATTAGAAAAGAACTAATTTTATTAATTTTATTTAAGGCTAAATTTATGAAAACATTCCTAGGCCGCTTTTATTTAGCATTTAAATTCCCTATTAAGATCAAAAAGATCGAATTACAAATAACTGAAATGGGTTTTTGGTGTAAAATAAGATTAAGTAAGTCGGCGTGCACCTGATTTTGCTTTATTTGACAGCTAAAAAACGTGATAAATAATAATAATGATATACGATCAATAACAATCGTTAAATCTAATGCTATTTAAAGTTCGAATAAAAATGTCTTGTTTCTTGAAATATTTTAGTAAAAATCCAATCAGAGAAAATGGAATTAGCTTTGTCTGCAGGTTTGCTGCAGCGGGGGTATTTAAATAATTATTATTCTTACATTAAAAAAAATATATATGCTAGTTTCCTAATGTTGAGAAAATACAATATTTATTGGAACATAAGGATACACAAAATTGGTCCACTAATTAGTAACACATCTTTTAAAAACTACCATGTTTTACCAACATTCCGACCTCTTGTATGTTTGTATGTTGTGTACTTGATAAATATCTGTGTTAAAACTTTGAATTATTTCCTTATTCTGAGATAATATGAACTATATATATAATTTACCATTATATTATAGAGTATATTGTATTTTTACTACTCACCATTCTGTGATTGCAGACCGGGAATGTTGACCCCTGAAAGTAAACACAAGCTGGATAGAAAACTATGACTTTAATAACAAATAACACTTCAATAGCATCGTCCATTAGACCCGAGATGCAGTTTCAAGTGATACCTTGAATAAGTAGTTTGTGACTATTACAGACACAGACAGGTTTGTATTATTTGTTATCGCATACGTTATTGTAAACAAATATACCAGAATAAATTATTGTAATAAACTGTAGCAGGTCAATTAATTGTTTCTTACCTATCAAAACCCAAACTATTAATGTATTCATTTCGTATGTTATTTGACAAGGTGTGTGAGAATACGAAACTAAGAGTGTGTGTAGTAGTGTACACTAGTTACTACTCATTACTTATCAGTTATCATTTTGTGATGAGCCGAAGTTGATTGTGACTCTTGTTTTATTTAAACAAGCGGAACAATTAGTAGATAAACTAATACTGTGCTGGTTTACACCTACACTAACATGTATGTTTGGTATATCCAACTAATATTGTATTCTATGATTGGGATCGTAATTGCTGGTTTATCAATGTTGGCCTACACACACATATTTTAACTTGGGGCTTACAATGTCAAGATACAACACCTCGACAAAAAACAAGTTCATTATGTCGGGAAAAGCTTTTTGGTCTTTTCTAGTGTCGATTAACAATTATTAACAATTTAAACGTATTTCTGAGTGGGAGGTGAGTAAGGAGTTGAACAATGCGTTACAATAATACAAGCATCTGTGTGTACACTTATCTTTGAGTCTGTTTTCATGGTTAGTTAGTGCCATGGTTGTTTCATGGAATTCTTGCAACTAATCAGTTAAAGATATATTCATGTGTAACAATTCAATATTTCCACTAATATTTTTCAATAGAATAATTTAATTTTTACCATATGTTCTTATTTTTATCAATATGTCAATCCATCTCCCCTTATCAAACCCTGTAAAATATATGTCCAAACAGACCAATAGGTAATTGTTCTAATACAATATAATATAGCAAATTTTCAAATAACCTAATTTCATGTAAATATATAATAGCCTATAACTTTTTGTAACAAAATTGCTTCAAATTCAATATGATTTTATTTTAATAACTTTTCTAAATTCAAATTTAGGTCTCTAGCAAATTTAAAATTGTTATAATATATATAAGTGAACAGTGGCCTACGATTCTCTGTGATTAAGTCAGCATTGACATATGTGAGTGCAACTATGCATCAAACCTGCATCACTTTCAAGAGAGCTGAGCTAGTATGAAGATGTAAATTGGATACTACATATTTTAATATCAAAATTTATAAAAAAAAGTGCCTATATTTGAACCTAAATTATTGAAATTCGATTAAAGAAGAACCGTCCTTGTTAAAAACATTAATAATTACTACATCAAGAAATTTACCGTGAAGAAGACATCAATTTTTGGTGAGATCACTCCAGTAGACATGTTCTATCCTTGGAAGCCATTAAAACATTTTAGGTCTAACTTTTGAACATTTCTACCAGAATTTAAAAGTCAAGAAACACTAATCAAGTCATTAATTCAACCAATCAGAAAATAATTTGAACCTATTTTATATTTTAAAAGAAAATTTTAATTAGGCTATATAAAATCACAAGATTAAATTCAAATGCCACTCGATCACCCCACCTGAGATAATGACCTGAGATCCATGCAATAAGTTATAACACCTGAACCTAAATTAAAACTATTGTAATAGGCTTAGCCTAAAGCTTTCATTGTTACATTCATCCCCCACTCATTGTAAACTATATTGTGAACCCCTTATTTTCTTTTACCATCAATTTTGTATTTTAATTAAATAAATTTAAGTTTCGATACTGTACATGGAGTTTCCATTGTATTCTTAACTTTAAGGTTGATTACAGATGGTTAATAATTGCTCCGAATCTATACAGTAGCTAATACTTGGTCATCTAGACGTAATCCACATAACTTTCCCATTGTTTTCAACTCAATGCAAACGAAGTTTGAAATGCATTTTAAAATAAATATATCTCAGATATTACAATTTGACTTATGATAGATAAATACCATATTTTTTAATATATAGGGTGATTACAAATGAAATAGACAAACTTTAAATTAAATTAAATACTAACTGTCTATTTAATTTGTAATCATCCTGTATAAATACTTTGAATTTGCATACATAATTGCAAATTTGAATTGACTAACGTATAACAAATCTGAATTTTCAATAAACCACCTCAAATAATATTTTGGGAATCAGTTAGAGCTTATTTTTAACCGAAAACACTTTTCCGCTACACTACTATGAAATGACCTGTTTTCGTTACATGTTTATCACCTGCGAAAATTCATCATTACATTGTTCACTGCGGAAAAAGAATATTTACTATGTGAAAGTAGTGTTTATTATCTTTTTTTTATTTTGCCGACGTAAACAAACAAAGATTTGTTATTGTTTTGTCGACTGTTACAATTTGCAAAACCCAAAACTGTATAACCAACGTTGATATTTAAATTGAAAGCATAACCTAAAACATTCTATGAGTTTTTTAATGTTCCTAACTAACAAAGAAATATCCAAAGTCTGTTTAATTAGTCTCTGTAGTGTAGCGAAAAGTAAAGTTCAAATCACGAGTGAAGGTGGGTCTATACCGTTTTCTCGACCATTTAAAGTGCCAGATAAATCTCGCACCTCAAACACGGTCTCAAATATGTAATGACTCACTTTCTACTCTTGTTATGAATAAACTATTATGAGACAAAATTTTATTTGATGTTTTTATTCAGCACCTGTGTGTTTTCTACAGTAAACTAGCCTTGAACAGCCTTAGAATGTGTATGTCAGATGCTCTCATACATGTTTGTGTAAACGACGAGTGTATACATTTGTAGGAATGACGACCAAATCCAACCCTTATGCAGTGGGAGGACCAAACTAACAAAATATTAAGATGAAAATGAAATTAATGCAAGAACTATCAAGACAATAATAACAAATGTGCTATTTTTAAAAGACACTTTGTGAGCTAAATAAAGGAAGCTAAACAAAATCTGTGAATGAGATCTAGCTTGTATATAAAAACGATATTATCAAAGCTTGGTAATTGCTTTTCATTCACAGGCGCCAGTTCATGTTGCTGGTGATATTATGATATTGGCAAATAATTCCCTTTGAGCTTGGTAATCAAAGGAGGTGGATGATCTTTGAGATATTTGTGTAATACTTGCATGATACCCTTTGATGTCACAGCGAGGCACAGCACTTAAAAATAATGTAAAAATTATCTCTCCAGTAACGCGATATAAAGCGACGAAAATAAAACAAGGATGTCTTTAGGAATTCTTGTAAATAAACAATAAAGTCAATTTTATATGATAATATTCAATACTTAAGTATTTTGCTATTCTATTTATATGTTTGCTTTCAGTCATTGTATCGTTGTACGATTTGATTAAAAAAATACAGACCTAATCAAATGCAGATTCGTTTAACTCATATAGGTTTTTACTTTTCAAAGGGAGGTTGATATTTTCTTACTCATAAATTTATTTCTGTTTACTTTATAAAATAATAATAGTACTAGTAATACAGGATAGGTTAGTACAAACCAATTGCATAATGGTGCCCAAAGAACCTTGTGTCCATAGAAGATTACTACTTTCAAACAGATAACAATATACTGGTCATAGTATGATTACTCCCGTGCATGATCGGGACTTTGGCGTCGTCCAGACCAAGAATCCCTCCACAAACGTATTATAACTTGCCAATAACATTCACACAAGATAACGGAATTAAAAAGGACTGAAACAAACATTTTGCATCATTCATTATCAGAAAAACGTTAACTAATCTAAAGTCTACGTAAGTTACGTCATCATTGTCATCTATATCAACATAAAGGTTTATATAATTCAGATTTCAATTATGTTCTTCGCTATTAAAAATCGTGTATTGGGTTAGATTCTTCATTTTATCTCAGAATCTTACTCCTTGGCATGTATTCACTGGTGGTTATAGAGCAGGGCTTTGGCGAGTTCCACACTCCGGCTGAAGAGTGACTCCCACTAACAAACCGAAGATATGTCGTTAATTATGAATCATCCCATATTTCCAAGTAAATTTTTAATTCACTGTGGAACACTACAAAGTCACTAGATGTCCATGGTAACTCAGACAATTCCCCATCGATTGTCGAGGATCACAATCATTATAGACAGATACATTACCTGCCATGTCATATAATATGACCCGATTTCATTACGTGTTTTGGGTTTATTTTAGCGATATCTTCCAATAGTTTTATGCCTATACACACCATTCAAAAGCTTATAATACTAAACAAAGCGAAAATACATTGTTTAACACATTTAATCAACACATTAAATCTTTTAAGATAGCAAGAATTGTAATACGTTTCAATATCTAAATAAGTGCATTAACATAAGTAACAGCAGCACAATGACAGTCAGTAAAGAGTAGCTCATAATTAATTATAGCGCAAGTAACCCTGTTAATGATTCAATTAGACAGTTGAGTTTAGAAACTGATCGCCTCAGTTTTTCACAGTTACCTTCGTTTGTCGTTAAAAAGTAATTAGTTATAAATTTGCAAAGATTTTTTTTCTTTCTTTTGATTAGCGTTGAAATAAATCTTATCATTATTAAAGTAAATTATTAAATTCTAAATAGGTAACAACTTCATAAATATGTAGCCTGGTAAGTAATATCCAATATACCATGTTCAATGTAATTCTATAGTTCGGCCGCTTAGAAAACGACCTGCGCGCTAATGCTAAACCAATGCTGGAGGAGGTCGCTTTCTAAGCGGCCGAACTATAGACAGACATGCATTTAGGGAACTACATTTTTTATATTTTTTATACTAAGCAATATGGTTAAACAAGAAATGAATATTATTAAATAGTTGGGTGTATATTAGCAGATACAGTACCGGTACCTATATAAATAATAATATACACTCATTGTGTAGCCCCTAGACAGTTTAATTAGGCTATTATATGTACATACAGTTCAACCAGTGCTGGTGAAACTCACGACATGTTTCAAATAGTATTTAGGCATCGTCAGGTGATCTTAACAAGAACCTTTTGATCAGCTGATTACATTTTACCGTTTGATTTTATTTATTTCATTTACAAATCAAGTACAGTATTATTAAATTTTCAACAGTATTTAAGAAATCAAAATTTATAAACTGTGTTAAAACTGTTTTTACCATCCAACATGTAACGTCGCGTCATGTGAAAAATCAAAGTCTAATGTTTTATATTTTCTAACGATTTGAAATTTTCTTACAGCACTGCGTGTTAATTTTTATGAAGTAAGACTCATGGTTTATGGTTATGTAAACATCTGCCTTTAACATCCTTAACACTCAAAGTTTCAACTTTCTCTTCACCTATACAGAAGTATTTATATGATTGCTATGATTTACGTCAGGGTTGAAAATAGCTTGTCATAGTTTCGTAATACACATAAAATCATACTTACGTCGTAATTTAGTCTTGATGGTATAGGAAAGGCACAGGATTCCACAGTGAAAGTAGACGGTCTTGAGAAGACGACCGCGTCGTAGAATTGCAATTCTTGTCTGAGATTCGTAAAATATATAGTTTTATAGTTAAGATAAAAAATGTAACTTCTAAAACCGAAGCCATCGTATATTCTTGCTTGCATCTTCTAAAATATAACTTTATGTAGATATCATATTCTAATATAAATGGCTGCCATTCAACCCAATATTTACATTAAGAATCAGTTATAATGCTCTGTGTTATATATACAAATATTATAAACGATCGCAGCGACGTTCACCAGCTATCTATTATATAATTAAAGTGATACAATCAAATGTTATGTAAACTGTTAAGGCCATTTACCAAATAAAAATATAGGCATATGGCACATCAAAATGAAGCTTAGAGTGTGTAGATTTGCCGAAAAGTATTTATATGGACGAACTTCCTAAGGGCTCTGCCCCACAGGCTGATTTTCAAAGGGCTACACCTGGCATGCTTCCAAAGTTTACATGATTTAATTTAATTCAGTTAATGAAACAACTGGTCTAGTCAGTACAATGAAGTGGTGTTTGTTTATTTACTCGAAAAAGATGTTTGTGACGCTTTATGTAGATTTATGAGGGTTATGTTTGGTTTTAGAGAAAGGTTGCATACGTTTTGTAAAGTATTGCTCAAAGTTTCATTTTGTAATTTATATAGTAAGCTACGTGCAAAGAGGCTTGACTAAAGTTGAAGAATATATTATGGTAAAACATGTCATTCGTGAAGCATCAATATGAAGTAATTCATGTTATTGCTACACTAAGGTATGTTGTCATATTCTTTTGGATCTATTAACATAAAAATTAGGGGTTGAAAGTAAGTAGGTTTACACTATTAAATTAGTTTATATTTTCAAACTAAATCATAGAGTTGCCGTATTTTAAAACACATATCAGAATTACTTTAATAGCTCTCTAGGTCACATTTTATTCTTCCCGTTGCAAAGCACGGGTATAGCAGCTCGTCTCTGATTAAAGTGCAATACTCTCTGTAAGTAGTTCGTTGTATTCTCTCGCTGTCCCTCGATTATTACTTTACTGATACGTTAATATGTAATATGTTCACTGATGACTTCCCAATACCTTGGATTTGATACTAATATTGTGTTTAGATAGTTGGGCTTACGAAATCACTGAAATAATAATTAGTTAAATTGTGGTTCATGTTGTAGTTATAGTTATTAGTAATTTAAAACATTTTAAAAATGTTTCATTTACGTCAAGAAACTATGTACAATATACAATAAAAGTATTTATTTTTTTACTGGATGCCAAAGATTTTTGCTGCGTAAAAAAATTTATATCCACTTAAACTAGCATGACTATATTTTTATACCACATTACGGATATATGTTAACAACTACAAAATATGATATAACTGGCTGATAGAATGATTCAGAAATTACCAAAATATTATTACTTTTTGTCTATAACGATGTAGTCATTTCGCTTTGATGTCACAATAGCCCAAAAACACCATCCATACTAATTCACACACATTGTATTTTTTATCAGACTTGAAAATTTTGATAATTTTATACTTAGTCATTATTTTTTTACGAAATCACTCTAAAACCCTAAATGTATCAGAATACCTTTCTAATAGTTCAATCTGTCAGGTTTAAGTAAACAGGTAAAAATCCAATAAGGCAAATGGAAATCCACTTAGTTTGCAGTTTTTCTGTGGCGGGGTGTTATTAAATATAAAATATGATATGGTACTCAATTTTTATAACGAACATAATGAAATTGCATTAGGTGTGTGCAACACAATTACATTGAACCCACAAAACCATATCTAAATAAAAGCGGATGTCTTGTTCAGTTGTGCTTCACGATATGAATTTTTAGTTTTAAAAGGAAATGCCCTGGTCCTTGTAATAATAATAACTCTTCCAGCGTAACCTTAACAACATACATCACACGGAAACAGGAAAGGGAATAAAACTGTGTACGAAATCAAAATATTTTCCTTTCAAATACAAATGAGTTAATTTACCGAATACATACACGCTACGATCTCAAAGACAGAAACACTGCAGAGCCTATGTTTTATTCACGACTTAACACCAAATATTGACTATTGTTGTCACGATCTTGTCGTTTGTCATACGTAATGGAAGCACTTGTTTTGTTTTCCTCTGTTTTATAAAAAATGTAAAATGAAGGCGATGCCCCATACTAACCCTAATGCCTTTCTTCCTCAAAGCAACACAATGTTTTCGGCGCTCTTTCACAGGTTTTCTTATTTGCAAAATGTTTATAAGTATGATAAAAACTTATAACATATCTTGAGAAGTTCACAACAAACCTAACTATTATTACTTAATTAAAACATTTTCACCCTGCGAGACAGCGATGATAAGTGGCCTTTTAACAGAGCTTTGCGTGTAAGCAGGTATGATCAGCAGGTGTATGAACGTAGTTGACACAGATTATAAGGAGTATTATCAGTAAGATCAGTAATCCATTGTTTTATTATCTGCATTTGTTAGTCACAGCTTCATCTCTGTTGCTTGGATCTTAGTCTACTATAATGCCCAGTCGAAAAGAGAATTAGAGGGGAAATAACCATAAAGTTTAAAGATTGGACACACGTAACGGTAAATGATTTTTCTTTAGACAGTATATAAATTGTACATGTCAAGATCTGTTCTTGTAAAATCAGTTTAAACCAACAAGGGTAAGAGTGTGGGTACATTGACAGTAATCGATCATATATATATATACATTTTTTTCTTAAATCTTGATTTGCCTCATAAAGGTATTTTGGTATTTTCAGTAGTTTTAAAAACTTCATTGACAAAAAACCATTTGTAAAAATACACTGTTGGAGTGGATTCAGTCATCCAATACAAAATACAGCAAAAACAGTTATTTGAATTCGGTTGCAATTGTTTCTAGACTACAACAACAATTCAAAGAATAAAGTTACAATTTCACCTGCGGTAAAACTAGAGTATTGTCCCGTGTTTCGACTGCTTGGAGTTTAGTGGACTTTTAAACCTAATAATTTAAGATCAGGTTTCCGCTTCAGACTTTAATGGAGTTCCCAACGCAGTTGCAAACAAAATAACGCAGGGTAACGTAATAGTCAGACAGCCCCAAAATAAATTTTACAACACCCATTATTTAAACATTCGATAACATTCCCTATACAATGAGTACAACTAATCAGTGTTAAATATTACTCTTGATATTTTTGTTGGGAGAAAATGAAATACACGGTAATTGAGCCGAAGGCACGAGTGCTGTGTATAGTTTAGTTAGTTTCATGTCACATTCTCTCACGTCTATTGGGATTACGTCTCGTTAAGTTGTCCACCACGTGGTGCATGGATTGAGGAGGGGGAGGGGTGAGTCTGGGCTTGTTTACGTAAATATCCTCCAAAGTATGAATAGTTTATAATAACATATTTATAGTACATGGCTGTTTCATAACTGTTAAAGGCATGTCTATACTATTTATGTTTTGGTCTGATGAGTTTTTATTTTCATTAAGATTTATTAACCTAAATACTATATATTTACTGGCATACTATAGTTCTATAGCCAATTGCATCAACAGCACAACATTTAGTATTTTGTTTTCTATGATGACAGCTGGTTCAGAAAACTGCTATAGTCCTTTACTATACTGTATTTATAGTTCGTTGCCAACTAATCAAAAATTGTCGCACAATGTAATTATGAACACATGATGATGCACTACAATGTGTAATTTACCTAATGACAATTAGTACTTTAAATGGCTTAACAAATAGAAAACTGAAAGATAAGAGCAAGTAATAGATATATTTCTTATTAAATTATACCAAGTAATTTGTTTAATTAAATTATCATACAGGGTCATTGATGAGAATCTTAATGATCAATATAGTCCGGGGGCCAGCGAAGAAAACTTTTCATGACAGAAAAGTCTATTGTGAAATTGGAATGAAAATAAAAATGTATGTTATATTTCACGAGAGCAAGCTGATCCCCAGAAACGCTCTGGTCAAGGCAGGTGGGAAAGCAATTAGACTTTTCATATTTACTGCATTGCACGAAATCTGACTCGTCCAAGTAACATTCTCACAGGTATTTTTCATCAAAAGATAATTTCCGGAATGGATTCGTTTATCTTTAAATTGAAAACTAATAAACCATAAGGCATATATTATTATATAAAACATATTTTATTAAATTAAGAAATATGAGTGGCCTGAATATTTAAAAGATTTCAACTAATAACACTGTATTACGTATATTGGCTCTGTTGTTTATTCAATGATTCGATGTAAGATGTATTCTGAAACCTCAAATACCCCCGCCACAGCAAACCTGCCGACTAAGCGAATTTCCATTTGTCTGAATTGATTTTCAGTTAAATATATTTTAATAACATTAGGTTTAACGAGTACCTAGGTTTGCTGCTACAAGGAAACTAATAAAGTGTGTTTTTTAGTAAAATATTGATAGCTTAGTACAAAATAAATAAATTTGCCAAGTTTAATCAAAATATATCCATAAACAAGCAAACTACAACATTTGACAATATTCTTCATAAGATTAACATGGGAATTTTAAATTTACAATTTTTTTTATTTTCTCCGTTACTAATAATCGAACAAAAATACTTTTACATACTAAATTATTTGTTTTTTTAAGCTCTTTAAAAAGGTCTAAAGAGAAATCGGGAAATTTTGTGTTTTGAGGGTCAAAAGTGAGAAAAACCAATTTTTACCCCATAAAACCCCCCATAAAGCCCCGTTCCCATGGTCCGATCGTGCTGGTTCGCGAACTCATTCAAGTTTATCCCGCTTTACACCTTTAAACCAAATTTCATCAAAATCGGACAAAAATTACTCAACTTATCGCGTTCACGGACGTATATATATATATATATATATATAAGTCTATATATATATATATATATATATATATATACATATATAAAAATTTGAACGAATAGTGTTTTTGGCCTCTGGGGACATCAAAATGAAAAAGTAAATCGGTCCCGGGTCTAGGTCTTACCGTGCCACCTACGGTAATAGCTACTTCCCTATAGGGAAATTCGCTAAAACTAACCTCTTGACATAAAGTACAATTTTCAAGCTCCACTTACACATCAGTAGAAAACTAACATTTATGAAGTAAATAACTTATAAATCGTTAGTTTTATTTGATTTAGTTCATTTCCGTTATATGGAGGACGTGTTTCCGTAAACACTATAACTCGAGAAGATTTAGTCAAATTTTGATTACATATTATATATATATATGTATATATATATATATAATATGTAGTGTATATATATAATATTATATATATACACTACTTGAATAAGTTAGTGAACCAGCAAGATAGAGTCATAAGAATAGGGTGTTTATTATTTTAAAAATTGTTTTTTTTTTACTCTTACGCTAAAACATGATAATGGGTGTTGTACAACTAAATGTTATGGGATAAATGCACAAAAAAATTAACATTTAAAATTACGTTGTTATTCTTATGGAGAGAAGGGTAACTGTTGTAATTTAATTGGTTATGGATATATTATGGTCAAAATTAACAATATTATTTATTTTTGATTGTAGTATTTATATTTTACCAAGCCCCCCCCCCTTTCCTTCATTTACTCAGCAAACCTAGGTACTCGTTAAACCCATTACTACAAAGGGATTTCATCTAACATATTTTAGGAAAAAAATTTGCAAACATCTTATTAGACGAATGGTAATTCGCTTAGTCTACAGGTTTGCTGTGTTGGGGTAATTTACAATGATTGATCAAAATAACTTTGGAAAACACGTAGGCCTAAGTGTTTCTAATTTGTAGTAACAAATTGGATAAAAGGACAATCCAACCATGGTTAAAAAAAACAATACAACAGGAAATTCTTAAATTTTTGTATTTTTTTAATTATTGAATATGGATACATTATTTGAGAACCAACAAGTCCTAACATTTACAAAAAAAATATGCGTAGGGATATAGAATGTTATAGCTATGACTAAGGAACAAAGTTAAAAAAATCTTTGAAAACTCTTGAAAAGTTTAAACAAAAACCAAAAGCCGGCTGTGCTGCGTGTGAGGATATGAGGCGGATGTCACAAAACATAACCATTGAGGCTGACAAGTTAGGGACAATCTGTTGTTGTACAGCTAAGTTGCCTCCCTTCTACATCAGCACTATGTAATCCATAAAATATTGTAAAATTAAAACAAATAAGTAGTAATAAGGTTTTATTAAACTACCAACATTTACCTACACTTGTACTTTAAGTATTTACTATAAGCTAATATTTTTTGAATTTGTAAAATATTTACAGTATAATTGTTATGGAAGGTCTGGAATAACACATTGGAAAGATATTTTTTTACAATTATAGCTATAATTATTTTATGGCCATAAACCTCATAATAATGTGCCTTAACATTATTTAATTTGTGTCAGAGGGATGTGTTCGTTCTTGCCATATGTAAAAGATTTCACAGCACTCGTTCCGATATTAAAACTTACATATTGCTTTTTAAAGGTGGTATGTGAGCATGTGTTATATACTCTAATACGTATAGTAGGGAGACAGTAAGATTTTGTGAGGATTCTTTTAGTTTTCTTATTTAATCATAATTAAACAAAAGTATTCATCAAATTTACCAAATTTTTAAAATTAATAAGCTTTAGTAATATTTCAAAATTACTCATAAAAATTTAAATAGGCCATACACCGTGCAGAAGCTAATTTGTACCCATTAACAACTTTCAAAAGTATAGATTATATTTCAGATTAATATTTACAGTAATAGAAGTTCTCTAGCATAGTAAAATGTGTTAAACGTAATGTTTCGTTGAAGAGAACATAAATGGATATGAAACCAAGAAAAGTGAGCTGAATCTGTGAAAATTGATATTTATTATTCCAAACCTTCATAGTTGGTTCTGTGGTTATTTGTGTTTCGCTTGTCAGAAATCAATTTCCTTGCTTTGTAAACAAACCAGCCAAACATCCTGAGAATCGTGTATATTATGACGAACAGAATATCATACTGACACAGATATATCACACCATAACACAGGTATAATAATCATATCCTTATGTATTGTTATGTAATATCTCATTGCTTCATTACTTACACAATATTATGTATTTTTTAAGTTAAACTTTTGTTTAAGTATTTAAAATACTTATTTCTCAAAATCTATATTTTTTTCGATCGCGTTTAAAGCAAAAATCCTTTCAATCGACGAGTGATAACGCTGAAAGATTTTCCAAATATTTCTGTTTTCACACATGATAATGGCAACGAAGAGCACCGTAAATATGAGGGTTAATTGCCTTTGCACCTGCCTCGACACTCGACAAGTATTTTCTTCGCTATAACGTTTTACACACTGAAGTTTAAATTTTTAAAATAGGTTTTTGATCTGTATGAAATAACAATGAGTTTTGTGTGGTGTTTACTACATTTACAATTAGCTATGTATAGTAACAGTCTAAATATATACACTATTATCCATTGGAGCTGTTTACTCTTAATGGCTGCTTGGTACTCAGATAGTAATATTAAGAGCATGGTTTAGTAATTTAATTGAGTATCAGAAAACTAATTGAATATCATAACCCTAAATAGTATCACTGTAGCAAATAAGGGGTTAAGTTGTTAGTAATAAATAATTACTAAGCAGACATGAAGACCTAGTGAATGGTGATTTTCCCAAATAAAAAACCACAAAATAACACAAAAGGGATGATTTTTACAAAAACTGCTTAAAATATTTTGTCTAAAATGTTGTATTTTCCTTTCAACTCTAAACAAAATAATACAACCTCCGATGCAGTTCAAATTTGGATCAAAAAAATATTACAACTTATGTGATTTTCCCATTAGCATATCACAGTTACTCCCACCGCTTGCCTATGTTGACAAACTAATCTGAGAAAGTATGTGTCAGATTGCTGATGCCGTTTATTTGTAGTATGGTATCAATATTATGTTCTAACTAAGGAGATGACAAGGTTTTGCGTGTGGTTGTTGATTGAAATTAGTTGTACCAGAATGCCTTGAAAAATCTCTTGGCAATCCATTAAGAATATCGTAACTTTAAAGGTGGTATGATTTCATTAACGAAGACAGAAAAGCGATCTAGTCATTGTTATTTTCGGAAAGGGGTTTGTTTCACCTAGTACAACACTTTCATTAAAAGAAAAACCTGTAGCTTATCTGATACTTACCGCAGGTCTACTGATTATTCCAATTAGTTTAAAATAAACTGATTCCATTGCTGTTCCACCCTAACACATTATTCTACACTAAGCATGTTGTGGCAAGTTCCACACTAGAGTGGGAGTCACAATTAGCTAGGAGACATTTCTAATTGTCTCAAGAAGGGTTGTCGACCCCGGGTAAACACTCCTCATCCACTTACTCGTATAAGAACTCTTGATTTGTGCATCTGCAGTTCACTGGATCTCTTGGGCCTTATTTGCGCGCAAATTACCAGATTAAACGCTCTTAATTAATCTTAAATAACAATAAATAGTGATTTAACAATAAAAAGGTACTCCGAAATGCACCATTTCTGCACCATTTGGCATTTAATAATGCACCATTGGGTTCGTACTGTACCTAACTGCAAACAGCAAGTTTAAAAAGTATCTTCAAAATGATTTAAAATTAATCTACGGTAATGTAAATCATAGTAATAGGCCTGACATCAATTTTGTTTCAATTTTTGAGTGTTGAAATGTGACAGGTCTATGTTTATAATCATAAGCCATCACAGTCTTTCTTTCTAGAAATAAAATCATAGTGCTGATATGAAGCAACTTTTAGAATAGCTAGTAATAAGTAAACTATTATGTAATAGACCGTAAATGTCATCGGACTAGGGTATTACATTGCGTGTAGTAAAATAGTTTTTTACAGTGTACAGATTGACATTTGTTAATACTATTAAAATATTTAACTCTAATTCATGTGTAAATAAAAAAAAATAAAAGCAAGAGGTAAAATATTTACACAAACTGGTGACTGTGCGATAATCACCTGATTATTTGGTGCTTTGTGACGTAACAATGTTACGAACAGCTCTTGTCAACGAATAATAAACGTGTTATAGTCTCGGCTAGCATTAATTTCCAGATATGTACTCTGTAAGCCTAAAGAGTAAAACATTTTGGTTTTACAATTTCAAACAGACAATTAATAGGAAATTTACTGAGGCCAAAGTGAAGGTAAACTTTAATTCGAATCGAACAAAAGGTAAACTAAAAATTTATTTTCATAAAGACTCTTTGCACATCATAATAAACACATTATAAGTGTTTGATTTCAAAGTGCTTAAACTTAAGAGAATAAAAGTAAATATTAATGTATTTTTCGCCATTCCTTCCTTAATTAATTTCATATTTTCTTATTTCACCTGATTAACTCAATTTAAATACATTGTTCCCTAAACTTACGTCTGTCTAGAATTATCTGTACCGTAGCTCATAATTTCTTTAAGACGTTTTTACCTGGTTACATATAAAAATGTTATTAACTATTAGAATTCAATACATAACATTGGATAAATTAATTAAATAATTTTTAGAATATATGTGTTTTTCTGTTATTAAAAATAGGCAAACTCAATTTATAACTAATTACTTTTTAACGACAAAAACATTTCAACATTGGTAACACTGAAAAGCTGAGGCAATCAGTTCCTAAACTCAACTGTCTAATTTAATCGTTAAAAAGGTTGCCTGGGCGATCATTAATTAATTATGAACTAATCTTTACTGACTGAAATTATGCTGCCGTTACCTATGCGAGTACACTAATTATGATAAAGAAAATCATTACGACTGGTACCTCAAAAGGTCTAAGCTGATTTAAGGTAAAGTGTGTTAAAGTAATTTTCATTTACGACCTTTGTACTAAACCATTTAATTGAAGTGAATGGGTTTTGTAGCTAGCAGAATGTGTTGCTACATGGTTGCTACAAGAGCATCATAACGTTGAATCCAATTAGATAAAATGTTATGATACGGTAGGCAGTGAAACGTTATGTATATTACAATGATTTTGACCCTCGACAATCGAAGTGGAACTATCTGAGTTATCGGTAGCATTTGGTCACTTCGTAGCTTTGTACAGTCAATTAACAATCGTTTGGAAATACGGGATGCTTCGTATACTATCATTAACTACATCTATTATTTGTTTGTGGCAAGAGGTTAATACAATATAAGTAGAGGTATGATCCTATTTTGTAATTAAATAGAACCTAATTAAAGGAAACATACATCAAATTCATGACCACACGATGTACCAAAATATCATGAAACAACAACTTTGTTGATTATTGGCAAAGAATTCCTGAATTCATACATTATTATTTTGTCACTATATATCGCGTTACACGAAAGATAATTTGGTACTTTCCTGTTAAAGGGAACATTCATTACTATCGATGATTTATTTTCGATATATCGATATTTTTGTTTTACTTCACGATTGGTATTCCTTCTGTTTTAATATCTTCAAACGCATTTAAATTACAAATTAAGAACTAAATTAATAAGCCTATATATTGGATTAGGACATGAAACTATTCTAAACTAACCTAACCTACCTAACCAAACTTGCTGTATAGGCTAAGTTACCGTTTCAAAATTCCATTTGATAACAGAAAAGGCATATGGGGAATAAGCTATCAAACGGATTTTTGAAATGTTACAGCAAGTTTGGTTGGTTAGGTTAGTTTAGAACAGTTTCATTTCAATATATTTTTTTTTTTTATTGTTTGTTGATACTGAACAATATTTATTTACTGTATCCTATATCGTACTTGTCAGCTGATATGTTTCAATTTGTTACTATCAATATATCGGATGGAAAACAAAACGATCGATATATTGAAAATAAACCATCGATAATAATGAATGTTCCCTTTAACAGGAAAGTACCGATAAGGTATACATTATTTTAAAGTGCTGTGCCTCGTTGTGACATCAAAGGGTATCATGCAAGTATTACACAAATATCTCAAAGATCATCCACCTCCTTTGATTACCAAGCTCAAAGGGAATAATTTGCCAATATCTTAATATCGCGAGTATCATGAACTTGTGTCTGTGAATGAAATGCAATTACCAATCTCCGATTATATTATAGTTTGTTTAAACAATCTCGTTCTCATAAACTGATTTGGTTCTGATCCTTTATGTAATTCGTTAATTATCATACTTTTAATACTTTTACTTTAATACTTTTCTTTGAAATGGCGTATAAAGCAGCATGTTAGAGTTGTCACCTCATAATAGTTATAAAATTAATTAATTTTCTTTCATCTTGCTGTACATTTAGTTAGTTTGCTCCTTCTGCTTTTAAAACATTGATTGGAATTCAAGACACTATCAATAATTTTACTTTGTGAACAGAAAGTATTTTATATAATACATTTGATTTCGTTTTTACTTATTTCCAAAAACAAAAAATCAATACATTTAATAAATTTATTAAATTAAATAGCCTAAATTTTCGTAAACAGATTCAAAAACTATAAAGTAATAAAGTAAGTTGGAAGAAGTAACAAAAAGAGTTCATAATTAATTGCTAAGGATACCTATTTTAATCCTACGCAAAATTGAATTTTCCTACGATTTGTTTTTTTACTATTTTATGTTTCATAAGGTAAGGAACTCCTCCAGCTTTCAAGTGAACTAAATATCTAAATTTACCTATTTACGTGTACCCTATATAACCTATCGCAGATCTTAAGACCGAGATATCATAGGACATAACCCTGTTATTCTATTTGTACCATTTAAAAAGTATAGCCTACCTTCCCAAAGTTGGTACTATGGTCATTCCAAATAGCATGCTGTTGAACTGAAGCAATATAATGACAAACATCATCAATACTGCAGTAAGGAAGGTGAGTGGGCTCATTTCAGATAAGTATTTTTCTGTCTGTTTATCACCTCGGAATATTGATCCTGTTGGGTTCATTAGCAAACAGAGTTATTCTTTTTCTCGTTTCGTTCAGCTACGGACTCGATTTTATAAATTAACAAATTATGATTCTCATAAATTTGATAGAATAAAGTCAATAAAGTCATTAAAGCCAAAGGGGCAAAGACTACGGTCAGTATCGAAATGTGAATAGTCCTATAATGGTCCTTGGTATGGTAGCTATATTTTTGTAAAATTTATGCCCAGTTGGTTCAGTAGTTTTTGCACCTATTAGTAACACACATACATTCAGACCTCATTAGATTTGTATATAATAGTATAGCTTTGATTTTAATATGTTTGTTTATCATTTTTTGTAGTAGTATTTATTACTAGCCTACACATTATGGATTGCAACTCGATATATCTTTTTTATAACACAACACTAGTTTACTGCACCTATATAAAAATAACCCCGCCACTTCAAACCTGCAAAGTTACATTTGCCAGATATTTTCTTTTTTTAATTATAAGTGAATGTTTTCTTTTACTTGTACTAATGATCAATATCGACAGAATTTATAAAAACGAAAGCCTCTAAAAGAGAAAGTCCTTTGGGCTTTTTCAACGGAAAGCGGAATGTAAATATAAATTAATATTTTATTTCACGAGAGCAAGCTGATCCCCAGAAACGCTCTGGTCAAGGCAGGTGTGAAAAGCAATTAGACTTTTCATATTTACGGTGGAACGTGAAAACCGACTGTGACGTCAGAGAGTCTTCAACATTCTCACAGTTATATATATATCATCAACGGATCATTCTTGGAATGGATTCATTTAGATAAAAAAAAACTGAAACAAATTTATTACAAAGCCGAGTATTATGATATATGACATTCAGGTAATAAAACTCACCTGAAAAATCAATCTCTTGTCATTGCGTACAAGGTTCCAGTTCCGCTTATACAGACAACACACATCTTTCACCTCGGAAACTATTTTGTACACTTTTAAATAGTTGATCACAATTATTTGAAAAATACATAATCATTTAAATTCTTATCTGTCTACATTTTTATTGCTATAGAACGACATTTTTGTACAGCTCGGAACACTTTAGAAAAAGAATAGTGGAAACAGAGTTAAAATGCTTTAGTAATCTGATTATTTTAAAACTTTAACACTCAATAAATAAAAAATACAGGACGAAATATTGTTGTATTTTACCGTGGGTGTATTATTTAAGAGAAAGCAGTTCCCGTCTTTTAATTAAATAATTCACTTACAGAAAAATGCTACTATATAAACAAATATTGGAAAGCGTAAACAAAACCCCAAAAGCCGGCTGTGCAGCGTGTGTGAGGATATGAGGCGGATGTCACAAAACATAACCATTGAGGCTGACAAGTTGGGGGCAATCTGTTGTTGTCCAGCTAAGTTGCCTCTCCTCTACATCAGCACTATGCAATATATAATTATCTTAACCTCAAAAGATTAATAGCAGTAAATTTTTAATTTAAGTACACACACTAACATACATTGTTCTTTAATTTCTAAAATATTAACTACTACCGTAAACCGGGGTGAAAATGAACACTTTTTCCGGATTTTCTTGAATAACTTTCTTGTTAAATAAGATATCAATATATTGTATTTGTTGTATATAATTGTATATACATGGATTTAGGGAGACATAATTTTTTTACAAAAAACACGTTTGCTTAAAACATTTTTTTTAGCACACCAATTGGGTTATGATTGTTATAGTATGTGTTTTATGTAGAGAAAAAGATGCTGATAATAAACATTTTCCGAGTTTTGTTCATCTTCACACCGCTGTTCATCTTCACCCCGGTTTACGGTACCTAAAACTCATCTAAATCGACGGTAACTCTTACGGTTTACTTACTTAAACTTTACTTTTTTTTATTTCCTATAAAAACTCATTGAAATGTTTCTCAAGATTTTTTGATTTATTGAGTAGCGGTATAGTGTAATCAATTTACATTCAATTTTTTTGAACTTCAAATTAAAAATTTTTAAATTAGACATACGATATTACCAATCATGAACACAAAATCCTAGCTTATCGTAGCAGGTCTACAGGAGGGCCAGCAAGCACCTGAGTATGCAACAACAACACAAAATGTTACATGTTTATTGGTCACCAAATAGTCAATAATTGTTGTACACTACTATGATTTAGTATCGTCATATTGCTTTATATTCAAGTATAGTAGAGTGGTCATTTTATTTTATTAGTATATTCAGATTACCAAATTTGAAAAATTAATACAAATTTTGTAGTTTTTTCACGATAAAAAAAAATTGAATACGCTTAAAGAATGTTATTTTTACCCATGTTAATATTTCATGCCAACTTAAAAAAATATTTATCATGTTTCATAATAATACAAGTCGAGTTCCCTAATATAATAAAATGTGTAAAATATAATGTTTCATTAATTAAAGAGAACATGAGACCAACTGAGGAGCTGAATCGCAGGATTTGTAAAAAATTTGATATTTATTTTTCCAAGCCTTGATTGTCGGTTCTGCGGTTATTTGTGTTTCGCTTGTCAGAAATCAATTTCCTTGCTTTGTAAACAAACCAGCCAAGCATACCGAGACTCGTGGGTTTCCCATCCCAGAACTGATCTTATATCGTTATAATAGATCTTAACGCTTTACTTTAACATACAACTTAAAACACATTAGTGAGTAAGTATTTACTCTGCTAAATACTTAAGGAACCCCTTAAACTTATCTCATTAATAAGGAATTATTTGTTTACAGTAGGAAATAGTTTTTTTTTTTTTTTTTTACCAGATGCGACAAAAGGATATTTTACATATTTATGTTTGCGCACAGGACAATGGCGACGAAGGGCGCCAGATGAGTATGCAATTGCCGTCTGCACCTGCTCGATACCCAATGAGTATTTTCTTCGCTTCAACCATTGACCAAACTCCTTTTTACACTCTAAGGTTATTATTCCGAAGATTTTCTTTATGACCTTATCCAAATGAGATAGCAATGAGGTTTTAGTATGTTTGGTGCAATTACAAGAATGTTAATGTTAGCTATGTACGGCAAAAGTCTAAGTATGTAAAGATTCGGGGTAAGGTACACTTTTTAGGGCTACTAAGAAAGTAGTGTTAAGTTATGTTAAGTAAATTTAAAGAGGTTAACTAAGTATCAGGAAAATGTAATATGGTATTTCTTAAATGGGTACCGGTAGGCTTACTAGTAATGGTAAACATGACATATTTCATGCTTAATAATACATTTAATTTTATTTATTAATAAAATTTGTACAATATAAGGCATGTCTACTACGATAGTTGACAATACTAAGATTATAGTAGAAACATACAGTCAACGCTTTACTTCAATTATCAAAATATTATTATGTTGTTTTCGTTTAGAAAACTATAGAAACGGGATCAGCTTTAAGTTCCATTATCGAAACATTAAATATGACACGAAGCAATAAATAATTCTGAATCATCCGTAGTTGTTGCTAGGCAACACGCTAGGATTACTATTACTTATTTGTTGTTTTTTTTTTGTTGGTATTAGGCCGGGGCCACACGACGCGGATCATCCGCGCGGACGGACCACGCGGATGATCCGCGTGATGCGACAACACATTGAATCAAATGAGAGTGGCCACACGGGGCGATCCTAAGCCGCCTGGGCGGATTGTCCGCGCGATCATAAGCCGCGTTGGAGGGGATGACACATGTAGTCTTATGAGAGTGGCCACACGATACGGATTGTCCGCGCGTTTGGAGCTCATTTTCAAGCATTTGTAGTGGGGTTTTTTAGTTTGTGCTTGTGCATTTCGGTTTATAGGTGTAAAATGTTTGATACAGACAAATCAATAGAACTTGTTAAAGATAATGTGGGATTTCTCATGTTGTACATTTCTCATGAGTATATCTTCCTTAGTTATATGCGGTCAAAACAATTGAAGTAGCTCGTCAAACGATGCTATCTACATGCGATAGTAACAAAAAAGACTCCGAACTATGGTTTCGCATGTGCTCGTAAAAGGTTTGGAACACAAATGGTTTATCGGTTATGAAATGATGGACCCAATGATCTTGGTTTGCCTTAGGCTCTAGCTCACCACACGCTTCTAATGCACAAACTAACATACGTGTTTCTTCCATGACTATAACGAAAACGAGTGAAAAAACCATGTTAGAATCTCAGTACGTAGGCTGGGAAACCTCAACCGGAAGCGGTTCATCCGCTCCGTGAGGCCGGGACATCGTCGCGCGGCTTATGATCGTACGATCATAAGCCGCGCGGACGATCCGCCACGTGTGGCCCCGGCCTTATTATTACTTATTCGATTGTTGTAGTTAGGGTTACTGTTACATATTCGTTGGTTGTTGTTAGTATTACTATTACATATTAGTTGGTTGTAGTTTGGATTATTGTTACTTTAATTGTTGCAGTTACGGTTACCATTACTTATTTGTTGGCTATTACTTTGTTAAAAGTGGTTAGTAAATAAACAAAGAAGTCTCAAGTGAACCTATGCACTAAATGTTGCAAACTAGATAAGAATTTTCGTTATTCTTGGTACAAAAAAAGTACGAAAGAAAAAGTACCACGATGATTACACAGAAAAACTATAAACTGAGAGTTTTAACAGTATTGTTACTATGTAGATAGCTGTTTTGTATCTTAATCACAGTTTCCATTTTCGCGGTATCCAATACTAAATAGATAATCTACGTCAGCACCGGATGGTATATAAACTGTACCTTTTTGAATAAATGCAAAAGATATAAGAACTCGTATAAAAATTATACGTAAACTGTATAATGTTAAAGGTTGCTATCTATGTATATTATAATTGAACTTAACACCACCAGGTCAAAAATAATGATTCGATGTTGAGAAAGCGTATTTTTCTTTAATTGTGAAATTAACAATCCTAAAGGGGCCTAAAAGAGATCAGTTGTTTAATAAATGTCCTGTTTTATTAGCAGGGTTTAAATTAAAATATCAATTTGTAATCATTACTTGTTTGACATTGTCTTTTGCATGTTTGGTTAATAATATTGTTGATGCGACTACGCCTCTATGATTAAATTAACTATGTTTATTCAACCAAATTTTGTTATTGGTTACAACATTGTTTTATTGTATTTTTACTTTACCATAGTGTTTTCTGACTTATTGGACTTAGGTACGATAGTGGCATAAAATAATAATATATTTAACTTAAACCTGAAGTATCTTAGAGGCGACAAGCCCCCAACAATCCATCAAATATTGTACTGTGTGAAATATTAAATCTGTTTATGGAAGATAACTCTTAAAGACTTAGGTAAAAAGGAAAATGACAAAGTAGAGTCAAAGTTTGTTCTTAAGTTTTCTCTGGCGACTAGTTTAGTGTTTTCAAATTTTTAAATAGAATATAAAATTTCTAAATTTGCTCTGTCTATCTAAGTAGATAAGGAAAATAAACAGTAACATTACGTATAAAAACAGGGAATGGGTTTATAGAACCTTATAAATATGGGTGAAGAATGGTGTGTTTCGTCGTCAGGAAACAGTCTGAATCCTCGTCACAGAGGTTCAAACATAGACTTGCATTAGCACTGGCTAGTAATACAGATTAAAGAGAGTAAGTTAATCATAAACACGTGCCTAGTCCACTATGTACCGTACCAAAATGAATGCAGGTTTCGTAAATAAAGCTTATCAATGGCCTTGGAGTTAGTTATTAATCAGGCCCATTTTTATTGACAAACAAAATTGTCATTTTTTCCTTAGAACGGCTTAGAATTTTTAATACAGATTCTTTTTTATACTTTTTTGAATAATGACAATTTAATTGTTTGAAAAGTATTATGTTATAATCATGTGAATAGAACGGTTGTTACCGTAGTTGTGTATATTTTGTCTTTTTTTGGTTGTACGAGAACGCCTTGAAATGCTCTTGGAAATCTAATCTATGAGGCGAAGTGTTTGGAATATCGCAACTTGAAGGCGGTGCATGATTTTATTATTGCATCAAAGTAAACGGAAACGGGATCTAATTTATAGTAATATACTGAATTACCTCGTAATCATGTACTACCCAATTGAATAAAGGGCAAAGAACTAGTGGGAAACCTGTACAAACCTTGGGCTCGGGATTTAATTAATCCTCATTTGTGTGTTCAGACGAAACAGTAAAATTTGGTTTCAACTTAGTTCATGCAGTAATGAGCCACTACACATTATTTATATCGGATTTAATTGTGTTTTACCTTTCGCGTGGATAAATATACATTGATGTTATATGTTTATACTTACGTATCCTGGATGAAATCAATGTTTATTAATCGCTACGCTTGTTTGTCCATATTCAGCGAGTCAAATATAAAACATCGTTGATAACATTCACAAGTATTTATAAACTACTGTTTGTTAGTAATTGTAAGTCACAGTCTCCTATTTACACAAGTGTGAAAAGATAAAATGTTTAAAGTAAGTACAATAATGCGTATACGTAAATGAAGTACTTACTACTTTTATACTTGCGTCTACTATACTTTTTCAATACTAAAAAAATATTGCAACGAGTACCAAACAATTCGTGAGTATTTTGTTTTCAGTATACTTGTTTTTTACCTATGACAACATCTATTAATAAACTATTTAACAATTAAAACACATTATTTACAAATTTCGTTTTAAAAAACTTGTATCTGTTGATACTTTTACAGTACTAGTCACGCAAAATAAACTGATTCCATTGCTGTTCCACCCTAACACATTATTCTACACTAAGCATGTTGTGGCAAGTTCCACACTAGAGTGGGAGTCACAATTAGCTAGGAGACATTTCTAATTGTCTCAAGAAGGGTTGTCGACCCCGGGTAAACACTCCTCATCCACTTACTCCTATAAGAACTCTTGATTTATGCATCTGCAGATCACTGGGTCTCTTGGGCCTTATTTGCGCTCAAATTACCAGATTAAACCTTCTAAATCAAACTGTATTATTAATCAAACCATAAAATGGTTTTTGGGAATATTTGATATTGACAATAATTAACTTTACGTTCCTTATAAATAAATTTAACTGGAAGAAATTTTAATTATTCTGTATGTGTTAATCTTAGGTAGTAGTAATAATATAGTGTAAGCCTAATGTTTAATAATGTAAACACATGCATTTTTCAAACCCTCCTCCATAAGCAAAGCGATTTTTAAATTCCAATAATATTCAATCAGTAAAATCAAATCAATCAAAAGGGACTCAAAAAATTATTATTTAAACAAATAAATAGCAGCGTTATGACCTATAAAATATTTACGAACATAGTGTATTTTATGGGTCAGTAACGCAAGAGCAAGACTAACTGATGGGAAAATTCCAATAATATTCTTTCAAATTTACGAGAAGCACAATTTATTCATTATTTAAATCAAGTTAATGTAGACGAAAGAAACTAGAAAAAGCATAACTCTGTTTGCTAATGAAACCAACAGGTTCAATATTTCAAAGTAATAAACAGACAGAAATGATTTTCATCTGAAATCACACAGCACACTCTCTACCCTGGCTACAATATTTGTAACGTTTACTATATATTGCTTTAAATAATCATGGTAAATTAATATAAAAAGCAACGCTTTTTTGTTTATATCTAAGAGTTATCGCCACCGATATAACCAATTACAAAATAATGACTAGAATTCCATGATATCTCATCTCACTTTGCTTTGCAAGAGAAATCTATAAACATGAATGAAAGAGGTGCGACTAAGAAATCGGCTGAAACATTAAACATTTATAGATTACACGACGTGACATCACTATCAATTATTTTAAAGAACCGTGTTATTCTCTTTTGAGTTCTCTCCTGTCGCGAAGTACGGCTGACTACTATAGTAAATGTTAATACTTTTTAATGTTGAAGACTTACATAATAAATTATTGATTTTGAAATTTAGTAAGAGGTTTGTTTAATTGTTTGAAGTTCATCCGTTTACCTTCTGTCTGGTAGCGTGGTAAATATAATAGCTTACATGATCAGTGATATTTTCTTTTACTAATGATACTGTTCCAAGCATGGCCAAAAGGTGTTGTAGCTTTTTCGGTAAAAGGCATTAATAATTTTCCAATCCAGCATAGCATTAGATTTCAACAAATTCAAGAAGAAAAAAAGAATGACTTGTATAGGTAATTGATTAACGAATGGTCATCAATTACTAGCTGCTACACCCGTGCTTCGCAACGGGAAGGGGTTGCGGAAGAGAATAATGCTTTAAATATAGCATCAAAGAACTTTTTTCAAGTAAATAAACAAACACCAGTTATCTACGTGGGTAAATTACTCAGTATGATCCACTGTTTCATTTAATTCATTGATAATTTAAACTTCGGAAGCATACAAGGCGTAGCCATTTAGAAATCGGCCTGTGGTGCAGAGATCTTAAGAGAATCGTCCATACTAATACTTTTTGGCAAATCTACACACTCTAACCTTCATTTTGGTGTGCGATATGCCTATATCTTTATTTGGTAAAAGGCCTAAAACGATGTCCACAAATTTTACTGTATCACTTTAATAATATAATAGATGTTTTTGACTAAAAACTGACCTTTTAAATAAAGTTAATATTATGTGTAAAGCTTATGTAACTTAAACGAACATGTTACCTTCAATGATACCAGAAGTGTGTAGTTTTTGTAGCTAGTTTCCTCGATAATAAGTAAATAGTTTATCTCTAATGTTCGTGTAATTTTAAGTAGTATATTTTACACCAATAGAAATTTCCTGTTCCCAAGGACAAGCAGTATAGTTTATAATATTCCTATAAAAAGCTAAGTACATTCCACCTTAAGTGCTTACTTAACGCTATTGAAGTAATATTTAGGTAAATGCTATTCTTAGCTACTTGTCGATGCTGGTGCTCGTATTCCCATGAGCATATTATCTAAACACACGCCCAGGCCAACAGTAGCCTACTATGCCCTCAACAGAACCATAACTCAAATCTCTGCTACATACTGTTGTGGCATTATTCGTGTCTGAATAACCTACGCCAACTTTATAATCCTCCCATTTCAGCAATGCAATTTACTCTTAAACAATGTTCAAGAAATGAAATAAAAAAAACATTAAGGATTTTTAATGAGGACGATCTTCATGCAAAAAGGTTCTTTTTAATTCTAAAGGTACACCTATTTTTATTTATAAAATGTTAATACTATAGGATGAAGTAAATAAATTTGCTAAAGTTTATCAAAATATTTACATAAACGAGCAAATTAAAACCGTTTTATTTTTCTACATAAGAATAACGGGGTAATTTTAAATGTACAGTTTTTTTTAACTTTGTTTAGGGACACTTTTTGGTCGGATTTGGCATACCTATTTGTGAATTTCATACTAATCTATAAACATTTTAATAAAACACTCTTTATTAAGCTATCTTCACTGTATCAGCAACCTCAGCAGTCGTTACAATTATTCTTATTAAAATAGAAAATGAATATGACAATTTAATGGGTTATTTTGTTACAAATCCAACCAGGTAAAAGGGATCTGCTTAGGTGGTATTTTCTTTTTAAATTATTGAAATAAGGCAAAATATATCCCATAAAAATCATAATAATTGCATTTGCATTGAATAAAAAAAACTATAGCACCTCGAGTATGTGTAAGTGTAACAAAATATGCATCATGCTTCATAACAACTTCAGTCCTAGTCTCATTGATAGTTTGTTTGCCGTTTTGTTTGTGGAAAGATAGTTTTGCAGTTCACCGTTTCAGACGCACCACCATCGTACGGCTCAGATTTCCCTCTAAACTACATTTGTTTTAAACAGATTTTTTACATTAAATTTGTCTAAAGCGTGTTTATGGTTTTTAAATCATGCAACAAGTGACTAATCTGCCGAGTGAGGAAAAAGAGGTGCATACCAGGTTTAAATGTAGTTTTTTCCATTTTGAAATGAGAATAATTTATTTCAAATTCGAACAACCAGTATATTTTGAAGAGATTTGGTATAGTAATAACACTAGCTTTCAATGATAGCGATCCATGAACATCAAATATATATACGATAATTGTCCATCAAACATTTACAGCGACTATTTCATTTTTACTTTTTTAACTGAAAACACAACTATAATGGTGGTATCGTTAACTAAATATAGTTTACCAAGCGACCCTCTTGAGGGTACAACACTATTGAGAGACAAGCCCTAACAAACGACATCCAAGGGGATATGTTCAACACAGTGACTTGGAAGATTTACTGGCTTAGTTAGGGAACAGATAAAGCAAATACAGTCTGCTGCGAACACTATACATAAAGAATATGCCTCCACGGACATGTTTTATAATAAAACAATTGTGTTTAATGCATATTTTTTAGATTTTTACTAACCATTAACTAGATAAGTTACGAGTAAAAGCTTGTGATTGACACGAGTGGTTGAATAAAAACCCCAATACAAGAAAACTTCTATGATACGTTCATTACCTAACCTGTGTTCACTTTCAGAAGACATTTACTACAACTGGCTAAAACTTTTGTAATTTCTACTTCAGCACCCAAAGTAAATGGTTGTAGAGAAAAATTGTAGAGTCTTATACGTGTAATCTAGTTGTTGTGAATAGCTCAATTGTAATGTAAAATATTATTGATATTATTGAAGTAGTGATAATCAAATTGAAACCGAAACTTAAAAAACCGAATTCCTAGTCATGAAAAATGCCTAGTTTCGTCAAATGGTAAGGTTGTAGAAACTACTCAATTAGAGAGTAACACGCTAATACTGAGTTTAAAGTTTAAAATATAAACACTGCTAATACTGTAATACTGTATTTTGAATTTCTCAAATATTTCTGAAAATTTAGAGAGGTTGATGAATGCTGATGGCGGGAATTTCAGGTATCAAAACTGACCAATGACGCAGGATACGACACTAGACAAATTATAGGCCTATGGTAATCGTATTCTATAATAATTATACCTAACACCATTTAGGCTACCCATCGATTGTATCTTGCTTGGTTTATTCAATCAAAAGAGTCATAAACTGATTGAATTTGTGGCTTTCGATCGTATTACTGTGCTGAATATAAAGTATTCTATAATAATCATACCTAACACCATTTAGGCTACCCATCGATTGTATCTTGCTTGGTTTATTCAATCAACAGAGTCATAAACTGATTTAATTTGTGGCTTTCGATCGTATTACTGTGCTGAATATAAAGTATGTTGTAATTATTTTGTTTTGCAGCTTCAGCCACTTCAATAATCCTTGACAATTTTTAGCCACAAAAGTCCGGATAAGACCAAGAGGAAAGCTAAGCTGGATGTCAGAGATAAGTGAAAGGAACTACTTTAGACTGTAAGTTCTCAAGTCTCCATCAGCCATCGATTGAACTGCGTCTGCTGCGTCCACTCTTTCACCCTCGTCGACACTTTTCCCCATTGAAACATTTATATAGACAACCCAAAAACTGCTTATAAATTGTACTGTTATCATATGTATTGTGGTCACTTAAAGTGTGATTCCTATATCTGTATACGATGTGATATGTTTTCAATTCTGATTTTAAACGTTCTCGATTGTGGATCAAACATTTCACTATCGATGACTACGAGCAACCTCGAGACGTAAGAACAAATAATGTTGTTTTAAAATTAAACTGGAGGCAGGATTACTGTAGATAAATTTGGTTTTGCAAAGTCAAACAAGCCAATCTATGCAATGTACATTACGTAGCGGCAATGTAGTCAAGCCCTCATTGATTATTTATGTGTCAATTTCAGAGAGGTGATTACATTTTCAATATACTCAACTATCTCTACCTTGTATGAGCACTATAGGATCATGGCGTGCTGTCACAATATTCTTTAATATATACGAACATGTTACCATAATAGTGTGGAAAAGTCCAACGTTTCCAATAAATACTAGGACAAGGTTAAAGTTTTTATTTAACTTCACGTATTCATTAATATATTTTACCTACAAAACCGTTCGGGTTTCCTTACAGTTTTCAACGCAAACAATTTTAAGTTATCAAATAAATCATCTTGTTCGACAATTTAATACTACATTAAAATTAGGCAACCACAAATAATAACAATTAACCGAATATATTACTCACTAACCTCTTTGAGTATATGTAAAAAATCTTGGATATATAGAAAGTAAAAAAAAAACCACGTAATTATAAATTACATTTTTATACTGGTTAAAACGCTTTTTGTACATGTTAGATTTTTAAAATTTACAACGCAAAATGCATTTCTACGTTAGTTAATTCATGCATAAGTAAGTTTATTCTGAATAAAAAAAAAATATTGTGGAAATTAAGTAATTGTAAAAATTAATTGTATTGTTTTTACATACTATTATTTGTAGCAAGGGCAAACCAGTTGCAAAGCTACAGCATCCAAAATACGGTATCCCGGAAGTTCTGGTGTGGTCCAACCACGACTGTGAATATAAATATCAGCTGTTTCATGGCTCCAACGTCTGTTTACAGCTGAACAGCTGACCAAATACCCGCCAAAACCTTCTACGTAGGCGTAAACAGGTGATTAGCTAAACACGGACTCAAAGTTGATTACAAACAGCCTGCAACGTGGATTGATCAAAACAAGCAACATCGTATACCATTTCTCGGCGTTTGTTTAATAGCCTACTACATTTACTTACCCTACACTGTACTGTATACTCACTGTGTTGCACCGGTTTGAATGTTCCAAGTAAAAACGTTTTATATCTATTTTCGTTTTACGTTGTCATATGTTTACTTATTTATTATTTTTGTAACTGGAGATTATTATTGTTTTTTTTTAATTAGGCTATAGACAAACCTCACAACTATTACTTCCCAACGTATTCAATTTATGAAGGATTTTTTAAATTAGCATTTGTTTATAAGAAAAAATATTAATAGCTGATAATTAAGTTATAACATATCAATAATATGATGTGATTGATCTGGTTCTTTCACAAATCAAAGGTATGCACATCGTTGGTCAGTACCGGGGGACCGAGCCTTGCTTGGCTGCTCTGTTGATTTGGTTTAATCATTCAAACAATATCGTAAACACATTTTATGATTTACGACACATTATATAATTAACTAAAAACATTTTTAATACAATCCATACATTTAATTAATGAAATAATAACTCTGTAATGTTAAGTTGCAACAAAATTCAACAAAACATAAATAAGATATACTTTTATGATCTTGCTTCAGTTAATCAAACGAACAAATAATTTATACATTCAAGAGTTTCCACATTACAACACCTTAGTTTCAATAATACCTGTTTCATTAACGTGTTTCTGAGTTTGTGGTTTGATATACAGTATTTATATTTTGAGTATGGGTTATATTAAATGTTCCTATAAAAAAATGTTCCTATGACAAATTTCCTATAGGAAATGCTGCAGGTGTGTTTTAGGAAAGGGTGTATGTTAGGAAATGTTTTATTCAATCCCATTATAGTTATTTACAGTTTGAAAATTTAGTTACCAAAATAATGAAGATTTACCCAAAGTAATATTGTAGGAATTCAATCAAAATATCTTCAAGTCCCCATAGTCTCCTAAAATCCTTCTGATGTTATTCCAACTTTTACAGACAGAATTACAGGACATTTTACAAATAACCCGCAGAGGAAATAAATAACAATCAATGTCACGTGTGTTAGAAACCCAGATGGCGTATCACAAATAACACATCGATGTTGTGTATGTAGGCTGGCTACCATCCAAGTCAATATTGCACATAACTCTCTCACAGACAGCTTACAACTGCGCTAGGCCACTAGCCGCCACTGCAATTCATTAAACCAAGTTGTATCTTGATAAAATTCGGAGTTTACGTTTCATTTTAGTAACCAGGGATAGTTTGTTTACAATTTGTTTGACAGTGTTAGTCATGTCCTTCTCAAACAATATTGTGACTACGTTGTGGTTTTCTGTAGCAGTACATTAAAGGTAGTAGGCTAAACATGATCACACAATAATTGAAAATGTTGTGTTTTTAGAAAAATAAATTGTAACTACAATTTCTTTTCTATAAACTATTTTATTAGACATAATTATATTTTTTAACCCAATGTGGTTCAAAATTAAGGTTTTTTCAATAGTTCTTAGGTTCCCAGAAAACCAGATCATTGAGCAACATTTCAACAAGATTTCTTAGTTGCGCTATAGGTGTGAAGTGTAGAGATAATCTGGAATGGAGCCAACTAAACACGAAACACACAGTAGTACAGCATTGTTGAGAAGAATAGTTAGCGAAAGAGCCGCCAGGTAGCACAGGTTACACTGTTGCGAGCGCTCCAAACGGCGCGTTGGTCAACTACCAAGTTTGTAGTGAGTGGGGCGAAATGCCAGATTGTAACGGAACGCGCGGTGGAAGGTAGTGGAGGTTATACAAACGTTAGCGTATCTTTAAAAGTTTGAAAGTTTTTCTAACTTGAATGCTCGCACATATTGAGTGTAAAGTGGTCTTTGACAACTGTCGGAGTGTTCAGTGATAGTGTTTCTTCCATTATGCAGCAGTTTGACCTTAGTTTTGGTTCAGAAAGTGACAGCATTTCAAAGTTTTGTAGACAGGTGAGAAAATGCTCAGGTGAATCGTGACGAAACAAGCGAGCGAACGACCGGGTAATTTTAAAGTATGCCGTTTGTTTTAAGTGGATTACAAAAAAATTATATAAAGAAGTAGTGATACACTATGGTTTTTAGGAAGTTTAGGAGTTGAAATAAGTACAGGAGCCTAAAGGTACGTAGGCTTGTCAGGTAGACAGGCCTACACAAAGGAATGGTTAGACTGAATCGCTTATCTAGGCGAAGGACTAGTTGTAGTGAAATGGAAGAGAAAGAAAGATTAACTAAAACATATTGTTGTTGTAGTGCTGTTCGCGATAGTGATAGTTATATGTTTTGCCGAAAAAATATAGTGTGCTTCTTGGTTTGTGGGATTATTTTGCTGGGATCATCTGTCAGTGCAGGTAATTATTTCCTAACAGTTTTGTACTACATTATGAGTTTATTTACGTTATTGAACTGTAATTAATATTTCGTCTGAGTTAAAGTTTTGTTATCATGATAAGGTATATTATGTAAGTTATTTAAGGCTTTCAAAATGCATAAGGTAAAATAATATGTGCTAAAGTGTTAAGTTAATGATTGTATTTTGATTTTTTTCTTTGCAATTTAATTAGGATTACCACCCTTACAATTTTGTAAAAGCTAATATTAACCGCACATTTTTTAAGTTTACTTTTATCTTCATTACATTACTTACATAACTTACATAACTTAGTTAAATCATAAAACACTAAATTACATACATACAACAGTTTGACATACAGGTAACGTAATAGCATAGATTAAGATAATACCTTTTTAAGATTTGAAATTTATTTGATTTGACTTAATAGAGAAAGTTTTTACAGAGTGCCTCGGTAACCTGTAAGTTTCCTACAACTTTTAAACTCACGAAATTTCAGATTATGTACATATTTACCAGTACGTCTAAAATTTTCATGACGCGATCAGACATTTGAGTTGCTGTAATCAGAAAAACAAAAACAATTCAGATTGGATTGTAACAAATTATAAAAATTAGGCCTAGGCTAGCTTTTAATTTTTAGAGGCCCAAGGTTAGTTGACTTCACTCACCACTTCATCACAAGTAGGGTAAGAGCAAAAAATAGGGCTGGGATGTTTTTCAAATGCTTCTGCAGGCGGTCGAGCAGCTGTCTGGCAGGTTTTGGTCTTTCAACCCTCCTGCGGACATCAACAATGGACTAATGTGTAGCATGTCGACGTCATAAGTGAGGTCCTGCATCTTAGCTAATCTTATGGCGTTTTGCCATTTTGTTGTGGTGTTTCCAATTAAGCTTGTCCAAGGGCTTCGCGTCCTATAATATGATGATGTGTCAAACGTGCGTCTACAAATACGCATAGTGACATATAATATTTTCTATGAATGAGAAATCGAATGCGTAACGATATATTATTGTGACAGTTATTTGGCATCTAGATCATAATATATTTAGAAGATGCATGTGTACAATGTTGCCGTTGTTCCTTTGAGTACTGAAGGCGTTTCAGTGGTCCACTGCCACAGTGTATATTTAATTTTCGCCTCGCCCTAGTTCACATATGCACCGGCACGAGCGTAGACGAAAAAATAGCATACACTAATGCGGGATCTAACAATATAGGCTAGTCTTCTCTTAATCTCCATAATCTTAACGAGCTAATCAGAATAAATTATATCGGCAATCTAGAGTTACTACCTAATATGTGACACATAATGTAACAATATATCCCTTGTTTTAATTGTTCGGTTTAGGAAATGCAAGCTTAATCACATCTGATAAAACTTACTCAAACTTCTTATAAGACTGTTTAACTTCAATAAATCTACGATACTGATTTTCATGAGCAAAATTAGTTAAATTGTTTTTTCAAACAAACGTTTGGAGGTAGATTATTTTACGCTTAAACTATATTTTTAGCAAGGGATGGGCTACCTATTTTGGTTTAAATGTTGTCTAGTCTATTCGTGGAAAGTATTCGACGAGACTATTTGTGCACTTTAAGCAATTTTAATTTTCTGTTAAAATGCAGTAGGCCCCTACTTCACTCCTAGTTTCTGTATTTTTGATTAGTCATTGCAGTTTAGTGTATTCCTCGCACTTTCTTGTACAGTACCCGACAGAGCTCAGTGGTTCGCCAAACTTATCCCCAGACGCGTAAATCACTCCGTCTGTTCTCTTGTTCTCCCTTTGTCGCTTTTTTGTTTTCTGGAATGGCTTCCGCTTTGGAATGGGTTTGCTCTGGTCCATTTGCATTATTAACGAATTTAAAGGAATGTACTTGTAGGGTGTTAAGATCCAAACGTCTCTTAAAGGGTAGGTTCTGCTTCACTTTCGCTCATTGATATAACTTAACAATGATTAAACGCGTCAACATTTTTATCAACTAAGTAGGTAGGCCTACCTATATTTCTGCCAGATTGAACAGAAAAAAACCATAGAATAACGATGGACTGCGGTGATGTTTAGTTAATTTTTGAAGACTGCCAGAGTTACAGGGACTAGACTCTCAAACAAAGTATCCCTACAGACTTGTAGCAATGACATAGAATGACGTAGCGGATGGCAAAACAGTTTAAGCACAGGATAATTATTTGTATCACTGTAATCTCTCCGTACCCTAACTAAACGCGTAATCGTTATTAAGCACAATGGCCTCGCGTAGCAGAAAATTATAACTGGGCGAAGATTCCCATAAACTGGCCATCGCTCAGGTAGTGATAACGATAGTTAGCCAAGGAGAAGAAGAAGACCCACACTCGCGCTGTGGGAACATGTTTACAATGGACGACGTTTCCTTTCCCATCGGTCCTTGCAACATTCTCGAACGTCTTTGTCCATTGTTATCTGACAGACAGGTGAAAGATCCATCAGTACCTTTGGAAACCAACTTGATTCAAAAAGGTGCACGCATATCAAAACGGATACTTACTCAAACAGTGCGATTATCTTAGACATCCTGGCAATTGAAATGATTTACGTTCTAAGTATTGAACACTGTTTCGAGTTTGAATACTACTACTGAGTTTTTTGAGTTGTGAATCGATTACTGTATCATAATCGATTACCGATTACATATCGATTGGTTGATATTGTGTAACTTAGATATTAAAAAAAACCCTATCCCCACGTGTCTTTTATGGTATTTCACTTGCGGCTAAGCAACGCTTCGTGTACTTTGTGATTTAGGAGGACACTTTTTTCGGAATACTTAGTGCCTGTTACAATGTAAATGCTGTACGTTATCCATATTAGTGTATACTGTACTATAAATTGAAGGTTTAATCGTTTATCATCATTCAAATAAAATACTGCACACGTTATGTTCTATTAACTGGGTTCCAGTCGTCTATTGGTCATTTCTGGTAATCCCACAATAAAGACTGCAAGTATATAATGACGGCTTTTAGTGTTAAAAAGCCAGTTTGTACAGTTTTATAGTAGGCCTTCGTAAAAAAAACAAAAAAAAAACACGTTTGTTATGATTTTCTGCAATCAGTTCCAGCTCCTTAAACTCAGAAATTCGTTACGTGGCCTGAACGTGGTTCCAACTGAAACACAAACAAAACCGTTTATATAAATACAAAACAACAGTCGTTTATGACAAGGGGTACCAATCGACGACCAATCAAAAACCAACTCTGGACTCCCGGCACGTAGAGAATCAATTCGGTCTATTGCGCTGGAAATGGGGTACAAATCTTCGGTAGCTACGTAACAGACCTGCTATTGCTTCCCAATTAAAAAAGGAATGAAAATAATTAGTTAGGTATAGAGTATATACCCAAAACTCCATTTATTTCAATTATTTCTTTCAACGATTTGTTTGCCTGTACTTTTAACTTAAAATATTCTTCTAGCTCCAAACATAAAATCAATGTTTAAATCAAATCGATTTTCAAGTGAGGAGGATTATTTAATGCCTACTGTATACTAATTGGTAACACCACGCTGATTCCTCAAGTATTTTGATGTAGACCTCAACACAAATAACCTTAACTTATAAGTCATATAGGCATGATAGCCTAACTTGATTGGTTAGCCTACCAGCATGTAGCCGACCATTTCGTAATTAACCATTTTTTACTTCGTATGTGTTGTATTTTATAAGCATCATGTTCATTGTTATTCGTATATTTATCGATAGGCTTTGTGTTTAAAAATGTATGGGATTGTTGCATGGCATGGGTGTAGGCTAATTTTGTTATCAGTGCTGTCATAGAAATCCTGGCAATTGAAATGAAAACCAGTGTTAAATAACAAACGTTTTGTACTCAGCGTTTTGATTCAACCATCAGGCACTCAATAAATAAGTGATGTAAGAATTTTGAAATCTTGCTTGAATATTATCATATAGCCTACTACCCCTACTAACCTATATACAACAAATATGTTACCTGTATCCTAAATCGATCACGAAAAGGGAATTTTCTTTAGTCAATTCATTTTACGGTATTTTAAACAAGCTTTGCATTTTTTGGGTGAAAGTAAATAGGGGTATGAATTCGTTAAACCGTAAAACGGAACGTGTTTATCGTAAAACATTGAGAGTCGATCGAGCGTTTATCAGACTGTTTTAGTCTACGGCATTTATATACGGCAGTATAGGTACCCAGTGATTGAGTGTATCACTTGACCTCTTTAAATGATGTGTCCGACAGTCAAACACATACTGTAGGCTACAGGTAGTGAGTGATACGGGTAGTCTGGTCCACCCCTGGCCAACACGTGGAGATGAAATGTTTTTAATCGACAATCTTTTTCTACGAAAATAAATGTAGTGTTGTGACAGGTGACATGTTGTTTGGAAGTCGTGTGTTATTTTTGACCATTCTCACTTCCCACTTGTCAACAACGCTTGCTCGGTGTTTCTGATGGGAAGGAAATTACACTTTTTGTATAACGTTATTGTCTATACAATTTTGAATACACCTGATGGTTTGTAACGATTGACTGATCTTATCAACGTTTCTTGGTAATCGTGGACGTTCTTTTAGATTTCTGTGTGATATTTGTAGGCCTACTCAGTAAAAATGCGTGTACTATAACAATAGTTGCTGATAATGATATTAACATGTGAGCGTTGACACATTGTATTAGTATATCAACAAACAAATATTCTTCGTTGTAAATTATTTTCTGTGCAATCACACAGAAGAAGTAGTAAACAGAAAAATTAATTCCTAAAGACATCATGCAACTTATATGATGTCGTTTGCGTTGTTATATAAATACAGCACATCATCCCAGAACAGCCTATTTTCGAATAATGCCAGTCCAGTACTCCAGTACACACATATTTATCTACTGAGCAACCAGGCAATGCTGCCAACCCAACCGAGGTCATTCGACCATTGCAATGTCAGTGCAACCCAGGTGTACCAACATTCATCTGCGCCTGCATGCAGGATTGCAGCCAACGTTACGGAGTTGGAGAAAACTATTTATTAATTCCAGGTCTCTAAATTTCCAAGTCAAATTTTTCTAAAATTTTATTTTTATCCAAAAACAACAAAAGTGTTAGGCTTACGTTGTCCAGAAACCACACAGTCAGGTGCAAAAATCGTACAACGGACAATGCTCAATGAGGTTCGAACTGTCCCATGTCGTAAACAATTATTGTAGGCTAGTCTTACTTTTGATGCATGGTACAATGTCACGTTTAATAACTTCAAAAATAGAATACGGCGTGTTTTAGATAGCACGCCGTTTTTCATTTTTGAAGTTATTAGACCTATACACATTTAAATATCGTGGAATGCACAGTATTTTCTTCACCACGTTACAATACTATGTACATCATGAGCATAAATATTTCTATTAGTAGCAATCAACTCTTATTATAACAATCGGTGGAAAACGTGTTCTCCATCAAATGTGCTGTAAATATTAACGGTATTGTAATCTTTCAGTTGCTTCGCATTGATGAAAGTGTAATCTGAGAAGGACAAAGGACAAATTGTTTCCAAAGTTGGCAGTCTGACGAGCATAATTATTGTAATGATGGCAACACTGCCTACAACAACTCTTGTTAACCACCAACTTCGGAGGGACATTTGATCACTTTCCTGGTCTAATTAGTCAAATCAGAGTTAGGTCGTATTTGATTTTAACATTTGCAGAGCTACAAATTGGGGAAGATATGGCATCAGTGTAAAGTTTCCAGTTGAGATATTATTATTAGCTTAATTAACTGCCTCGTAAAAATGGAAAAACAGGAAAAAAGTTGGTATAGGTTGAAGTAACCGACAACATAATGGATTATTTATTATAGTGCAATCAATATCGTCTTATCAGAATGTTAACCACTGTTCAGTCTTGCTAGATATGTGACTTACATTGGTCTACGGTATTTCGTTAGTGTTTATTGATATTCATATTGCCATTTGATTTATTGAAGTCTTTCTTGACTAAAAACATTTTCCACAGTTCTTATGTTGCCATATTCTTTAAAAATTTAACTTAATTCGTCAAACAAAAGAAAAATAATAGGAGACGTTCAATATCTTACAGGTTTATTGAGAATTGAACTCATCTCATTAATTATTGTCTGTGTTAAAATTGAGAGTTAAAAAGCCAAGATATAACACGTAGGCCTACAGACACAGCTATATACTCGCAGACATTATTTCCTGTTAAAAGTTAGCGGGACATGTAAAGCAGCAGACGCAGTTAAATCGATGAACCACTAGAAAAATGGGGCGCCTCAGTGTAACGGCCCTCTTGAATTTTGTGGCAAACTTTGGTCTTTTATTGGAACTGGGATCTTTATGCTTATTGCCTTACCTCTTAGGCCCAGACCACACGGTCATCTAACTCTGTACGTCCATATAACATACTGTCGAATCTCCGCCCCCACATGCCTATAACCTGATTGTTTTGTAGGCTATTAGTATTTACTATGTTGGTTTTTTGTAAAGGAACTGTCCAGCCCTGGTCTATTTTATCTATCGTTGACACATTTATTATAGACATCGTTAAATTATTAATACCACAACCTGTGACAATAGTTGTTTCAATAACGTCCTCGAATATTTTTAATTGACAGTCGCATGCCGTTGCAAAGTTTTCGAGGGGCCAAATTACGCAAAATCATTATTAGTGTACCAACTTTTACCTTATGTTTATGAGGAGGAAGCCCAGGTGGATTCACTGTTAACTTCACGGGATGGTGGGTGACGTTTTCATATGCAACTAATAGTCCAACGACAAAACAGTCTAAAATAGTTTAACATTCAAGAGGTTTTATTAACCTCTATCATACCTAACAAAATGTTCATAGTCTAATCCAATACGGTATCAACATATTCAATACCGATGTTAGTATATTCTGTAATCAACATCTTACGGAGTTTGAATTTGGAAGGAGAAATTTAGAAATATAGGAATTTAACGTAATCAGATCGACTCATGTGTGTCCTAAAATTCGCAATCACTTGTAATCGGCTCATGCTCGGACAGTGGACAAGCCGCTGGTAAACCTAAGCTGGCTTGCAGTGTGGGAACCTCGTATCCTAACCGGTTCCGTTTCCTGTAATCAGGTGCTATCAGTGACCGGCCGTGACGAAGGACGAAGCAATGCGGACGAAACGTCTCTCAGGATCCTCTACATCCCCCACTACTACAGAGTGGCTACCGCAATCCACACGTCATGTAGTAAAGAAAGTTGTTTGGTCAATTGTGAGTGTGCCAATTTGTCTACAATCTATTTCCCAATCCCTCGTAAAGCGGATGAAATGTACTGAAATAAGTAATGTTGCCGCACTGATTCGTTTGTTGTTTAATATGTTATGTCCAAGTTGTTGACACATGTACTGAGAGCTGCTACAACGAAAAAATAGATCAAAAATTGTAGGCCTACTAGTCATAATTAACCTACCTACTTTGCCTATTGTCCCTATTGCGATTACAGGTAAAGTTCTTTATCACTATTTATAATATAATACTTTAATTATTATGAAATTCCATATACTGAATATAAACCAGCTTGTGTTCGGTATTAAACAATATATGAGTTAGTTGTCAAGTGGTATTGCGTAAACGTATTACTATTATTATCATTTTCTACTGGGTTAAATGTTAAATATATGTCGATTACGTTGAAACACACAACATCGACACAGACGTACATTGACTTTTTGGAAATTATATTTGCTGCATACATATTTTGCATTTTTTAACAGGGATAAAGAGATTTAAATTTTATGTTTTTAATAAAGAGTTAGTCAACTGCTTGATATTTTAATAATATATTGAATAACCGTCGTTTCAGAACCGATATAATAAATTTTAACTTCTGGTTTTTACTTTAAAAGACGTGGTTTGGTTGTAGAATTCCAATAGGCCTAGTCATGGTTAAGCGTGTTGTATGGTAAACGGCTAGGAGATGTGTCAAAGTTTTCTTCAGGCTCAATCACAAGTATATACGTACGTCCACATATCTGTAGAGAAAGTCATTAATATGAGTAGTTTAAGCATGACTAGCTGCGATATACTCGTGCGTGACGTCCAGCGTGTGGTTTGCGTATCTCAGTCTCGTGGCCGTGAGTTGCCAGGTTGAATGAGCCGTGTGTTGTAGGTGTGGGCGTGTACGTCAAGTGTCTAGTCGTATAACAAGACGCGGAAGGGTAGAGAGGAGAGGTATTTCCGTCTGTTTCACCCTCCTGTGCTAATTATAACTCCACTGGAGACTACCCTCAGGTGCTTCTTGTGGTCGACATCCACACCCGACACTGACAAAATGTAGCAAAACTTGTGTAGTCTAAACTATAACATATGGAATGGTCAAAATGTGGATCTGGGTTGAACTTCTGTTGGTGAATAATGCATTAAATACTGGGATGCGCATTGCTTCTAATTTAATGTTATAATGAAACAGAGACTTTTTTGTCTTTAGAATTGATGTAATGGATCTAAAATGTCGTCTCTATTTATCATCGTTGCTGTAGGCTTCGATTCTTCATTTGTCATAGTAAGCTCTTTATATATATATATAAATATAGTGAGTTCAGATTTAAGGCGCTTTCGTTGGTAAACTCTAAAGCTCTAATAATTCGATAGTTTTTTAGCATTAAAGGCTAAACATTGAAAAATAAAATTATATCGTGATAAATTTAAACCCAAAGTGCCCCTTTAATGAAAAAATATATTTTTTATATTTTTTCTATGAAAACTATTTAGGCTAATTTTCAAGGTTCAGGTTTGTACCAGTAAACATCTTTATAAATATGTTCACAGTGTTACGTAATTAATTAATTTTCGGTCGGTAATATTTATGGATTCATTCATTATCACTTGTATTATTCACCGCAACAGAAATACAATCTTAAACTACCTTAACGTTATTATAAATCGTTATTATAACGTTATTATAAAATAATGTTTGTTCACATTGAATTTCATCATATTTAAGAATCACGTTTAATTGATAAGACTGCAAAGTGGTTGAAGTAATCGTATTCATAACCAGGTTTTAGTTTTGAGAAGGTTGATTTTGGACCCAATCTTCATTTGTCATTGTTAGACTATTATTAATTATTCCCTTTACTAAAATGGCAAAGTTAGATAGACCTACAGTAAATGTAATGGCCAACTACTGGTAATCATAAGACCTTGGAGACCTTGGTCCGAACAATTCATTTTAAAACATGCTTCAAATGCCATGCCCAATACTTAGCTTGTAGACAGGCATATCCTAATATACCTTACACTATTTTACGTGAATTCTCCTACAATAGGTGATTTATTCGTAACTATTTTTTTACAAATGTGGCCAGTACTGTATTGTACAAAACAACCGTTGGCAGGCGCTCCCCGGTCCCCACACTGACACCATATGGCGATCATGTCGGCACGCCCAGTAGGCAGTAGGCCTCACCACACATTCATTACTTTATTTAATAGCCTGTTATCCTAAGTGTTCCCATATATTTGTTCGATCCTATAAATTAGTTTTTCATTGGATCGGTGACAGCGAGTTTTATCGTTGATGCTGTAGGCCTACGTAAATTCAATTGATACAGCAACTTTAAGTGGTACACTAAGGGAACTGAACAATCTTTTTCAATATATGAATCCTTAGAAAGATATAAAATTATGACATTGTTAAGTAAGCAAGAAATATTGTTTGCCAACTATTTTCATGGCATTGCGGATTGATTGAACTGTGATTTGACATTTTAATGGTTATCGCTATCTAGAAGGATTCTCTATCCACTTTGAGTATATTATCGCAAACATAAGCAAACACAGAATAAATAAATTTTCATACGATGTAATTAATCCATCTCTGCGTATATGATGTGTTCATTTTAATTCCTTAAAATGCCTACCATATAGCCTACCTGTATAGAAGACCAAGAGTACGATACGTTTATACTTGATATATCATATAAAAATTGTGCGTCAAATAATTTATCTGTGATAACACTTACCATTACCAATTACGAGATACAACTGTTCAATACCAACATGAGAACCAACGGAAGCAACTATTGAACCGTGTTTTAAATATCTAATAGCAGTGGTCTGGTCGGAAGTCAGTTTTTTTCGGAGATTTCCGCTGCCCTGGGGTCAAGTCCCGCGATGACGGTTGACCTTTGGCTTTTAGCGGTCTGCCAGATTAACTGCAACTGATACAACTGCTTCAATTAGATGTTATCCTACTATTTTTCGAGTGTAGTAAGTACTAAATGGGTATGGCATTTAAAGCATGTTTAATGAATTGTTCGGACCAAGGCCTTATGATTACCAATAATTATTCATTACATCTACTGTATGTCTATCTTACTTAGTTTTTTTACTATAGGGAATAATTAATAACAGTCTAATCAATCAATCAATCTTATCAGTACCTAACTAAAACCTGGATTTGAATGCGATCACTTCAACCACTCTGCATCAATCAAACGTGATGTTTAAATCCTATGAAATTTTATGTGAACAAACAGTCGGTTTATAATAACGTTAAGGTAGTTTAAGATTTAAATTTCTGTTGCGGTGAATAATAAAAGTAATAGTGAATGAATCCATGAATAATATGGACTGATTACGTAACATTGTGAATATATTTATAAATATGTTTAGTAGACTACTTCTGATAAATATTCAACATGAAATTTGAAAATTAAATAATTTTCATAAAAGAAATAAAAGTTAGTTTTTTATTAGGTCGGTGACAGCGAGTTTTATCGTTTCATGCCTACCCTACGTCAAAATTCAAGTGATGCAGCCTTCAAGTGGTATACATCGATGGATAATAGTATAAGAATATTTTTCAATATATGAATCATTACAAAGATATTAAATATGACATTGCTAAGTAAGGAAGAAATATTATTTGCCAACTATTTTCATTGCTCTGCGGATTGATTTTGCACTTCGAAAAACGAATTATTTCATAAAAAAAAATTATAAAACCAATTTGATTTCAAAGTCATAGCCTATTTAAAAATACAATAAGTTCAAAACCGTTGCGAGTTTTTAGATTTGGTCTAATAAGTTTTTCTTTCCGTGTGGACTACAAAATTTGCGTGATATGGAATATCTAATTTAAAAACATGAATGTATGCAACACATCACCACTTGCCATATTACTCCTTTAAACCATAAAATTTGACTTTAATCTCTTATTATCGTACGCATCTTCGGTAGTATAGTGGTCAGTATCCCCGCCTGTCACGCGGGAGACCCGGGTTCGATTCCCGGCCGGAGAGGAAACTTTTTGCCAACGGGGCCAATCATTTTTGGAAGCGGTCCACAATAAAACTGTATTTTGTATGACTTGCGACTTTTCAAACCACCATAAAAGTTTTTAATTTTCTGTTGTCGATTTTCTGTCGTTTTAGCGAATTTCCCATATAGGGAATAAGCTATTACCGTAGTACTCATGGTAAGACCTGGACGCGGGACCGATTTTTTTTTCGTTTCGAGGTCCCTAGAGACCAAAAACACCATCCGTTCAAATTCATATATATATATATATATATATATTTATATCTAATATATAAAATTCTCGTGTCACAGTGTTTGTCTGCAAACTCCTCCGGAACGACTTCACCGATCGTTATGAAATTTGGTGTGTAAATTCTGTAGGTATGCGAATCGGACGTAAACTATTTCCCGTTTCGAAATTCTTAAAAGGGCTCCGCCCCAGTGGCTCTGGAGTTTCCCATGTTAACCTTATGAGAAATGGAATTAATGAATCTTAACAGCTGTTTCAATTAAACAAGTTGGTTCTGTTCTATGATGTTCAATAGCATTAAAGTTACAAGGATTACCAACAGGGTGCAGCACTATTATTTCTTTTACATTTATGACAACAGCTAATTTGCAACCAAAAGGTGAGTGAGCGTAGCGAACGAGCTAACCTGAAGGCAAGTGAGCGCAGCGAACGAGCTCCAACCTAAAGGTGAGTGAGCGTAGCGAACGAGCTCCAACCCAAAGGTGAGTGAGCGTAGCGAACGAACTTCAACCAGGACGTGATTGAGCGATGCGAACGAGATCATCTTGAAAATTAAACGTAACGGTACTTTCTTTCCATCGGTCTGTCTTAGGGGAAACCTATAACTTAGGCGATACGAAGTTCGCCGGGTCAGCTAGTATATATATATATATATATATATATATATATATATATATGTCCGTTAGCACGATAACTTGAGCAAAAATGATCCGATTTTGATGAAATTCGGTACAAACGTGTAAACCTACGTTTATTCGAACGAGTTCGCGATCCAGCATGATCGGACCATGGGAACGGGGGTTTACGGGGGGTTTTATGGGGTAAAAATAGGTTTTTCGCATTTTTGACCAAAAAAACATAAAATTTAGCAATTTCTTTCCAAACCATTTTGTAGAGCTTAAAAAAACAAATAATTTAGTATATTGAAGCGTTATTATGCGCCTAATGGTTACGGAGAAAATTCCAAAAAATTGTAAATTTAAAATTCCCATGTTATTCTTATGGAGAATAAGTAAACTGTTGTAGTTTGCTTGTTTATGAACATATTTTGATTTATTCAGCTTCAAAAAACGCCCTACTTTCAAAATTTGGTAAATTTCTATAAAATTTTTACCGGTTTTCGCAACTTTTTTATACTTGAATAATTTATTTTTGCAAATATTATTATTGCTTTTCCCTTACTTTGCTTTAAATTTTACTATTACATTTTTTTTCGAAACTTTACTCCTTGACCCCCAAAACTACGAGCCCAATGTTATTATTATGGAGAATAACATTGAAATTTAATGACTTTGTTATGGTCATCAGAATCGTTTAGAATCGTGCTAGAGACTTGTAATTTGGCAGTATTGTAGTATGGGATACTAAGTTAAGGGTGAAATTTGCAAAAGTCACATTTTAAAATTTTTAACTCCCCAAAAATCCAAAATGGCGGATATCTAAAGATGATATAACACGTTTTTTACGGCTATAACTAAAAAGCAATAGGAGCTAGCCAAGATTTGAATGGATTTTCATGTTCAGGAATTTAATTTTCTACAAAACCCTTTCCCGTGTTTCTGAAAATTTCTCCCCTTCACCCCTAAAAAACGTCCTACTTTCAGAAATTTGTATTTTTCAAATTCTTACTGGTTTTCGCTATTTTTACATACTTAAATAATCACTTTTTGCAAATGTTATTAATGCTTTGTATTTTCCTTGGCTTAATTTCGGTTGTTTTTTCGGAACTTTACTCCTTGACCCCCAAAACTTAAGTTTAATATCAAAATTTAAAAGGTTTCACCAGTTTCACGAGGTAATAATAGACTCTTTACCTTTTCTGTATGCACAAGGTTAGAGCTAACACCAAGGTATGAATATAATAAGGACCATTTAAAAAGTCCCCCCCCCCTCTCGAAATCCCCCTTATATATATCCTATAGCCACCACAGATTCATCGGTCTAAATCACGTTTACCAATTTCTAGATTAGCTAAAAATCCTGAAATTTGCACCCTGTCCCCCTATGGCACATTTGTACTTACAAAATTTTACCCCCAATTTTCGCTACTTTTCCCAATCCAAGTAAATCCTTTTTGCAAACATTATTAATATTTTGTATATACTCTGGTTTACTTAAAGATTAATCCCCCTATCGTATTTCCAACCCCCCCTCCCTAATATATCCTCCCCCGCCCCAATGTTATCCTTACAGGTGCGTAAGTCTAAATCACGTTTACCCATTTCTAGATTAACTGGATGTCTGAAATTTGGCCCGATTGTAGGTCTTGCGCCCTGTCCCCCATGGCTCATTTACCCCCAACCAAAAAAGGGGGCCTGGGGGTGGAGCCCCCAGCGAGCCAAAGGCGAGTTATTATTATATTATATTATTATACTATTACATATTATTACATTATTATATTATTACATTATATTATTAACTATTAACTATTAACATAAAAAAAACAGTTTTACCTCCCTGATGCAGCAAACCTAAGTACTTGTTAAACTAATTCTATTTAAATCGGGAATAAATGTTATATTTTTAAGTAGACATTTCAGTGTAAATCAAATGGAAATTCGCTTAGTCTGCAGGTTTGCTGCGTCGGGGGTATTTGTTTTCTGTAAGCAGACCTATTTCTGTGGTCGATTAACGACATGTCTACCGTACGTTCTGTATGAGGCTCGTAAACTAGGTAATGCCGGTCGTAGACAGGAAGGGAGGTGTCAGGTAAATGACCTTGATAACGTATATGATAAGGAGAGAATATACAAGATAAGAGTGTGTCCTGGCACCGCGCCTTGCTGCCTCATGACAAAGGGACTGACCTCTGTCACTTTTTTCATCTTTATTCTAGCTTGGTTGGAAAATTATAATTATAGCGATTTCTATAAAATGAAACCACCCTTACCTATTGTCAAAATTTGATTCGACTGGGATTTTGAACGCTAAAAATGGCCTATTCACTGATGTAATTTAAGCTATCTAATTATTGGAGAGTCATTTTATGAAAGAAAAAAACTACAGTATTTCGCAAGTTATTCAGTCCTGGCGATAGTTGTAAATTGTTTAGAGATCCAAAGGTATTTCATGATTAATAATTAGCGTATGGCCTACTCGTTGATGACGCGACTTAATAATCGTAATGACTAGGCTAATGAGTTCGCATCTAGTTACGAAAATCATACTGAATTTGTTGCTTCATCAAAATAAGTCCCGGGTGACCGAGTCATGGCTCGGTATAGTTTATTTCGATTTTAAATGAAATAAAGGAAACTCATGTTCTTTACAACTAATTTTGGCTTTTATTATTTTATGTTCTGGTGGAATTTCAATTTATTATGAGTACAGCTGTCCAAATTATGTACGGTAACTATAAAAAGGAGTGCATAAAATTTTTAAAATATACCATTAATAAGAATTAATAGAGTTGACGCCAGTACACTCAAAGGGCAAAATCTCAAAACACTCATCACTCATCAACACTGACTATTGCCCAATAAGTTACAAATGATGTTTATTTAGTAAGTCCCTCATTCCAAAATTTCGTAAACAGACCTTCTGCTGGATTTCGAGATATGTTACAAACAGTTAGCTCGTGTCATAGTATAGGATTATAACCAATATAATAAAATCCTACAGCTCCGAGTGGGTCGCCGTATACACACCAAAAGAGAAGACTAAGTAAAAGTAGACAAACAGGAAGACGGTTTCAATGTCTATCAAATAAGTAGTATCATATGTTAGAGGCATTTGTAGAATACCGTGGCTAAAATTATTACCAAGACTATACCATAAAAACTGCAATGATGAACTGAACAAATTCAATATTGATAACGTTGTAAAGTTTTGACTATGTTTGGATCATCACGGGATGGGGACGCGCATACATATATTTTGGTTCAAACTTATTGAAAATTGGTTAATGGTATAATTTCTAGACCAGCCATTTATTAGGTTCTTTCAATGCTGTCATTTCTACCTTCTATATACATACCTTATCCTACTAACAGATTACACATTATAAAGTTAATAGTTCGTTTAATTGTTTCGGCGTTCCTACGCCATGTTTATGCCGGTTATGTGTGGTTATCTTCACTATAAAATTACTGCCATGAAACTGGACTATGATAGTAACTCGTTTTGTTGTTCGAATGTCAGGACCTTATGTGGATTTTAGTTTTAATTTTAACTGCTAGTCTTTGTTCATGATATTCTATTTGCCTATAATTTATATAAATACACATTCTTTTAGGAATTGGCCAACGCTGAAAATGGCGAAATTCTATACCAATCGAACCCCCCCACCACTCTGGTCTACGTACTTTTGGATAATAAAGTAGGCCTAATCTTGTATGTTTTACATACGAGACATGAAAATTGTCTAAAAAAGACTAGTCTTTTTAGTTCAATAAAGCATGTGACTAACCTAGATGTAAAACCTCGAAAAATACTAGTCGCATCAGTGTCTAAGCCGCCTAAGAGCTAAATAGTCGTTATGTAACTACTGCATTATTGGTAGCACAAACCATCAATTTCTTACTTTCTTACTGTAAAGCAAAGTTGGTTACAGCCAATGTATTGTAGCTGCTAACAACCAGCGTGCATGTTCAACAATACACAATCTCCAACAGTGTAATGTTGTGTAGCCTACAACGCTCTGTTATGTCTACATCGACCTGCCAGTTAAAGCATAGAATAAACAAACACCAATGTAACTGTATTATTTTCTACGGGCATAATGCCAAATAGTACTTGTTGTGTTTAAATTTCAATTAAAAATTTTAATATATAAGATGGCCTATAATTTTATTTTTTAAAAGTTTATTATCTTTTCTATATTTTCCCGTCTGGAAATTTCAAAAGCGAACTAAACATATTCTATGGCTGGAATTAATTTAGATATTTTCGTCAGTGACTAAGCTCAATGGTTGTACCGTTTTTTTAATTGAGTCTATTTGATTTTAAATACAATCAACATATAGAATGACTTACGTGCGTTACAAACAGTTTGTACCCTAACTGAGGATGTTTATTACCTTTGTATTAAGTGCACAACTTGGTGAATCACTAACACTCCAGATGTTACTTCACAAATCACGTCAAAACACTTCTTTCATTCGCTTAATGAATCTCAGCACTCCTTGAGAAAGGTTTCCATTTCTCACGCAAGTTTGAAAGTCACGGCTTTCTTCTTAATGTTGTCTGTTCAATGAAGAGTTCTCACATTATTTCTCATTAACCGCCACGTCGAAGGCAGCTTCTCAGACAACAATAATATGTTAACTATGCCAGGGTAAATATAAATTCCCTCTTGTTCGATTGTGTTAAAGTACATTTTTCACTATGTAATTCTCAGAATATTACCGCTATAAGTTAACTGGCGAAGGTAATTATATGCTCATAATTGAGTAGATAAGAGATTGTTAACTGTCAGTCTATTCGGTTTAAGGGGGGAGTTCACGCCAAAAATGGCCAAAATATGAATTTTTACAATTTTTTATTTTTTTATTTGTTTTTATTATATATTACATTCTGAACATAAAACAGTTAAAACCACCCTTATACGATTTTTTTTCTCATAAAAAAAATACTTTGAAGTAGCACTTTGTCAATCACTAAAAGCACCGTGTTTTGGTATTCGGTCGTTGCCAAAAATGGCCAAAATATGAATTTTTACAATTTTTTAATTTTTATTTTTTTATTATATATTTATTAAATTCTGAACATAAAGCAGTTAAAACCAACCTTATACGTTTTTGTTTTCTCATAAAAAATACTTTGAAGTTGCATTCCGTCAATCACTAAAAGCACCGTGTTTTGGTATTCGGTCGTTTTTCAAAAGATTACTTTTTTCGCATGGGAACATAAATATCTCAAGTTCTATACTACATAGAAGGATGAATTCTTTTTTATTTTGTTCAGTTTGACAAGATCTACAATCTCTAGCATGGATTTGTAAAAATAATGACATTAAAGTATTTAAAAAAATAGTTTTTACCAGTTATTTTGTGGAAAAAAATATTTCAAAATTTAAAAATTTACTGTAATTTTATTTTATATAATTTCTTTAAACCAATGCTAGAGATTGTAGGTATTACTCTCAGGAATAGATTAAAAAAAAAAACAACTCTCTATCACTTTTAAAACCTGAGAAATTTATGTTCTCGCAAACCCTTGCAATACGCAAAAATCCCCCCCCCCCACCATGGGTAGCGGAAAAAAAATTTTCCAGTTTTTTTCTGTATGTTTTATTTAACTTCACCTTAAGGTGTAGTATGAGTAAAATTGGTTTGTAAATAAAGATTTTCACTTTTTATTTGAACTCCCCCCTTAATTGGTTTGAGATGTTCAAGGCGTGATTTAGTGTCGAGTGTTCTTTAAAGATTTATCTTGTAAATATAAAGGAAGCAAAATATTCATAAAAATAACGAGCGATCTCAACCCACTTGATTTGCCGCGTGATTGTGTGATCGTCGACCTGCAGATTACGTAATTGACGGTGTGATCCACTCGAGATCTGTGTACACTGTCAGCTGATAACCACTAAACCACTGATTTGATGGGCTTGCAATTGCAACAATTGTAACCTAGATAAAGAGTCAATGAGCCACCTAGGCATACCCAGGTTAGGCCTACCTCAGCGCAATGGATAAACAAAACATACCATCAGGAACTGAGCTGGCTAACAGGAACGATACGTGACGTAATTTAATAGTTCGTCTGATAAAGTTTAATAAACTATCTGGATCTACTTATTCTAATCCTAATTCCAACCCAAATTCTATAACCTATAGAAGATATTTTCTAGGTAGGAAGATACCTACTGAAGATATTTTCTCGTGAATGATTGTTTACTCTTGTGGCTATTGCTCTTGGTCTTTAATTTTTAATAGCCCAACAATATAACAGTAACATAACAGTAATAATATAACAGTACAACAACACAACACACAACAACAGCACACTAGTATAACAGCAGTAATATAACAGTTTTATATTTACGGGAAACAAGTATGCTTATCACTTCCCTTACTGTCCCAAATGAATTAACATAGGCAGTACTGACAGAATTCAACTTAGTAATTTATTTAACTGTGGTTATTAAATAGTTCAACAGCAATTCTCAAAATAGCAGTTACTATTTAGAATGGTCGTTTTAATTTTCATTTGATATTAAATGACATAATGAGCTCAAATAGTTAGTTTGTTTCGTTTAAATTAATGTTATCGTAAATGGAACAAAAATCATTTTAAACTGCTTGATTCTGATTTTTTTTGTACATTTAAAGTCCAAGCAGTCATTATCACAAATAGAAATAATCGAGTAAGAACATTAGGATATAAGTGTTTTTCTGAATTGTATGTGTGTTGCCGCATTAATTAAAAGTTACTCACATAAATTACAGACATATTCGCAGGTGTTTAGTCCGTGAATCATTTCCTCTTTGTAACGGTTATGTTGCTGTTGAAAGATTGAGTATGTTTACGTAAACGTCCGCTAACTCCACAACATATCTGTCCACAATACGTCTGGTATTGTTTCTCTTTGTAGTTGCCATGTGTGCGTTGTCATGTGGAACCCGCTGAGATTGGTCTGTTTGAGACTGCGTCACAGCTATTAGTGGCTAATACTATAGAGGCCTAATATACTCCAATAAGTGGTGTGAAGTTGTTGAAATTAGACAGTCAGTAGACACTGCATTATTGGATAGGAAGTCAAACATCAAGATGTTTTGCAAACTATGTGTTCTATATAGTACTCAATTCAAACTGTGTGGCGCAGACACGTTACAAGAACGAGTTGTTTTATAATGTGTAAAAAACATTATTGTAAAAAACCTGTCTTATTGTACTAAAACGAATAATTTTGCAATTATTATTAGAATTTACTCATTGTTCCACTTAGGCTAATATAGAAGTTGTATGTATTTAAGGGATTCTTAAACGAAAACAATCACAACAAATGCCGCACCACGGCGCCTGTTATAGAAAGAGCTTGGAGTTTTGTATCGGTTGAAATTAACAACTTGAAACAGAAGTCAAGTTCGCTACTCAGTTTCAAACAGAACGCCTCCGCGACTTCACACCATTGTTGACGGGTCAGTCGACTGATTAATCTGTACAGTACTTTTCTCGTTAAAACTCAAAACTCTTCGCTGGATAATGCTCGTTATGATTGGACTTTTAATTTGTTTTGTCATGAAAAAGCTCCGAGAAAATCTACTTTTTTATATTTATTAATCGTAGAAGTAGGAATGGACGCATTAAAAGTTAACAATATTGTGTAGGCGAATTAATTGAACACGTACTACCAAATGTGTGCATAACAATTACTCAACTGAGTTATGTCGTGATGTGCACCGTGAGGAGATAACTAATTGTGGGTGGGATTGTTGATTGCGTTGTATTTGCAAGGTAGATGAGCGGCGAGCAGACGTATTAGTGAATATCTACATCGAGCCAACTACTGTGTGTCTTAGGTTTGTATACAATAGGTGAAACGGTACTATCAGTCACCTTTTCTACTGTAGGTACTCGCACTGTCGCTTTTGAAAGAAAACGTAAATAACGGTTTGGTGTCGATTGCGGTTATTTTGACCAGTTCCGAATCCAGTCAAGCTTAAAAGATACTTTATTTTATAAATTTCAATAGTTTCGTATGCTAAGGCAATTCCAATCTGTCAGCCTTTATGTATTTGTGTAGTTAAGAAGTGGAGCTTGCTTGAATAAGTAGCAGAAACCAGTAATAACTATTAACAGCAAGGATGGTTATGGTAACTACAAACAACAATTTAAGTCCCGAAAATAACGTTCTATAAGATAGGCCTACAAGAGTTATTTGTGATATAATACTACATCGTTGTTTGGGACTTAACACATTGCAGATGGGTTACAAATGTGCAATGCATACCCTGTAGAGCGATTGGTATGACGTTTACGTAAACGCTGTTTTCTTTGTATGAATGATATCTGAAATGGATAAAAAAGCTCATCTTAAACTGCTCGGTTCAGAGTCGGCTATTTATAAACCAAGCAGTGATTATCACAAATAATCAAGTATGACCCTTATAAGCGTTTTTATTCTCGTCGTATTTATTTTGACGCATTAAACAATACACACATAAATGATTTATTACTAAATAATTAAATTGTATGTGTATGAAGTTAATTGTATTTTTCTGTAGCTTCAAGGATCGGTATAAGAAAGAAAGTCCTAGTATCCTAAATATTATTTTTTATTTGGGTGGTCACTAAAACTATAGTTTTTAATATCTATAAACGACAACAAAATTCGTCGTTTAAAACATTAGGCAGCTTAATTTTTTGTATGCAAAGATTATACATTTATTGGATCTATAAAAATAATCAGTAGGTAGTCAAATATTATTAACAATTATTAGGTAATATTATTTAAATAGCCTACTTAAATCACACTTTTATCAGCGATTTATTCTATAAATTATTAGTAACATATTTAATAATAACTCTTGAAAATAATTATTCGTTTTTTATCATTTTATGTAGGTAATTCAAGTTTTAAAAGTAACTTTAGCACTAACTGTATGTTGTACACGCAACACAAAAGTGACCCTAAACATGTAAATACCGCAATTTACTTTCAAACAGTGGAATATGAATGTGAAGCTTGAAGCGCACGTTACCCTAGCGTGACTGTGCCGCTCGGCGACCCGCGCACTGACGAACAATGTCAGTCTGTCCGTAATTGACTTTGATTCCTTTTATTGTTTGAGAAACATATTTTTGAGGGCTGATTAAAGCTGCTTAAGTTGTCCGGACTTGGTCCACCTACACGCCTTCTTAGTATGGTCTTGTCTTTGTCGTTACACGTTACACCTACGAAGCTAGCGGATTTTTACAAATCTAGTCATAAAATTCTACACAAAGCGCACTCAGTGCGTTCTGATTCTTCGGTAGTAGCGAAGATTTGGTAAGCAGCTCGATTATTTTCCACTCGCATGATAACACTTGTTGACTAGAGAGTTCGGATCAACGTTTGAACAGTCGCTTTCAAAGGGCAATTGTCATTGATCGCTTTCATTACTAATGAAACTCGCCTCGATTCTTCTATGACTTCATTGCATTAATCCGAGCAATGAGTAATTTGCTGAGTTTTCGTTTAGTAAAAATTTCAAATGTTCTAGTTATGTAAAAACATTTTGAAGAACTTACATCGTTCTCATAAAATATACCATACAACCTTACCACCGGGATACATCTCGTTCGTTCATTACGTTTCTGTAACTGTACAATTAGTGACGCAACTAGGAGCCTACAAACAGTTAAAAATAATACAAAACGAATGCTCCTTTTAATTGCAGGTAAGTAGATTTTTGTAGCTGATCTCTAATTAACAACAATGGTAGGAATTACCTCTTGGGTTGCGTCGAGGAATGTGGATCGGAAGTCGGAGGCAATGACTGTGATAAGAAAAGTTAAAAGGCACCGCGCCGCCATCTAGAGGTCGGCACCGTCGGCACTCGGCAGTATAGTTGATAAGCATTCGGAACCATCTATGTAATCAGACTATTATTCAAGCAATATTTAACAACAAAAAAGTGATTTTACTTTACTTAACTTCTAAGGTTTTTAATGAAACTTTTCATAATGAAATGCAATGATATTTTATCAGATGACACGTGAATGGTGATCCAGAATATTAATCATACTCTCGAATCATAAGTGAGACTCGAATATTACTCAACCAATGTCTTAATAGCTCTTTAATTTCACGTTCTACTCACGAACTGCAGTCATAACGTTACCGTTATTCCACATAATAGAATAACTGGGTTCTGCAAATATCTTTTTCTTTTGCTAACGTAAAAAAATAAACCCTGCTTCGGATTACTTTTTACCGATTTCTTCGGATTGGAAATCGAGGATTGTTTAGAAAAAAGTTATTATATTACATCACTATTTACTATTTTTCTCTAAATCGTCTTTCCAACCTATTTGGCTATTTCAGTAAGTCAAAAATTCTGTTCCGACCCTTAACCAATTTTAGTAGGTCTACAATATTTTACATCCATTTAAACTAGCTAGAATGTATCCTTTCAAACTCGTGTCAACAACAAGACGTGTAATGCATTTTCAATAGAAGAAAAGTTTGAAATCAAATTTGTTATTGAGAGACTATTTCAATACAAGCGCCAGTCGATGTTTTCCAGACATAATTGGAATGGTCATTATACAAATAACTTGTATTTCACTAATGTGTTTTTGTTTAGATCAAAACATCCTTGAATATTAATTGATTGTTTAACTCTATGAACCCCCCAGAACTAATTTTTGGTGCACGTATAAATATTTTATGTCATTTTATGGATCATTTTGGACATTCCATAGTGGTCTTGTTTGGTTTATAAGTTACCTGTTTAGCCGAGAAAGGGATAATATTCTAGATTTCGAAACGATAAAAGTCTTATATATCGTGACACAGTACCGCTGATTGTGTCAAAACATGTTGTATGAACTACCACAATACACTAAACAACTTGTTATGTCCACTTCACTAGCTCTCAATAATTGTAACACTGGCACTGCGGCGTCTCAACTTCACACATGTGATTTTGCTGTTTAATTTATTCCATACAACTTAACTTATGGATCGACAGATAAGGAATATTATTTAACACACCACATATAACCAACAACAGACCTTTTTGTTAGATGTTTTATTATTCGATGGAATTGAGTATTGGTAATCAACGGATAATCCAGGGATGTTTAACTATTATTGAAATACGAATGAAAAATGAACGTGATATTCATTTTGTTGCTTTATTAATCACCAAAGACCATATTAATCACCGAAACTGTGACCTTTTTTATATTTAAAGATATACATATTTTCATACAACGACCTCAGTATCCTGAGGTAAAACGGCTAAGTTGGTGAAGGCGAGGATTATACACCATTAACCCTAGGCAAAATATACCTTACCAAAAATCATCCTTAGTTTCCTTGATATCCATAGTTTACACAGTGGAGAGTCCTAAATGTTGACCTATGTTATTGAGAGTTTAGTTGTTCATTTCTCGGCTGCAAGATGCACCGCAATATGATTAAATATCTCTAAGATACAGTTTGTTTGTTAGTGCGTGCTTGAACATATTGATATTACGTTTGATAACCTAATCTCACCGTACACCAGTCATCAGATTGTTACATTGAATTGTTACAATACGTTTACAGCTTCCAAATGCAAAGTATGACGGTATGACTACCAACGCATTCCTTACTACAGTTTAGATACCTTTGTTTTGGTACATCAGCAATGTACCCCGTACCTGACTCTACTACAAGTTGGCTGCATCAGTGTTATTTCATGGCCGTGCTCCACTATTATCCAGAAACATGTCAACTATTCGGATAGATATCTATGTCAATTATTCGCTTAGGCTTCTATGTCAATCGGTTTGTCAATGCAGGTATGCTGACTCTCCCAAAACACTAGGTGACAAATTGCTCAATGTTTAATCATTCACATTAATATATCAATCTTCAACCAGACTGTGTGGTAAAATTTGAAGTTACTCGGGTTAATTTTGCCAAATTATTGAAGAGTGATAGCTTATTGATTTGAGTGTATGAATTCATAAAACAACATTGTACTAAAATTATTTCTTACCATAGTTTATTTGGTTGAATTCCAAACCACTAAAACTTACAAACAACACAAATCAAATACAGAACTTGTAAGACAACTGACGTTTGCTAATTTTGATTCGAAGAATGCTTTATTTGTGTAGTTCTAACTTGGAATAATTAATTCAGAGCACGCAAAACGGTTGCTAATCAGTGATTATGGTCATTGCGGTAGGTATGTCTGCAAGACGTGAAATAAGTCAGAAAAACCAGCTTTGGCTCTTGACGACTAATTAATCATGACAGTTTTGCAACTATTCAAATCCAAAAGACTATATAGTAGCCATCCAAATAAAGTAATTTGAATAAACCTAAATATTTTGTTTCGCATAAATATAAAAAGGTTTGAAAAATCATCGTGAAAATCTTATTTTGTGAAAGTCTTATTTTGAAATTAGCCATTTAACTATGATCTATTTGAATTGCAAATTAGTTTACAGCTGGCAAGTAAAATGGGATGTACCTTCCCTAGTACCTATCCAAAAGTATATGGTAGTACGGAAATTGTACTACAGTATTTCTCGTCATAGGTTATTTTCTATTTTGTTTCTATTTACATTTAAATTACGTTTATGTTCTGACTCTCGGACGTGTTAATTATTTAACATCGACCTGTTGTTAGATTACATCAATAATTCACAGCTAAATGACCAACGGCAAATAAAACCCAACGAATTTTTGTAGTCGTGATGTAGCACTCAAAAATATAAATTAAATGTACACGTTAAAAATACAAGTTAAATTCTCGTTCACCGGAAGGAAAGTTTTTAAAGCTCGACACAATAACTTCCGCAGCAATGTTCATTATACGTGAGTGAGTGTATAAGAGTGTCAGGGCGTGCTGCAATCTTACTCGAGATGAGATGAAATCATGAAGGCAGCGCAGATCATATTTAATTTGCCCTCACTTGACACACATTCAGACTTGATTGCCGCTGTCGGAAGTCCTTGTGGATCATAAGTTCATTTCCTCCGGTCCGCGTCCCGTGCCCCCCCCCCCTTCCACTAATCAAATATTGTTCTTCTCGCAGTTAATGGACTTATCATCTTCTTAGTAATGGACTTATCATCATATTTTTTATACAAACAAATATATCTACCTGTATTGTTATTATTATTTTTTTATTCGCTTTGTGCAGTTTTATTGAAAATAATGTTTTCATATTAAAGGAAGTCGCCGTGATATTCTAAAAGATAAAGAATGTATTGAACGTGGCAGTATATTTTAGTTGTAATTCTTAATTATTCCTCCGCACTACCACAGAAAACATATGTTTTCTGTGGCCCTACGCAAAGGTCGGGAACACAATTTTATAGCGTATGATTTTACTGCAAAGTGACAATCCTCCAGAAAACTAGGGCCGAGAGTATTCATTTGTGGCCATGCAACAATATACATTTAACATATTTTAAGGACTTAACTAGTTGTTATTAATACATTTTTGATTAAAGGATTTTTACTAATAATATAAATGTATAGCCTAATTATTATAAAAAATAAATAGAATAAGTTTTTTTTTGCGATACCTTAAATTTGTTTTACGTCAAATCGTACTCAAACCAGTTCAAAAAACACTCAAAATAAGCTACGAGAATGGATTGTTAAAAAAATCAAACCAATGCATAATGTGAAGTGTATATTTGAATTCTACATTTGATATTCTAAGAATCAGTGCAAATTGTTACACAGTGTTTTCATGAATCAGGCAAGCCGTTCACGACCACATTTACTGATTCAAAATAAAATTAATTAGCCTAGATCGCATCAGAGACTGGTATTGATGTTCTGATATTCCAATTAAGTTGGGAAAAGAAATGCCAGGAATGTTAGTGTCGTAAATTGAAATCGCTGATTGCCAAATACCAATGGTTTCAGAGGTTTCATCAAGATACGTATCTTTTCACGAGGTAATGCCGTTATTTAACATGCTTAAAATGAATACATCTCTAAGTAACGTTCTAGTAATTCAATAAGAATTTGTGGAAATAAAAAAAAAATATTCGCAAGAATTCATTTGGTATATTACCTCAACCGCAAAAAATTATTTAAAGAGAAACACTAAATAAGAAAAATCCAGTACAGTATTTATCAAAGCTCTACGTTCCTTACGTATACGTACTTACGTTACTTACTTATTAGAATGATCGACACATTTATTCCCAACCCTTGCAATATGAAACTACCCCTTCGTTGCTAGTTTCAGCCGTAACGCACAATTAGAATACTGTAGAGTAATGGAGTGTTTGGCTTATCACGCATAGCTTACAATAGCACCTCAGCTCTCCCCAGACACGAACTGGCAATAGTCGTAATTCGTAATCTGAGAGACACTAACCCGTAAACAGTTACGAATGGCAAAGGAGGTGTTTTAAAGACAATAATGGTCGTGAAGATGGCGTCGTTGTCTTTAAATATTCAAACTGTTTCTTTCGAGCAGTCTTTATACGTCTCTGTTCTTCTGCTTTACCATCAGCTCCAATCTCAAATTAATTAACCGTCCTTTTTGTTCATACAAATTGAAATTATAATATAAATGAGGTTATACGAGTCTTAAATCACTGTATATTGATGTTTTGTACAATGTGATTTTGTATTTGACCGCTATTGTATACTGTATTATAATGGAAGAAGGGTTTGTACAATTGTACATTATGATGGTGTAAGGGCATAAAAATTCAGTATTGACGTGGAAATTAGTTATAGGCCTAGCATGAAACTGTTTAAATATAAATTACAGACTAAATTACTTATTGTATGATAATTTTGTGAGCTAAAACAAAGGCAGATGATGGCCAATAAATAACAAATTAGTTAGATAAAAGTTGTCCTTCGACAAGGTTGAATAAATGTTGCTGAATACATAATGGGCCTTTATATAATACTAATGTTTTGTTTTGGTTTCAGGTACGTTGAAGATTTTGATGGTGAGTTGTAAGTATAATTCTTTTTGTCTGTGTTTGACAGTTTGGGCCAAAATTGTACATTTTACTACCGATTGAAATTTGTATCAAGCTTGCTTTTGCTACTAGTTATATTATTTTCGACTGTCTCATTTTTACTTTTAAATATACGTTTTTAGCCGTGGTAAGTCCAATACCTATTTAAAATAAATAGTTATACTTTAAGATTGACTTTAATGATTTGAGTTGTAACCAAAAACACTACATAAATTAATATAAAAACACTAAATAAATGTTTGTAAAAACAATCAAAGATCAGGTATTGACAGTTTCAGTTGGTAAAAGGTTTATTTGTAGACTTGGCTGACCGTTTAAACTCCTCAGAAGTCGATGCTGAAGGTGACTTAGGTGCGTTTAATGGAATGCAGATTATTCAATATTGGTTAAACTAAATATAGATTTAATCCGGCGTATTTTGTGTCGTATACATACGAGAGCATATCTAGTTAACCTTAATCTACCCTACGGTTATATCCACTTCATGTAACTTTTGTTTAATAGGAAGTGATTCTGCTTGTTTTACAAAAGTGTCCTCTACAAATCATTCAATAGTATATTAAATATGTCAGTGTGTGTTGTATTGTATTATCTTGTATTGCTTTGTATATTACATAGTGGGGTGGTTTCTCAATTGCAACGTGACTTCATATTATTTATACATGCCATTGCAGTAATCGTGTATGTACTACAGTAGGTAGTCTGCACGTTAAAATACAATACCAAATATACTACTCTTCTCGTACGTTGAGATCTTCAAACATACATTGCCTCAGTTCGCTCTACTAAGCTTAGTGCAGATATCTTCAGTTCTCGAGTGGCAATGAATGACGTATTTTGCGCCCTTAATACATCTATTCTCTTTTAGAAATTACTTGTTGTTTGACGGTTCTAATTATGCGTTTCCGCCGTCTAAATAAATTGCTTTTAGAGGAAAATGTCCTCACACAATTCAGCAAATTTCTTATGTATTGTGTGAGTTTGTAGTCGAACACAAAATGTACAAATCATACCCACCGACTTCGAACGTAAATTTTTAAATTGTATGACGTCATTTTACGGTGTGAAAATTTATATGTTTGTTGCTCGAAGCAGTCTTCATATCGAACCTGAAATTAAAATAGGCTACTAAAACCCCAGTCATTGTCTATTCCCGCCGCCTACCACCTTGGTCAGTCCTATTCGAAGGCGGAGCTGTGTTTTACATCTGTATGTGTTGTAAGTTACGTGTTCGTGTTTATGTATGTGTGGAGACGTGCGTCCGGCAACACTCGGAGAATACGTTACCAACCGTTCATTGGCCGTGTCAACCATACCGGCACGTACTACCACTTAAGATTAGGCTCTGTTGATAAGGTTGCAAAGTAAATGTATTAACTCAATTGTTATCAGGGTTAAGTTTTATGTAAGGTCGCTTACCTACGTTTTTAGCGAATTTCCCATATAGGGAATAAGCTATTACAGTAGTACTCACGGTAAGACCTGGACCCGGGACCGATTTTTTTTTTTTTTTTGAGGTCCCTAGAGGCCAAAAACACCCTCCGTTCAAATTCATCTATATATATTTATATATATATATATGTCCGTTAGCGCGATAACTCGAGCAAAAATTATCCGATTTTGATGAAATTTGGTACAAACGTGTAAACCTACGTTTATTCGAACGAGTTCGCGAACCAGCATGATCGGACCATGGGAACGGGGGTTTATGGGGGCTTTTATGGGGTAAAAATGGGTTTTTCCCATTTTTAAACCCAAAAAACATAAAATTTTGCAATTTCTTTCTAAACTATTTTGTAGAGCTTAAAAAAACTAATTATTTAGTATATTGAAGCGTTATAATGTGCCTAATGGTTACGGGGAAAATTCCAAAAAATTGTAAATTTAAAATCCCATGTTATTCTAATGGAGAATAAGTAAACTGTTGTAGTTTGCTTGTTTATAAACATATTTTGCCCAAATTTGGAAAATGTTTTTATTTCCTACTAACTATTAAACTAACTAACTATGTGGAAAACTGATTCTATTTAAATAGGGAATAAATGTGATATTTGTAAGGAGACATTTTAGTGTAAATCCATTCAGGGAAATGGAAATTCGCTTAGTTTGCAGGTTTGCTGCGGCGGGGGTATTTAACCTTCCTTGGTAAAGAGTCTTAAAAAAATACTCATCTTTTAAATTTATTTAAATCTTTGGTAGTATATTACTAAATCTTACTAATATTATAAATGTGAAAGTTTGTGTGTTTGTTTGTTTGTTTGTTTGTTTGAAGTTCAATCACGCATTAACGACTGGACGGATTGGGCTGAAATTTTGCATGATGATAGCTCACATTCCCGATTAACATACAGGCATATTTTCCCCTGAAAAATCCTTTCGGGCTCCGCCCCAGTGGCTCTGCAGTTTCCCATGTTAACCTTATGAGTATTCATATTTAAAGGGAATTAAAGAATTTTGTCAGCTGTTTCAACTAAAAAAGTTGGTTCTATGATATGAAACGCATTAAAAAGTTATAAGATTTACCAACAGGGTGCAGCACTATTATTTGTTTTGCATTTACCATAACTACAGCAAGCAGCAACAAAAACTGTGATACGCAATGAGAACTGTCAAAGTAGGATTGTTTACAGTTATGTTTATGTTTTTAATTTCATGAATAATTTGTGATATTTTGCAAACTTTTAATAATTTATTCTTCTCTATTGTTTAGGTGAAGTGGTAGAACATTATGACTATGGTAGATATGTAATACTATGGTATAACGTAAATTTAAATAAGCAAATGTTATCAAACTATGTCCTCCCCCATTGAAAATGCAAATGCAAAGCTCGAGTATAACTGCAATAAGCGTTTTATACTTATATGCCGACCCCGTACGAAGTTCGGGTACTCTGCTAGTATAACATATTACTAGGTGTAATAAGGGTCCCCTAAAGAATAGTCATCCTATCCAAATCAAAGCTTCTTTTATTCTCCTGGACATAACCAACCATAGGTAATTTAGGCAAACAAACATGGTTCTGTTATGTCCTCTGTATTCCTGAGGTGGATAAACCAATGGTTTGTTTTCATCACACTTATGTAGTAATTGACAAACCCTTCATATTTATAAATATCATCTATCGTTCTGAGTGATACTAATGATAATTTGTATATTTTTTTATTAATTTATTTGTTTCCTATTATTACATTTGACTGGCAGTAAATTTGATCTTTTAGCCCTTCCATTGAATTCTGGGGTTTGCCAAGTCAGTGTTAGGAATGTCTTTAACGATCATTCTGTCGGTGAAGACTGGGACATAAGTCGCGTCATATCGCTCGAGGTTGTGATCTACATCACAGAAAACGTACTAGTACGTTTTCTGTGTCTACATACAGTTAATAGTTTATGATCTGGTTCGTGGTTTATCTTCAGCCAACCATCACGCCATTAACAGCCGAACTGCATAATAACCAATAACGCCAGACGATGAAACTTGTAATATAAACGGTGATATGGTGATCCGTGCTATTCTTCCTAAACTAACTACGTAGGGGTACCTGAATATTTATACTCGTTGTTTTATATCCATAGGTCATATAGTATTTGAGTATAAGATTTATTTCAATACTTTTGAATAACTTAGCGATCATTTTGTCTTTATCAAATCTTTGGGGGGGGGGGAGGTTAGATGCACTGAATGCAAAGCAAAATACTACAAGATTTTAATTATGACTACGATATTTCTACATTTAAAGGTAATATGAATTTCAAAAAGTGGGCTTTCCTCATGCTAAACCAAAATGAAAAGAAATATGATAAATGACGTTGAAAGCAGAGAGGGCACGCGTGCGAATGGCGTTTGCCGAACATCTGAGATAAATTACCAACACCTGCAACGCTGCAGCGGGGGCTAGGGTTGGATAAATGATAACTCATGTGTTATTGACTGTAATGGTAGTGGGTTGTAGGCCCCTGGTTCAAACCCTGCAAATCACCAGAGTTGCTCAGCTGTGATAACGTTCTGCTGTATGTAAGTAGTATCTAGTAGTAAGAGAGGTATCATTGGCGACTGTTACTGTATTGGATATTACTTCACGAAAACCCACGTGATTACTTTTCAAACAATATTAGTAAGATATTGATTTTTATGTAAATCTATAGCCTTATAATGAACAATTTGCGATAAATAGTATAGTATTTTTTTAGTATATAGTAGCAATAAAATGCCTCAATATTCTAAAATTATATACGGTACAAATAATTATAGACCCTAATTTAATGTAGGTTATACCTTACAATGTCAGTTCAATGGTGGGTTTTTGAATGAACAATGAATTATTTACATTCTAATACTAGTTAATTTGTTTTCCAATTTTAACAAGTGATAATATACAGGGTGTTTCTACACAATAGGTTTTAAAATGTATAACCAAATCATACGTATATCGTGTAAAAGTGACGACAGTTCCAGCACAGTTGTAGCCATTTTTACGGAGCACAATATAAAATAAATTTAATTATTCGTCGTTCCTCTTAAAATAATAATTAGCTTCTCGTTAATTAGTTCCTTCGTTAAAATCTCCAGTTATTTATCTTCTTTTCCTCTTACGGATGTTTTTTGCTATTATTATTTTCATAAAATTACTTTGTACTCGTAAAACATTCAACAAATTAATTTGTCGTTATAACATTAAAACTAGCATCAACTAGTGAACGTTTCGCAGGGAAAGCTCTTAAATCGATTACATAATTCCAGTGACAAGATTCTCTGTTAACACTAAGGAAATGAACTGAGCCACTCTGAAAATATGATTCATTATTTTGAGAGTAAATTGGACTGATGATTGTGCCGCATTTGCAAGGTAGATGAGGTAGAGGCTGGTACCGGTCTACAATACAATATTCTCCTTACTGTCGCGGCAATCCCAACCACGCCAGTCGGCTTAGTTCACTAGAATACATTTCGGTATATTGTAGCTTCATAAATAGACGATTCATAGAGACTCTCAATCAGTTTTCACCACCTTTAAATATGCCCGAAGTTAGCTAGTATTTTTATTTTTAGTACATTTTATGAATTTTGATATTTAAACAACAGACTTAATTATAAAAGAACAATTGTTAGTAATTTATTTGGCTTACACCACAACACAAATCCTATATTCTCTACAGTGCTGCAGGTGTTGATAATATCTCATGTTCCGCGACCGCCAGTCGCACGTGCGCACATTCCAAGTGTTATAAGTTGTACGTCATTCATCATATTTATATTCATATTACAATCAAAAGATTTAAGGTATATTCATATAAGGTATATCTTTGGAATATAAAGTTACGAATAACATATTATTATGGTTATAGAAGTATACACTTTGAAATCTGTTTTGAGTTTTAAACTCGAATTACTGGATTCGTTACTTTATTAATCAATTTTTTGTTTATTTTGTATATAAAGAGTCTACTCAACAAAATCGTATATATTTTTAAATCAAAACATGAAGTTCGTTAATCGTAATTCATGCTTATTTGGAGTTAAACTAATTATTTACTTTTTTATTGATTAATATTAAATAATAAAACGTATGCTTAGTAGGTGTTTGTTTATTTAATCTATTTTTACAAATAAAGTGCAAAGCAGTCCAGATGCTACGTCATTGCGATGTGTGTTTGTAAATGTAGTAATTATTGTTGCCGTTTACTGCCATTAAGTGCGGTCTAACTGCATCATTGATTCATTTGCCACTGAAACTCATTTTGGTCTGTCCGAAACAAAACAATGTATTTATGTGTTTTGGTTTGTTTTATTTCAGCGCTTTCAATTGTTCAGAATTGTTTTTCAGCTATTCTTTTTTCATTATGCTACAATGCAATACTCAGCACATATTTCCATTCTTTCATTGTTCTTACATTTTATCCGAAAGTAATATTTGTTTGCTGTGTCACTGGTTATTCAACCAGTTAAAGTAAGGCTACAAACAGCCAATGTAAGAAATCAGTAGCGGAGTTGGTCTGTCCAAGCCGATTGGAATGGTACTTGAGGAGGTCAATTGAGAGTGACACGGCTCGTTTTTCTTCACGATTTGATGGTTCTTGGTCCCCTAATGTCACATTTCGGTTTGCGTTACGTTTGATCTATATCAAGCTGAAGTACTACAGAGGCCAATATTGTAACGTTACGAGTAAAGATCGATAATTGTACAACAATACATTTCAAATGGATGCGCGATGCTTGTGCCAAAGTTTAAATAATCACAGCATATGTTATTTTTACAAAATTTGTTTGCATTGTAAATCCGTCTTAAGTATGCAAAATTTGTATCTGAAAATGCAAAACCAAGATACATGTATGACAATAATTATCAATAAATTACGTCCATTACTACATTACTCCTATTAGAGTTTATGGTGGTTTCGCTAGCTACGTGCCTCTTTAACACCAGAGCACTAACAAAGTAATAACTGTAACCATTGTAACTTAGTATAACACCCGAGTTACCTCTAAATCTTTGTATTTTTTGGTTGCGGAGAGAACGCTAGGACTAAAAGATAGATTCCACCTACAGTCCCGACTATTAAGCTTTATTATAAATCGCAATACTTTGCGCTTATTCGAATTTAAAACAGCCTAAAATAATAAAACGTCTCCTTCATAGCTAAATCATAGATGCTTATACACTTTACTTCGCCTTACCTGCTTCGCTCACTCATACTATGAAGATTCAACAATGGACAGTCGTTAACTACTGAGGTATAACAGTTGTACGCTAGATAGGCTATAGGCCAGCAACCCCGTCGTGTCTCCATAGCTAAAGTTAGCGAACTTGCTCACACAAATCGGTTTTATTGAGTCATCGGCAGCCTAGTCTAGTTCACAGTTCAGGGTTTCCTTCTTACATCATCACTTCACATTCCTCATCTCTCTCCCTCCTCCATCTCAGGCATTCTCTAACCTACTTCTTCCTGTCCGCTAACCATATCATTCTAGCACCTTCGTCATCCATTCATACCTTGCCATGCCGTTGTAGGTTATGGTTCGCATAAACACAGTCGTAGTTGTTGGATTATACACTTACAATATGAAGGGTGCTCTGTATACGTCCAACCATAGTGTTAGTTAAAATCTACTTGATCTTTTAACTAAATCAATAAATAAGGTTACCTTCGTCAATCAGCTCATAGAAGTTGAAACATTGTTACGGCCGTTTCGGCATATCCATGCCATCATCAGACGTTCAGCCAAGTGGCGTCGTTAATATACAAAAACACAAACTGTCACACGCGACGTACACATACATAAACATAAACGGGGGTTTTTTACTAAACAGGCCTGTTGATTAGACATATCCGCACAAGAGCAAGTAGCTGACTGGAGTCATTCTTGCGGTGTCGTGTCAGTGGCGGCATTATCATTTGTACTTTGCCCTCTTGGTCTTGAATCCTTCCTCTGACTTAAAATACTATTGAAAATTACATGTGATTTGAATTGTAGTTTGTCATTTAAAATAAGTTCGCTATTGTCATTTTTTGTATGTGCTTTGTAAATTTCAAATTCTTCCAGGGTGTCCAATTTATTGCCTTTTGTACATGTGTGAAGGATTTCCAAGCCAGTGTTGAGGTCATTTAGGTCGTGATTATTGTCCATTAGATGTTGGGCAAATGTAGACTTTTGTTTGTCAGCTTTCGGTTTCGGATGATGCTCCTTATATCTAGTTTTAAAAGTGCGCCCCGTTTTTCCTACATAAACACTAGGACAACTAGCACATTTAATTCTGTATACCCCTGACCTGTCACCCTTATCAATAACCTTTCTCGTAACATTAAGTTTGTTCATAGTCTTGTTATTTGTCCTAAAAGTTAACTCTACACCGTGTCTTTTTAATTCTTTGGCCAATACATTCTGTAACGAATGGGAATATTCCACACATACATACTTCTTATCATGCTGAACTTCATTATTTTTATTCCTATTTTTACACTTCTGTTTGTTAATTAATCTGTCGATCATATTTGCTTCAAACCCATTAGCTGTTGCCATGTGCCTAATGATATTGAGTTCTTTCTGATAATTAGTGGGTGACATGGGGACGTTTAGCAGTCTATACACCATACTGTTGTATGCTGCAAACTTTTGTGAGGGTGGATGGTAAGAGGTGTTATGTATTGTCTGGTTTGAAGTAGTTGGCTTCCGGTATATGCTGAAATCTAGTCTATTGTCTATTTTCTCTATGGTCAAATCCAAAAAATTGATCTTATTTGATTCTTCTACTTCCATTGTAAATTTTAAATTAGGTGATATGGTATTAAGATAAGTGTGTAATAAATCCAGTTGTCTGTTATTTCCGTTGAACAAAAAAATTGTATCATCAACATATCTGTGGTACTGCAATATTTTTTGCTTTTGTTTGTTGTAGTCTGAAAATATAAATTCATTTTCTATATAATTTAAGTAAATATCGGCAAGAATACATGACAGCGGGGAACCCATTGCTAGGCCGTCAGACTGTGTGTAGTATTTTTCATTAAATATGAAATAATTCTGTTTCAAAACCTCTTTTAATAAAATCAACAACTCATCAATGGCTTCAGGTAACATATTTGAGCTCGTGGTTAGGTTATTTTTAACTATCTCTAGAGTTTGATCTACGGGGACATTAGTGAAAAGGTTGACAATATCGAATGAAACTAATAAATCTTGCCTCCTAACATTCAAACTTTTTGTTTTGTCTATAAAATCATACGTATTTTTCAAACTTTTGTCGTTATTAAGGGTTATTTCATTCTTTAAGATTTGTTCCAGTTTCTTAGAGAGAGTATAAGTTGGCGCCGAGGTATAGTCTACTAACGGTCTTATTGGTACGCCTTCCTTATGTACCTTAGGCAAACCTCTTAACACCGGTGCTTTAGGGTTAGTTACTGCAAGGCTCTTTATTTCTGCTTCTGTGAATAGTATTTTACAATTATTAACTAACTTTCTGATCTTTCTCTGAAAGACACTGGTTGGATCTTTTTTAATTTCTAAAATATTATTATTCACTATAAACTCGGTAACCTTATTGATATAATCCATTTTATACATGATGACAACAGTGTTGCCTTTATCGGCTTTACATAATAAGGCTTCATTACTTATTAATTTTTCTCTAATATTATTCAAAGCTGATGCATCTTTTCTGTGTAAATTAGCTAATTTTGATGTTCTATACTAGACTATACCTCGGCGCCAACTTATACTCTCTCTAAGAAACTGGAACAAATCTTAAAGAATGAAATAACCCTTAATAACGACAAAAGTTTGAAAAATACGTATGATTTTATAGACAAAACAAAAAGTTTGAATGTTAGGAGGCAAGATTTATTAGTTTCATTCGATATTGTCAACCTTTTCACTAATGTCCCCGTAGATCAAACTCTAGAGATAGTTAAAAATAACCTAACCACGAGCTCAAATATGTTACCTGAAGCCATTGATGAGTTGTTGATTTTATTAAAAGAGGTTTTGAAACAGAATTATTTCATATTTAATGAAAAATACTACACACAGTCTGACGGCCTAGCAATGGGTTCCCCGCTGTCATGTATTCTTGCCGATATTTACTTAAATTATATAGAAAATGAATTTATATTTTCAGACTACAACAAACAAAAGCAAAAAATATTGCAGTACCACAGATATGTTGATGATACAATTTTTTTTGTTCAACGGAAATAACAGACAACTGGATTTATTACACACTTATCTTAATACCATATCACCTAATTTAAAATTTACAATGGAAGTAGAAGAATCAAATAAGATCAATTTTTTGGATTTGACCATAGAGAAAATAGACAATAGACTAGATTTCAGCATATACCGGAAGCCAACTACTTCAAACCAGACAATACATAACACCTCTTACCATCCACCCTCACAAAAGTTTGCAGCATACAACAGTATGGTGTATAGACTGCTAAACGTCCCCATGTCACCCACTAATTATCAGAAAGAACTCAATATCATTAGGCACATAGCAACAGCTAATGGGTTTGAAGCAAATATGATCGACAGATTAATTAACAAACAGAAGTGTAAAAATATGAATAAAAATAATGAAGTTCAGCATGATAAGAAGTATGTATGTGTGGAATATTCCCATTCGTTACAGAATGTATTGGCCAAAGAATTAAAAAGACACGGTGTAGAGTTAACTTTTAGGACAAATAACAAGACTATGAACAAACTTAATGTTACGAGAAAGGTTATTGATAAGGGTGACAGGTCAGGGGTATACAGAATTAAATGTGCTAGTTGTCCTAGTGTTTATGTAGGAAAAACGGGGCGCACTTTTAAAACTAGATATAAGGAGCATCATCCGAAACCGAAAGCTGACAAACAAAAGTCTACATTTGCCCAACATCTAATGGACAATAATCACGACCTAAATGACCTCAACACTGGCTTGGAAATCCTTCACACATGTACAAAAGGCAATAAATTGGACACCCTGGAAGAATTTGAAATTTACAAAGCACATACAAAAAATGACAATAGCGAACTTATTTTAAATGACAAACTACAATTCAAATCACATGTAATTTTCAATAGTATTTTAAGTCAGAGGAAGGATTCAAGACCAAGAGGGCAAAGTACAAATGATAATGCCGCCACTGACACGACACCGCAAGAATGACTCCAGTCAGCTACTTGCTCTTGTGCGGATATGTCTAATCAACAGGCCTGTTTAGTAAAAAACCCCCGTTTATGTTTATGTATGTGTACGTCGCGTGTGACAGTTTGTGTTTTTGTATATTAACGACGCCACTTGGCTGAACGTCTGATGATGGCATGGATATGCTGAAACGGCCGTAACAATGTTTCAACTTCTATGAGCTGATTGACGAAGGTAACCTTATTTATTGATTTAGTCACAAGATCAGCTCAGGGGCTAAAAAATATGGATTTTGATCTTTTAACACTCTTTCCTCTTTCAGTTTTCTTGTACGCCAACCAATGTTTGCTTTAATTTCGTATCTGTACTTTCACATATTACTAGCTGGACGGTTGGCCAGACAAAAGTGCTGTGCACTTTATAGTGTAGCACTTTTATTGGCTACTTTATGGAACAAAAAGACTTAAAGTAGTTTGAAATACACTCTTCGTGGTTTTTTATATCAATAATTTGTGTTTCATTACGAAATTCAAGAGATATCAGAGTGTATTAATACCTGTGTATGTTTCTCCTTATATTAAAAATTCCACTTTAAATTTTACGATTAATACGTCGCTAAATTATCAGTGTGTAGCTACGGTTTGTTAATGCACCTACTTTTCTATTTGCCACTAAACTTCAAGCCCTGCCCACTTTCTTTTACTACACAACGTTGTGCAATATGTCAATATGTAAAGATACGTAATCATGTTTTCAAATCCTACTGACGTAGCATGGTTAGATGTATTTTACAATAACACGTGCATGTAAAAATCTACAATAAACCTTATCGTAACGTATAAAAACCCTCTTCTTGGTCAGAGTCACTCCTGAGCAAACAACCTGTACTTATCTAGTGTTAAGGTCAAAAGAAATAGCAACGTGTCGGTTAGAGACGTGAAGTACCATTGAACAATTAACGTGAACCTTCTTTGTTGGCTGGAAACTAAGCTACAGAGCAGCCAACCTGATCACACACATATAGAGCTTCAGGAATGCCAACCTGCAAGTGTAATAATGGTCGCAGGAAGAAGAAACTGAATTTCCTATCATTCGACATTAATAAAGAGAAGTTAAATGCTATTATAAATGATATCATGATTTTACTATATTCATTGGATAAATTGAATACTATAACGATTTATTTAATAAATTTACGATAACACGGTCAAAGAATAATTCAGGGTTTATGATTTTTTACGAACATAATTTGTTACAGTCTAATAATGTTTTCGAGAAACGTAAACTCAATGTGTTATTTTCATCAACTGATTTATTTGCAGGGTAGCTACTGTAGGCCTGCCATCTTCCCCCGGTGTTATTGGCTAGGCCTATGTAGGTTTGAAGGACCTCAACACGCGTACGTGACGGAACACTGTTTTATATAAATAATCAATAGCAAGAGTATCCGGTACAAGGTACTTCCGGTATTGGGTATTATTGTCTCAGAGGGGACGGGGGATGATGGGGGACAATACTGCTAATGCTGCTGTTTTAAGGGGTAATGGTTAGCTGGTCCCATAATCCGAGGGTCGAAAAAGGTTGGGGCAATAAAACGACTCCACTGGTCCCGAGAGGTCCAGGTAGTTTTGGGGCGGCTAATCCAGTGGGGCAATGAGGCATGAAGCGTGATGTAAACAAACAATAAATACTTGCAGTCCTGTCCTCGGCAATGAATGGTGCGAATTTTGGAATTCCCTTGCCAGGTCATCATCCCATCGCGAAGCTCTAAACAATGCATCACTTCACTCTACACGTCAACAACAGCAGATACTTGCAGCGCTCTCGGTATCAAAGAATGTTGCGAATTTGGGGTTTTGAAGCACTCACCTACCATAAGGGGAAGTTGATAAATATACCTTTAAACATCTATGAGAGTAAACAAAATGGAGTACAAGAGGTAGTACTGTGTAATAAGCAATGTTAGTAGGGATATTTATGTTCAAAATCAAATGTTAAGGGGAGAGAAGGAACGTGGAGGAAAAGGAAGACTGTGGCAATGAAATACTTCATCGACAAAAAGCTAGAATCTCTTTCAACAGGGGAGATCGACCTGGTCACTTAAGCGAATTTCCCCTATAGGGAATAAGCTATTACCGTAGTACTCATGGTGAGACCTGGACCCGGGACCGATTTATTTTTTCGTTTCGACGTCCCTAGAGGCAAAAAACACCATCCGTTCAAATTCATATACAACACCACACCGTCCGTTAGCGCGATAACTCGAGCAAAAATGTTCCGATTTTGATGAAATTTGGTAAAAACGTGTAAACTTATGTTTATTCGAATGAGTTCGCGAACCAGCATGATCGGACTATGGGAACAGGGGTTTATGGGGGGTTTTATGGTGTTTTCCCATTTTTGATCCTAAAAACTTAAAATTTAGCAATTTCTTTTCAAACCATTGTGTAGATCTTAAAAAAACAAATTATTTAGTATATTAAAGCGTTATTATGCACCTAATTGTTACGGAGAAAATTCCAAAAATCTGTTATTTTAAAATTCCCATGTTATTCTTATTGAGAATAAGTTAACAGTTGTAGTTTGCTTGTTTATGAACATATTTTGATCAAATTTGGAAAATGCATTAATTTCATACTAAACTATTAACATTTTACAAAAAAAAAACACATTGTTTCCCTCCCTGTTGCAGCAAACCTTAAGTAGGCATACTCGTTAAACTAATGTTATTTAAATAGGGAATAAATGTGACATTTTTTAAGGATACATTTTAGTGTAAAACCAATCAGGGAAATGGAAATTCGCTTAGTCTGCAGGTTTGCTGCGGCGGGGTATTTTAAAATGTGTATTAAACGTTTCCTTACCCAGAGAGGTTTAGTGGAGGGGAATAGAGTCTGTAAATATAGTTTTTAGTAATTTTGTAATATGGTAGTTTGTTTGTAAAATCTTTGTAAGCATTCAGTTTGTTGTATTTTTCGTTTTTTCGTATAATATGAGTTTTTTTTGTTTTGTTATCAATTGTAAATATATCTTTTCCGCAATTTAATTTCATATATCATCGTATTTGATCTGGTTTTTGATCAATGTTTATGTCAATTTTTGTGAAATATGTTTTAAATGTACTTAGTAATTATTAAATCGTAAATATTCATCTTTTAGCTGTGTGCCTGGTCTACGCACGGGGATCTTAAGTGGTCAGTTGAAACCTTCCTATATAAAGAACAACAGTTGGTTTGCATATTTTCAAATATGCTGGCCAAACTATTGGTATATAAACAAATACAGTATCCGACAGTTTCAAGTAAAAAAAAAAAAATGCGTAATAGAACTATAAGGGGTACACTTCCATATCTGTTGGCACAAACAACCAAATGAGTAATATTGATTATTCTATTGTTTAATTCAATATATCGTTTGGTTAGTTAGGTTAGGTTAACCTTACCTAACTAACTAAACGATATTTAGTAAAAATACTATAAGTTACCTCAACCTCGCTATTAAACATTCAGGCTGGAAATTTCACTATCAAAGGTGTTCTTGTCCTGTCCGTACGGAACACTGAGTAATATAATATGCGCTACCAACTTATGAATAATTGTTTAGGCCTACGAACCCAAGAGGTAGGCAATTGGTCTATTGGCTGTATGGTCCAGCGAGCAGCACATAGCGTTGAGAAGACACATTGGAAAAGCGATTTGAGCATAATCCGTAAACCTCTGTTACAATCACCCACTGCAGTTGTCACTTTACACTTTACACAACCACCATTGAAGTGCCGTCAATGAGTTGAAACCTTTTATGTAAGCTATTGGTAACGCTTATGTAAAAAAATGTAAGTTTCCCAGCCATATAAAACACTGATTCAAGGTATTTTTCCCGGTTATCAAAACTCAAGAAAACTTGTATACACAAAGAATCTCTATTTTCATTTAATACCCCACAAATTATTAAACTTGCGATTAATTAAATCCGTTATGTAAGGAAATGATTGCGGTATTTGTAAATAACTTTAAATGTAAACATATCAGTGACATCTAGAGAAAAATAATCTTGATCCGAACAGCTGTTCGCTATTTCATAGATGATTATGTGATAAATAAACGGTATCAGCATTCTGACACATACTTTCTCCCATAAGTTTGTCAACAACCTTTATCATGTGTAAGCGGTGAGAGTAAATATACGGAAATGGGATTTGTACAATTTTGTTCAGAATTTAAAGGACTATAACATACTAAATTGTTATCAAAGTTGTTCGGGCCAATTTTGGGAAATCCGATTTTTCCGTTATTTTATGGGGTTTTTATGGGGAAATAACATAATTTACAATAACTTTTGAACCGTAATTTTTACAGAAAAGGGATTTGTACCATTTTGTTCAGAATATAAAGGACCATAACATTTTAAATTTTTATCAAAATCGTTAGGGCCATTTTTGGGAAAATCCTATTTTTCCGTTATTTTATGGGAAAATCCCCAACTAAAATCAAAACTTCTAAAAAATGGAAAAAAAAACTATCAAAATTGTAAGGACCATATCCTACTATGTTAAATCAAAACTGGATTTTTGTCTAAAATCCTATTTCTCGTTATTTTATGGGGTTTTTATGGGAAAATAACATAATTTACCATAACTTTTGAACCGTAATTTTTACAGAAATGGGATTTGTACCATTTTGTTGAGAATTTAAAGGGCTACAACATACTACATTTTTATCAAAATCGTTCGGGCCATTTTTGAGAAAATCCTATTTTTCCGTTATTTTATGGGTTTTTATGGGAAAATCCCCATTAAAAATCAAAATTTCAATAAAATGAAAAAAAACGCCTGGAGATACCATGGATTAGAACCTACATACCAAAATTCATCGAAATCGGACCACAGGTGTAGTCTCTAGCTCTGTACACATCCAGACACACAGACACACACACACACACAGACATCACTTCAAAACCCACTTTTTTGGGTCCAGGGGGACCCAAAATGAATATATCCACTCAAAACTCAAACTCGAAAATTTTGACGAAAACAATACTTTCTCCATATACTATGGTATAGGGGGAGAAAGTAAAATTGGGAGAAAACTTGAAAAAAATCGCACAAAATTGGGTTTTTAAACGTCCGTAAGTTTATTTAAAAAGTAGTGAGGCCATATTTTAATAGCTAAAGACACTCTCGCCAATCCAGTGAATACATTAAAATGATTCGGATCTTGATAGGTACTCTCGTTTTTCAGGTGAAGGTCGCGTAAAATGGCTCTTGGGCCGTGGCAGACAGACAGAAATTGAGATGAGACTTGTTTCGGCTTCTTTAATGTATAAAACGTAAAAATAACCTAAAAATTTATGATTTTGAGCAATGTACGTACAAAACTCTAGTTTTATTTATATAGATTGTTTTAAACAAATGTCTTTGTATATTTTTTCAGTTCTTTTCTTAACGCATTTGTATTTTATAATAAATATTTTCAGCATGAAATAATCGAAAATTATTCACAACACTGTGTATTAGTATCCTTAGGAATTAAAACCCAATGAATTCTATAACATGCCATATTACTGATACTCATTCGCTGAATCACCATTTAAACACTTGTAAGTATATAAACATTAATGCTGTACTTTTAAATGTGTGTGTGGTAACACTATCTAAATCTATCAAACACTCTCCAAACATGTGTTTTTAGAAACAACGAAACACCTCAGGCCCCTTCCTCCTACTGATGAATGGGCATTGATAGCTATACAGACACTAGCCGTAATCCTGTTAGACAAATTACAAAGGGGCTGCCGACGGGACCAGTGGAAGTGCAGATTAAGAGACCTTACTTGAGACTGGGACCAGTAGAAGTAGGGTACCTGGCTTACGGGACCAGTTGAGTCTGCCCCGTTTTAAGGGGTAACAAATTACGGATAAGCTTATATGGAAGCTCTTTTCGTTAGTGGCAGAAGGAGGTGCTTACTCAGTAAATCCTAATTAAAAGGTAAATTACTTAAAATAATTATACTTCGTATGATACGTCTTTGAAGTAAAACCTACATTTATAACAATTAAACATAATTTTTGACAATCTTCCTAAATTTTACCGCACTAACAAGAAATCCCACTCGTCCAAATTTGAATGACTCCGATTATGTCATCGCTAGACACAAGGGTGTGTTGCCACTAGCACTAGACCGTTCACAAATAACAACAATAACCGAACCAATTAAAACACAACAACTTGCAACCAACAGTCTGGTTTAGTCACATTTATCATTGCTCTACCTTTGTGTTCAATCTAGCCGCTATTGCAGACCCTCTATGATTTTTAATAAACACTTTAACATACTTTTTTTTAAATTTCGAATAAATACTATAGTGAGTTTTTATAATTGAACGTACTCGATTTTGGTTTCCGAAATAAGTAATTAACTACAAAATTTATGGATCAACAAATGTATCGCTGCTGATTATACAACACTTAACCACCGCTTGTAAGTTAAGTTCAAATTAAATCAACATTCCATCAATCTCTGCGTAAGAGCGCAAGAAGTTGAAGCTTCAAAGTTCCTTCTGCAGGTGGCGTTCTTATGCATAATTGTTTCCCCTAAGTTTTTATACTGTTTAAACCAGAATAATTAGGCAGTAGTTTTAGCGGAATCGCTTGAAATAAAAAGAAAATAAACTGGCTTCAGCCATCTGCTCCTCACCCGCTTGACTGGTTTTAATGTCGTCTCGTCCAATTTATCGAGCTTAGCGACGTTTTTCCTGCACTCGATCCGGTTGAAACTATAAAGAGGCGGTTACGAGGAGTTCAATATTATTTATCGTGGTGATTAGCTAGTTGTTGATGCATTCAGTTCTTCACGATAATAAGTCATTTGAGTTGAAAGTGTTCGCGGTTACGAGACTGTCGCTATTACGAGTTGCGTTTAATTCGTCGCATTATTGCTGACTAAAACCACATATTGCTGTTCGATTAACAATCAAATAGGTACAATCGTAAAACGTATGTATTTTTGGTAGTCTCAAACTAGCGTCGCAGGTAAGTTGCAGTAGGCTACAGCCCGGGCATGTTGGTGACGTCACAGCTCGTGTACGTAGTTGGTCTGTATCGGATACTTGCCGTTGCTGACACAGAGGATTACAATTATCCAGGGATACCAGGTAACCCGAGCTATCCTGAAGCCGTACCCCGTGTAAGTGTAAACCACACCTCGCCCGTCACTCTGCCTCTGCCCTCGCCCTATCTCGGGGCTCGGGGCTTCCCACTGACAATAACATTCACATTGGCTCAATGTTCGTCTGCTAACGATCATTCTGTGTCAAAATACTAGGTTGTATTGAAGACCGAAAAGACAAGGAAAGACCGATGTGGTTGAAGGATGAAAGTTGAATAAATGAGATGAGATCATGGTTAAGAACTAATACCAGCTGATTCTTTAGCCAGGAACATTTATTTTTAATGACCATGAAAAGGTGGGCCCAGTATCGGCAAGAAGCTATTGACGATTCTCTGGATCGATCTAGCAACCTTCTGATAGGTGAGACTATATCAGCTTCCCAGCTATAATATCTCGCATTACACCTAACTAACTCATTTACGTCAATCGCGACTTTTCATTGTGTTTAATGTCATATTTCAATTGCCGTGCCAAACTATAAGTTATTCAATCATAGCATCCTATATCACTAGAGACAGTTTTTATTACCTTTAAAGGAATATCGATAGCATTCCAGGCCGCTTAAGCGCCACCGCAGCGTTTAAATGAACGAGATCATAAATCCCGTCTCAAGCCATCGCTGCCCATAACTGTCAGACGCTGGCTAATTAGTTTTTAGACATTTTGATAACATAATTATAACCTCGTGGCCGATTTCTGATACGAGCTAAAATGTTGTGTATACCCAATTAAACCCTAGTACTTCATTCATTTTATTTTGTATTGTGAGGTTAGAACTTTCAGGTACTGTAGTTAATATTGTACGCCATTCCCTGTAGTTATTAATATAATATACAATATCATATATCATATAATATAATCTACAAGATATAATCTACTAATTATATGAATAATATTTATAAACGCATATAATTATGAGCGAATTTATAAAATGAAAGGTTTTTCTTTGATGGGAAACATTACTACATTAGATTGACAAATTTCAAGACTAACGGTAGCCTATTAGACGTTTTAGATGATATATTATGTGTTAATATTAACTTCTCATTGTAGTAAAGCAAACTTATACATATATAGGGGGGTTAAGAAGGGGATTAAGAGGTTTTTTTTTGCAAATTATAATTATGTTTTATGATATTGACAAACATTAAGGTATAAAATTGTGGAAAGATCTTGCGATGAACATAATTAAAGACCATGAATTCGTTTTACGGAACAGTTATTTATCCTCCTACACACTTGCGTTCAGTGTTAAACTCGTGACTTGCTTTTGTCTGAAAGACTGTGAAAACCCATTTACGTGATAAAGAAGCTTATTAGGCCTAGTAAGTTAATTATTTTGTTCGTCGATTTAAAAATGTATCTGTATTTACTGAAGCTCTCATGCTAATTATTTAGTCAGATAAACCAGATCTTCAGGTGTTACACAATAGACAGGAACTCACACTTTCACAGTGCGTCGCGGCTTCTGCCCCCCCCCCCCCCCCCACCCACAACATGTTTGTCTGTCTGCCTATGTGATGTCACTGAGCAGGTCAGGTACTACCGTCCACTCTCCACTCCATGACCATAGTCTACAATTCACTTGCCTCTGGAGCTACATACTCACAGCACTAGAGTCACAGCAAACCTAAGTCTTCCAGTGTGCTAAATACGTACGTGAAATCATATGCAATTTGATTAAGTTCGCAACGATGTCTACAATCTTTTAAGTTCCGTTGGTCGAACAGCCCTATAGTCCCTAAGTTATAATTTGGGCTGCACACGATAGAAATGTTTACCCACGATCCATAGACGAGTGTGGAAAGTTTCTCGAGTGCAGCAAAGGCAGTTTGCACTCGTGTTACACATGATATTTTTCCTACGGTTACTATAAAGATAAAGCATATAAATAATTAGTCTTTCAAACACTGTACAACACGTTTTTAGGTTAGGTTAAATCCAAAAATAACTTTTTTTCGTAGTTTGGTTTCGTAAGCAAACTAGCCTAACTTAAATTTGAACCAACAATACAGATTGGTCCTGCAAGGCATGATAACGAGACCAGTTTCAAGCTGTGTTCACCGCCAAGTCGACGTCCCAGTAAGGTCCGGATGCCCAGGTATGCTGGGTTTTTCATCCGTCAGCGATCGTTGAGTTTTTTCTCTCCGATTCAGCATTCCAGTCGAGTCGCCAGTCTACACAATGTTTCTTTTGCGACGCTGTGTCTGAAACCTGCTGCAGTATATAAACAATAACGCCAGGCGCGAATCAGGATTTCTTATTCTCGTATGGGTATTAAAAAAATTCCGATCATGTTATGGAGGTGAAGTACGTGTGTATGTTTCTTACATTTCCATTGCAGCGTTGGTTTAACTAGTTCATTGAATGTGTGAGAAAACCGCGATCAAATCAATTTGAACTAGGAATAGAAAATATTTGTATCTTTACAGTGCTGTATTCAAATTTAATGCTTCTTTAATAACTAATTGTGCTCTTACACAACAAAGGAAGGTAAAACGGTTGAAATTCCCCTCAGTCTGTACGGGAAATGCGGTTCGTTGGTCGCCGTCTTCACTACGGACACTTACACCTAGCGACGGTAGGCTGACCGCACGTCAAGGTCAAGTGGCATTTAAACTGGTAGACTGGTAGACGATTAGAAACTATAGTTATAAAGGCGTATAGTCGCCATTTCAATGAAAATTAAAAAGTAAAGTAAGTATTGAATTTGGTTCCTCTTGTGTTTTACTATTTTGTTGAGACTTAACACAAAAAACAACCTTTTTAGACTTTGACGAAATACACTCATTTTCATCTAGTCGGAGAAATATAGGATATGACCTTAAAAAAATTGCAAGAAAACGTTTTATGGTTTTATTTTGTAGAGTTGGGTTTGCAAAATGACATACTAAAAGTTGCCAAAAATCGGTGCACGAGAAAACCACTAAAATCAAAATTTAAAATGGCGGCTTTTTCCAACATTGGGCAAATTAAAAAAACATATTTCACATGCATTTGTTATGCACATTTTTTTAGATATTGACTTGGGACCACCGCCTGTATTTATTGGGTGGTTAGTACTTCATTTTTATAGGGAACATGTTTTTGGCCGCCATCTTGGATCCGCCATATTGGACATAGATATTTTTTTTTCAATATAATGATAGTGTTGTGACACATCATTATCAACTAAATTTTTACGCTGATTTCGATGCCGAAATCCGTTTTTAAATATCTTTATTCATTTAGAAGATATATTCAAACGCAAACTCTCCACCATACATTTCTAATGGACGTTTCGTAGTTTGATAATTGTTTTAAAATTATTTTTCTTATATCTCCAGTTCTTATTTACGCTTGTAGTTCTTTCTAGGCTTAAAATATTCAGTAATGTAAGGGCTTTCATTTGAGCTCTTGATCATTAAAATCAGACAAGTTAAAGACCAGCTACGAACCTCAGAACAATATTAAATTTAACTTTTTAGAAATATATTTTTATTAAAAGGTTTATAACTCGGGTTGTTAATACGACACAAAGTTATTTTTGGTCTCAAATTACTCAGTAAATGTTTGGCTTTGATTTTATTGATCATTAAACAAAATCTGACAATTTTAAAATGAGTCATGGACCATAATTTAACATTAAAATGTATTTATATTGAAATTTGTCTTTAGTTAAAGACGTATATCCCCAATTCTAAATAACTCCCAAAACTCTTTATAGTCTTAAATAATTCGCCAAATTATTGACTTTTATTTAAGCTATGGATTACTTTCCGGGAGTTATTAGGGTTGGGGATATATGTCCTCAACTAAAGACAAATTTCAAAATAAATACATTTTAATGTTAAATTAAGAACCATGACTCATTTTAAAATTGTCAGATTTTGTTTAGTGATTAATAAAATCAAAGTTAAACATTCACTGAGTAATTTGAGACCAGAAAGAACTTGGTGATGTCTTAACAACCCGAGTTATAAATCTTTTAATAAAAATATATTTCTAAGAAGTTAAATTTAATATTGTTCTGAGGTTCGTAGCTGGTCTTTAACTCGTCTGATTTTAATGATCAAGAGCTCAAATGAAAGCCCTTACATTACTGAATATTTTAAGCCTAGAACGAACTACAAGCGTCAATAATAACTGGAGATATAAGACAAATAATTTTAAAACAATTATCAAACTATGAAACGTCCATAAGAAATGTATGGTGAAGAGTTTTCGTTTGAATATATCTTCTAAATGAATAAAGATATTTAAAAACGGATTTCGGCATTGAAATCAGTGTAAAAATGTAGTTGATAATGATGTGTCACAACACTATCATTATATTGAAAAAAATATCTATGTCCAATATGGCGGATCCAAGATGGCGGCCAAAAACATGTTTCCTATAAAAATAAAGTACTAACCACCCAATAAATACAAGCAGTGGTCCCAAGTCAATATCTAAAAAAATGTGCATAACAAATGCATGTGAAATATGTTTTTTTAATTTGTCCAATGTTGGAAAAAGCCGCCATTTTAAATTGTGATTTTAGTGGTTTTCTCGTGCACCGATTTTTGGCAACTTTTAGTATGTCTTTCTGCAAACCCAACTCTACAAAATAAAACCATAAAACGTTTTCTTGCAATTTTTTTAACGATCCCTATGTAAATTTGTTTAGTTTGCTTGGACTAATCTGAAACGAGGGCAATACCGCTGTTGTAAACTGTAAAAATCTGTCTTTGACAAGGACAAGATTGCTATAAAAATGCATTTTAATTATTGAATGAATTTTAAGTATTTTTTTAAATTGACTTTACAAAATTTCTGTTTCTATAGTACAGGGTGGTGCAAAAATAATGGTCACATTTTAAATGAATATAAAACAAATGGTTTGATACAGAACTTGTAATACATCATGTTTCTGAATACTTCAAAGCACCCATCAATTACAAAAAAGAACCTCGTTAGCTACATAGCTGTTACAAAAATCGGTCAGTCAAAAGATAAAAATTAGGTGCACAGGTTTGTCAACGCTTATTGACAATATTTTAAGAAATATAATAAGTAATTGCCCGCATTTCAATTTACAGTATCTTTATAAAATCGGGGTTAAACAAAATATTTGTTATATATTTATAAGTTACTTTTCTTGGTTTCGGTTTTTTATACGTGATAATCTATTACCACAGAATATCGAACAAACTGTGCGTGTAGTAAATTATTGTAGGCCTACTATATTCACATTTAAATTTAGACTACAATTATGAATTCGTTTCAAGATTCAAACTTATATAGTCGTTTTTTGTTAACCTGCCTTTATTTGCAAAATTACCTTTTTTTATAATGTAATGTTTCTAATGTTCTATAAATTTGCACTCTTGTGATTTTTTTGTTATTGCGCTATGTTGTCTTTTATAATTAAACGCTTTGTAGGAAAAATAACGCAATTTAAAATTAAAACGGTTAAATCTACTGACAATAATTCAATTTGTTCTAATAATTAGTAGTTAAATTACACTGTATAAAAAATATAGCAAATTCTTCGTTGCTAAATCGTACTAACTACTGAACTTGTGTAATTATTTATAATGGTGTTTTGTTGTCAAATCGTTTAACCCATTTATTATTCTAGCACTTTATTTTTATGAAGTGAATAACAAAACTCTCCCCTAAGACTTAGTTGACGAAGAAAAATACTGTAACAATAAATCATCCGGTATTTTGTCTTCTCATCTCGTCTTGTGCAGGAATTAATCTTATTCACGCCACATAACGGCGTTAACTTGCCAGCCCATTGTTGAATAATGGAGTGCGACTCTAGCGCTGCGGCGGCGACTTCTCCAACTACGCAGCATTGTCTACCACCACTTCCGGAGGAAATGCCACCCTCGCCGCCCCCAACTACCCCCCCCCCCCTACCATCGCACCAACTCACACCTGGTAGGTGGTCTAGACAGACAGTGAAGGGGCTTAGGAATAATAGGACGTTTAGACCTTAGACACAATGACTTTTCTATAATATTTACTAATAATCTGATTTGCTCCTTTTGAACTAACAAATTAAAATCGGTGAAAATCTAGGAGGAACGTTACGGTAAGAGTACATCAGCGTAACACATGAAGTTGTACACTACAATATTCTGTTACCCGGTAACCTTAAATCTAGAGGCGTCAGATTGTACAAAAGCAAATAATTATAATACGCGCATTTTGTCGAAATAAGCAAAGTGAAGTAGGAAGTCGTGTACATAATCGATTACTGTTATATTAAACCCTATTATACGATTTGTGGTGCGCAATAATTGTATAAAGTCGCAAAATGTGCAGACATAAATAATGTGCATAGCCTAGACAAACAAATACTTGACGACTTAATAAGCAGGCTATTGAATGAGTAGACATGTTCTTTTAAATTTGAAACTTATCTATTTTTTTGGGGTTAAGTTTGAGATGAGCTAATGGCCATTTTATGGAATTGGTAAATGAACTAGTGTATGCATTTGACAACTATTTTCTAAAAACCAACCTCTGTACATTCTTAAAAATCTAAAGGATTTTTTATGCTGATGAAGTAGGGTAGCAAAATTATGTTACAGGGGATTCATACGTTTACGGACAATTAAATGAGTAAAGAACTGCGGAGGGGCTAACAGGTTTTATTGTTCTTAACTCGTTTTATTTCGAATGCTTTATTATAATTTAAATTATTATCTCTATGAATACTAAAACTGCCCGATATATGTATTGGTTTTAACTCTGGCTTTTCGACCCATAAAACAAGTTAAATATGGTTACCGGGTTTTTACGTAGTTTATACAATACACAAGGTTTTATCTTTTACTTTTTTACAACTACATTTAAACATGTTTTCACACTTCAGCCAAAGAGAATGATTAATTTTAGTGAAGTGCAGTTTCCTGTTAACGGTCGAAGTATCCGGTATGACAATAGGTATTGCGTGTTTCAACAGTTGTTTGACAGTTCTGTGCCATTTCATGTTCTTTCCACAGTGCCAGGTTTACAGTTGAAAGCAAATACAGTATTAGCGTTGACTTCAGTATCCAATAGTAAATGCTATTAGTATTATATTGTCTGTGCTATTAGTAATTGACTAGCCGATGCTCTAGTGGTGTAGGTGTGATGTAGCGTAGTGGTCCCGGCCATTGGTCGTAAATTCAGAGGCCATATTTATATAATCTAACCTAACCTACTTCTATATGCGGATTAGGGCCAGAGGTGGCCGGTTGACTGCGTCCAACTCATAACTAAGTTATATTCTGGTTCCTTGAATAGACGAAGGCTAGATTAGTTAAATCGCATTTCAAACGTTTTTATTTACATCATTGCCTTCGTAATTATTTTTATAATAAATTGTTTTTATTAGTTTTTTGCTAACTATGACGTATCTCAATGGTATATTACGTTTGTAAACATCAACAGGAGTTTAGACTTAAAACGTTCTCTGTGTATGCCATTTGACATCAACACTCTTCCCTTCAATGCTTTGACATATTCAAAGGCATTGTTTAACTATACTGTCATCAAGTTAAATTTAGGCAACGTTGTTTTAAAAGTGGGCCTATTAAAATACCACTTTAAAAATAAGTTAAAATAAAATTATGTCTTAAGGAATTATTGAATTTTACGAATTTTGATTCAACCTACTATACCAATGATTATTACAAAGCAGTTTGTACATTTAAAAACAATCCGTCGCTAGCGCCAAGTTTGATATACCCTGCAAGCAGCGCAGGTTAAATATTATTTTACCACAATCAAATTCCGCCTCTATTCAATGTCGCAGAGTAAACCTCAACTTACCCAATTAACGCTGTAAACTTTCTAATCAACTAAACTCTTCAAGTAATGAAGAAGAAAAGAGATTGGCGAGTTCAAGTTTGTCGGGCGGCTCGGTGGTGGGGTTGAAATCTTACAAAATAGATTTTGTCGCGAAATATTTAGCAGCCTTATCTCACCGGTAGATGAGCCGGGTATTAGTTACGGCTGCCCGGACCATTTAGCGGGTTAGGTTAGGTTCACCGCGAGTTTATCTTAACTATTCAGCGTCATTTTATCGGGACAGTTATTGGAATGTTGAAAACGAGTTAACGTAGTAATTCTGGCTTGAAAACACAGTAGTGATTTTATTTTAATAAACTTATTCAAAAGTTCTGTATTAACAAACAACTCCCTTAATTACAAGCAATCACAATTTGTTTTACAAGGCTGATTTTTAGAATAATTATAATACATCGGTTATTGGCAATAATTACTGCAACTGACAATGTTTCCATCCATAATTACAGTATGTTCATTTATTGCCTTTATGATTTTTTGAACATTCGAAAAATACTTATAATAAATTGGAACTAAATTTATTTTTACCATCCATCAAAGTGAAGCTGAAATTTATAACTGACTACACCTTTACCATCGCATCTCACTTGGATTCCACCCGCATACAGTAAATAATAGTGTTTTACTAGCTACATTGATATCTTACTAGAAGAACTGGAAAATATTTTAAGGATATCGCTTGCTTATAAAACTCATGTTGTCTGTTGGTAGTGGTAACATTATTATGGGATGTCATAGGGGCGGAAGAATAATTTTGACCTAATTACACAAACGATTCATCAAAAACGAATAAGTACATATTATTGCAATGACAAATTGCAATTATATTTATAAATTAAAATATCTAACAAACCCCAATGTTGGAAGTTCCTTGTTAAAGGGCAAGTTACGTGTGATGCAAAGGTTGTAATCCCTGCTCTGTAATTAACCTCGGCATTCATCATAATTACAGCCGTGTTTGTGTAATGGTGTAATGCAGCTGTGGACGCTATCTCCCGCCTTGTGTGTCGTGTTTTGGCGGCAAATGGCTCGTCTCATCCTTGTTAACACCTGATTACAACCTTACACTCGCCCTCATCATCTCTGGGAATTGAGTAAGCTATTTAATTATTTGTTAAAGATTTATGGCACCAGTAAACGTTGTGGTTACGGAGCTAGTTCGTTATAGGCAAGTTTATTTTATTTTATAACTTTATCTTTTCGGTTTAGTTATTGGACATCGGAGATAAGTTAAATTTTAAAATCCCTTTTTCAAAATTCCAGATGAAATAATGTAATACATTACAAAACTGTGGTATGGGAGTGTTTCCGAGTGATAACGCCCTAAAAATTCTTCTGGTTTTTATTATTTTAATCGTGACAGTATGTAGAGGGCTATTGAAGTTGTAATGCTTGCTTTTGACCCCGTATCAGCGTTGCGCGAACCTCAATCAATGGAGTTAAATAAAATTTACCTTTCCATAATAATGTATCCAACCATAGCTTGACCTAACTTCACCTAACCGAAAAAAATTTGCACAAGCTTGAAAATCACCCCAATCACCTGGCTCTAAACCTTTTGGACAACAGTGCCAGTATATACAGGCTCAAAAGGATTCATGTCTTGGACCTAAGCTCACGTTTTGTTTGAACAATTTAATTTTCCCCTGTTTATTTACTTATTTTTTTTTTCATTGAAATATTTTTAAGTTAGATCTGCCAACGGACAGAGACTAACTAACGTTTTATAAATAATTGTTATTGTTTTTGCTGAATGTCCAAAAAATGAACAGATTGTAAATAAAATTGTGATAAAAAATAATAAAAAAATATGTGAAAAATTTCCTCGCACCTTAATAACATCTACTATAGCAGATTTCTTTGTGTTTTACATTTTAACGGGGTTTTGCCAGTGCCATAGTGGTCAGGATACTAGCTCATCTTTTGGGGGGTGGACACATGTATTTGTGACAATCCAACCTCAAGTGTAACTTTAAATATCATAAACACTATTTGAATTTATATTTGTCCATGTTTAGGAGTTGAGATAAATTAGCGTAATACTGCCGAAAATTAATTACATAAAAGCCGTTCAAAAGTTGAAATCTGTCGTTGATAATTTAATTACATTATTAGCCCTTATCCTCCTCGCCTTACCTGATGAACAGTGGCAATATCTTGTAATCTTTCGGGTAGAACGAAAGTTCGTGCGATCTTATAAAAATTAAGCAAATTAATAAATTACACAAGATTATAGAATAGTTTTCTCGTAATTGAGGAAAGGCTTATTGGAATTATTTTTCTAGACGATAGTTTTAGTTAAATGTTGTGAAAGTATCTTTCCTAACTAAAATATTCAACTGAGAATACCAACTAGAATTACATATATTGTCTAACTAAAGTTAGTTAAGAGTTTTTAAATATAATCATTTCATATATATACATATCCCACTTACTATTATATGTATTGACATAGGTGGCAAGGTGTTTGACAAGGTTCATACATAATACTACGATGAAATCAAATTTGTTCAGTTTCAAAATTATTTTAAATATTTGTCGAATAACGGTACATACTTAATTCGTCCTTAGGCCTACTCCTATTCCTAAGAGCTCGCGTGTAGGTGGAAGCTGTTGTAGAACTAGGTTTGTAATTTTTTTTATGTACTGTAGTATGTATTTAGTTTACGAAGTATTGAAAAAATACATATATGTTGGGAATCCAAACTTGAGATTTACAGATTAGAATGTTCTTCGTTCAAGACCCATTTCTACAAAATCTAGTTGAATGTATAGATACTAAAATTGTATTATATCCTATACAGATTCCCCGCATGATGACCTAAATGGTTGCTCTGTCAACTGGTCCATTGAGACAGTTAGTTATATTATCAGTTGATCGGTTCGTTGCAGCTGCACTACAATCATGAGAAGCTTTCAGCCACTTATCCGAAGAACCGGTCGTTTGCCTCTGCAGATAAAGTTTATTGTTGAACACGACCTTCAATGACCCTGAGGTCAATATTGCCTTCATGTTTTTGCTGCATAAACATTTAGGCCGGTTTCACACGAGCCACAAAACGCCCGACAATCGCGAAACGCTGCTTCTGACAGTTGTGGCGCGCTTGTGGCGCGAGAATCGCTGGCTGACGCAAAAAAGGATAGCCCCATTCACTTAACATAGGAACGCGGCGTGCCTTTCACACGAAGTGTCGTCTTTTCGCGTTTGGCGCTAGAACGCGCTGCAATCGCATGCAGTGGCTCTGTTCTCGACAATTTTGGCGTTTGTAGCTGGTTATTGCCACTCAGACAGTCAAAACAACCAGTCACCCTGTATTGTTTCGAATTTTTATTTCACATTAAATTATATCTGACTTTGACACAGACCGTTTTATCGTAAAAGTAGGGTGTAGGCCAGTGTTGTGGGTACAAGAATGTAAAGATTACTCAAATAATTACTCTATGACGTCGTACCGCACGAAGAAGCAGTATAAAAAATAAATCTTCTTCGTCGTCCATTGTAGCACTGAACTGCACTCGTAGTTTTTCCAATCGGACTGGTGTTTTGGTTTATTTCAGGGAGGTGCGGCATGAAATGGCGATAAACTGATGGAAATCGCGGAATCATGCTTTTGCCGTCTGAAAGGTCCCACGCGATTGAGCGCTGCAAGTGGCGCGTTTCTGCCGACGATTGTGGCACGTTTGTGGCTCGTGTGAAACCGGCCTTAGCCGGCAAGTTTTATTATTTTGCAGTCTGTAAAATGTTTAGAGAAGCCCGGGTATTCACATCCATGTATGTATTAAATGGCGTTTGACGTAAATAGTACCCGGAATCATTCTGTATTTTTCTAGTAGCAAGGCAATGTTTATTGAAAGGAGAAAATTGAGTATTATTAGGTGAAAGCTCTAACTTGGCTACGTTCAGGGGTGATATCACTCTTCACTCACCCCCATTCCCCCATTTGTAAACGACACAGTTGATTATGCATTTTAGGTCTCAGGGCATTCGATGTTAGTATGAAACACTGTCCGACTGACCACATCAACCGACTCTTAGTTTCTAAAAATATCCAAACTGAAAATATAAGAAATACAATTAAATAAACAGTGCAGATAATGATTTAGAGCTCGTAAAAAATGTGCTGGCTTTGGGAATGTTGATTATAAATGAAGGAAAAGTGTTCACTACGAAATGCATTGCAATCATAGTACTGGTACCACGGATCTTCAAAAACTAGTATTAATTTATTTTGAACATAAACGGCTCTGTTTAAGAGGTCGACGCTTATTGTATCGGTATGCAGGTCTTCTCTGTCCAGTCCAGTGTTAACTGTAAGTAGAAGCGATATACGATTATGCGTTCTCACAGCACACCCGACACTGAGAAGTTTGCTGATACAGAAAACTTCTCTTCCACGTTCAGAGTCAAGTAACTGCCAATGCACATCTACTGTTTACTGTTAGAGCATTGTGTAGAGTAGGGACTATAGAGGTTGAGTTTCAGTATCAGATACATGTGGAGTTCTGGAAGGTTATCAGCAACCAGACCACAGAACAGACGTCGACCTCGCCGAGGCCAACGAACTCCTACTCTCTGTCAACTGATCATTTCTAACAAATATTGCTTTACTTTATTTTTTATCAATAAATGTTTAGTTAGTTATAATCACAAGAAAGTTATGATTCATCATTTCACTGTCACAATTAACAGACAGAAAGTTGTTTACCCTATGACTATAGATGGTTGTCATTTCCCTTGTTGGAGTGAATCCGAATGTCTACAAAGTTACGTGCCAAGATTCCGTTGTAAACAGCCCGGATAACCGAGGGGGCTTTAGATGTTGTTGCAATATCCAAAATTACTTCCCTAATGTACTCATATGATTGATTAATTGACATCAATCGTTCGTACATGCTTACAGTGTTTATAGTAATAATCATTAACAGTATTTGTCTTAAACAATGTGTAAACTTGTATTGGTCCCATTGATTTACAGACAAGTGAAGCTTTTAGTGCGGACAAACCGCAGTGATCCATCAAACAGATCTAATAGCGCCACGTTCATTAACACAAGTGTCTGTGGACTGTTACCAGCCCGTGGCCGCCGCGGCATGCAATAAAATGGTCCCATTCATTTCGGAATGCCTCTCTAAGCCCCTAAAATGTCGGTGTTAATTAATGAACAAATCAAATTAAACCTAATACTTTACGTCAATCTCTGGTCAACGAATGCGCTTATACATTCATAATATGGTTACTTATTTGTGATTCATAGCATATATTGTGAAATGAAAGTATACTAGGTGGCGTTCGCAGAGGCATCCGCAAAATTGAGCGGAGTCATCAAGGGTTCATATTATATTGTTTTTGTCATACTGCAGTAAAAACAGTCGTTTTTAATGCATGCGTTGCGGGTCTAAAGTGGAATTTTTACTCTTAAGATTTTTAGCCTCTAAGGAGTAAAATCAGCTGTTGTCAACTCAGTTGTAAATTTTTTATTGTAAACGTATCGAACGTATCTAAACGTATCTATTGCATGTACCAAAATATGTATCGATTCGTGCTTCGTAATCATTTTAACCTACAGTCTACAGTGCCTTCCCATAGCATTTTAGCATTGCAGAAACATTAATCCATTCCCACACTCAACACTGCTCACCTTTACTACTTCCTTCACCACCCCCTACGACGTGGACCTGTTTCCTTAGCATTTTAGGATTGCAGATACATTAATGTAATTGCCAAAGACAGTTCCCACACTCTACACTGCAAGCCTTACTACTTCCTTCACCATTTCCTACGTCATAGACCTGTTTCCTTCCCTTCTCTTAGCATTTAAGTATTAGATACATTTATCTAACTGCCCAAACGGTTCCCCCACTCTGCACTGCCAGCCTTTAGTACTTCCTTCACCACTTCCTACGTCGTAGGGCCTGTTTCCTTCCCTTCTCATAGCATTTTAGGATTGAAGATACATTAATCTAACTGTCACAGATGGTTCTCACACTATGCTCATACTTTACTACTTCCTAAGCCACTTCCTACATCGTGGAACTGCTTTCATAATTTCCATAGCATTTTAGTATTTTAGATACGTTAATCTAATTGCTACAAACATTGCCCACACTCCGCACTGGTAGCCTTTACTACTTCTTTCGCTATTTTCTATGTCGTGGGCATGCTTACAACCCTTATCATAGCGTTTCAGCATTGCAGATACATTAATCTAACTGCTACAAAATGGTTTCCAGTTCCCACACTCCACACTGCTCACCTTTCTACTTCCTTCACCTCTTCTTACGTCACGGACCTGTTTCCCTCTCTTCCCATAGAATTTTAAGATTGTAGATACCTTAATCTAATCGTCATAAACAGTTCCCACACTCCGGACAGCTCGACTTCACTACTTCCTTCACCACTTCCTACATCCCGGACCCGTTTTCCTCCCTTCCCATAGAAATGTAGGAATCCAGATACCTAAATCTAATCGTCATAAACGGTTCCCACACTCCAGACAATTCGTCTTGACTACTGTATTCACCACTTCCTACGCCGCGGACCGATTTCCTCCCTTCCCATAGAATTTTAGGAATGCAGATACCTAAATCTAATCGTCATAAACGGTTCCCACACTCCGGACAATTCGCCTTGACTACTTCCTTCACCACTTCCTACGTCGCGGACCCGTTTTCCTCCCTTCCCATAGAATTTTAGGAATGCAGATACCTAAATCTAATCGTCATAAACAGTTTCCACACTCCGGACAATTCGCCTTTACTACTTTCTTCACCACTTCCTACGTCGCGGACCCGTTTTCCTCCCTTCCCATCGAATTTTAGGAATGCAGATACCTAAATCTAATCGTCATAAACGGTTCCCACACTCCTGACAATTCGCCTTGACTACTTCCTTCACCACTTCCTACGTCGCGGACCCGTTTTCCTTCCTTCCCATAAAATTTTAGGAATGCATATACCTTAATCTAATCGTCATAAACGGTTCCCACACTCCGGACAATTCGCCTTGACTACTTCCTTCACCACTTCCTACGTCGCGGACCCGTTTTCCTCCCTTCCCATAGAATTTTAGGAATGCAGATACCTAAATCTAATCGCCATAAACGGTTCGGACAATTCTCCTTGACTACTTCCTTTACCACTTCCTACGTCGCGAACCCGTTTTCCTCCCTTCCCATAGAATTTTAGGAATGCAGATACCTAAATCTAATCGTCATAAACAGTTTCCACACTCCGGACAATTCGCCTTTACTACTTCCTTCACCACTTCCTACGTCGCGGACCTGTTTTCCTCCCTTCCCATAGAATTTTAGGAATGCAGGTACCTAAATCTAATCGTCATAAACGGTTCCCACACTCCGGACAATTCGCCTTGACTACTTCCTTTACCACTTCCTACGTCGCGGACCCGTTTTCCTCCCTTCCCATAGAATTTTAGGAATGCAGATACCTAAATCTAATCGTCATAAACAGTTTCCACACTCCGGACAATTCGCCTTTACTACTTCCTTCACCACTTCCTACGTCGCGGACCCGTTTTCCTCCCTTCCCATAGAATTTTAGAAATGCAGATACCTAACTCTAATCGTCATAAACGGTTCACACACTCCGGACAATTCGCCTTGACTACTTCCTTTACCACTTCCTACGTCGCGGATCCGTTTTCCTCCCTTCCCATAGAATTTGGAAAAAGTTTTCCAAACTTTTTGAAAGATTATTCCTAAAAAGATTGCTGGAATTTCTACATAAAAATAACATACTCACCAGTAATCAGTTTGGGTTCGTAAAAAACAGGTCGACAACAGACGCAATTTATCACCTTGTATCGACTGTGGTCATCGCACTGGATAGAGGTGAGAAAGCTTTGGGATTCTTCTTCGACCTGACCAAAGCATTCGACACAGTGGATCATGACCTTCTCAAGCAGAAGTTACACTCTTATGGAATTAAAGGGCTGTCACTACAATGGATCTCGTCTTACCTTGCCAACCGAAGTCAATATGTGGAGGTGAAAGCAGTGGATAGCACTGGGTGTCTACGCCCTCACAGATCCTCTACTGGCACGATCGTCAGTGGAGTGCCTCAGGGGTCGGTTCTTGGTCCGGTACTGTTCCTCCTCTTTATTAACGACCTCCCATCAGTTGTTCAAAAGGGTGAAATATGTCTTTTTGCTGACGACACCTCTCTCGCTGTCTCCAGCCCAAACCGACTCGAACTAGACATGTGTGCCTTTATACAAGCCAGTTGCTTGTTGCAGTGGTTCGACGAAAATCTCCTCAAAATCAATCCAACAAAAACTCAGCTCGTTGAATTCTCAATTAGGAAAACCAAAAACAAACAAAATTTTATTTTGGACGACACTGAAACCGAAACCACTGCTCAAGTAAAATTCCTGGGTTTGTTGTTGGACGAGAACTTGTGTTTCAAACCCCACATTGATTCTGTCTGTAGAAAGATCAGTTCAGGAATTTTTCTTCTGCGCCAACTAGCAAAATTTTCAAACAAAGATGTACTTCTTACTGCTTACTACGGTGTACTTTATCCACACATGGTATATGCAGTTGCACTATGGGGAGGTGAAAGCACAAGAACCCATTTCCTTTTTCGCCTTCAAAGGAGAGCTATCAGAATAATTCACGGCATTCCCTACAAACAAACTTGTAGAGCTGTATTTAAATCATCCGCAATTCTAACTTTTCCTTGTATTTACATTCTAGAAGACCTCACTTTTCTGAAGTCAAATTATTCTCATTTCAACACCACAACCACCCACTCATATCTGCTTCGCAATACTTTCAATCTGAGAATTCCAGCCCATTCAACCACATTCCTTGAAAGACATCTAAACTATAATGCCATCAAACTGTTCAATGCTCTCCCACTTCAAATCAAGTCCATATCAGATCCGGGATTCTTCAAAAGGCACTTGAGGTCATTTCTCGTGGGTAAAGGCTACTACAGTGTCCGCGCCTTTCTCGCTGACGGACAGTCCTAATGAATTTTAATTATTTTAAAAGTTAGTAAATAGTTATTTTTAGTAAATTTGACTTGGCTAATGCATTTGTAATGTTAATCTAGCTAAATAAATGAGTTATTGAGTTATTGAGTTATTAATTTTAGGAATTCAGATACCTAAATCTAATCGTCATAAACGGTTCCCACACTCCGGACAATTCGCCTTGACTACTTCCTTCACCACTTCCTACGTCACGGACCTCAAGCTAGTGTCGTCATTTGATTATATTTATGATCTATACCGTTTCTGTGCTAATATCTGTGGAATAATGCTATCAGCTATTTCTTTTTCCTACAGTCACCCGACAAAGTTGGCTTCCTTGTACTGTTTATAGTACAGAAAGCTGCTAATTGCTGCATATTTATACTTTGCCGTACGGTTTATACTTTGCCGTACGGTTTATACTTTGCCGCACATCAGGATTCCAACGAAACAACACAAAACAGCGTGGTTCTATTATGCACGTAATCCGTGTACGCTTGGAAATAGGTTGGCAACACTTAAAGATAATAATACTATGAGCAGCTGATTGACGATTATAACTACGATTTAACCTGTCATTTCGTGTTTATAGTTTCGGTATTTCTGAACTTTCTGTACTTTTCTTTTAAACGTTTTTAAAACATTCCTACCATCTTAATAAACAAGAAAATACCTTTAAAGCATTTTTGTTAGGCGCGGAAACCACTTCAAATTACAAAAACATACGGAACTATATTCTCAAAACGCGGAGCACATTTCTTGCCGAGGAAAAATAGCGGAGTGATACGGACCGCGGGTACTACTTTCACTAGGGCACCATTTGTGTTGCCAGCTGAACCTAAAAACGTGTTGTATAGTGTTTGAAAGACTAATTATTTATATGCTTTATAGTGACTGTAGGAAAAATATAATGTGTAACACGAGTGAAAAAGGCCTTTGCTGCACTCGAGATCATTCCGCACTCGCCTACGGCTCGTGCGTAAACATTGCTCTCGTGTGCAGCAAAGTGCCACTTTCACCACTAGTTACACAAATAACTATATCTACTGCATTCAAAAGTCAACAGCTGATTATTTGTCTTTGTTTATGTGTCAAATACTGCTTCCATAAGGATTACATTGAAACTTTGAGACCCAGTGGGGCGGATTCCTGAGAGACTTTTTTAATGCCATATAGATGTTGGCACTCACCGATATGGTCTTTATCACCATGCAAAATTTGAAAACGATCGATTCAGCCGTCTAGGAGGAGTTTGCGTATTACGAAATGCATAAGAGTCGACGTATAAGAGCTTCGCTCGCTTTGCTCGCTCCGCTCAATAATCGAGGGTGATTATTACAGTTTTAAAGGAGCAGCGAAGAGTCAGTTAAGGTATGACAGAATTAAAAATAATTGCCATTTATGTTAGCATAATGTTTAAAACTAGTTAGAGCTTTTATTATTTTATAAATTAATAATTGTAGTTTATTGATGACTAAACTGTTGTAAAAACAAATTCACGTTGTTTAATTGGCCACCTTCGGTAAACAGACTGTTACATGGAAGTTTTATTTAATTAAAGTGTTTTATCTATTTTAAAGTGTTTTGACCGTCCCTTTACTTAAGAAACGGTTCAAAATTGAAAACGCCAATAGCGTAAAAATGAAAAAAATATATTTTTTTGTGTAGGTATGTTGTTCCTCAAGTTATTTTTATTTTTCTCTACACACGAATATTAGAACTGAATCGATATGGATTATAAACGTAAAGAAAAATTTACGTAACTGATATGAATCCTATACTAATACTGTAACCTTAACATTTGGTTTGGACAGTTCCATTTAAGTAATGTTTAATAATGTTTAGTTTAGGGCCTGTGACATCATTTGTTTATGTTCAAGACCCATATAGTTTCTGTTCTAATATTTGAGGGTCCACATATGTATGTCATCGGGATATTCTCGCTACGGGTCTTATGTCTCATGTCTATGTCTAAGGGTCCTTATATCTATACATAAGACGTGTCTAATGTCTTATGTCAAATGTATTAGAATGGATTATGTCAACGTCCATAAAGTCAAAGGTATCACCAATCTGCATCGAATCATAATATATCCGTTATTTGTTGTATTTAAATCTGACTTTCAATAGAGTAACATGTTTCAATCTATGTATCAACTATAATATACACAATAGATTTAATACTAAGTAATAAAAAAAAATTACCGATGAATTAGAAAATGCTATTTAAAATGTCGTTGAGTCTAAACTTCGTATTTAATTATGGTACATTATACCGATTGTGGTTACATCAAGATGTGAGATCCCAGACCACGTTTGCACAGCTAAACGCTTCCCTAAACATGTTTGCTGTTAACAATTAGGTCAGTAATATCCGCTAACGGGGTTTTTATCAGTAGAGAGCTTGCGATAACATTTATCACTCAATGTTCAGCCGATGTCTTGTAAATATGTCAAGTGTGCATCATAAACTCCACCCAAACTGACGTATTCATGATCAACCTCAGACAAGTCTTGTCTTGCTGTGCAGTGCACTCATATATCAATGAAATGCCATTCCAACACCCTTCAGTTAATGACGACGGCTTTACGAGGGAAAAATAGTGTTTGAATAAAATATGTTGTTATTTGTAATTGGTTATTTGTTATTTGTTATTTGTAATTGGCTTAAGATTATGAAACCTTAAAAATATTAATTTCACTCTTGCCTTGTCTATAATATTACCTACGTGTTTGTGTTTACAATTAATACAACACATTTTCTAAATGTAACATGTATGTGAGTTTTTTACACAACACACATTTTTAATTTGAGTTTTTTATCAAAAATATTTTAAACTAATTTTTGTATTTTTTTCAGGTAATATTCCTCTGTCAATACTCGTTGGGTTGGTATGTAAGTTCACATGTTATGTAAAAAAAATATTTAAATGGCAATAAGCTGTGCAATTTATGGATTAAATTACGCTAGAAAATATAGCACTGTGCTCTCTGATATAACACACCTTGTTAATTTTGTGGTAATAGAATAGTGAATTTTTCATTTGCGTTGTTTAATAATATTAGTCGAATAAGACACAACGTGACAGGAGGTATTTTAAAGGAAGAACAATTTTACTCTGTTGATTGTCTTTCTTAAGTTGAAACTGATGAGACTATTGACTATTCACCAACTGAAGCGATATTAATTAGACCGGTTCATTTATCTTCCAAGAAATATTAGCGGCGGCAGGTATTGACAAAGAGCATTATTTAATCACTCCGTTTCTGTTGCTGATTCTCGTGATAGTAGTTAGACACTAGACAGTGCTGGCTATTCAATATTAATAACACTAAGTAATAATTAATATCAATTTCTCCAACCTGGTTGAAAAAAATCATTGTTATACATAGTCAATTCGAAACCCTTAATTTGACGTCTCCCAAATCATTAATACTCATTAGGATTTCAAACACTTACCGACTAAGTTGGCGAATTAATTGCAGATAAAACGTAAAATCACCCCAGGTTGTCACGGTTGCTCTAACGGTTCTAGCTCGGCACCGGTACTTTGACTCGGGTAACAGCTGTTTATTTGATTACTCGACAGTTTTGTCGCTAGTTCGTTGTCACGGTTGGCGAGCGGGTTTCTATTGGACCTGCAACTCATTGTTCAGTTGAAATGAAGGAAATAACAGGTCGAGATAATATCTTGGTGGCGGGAGAACTCAATTTTCTCTGTAGTCACATGAGTTATCCTACAGGATGTTTTGGACAATTGTCTTTATGATTTTCGTCACAATAAAAAATTACTATTAGGCTATTGTTATTCTTGCAATTAAGACGAAAAAAGAAACTGGGCGTATTAATCAAAAGTGAATGAAGGACGCGTATGAAAGAGATTGGATTTATTTTTGCAACCTTGTTTACTTACTAAGATTAGAACTATTTACTAAAGGTAAATGATTAGCGATAGCTTGGCTCGGCCCTACAAACCATATAGTAGTTACCACTTTTTTACGCTATCGGATTATAGAATTTTCGATTATTTGTTGAACACAAGAACCACCCAGTTATATGTATAATAAAAGCGATTGTAAATGATGTATAGATTTGTTGTTTTTGATTTTAAAAAATCATAGGACGTTGAAACCATCACAAAGCTTATTTTAAAAGATACTAGATGTGGTTTTTTAAGGGAAACCCCCCCAAATATTAAATACCCCTGTCGCTGTAAACCTGCGATTTACCCGATCCCCGATCTTACTTCAAATTGTGAATAGTATTCTCATAACGACATTAGATTTATTCACCATTTTAATAACGTTAGGTTTCGTGAGTAATTAGGTTTGCTGCCACAGGGAATGTCATAAATAGTGTATTTTTTGCTAAGGTATTAAAAGTTTGGTGTAAAATAAAAAATAAAAAATTTAATCAAATAATGTTTTAAATTTTTAGTTTTTTTCTAATATCCTTCCGTAACCTTTACACATTAACGCTTCAGTTTTTTGTTGGTTATTTTTAGCAAGAAATTAAAAAATGTTATGTTTCGAGGGTTAATGTGTTAAACCCCAATTTTAACCCACTTCAGCCCCGTTCCTATAGCCCCGATGTTGCTGGTTTGCGAAGTCGTTTGAATAAATCTAGGTTAACATATTTGTACCAAATTCAATCGAAATCGGGTTATTTTAATTCGAGATATCTACTATTTGAAATTGAAATAGTGGGTTTGCAATAGTATAATTAATTGTAGGTTATACTTCTTTTGTAGAGTTTATAGGTTATAGTGACTTCAATGAGAAAGTACGGAAGCTGAAATATGCCGTAAGTGGTTCCCGTCTGACGTCAACTGTAGTATATAGACGTCCAGTGACTATACACAGTGGCCAGTGCAGCCAACGGCGCGGCGGTGCAGCGTGACGTCACTGAGCGATGACCTTGGTAGGTCATTCCTTCGCTCCTGGCAATGGAATGTCCTTTGTACGATCCTGTATCCTCCCAATCCTTCCCTGCATTCCCTTCTGATGAGTGTATCCTCAAGAATTGTCAAGTGCGTCAAAACCTGGCCTGTTAAAGTGTTTAATTAATTTTCATTCGTTTTGTTATTTACACTGTTTCTTCTTATTAATATTATATACTGTTAATTGTATTAATTGTAACGAGCTATTCAATACACAACTATATAATTTATTTTTACTTTTAAACTTTACAAATACAAATTGTTTAATGTTTTGGTAAAATGGTAAATTTTGATTGCCGTCTTTATACAATGATAAGTTCTAATGAAACTTCGTCCATTAGATTTTTATAATAAATTTGCCGCTCTTATGGAGATAACTGACCATTTGACTACTATTACAGAGATATTTTGTCTTCTTGTATCGTACTACCGTTACTTACTTGTAAATACCTCTACTCTCGGGCGTACAAAATGTTGATGGACTTAAACGTAGATAAACGTGTAATATTCTTTTGTTTGTGACACACGTTGATTTAAGGGTTGAGTAGTATTTGCGCCGAGTAGTATTTGCGCCGCGTAGCACCAGCGCCGCGCCAGCTAATTAAATGAGGGTTTGCAGTTTTGACAGGTTAACAATGGCGGAACCAATCAACTGCACTAATAGGATTATTGAGGACTTATGTTCCTACCACATTTTACTTTCAGCGTAAAGTGGTTGCATGCTGTCACCTCGTGACCCATGCTAATGGTTACACATAATTTTAAATCTAATAGGCCTAAGTGCAAAATTGATGCCACCAAAAATATCTGCACATATCGTTCATTGGTTGACAACAATACACAGTACACTCCGCCCTTTCAGTATAAGGGCTATCTAAAACCAATTAATTACCAATAACTCAAAAGAGAGGAAATTACGAAAAAATAGTTTGTTTCTGTATCAGCAGGTTGGGTAGTAATACATCGCGCTTCGTGAAAGCTAGGAATTGAGACAGGCCTTATATCAATTTAAGTTTATCTTAAGTCTAGAAATACAAGTGTAGTGGCAATACCACAAAGATACCCCACTTTAGGCATTTTTCACCATAAAAATAACATGGGGATCATTTTTTTGCCACTAATTCAAAAAATCCTGATCTTTGCCTACATATCCCTACATATAATCCTCATATACTATATTCGAAATCAAGCTAAAAAAAAGCTAATTCTTTCATTTACTGACCCATTAAATGTTAAGTACAGTAGGTATAATATAGAAATATGACCTCACTTTAGGCACTTTTTCTCCATAAGAATAACATGGGTGAGTTTTTTTAGCCATTTTCTAATGACCCTGCTTTCGGCCTATACAAGCCCATGCAAATGTTCAATACTATTGAACAACTCAATAAACATTACCAATCCCCATCCATTCCCACGAATATTTTAAAAATCATCAACTTGACAGTGCGAGGTTTGCACGTGAACTCGGGCGCGCTCCCGGCCTATGCTTATCGCTTCTCGTGCGATTTTGATTAAATTTGGCTTGAATGTGTAAGGTTGAATCACCTTGATTAAGTTTACGAACCACCAATATCGGAATGAAACCTGTTGTTATTTACCTACACATATAGGTATAATATAAATAAATTAACGATACTTACGTCTTCTGTACCATAATGTTAAATTCGCAAAAAATGGATGTTTTAGCGAATTCCCTATAGGGAAGTAGCTATTACCGTAGGTGGAACCGTAAGACCTAGGCTCGTGACCAATTTACTTTTTCATTTTGTATAGATTTATATACGTCCGTGAACGCGATAACTTGAGTAATATTAGTTTGCTTGTTTATGGATATATTTTGATCAAACTTGGCAAATTTACTTATTTTATACTAAGCTATCCACATTTTACTAAAACTCCACTTTAATAGTTTCCTTGTAGCAGCTAACCTAGGTACTCGTTCAGACAAATGGAAATTCGCTTAGTCGTCAGGTTTGCTGTGGCGGGGGTATTGTCTGTTTAGTTTAGCTAAGTGTTAACACACAATGACACTGTGTACCTGATACCATAAAGTTTTTTGTGAAATAACTTTTCACCCGTTTTGATTAACCAATGTTTTCGATGTAGGTGTCCTTGTACATCTTATGATATAGCAGAGGGACGAATGGTAGCTAAAAGTGTCATTTTGGGCTTGCCCCCCCCCCTCAAGTTATTGATTTATTTACATGGTTAACTTTTTTAGAACCTGTAATTATGACTAACCGTTTTATAATGGGGTTTTATGTATGAACCCGTGATCCTTCACTTCGATGTATAACCTTTAGATAGCAAACAAAAGACGAAGCCATATGGGTCTAAACTATATAACGTTTTAATCACCAGGAGTAAAACGCTTTTTTAGTCCCTAGGGAGTACAAGTCAACTGTTGTGAACAGTATGGGGATATAACGAAAGGTATGGGGATATATACCCCTAGCAAATTCCCTTAATACCAATATGCCGAGCTGTTTGCATTCCACATAGCACCGCAGACTATCCTGGTGCAACTATTCTCCAAAAACTTCATAGGAAAACAAAAGCCCCCTTTATCCTAAATTAGTAATGTGGTAAGTAGAAAATGTCTATTGGTTATAATAATTATAGTTCAGGAAAAATATCTATACTAACTCAATACTGCATGTGGGGGTGGGGGTATACAAGTGTTTAATAATTTTTTATGTGCAATAGTGCACTACTAGTACAAGTTAATTAGGAGTATGGCCCTCGTCACTTCTGCATCATTGAACTAATCAAACTCCGCGGCGCTGGAAGCACGATTTAATCCGCGGCGCAAATGCTACTCGGCGCAACTGCTACTACACGTGATTTAAGTTAGGAGACTTTATTCTCATTTGTCTGTGTCCTCGCCATAATGCAGTCAGTAACTTCCAGGCTCCGTAGCCACAGGACCACACAACTCAACATTGTAATTGAGACGTCTTGCGGTAACGACGTCGGCTGCTGTCTGATCATCATCATCCTGGAAACTGTACAACTATACAACCAAACAATAAAATTCCCCTGTAACTACCTTCTGTGGATAATTGCTTTTACAAAGCAGGAAACTTGTATAACGGAGCCTTTATGTGACTTTCTAATTGCGTCCTCGGAATAACTTAATGCGGATAATGATGATTAGCTATAATCGCCAAATTTATTGATTTAGAATAGAATTTGGTTTACTTACTGTTCCCATCTTAGTCTTTGGGGAATGACCTTGTCGTCAATTGAACAGTTTAATTATTTTAGTTTGCCCCGAAGATGGATTTCTGCAAAGCATCCAAAACGCAGTTCAACGGCTCGGTCTTGTCCCAAAGACTTGACAGACTGGTTTGGCTGTGGAAGCCTACTACTACGCGGAGTATTCCGTTCGGTTAACTTCATTACAATAGTTACGTGTTCTGTGGAATATGATTCTACACTGGGCAAGATTAAAGTTGTTGCTGCACAAAGACTTTGTGTTTGCCCTCTAGGTGTCAATTATTTGTCGATGATGCGACGTTACTAAACCCAATTTATGATTATGGCACGGCCAACTTGTCAATGAGTCACTTAGTAGTAAGTATGACGTAGCCATTGACCATTCATGAGTTACCGTTACACAAGCAGTCCTCAGCCGTCACATGACGAAGGTATTTCCCCACTTTCCTCCGCCGTCGAAAGGTTAATCGTGACTAACCTACCACGTACATTACATCCGGTTTAGTTGACTAAATGACTTAGGTCAAACAGTGGCTCTACATTGTGCATAATACAATCGCTTGGTTTTTATTTAAAAATAAAAGTGATGAAGTATTTTTTTAAGTACACTAAGTACCTTCTGTGGAAGTATAATGGTTTCGATATAAAAATATCGTTTTATTATTAATTGGAATGAGCTGGATGATTTAGAAATATCACTAGCTTAAGGGAAATTCGGTAAAATATTTCAAATATGTTTGAATTAAATGGGAATTTTTGTGTAGTGTACCCACATATTTTGAATCATATCCCTTCAGCCCACTATACATTGCGGCTAAATACGTTTGTATGTTTTTAATATAATTACGTGTGTTCTTTTGTATTTTAACTACTGTGATATATTCAAGAAAATACGTAGTAGTAAAAATCAAAATGAAATAATAAGTAAATGGTATCAAGATAAAACTGTTGTGTCAGATGACCAAATGATTAATTTGTTTAAGTTGAAATAAACGTTTGTGCCTCTCTAAAATAGCTGTTTCATTATACAGTATTTATCATGTTGGAGTACGTAATTAGAACGTTTGACGGAAATAAATAGCGTGCCAAGATAAGGTTAACGAGTGGAGTGGTTGGGGTGACAGTGGAGCGTCTCCCTTGACGGCGACAGGGCTGTGAGATAAGGGCTACCTTGACGCGACAACTTGTGTCAAATGTCTTTAGTTTCATCTGACGCGACGTTTACTGCTCTGCGCAGAATCTAAGTTTCCAACGTTGTAGTAAACACGTTAATTTTATCTCGACTTTTATTTTTACGTTATTTTTTAATTTTGCATATTTTTTATAAAATCTTTGGAGGCACTTTGGTGTAATAGTACCTATATATACTTCTGGCGTTGATAACGTGAAATGTTCTGTGTGACGTAAAATACAGTAGTATTATTACACAAGCCAACACAATATTATTGCAGTACTAAGTTGACGCGTTGTTGTTAAGCAATTATTAAAAATTATTTGTATAAACCTTATGTCACTGGATATGACACGTCTTTTTGGATTTACAAGATACACTGCTATAAGTCGTCACATAACAATTAATCTAGGGTATATCAGCAAAATATTCTTTACGTCTTGGTGATTGGATTAGCGAATTCACCTGCTATCGTTATGTGTTTAGGTTTTCTTGCCGTGTCTCTTGCAGCAATTAAAAGAGGGTAGAGTTAGGTTAGATGGTATTGTTAGTAACACATTTTAGCGAATTTCCCTATAGGGAAGTAGCTATTACCGTAGGTGGCACGGTAAGACCTAGACCCGGGACCGATTTACTTTTTCATTTTGATGTCCCCAGAGGCCAAAAACACTATTCGTTCAAATTTTTATATATGTATATATATATATATATATATATATATATAGACTTATATATATATATATATATATATACGTCCGTGAACGCGATAACTTGAGTAATTTTTGTCCGATTTTGATGAAATTTGGTTTAAAGGTGTAAAGCGGGATAAACTTGAATGAGTTCGCGAACCAGCACGATCGGACCATGGGAACGGGGCTTTACGGGGGGTTTTATGGGGTAAAAATTGGTTATTCTCACTTTTGACCCTCAAAACACAAAATTTCCCAATTTCTCTTTAGACCTTTTTAAAGAGCTTAAAAAAACAAATAATTTAGTATATAAAAGTATTTTTGTTCGATTATTAGTAACGGAGAAAATTAAAAAAATTGTAAATTTAAAATTCCCATGTTATTCTTATGGAGAATATTGTCAAATGTTGTAGTTTGCTTGTTTATGAATATATTTTGATCAAACTTGGCAAATTTATTTATTTTGTACTAAGCTATCAATATTTTACTCAAAAACACACTTTATTAGTTTCCTTGTAGCAGCAAACCTAGGTACTCGTTAAACCTAATGTTATTAAAATATATTTAACTGAAAATCAATTCAGACAAATGGAAATTCGCTTAGTCGGCAGGTTTTGCTGCGGCGGGGGTATTTTATTATAGAATTAGATACACTTTCTCTCAAGCTATCTTTTTTATAGATATACAATGTTATGTAGTTTGAACAGAAAGTTAAAGAGGTGAGCAGGCGGCAAACAAAAGGAGAAAGAACCAGACGAGCGCGTGGCCTCAAGAGGATACTTCCTCTGCCGCCTACCCGCCTACCAGCACAGAAAACGTACTCAGACACCAGAACCCGCAGACGCAGACACTCATGCCGACGAACTGGTTGATTATCGAGTAACTATTAAAATAATTCCAAGAAACGTTACAGAATATTTTGATTGAACCTCGATAGGAACACACATTGATGTATAATGTCGGCAGTAATTTGTCTCAGCTTGTTGCACCTATTCAGCAAAATAAGAAGTAGGTAGTCATATATTTGTCGAGCAGTGCGATATCAAAATTTTCAATCAATTTTTCAGTCTCCTGAATACACAATAAGTACAGTGTGTCAAACAGGGACTTAACTCGTAGTATTCTTATACGCCTTTCTATTGCTACACCACGTGTCTCTCCTTATTGTATTGAATATCAATTTAAAACTGGTCTGCACTTTTCCATTTGTAGTTTATGGAATTATTTCCTCATAAATTATAAAATTCGATGTCAGGTAGTCTTACCAAATTAACGTGTAGTTAAATCATACCACATTCGTTTTAAAATTAATTTTATCCTTGGTTAATTTAATTTTTATTTTAGTAAATTTCCATACAGGAAAAATGCATTAATAAACCGTGTCACGGTAAGGCTAGACCTGGGATAGATTAACTTTTTCGTTTTTTCCCCGGAGGCCATATTAACATTATTCGTAAATTTGTTTATATAAAAGCTCTGTAACATTTTCATAATTGTATATGGCATTGACCAAGGTTTTAAAAAACGTATGTAAACTCAAAACTCAACTGTAAACTCGAGTACAAAATGTAAACCTACGTTTATTCTAACAAGTCCGTGAGCCTGCATGATCGGATTGCATAACAAACCTAAGTACTAAAACTAATTGTTTTTTTTATTTTTTTTTTATTGGGAATTACTCTGAGTATTTAAAAAAAATTATTTTGGTGAATAGTCTATTAGGCATTTGGAAATCTGCTTATTCGGTAGGTTTACTGATAATAGAAACTATTCCATAGTTGATTTTTTAAAAAATATTTATTTCATGATAGTACAAAAGCAGGGACAAAATCTTACTGTTTAACGCTGTTGAATAATCTTACCAATGAATGCCCACTTCAAGAGTATACAGTGAACGTTTGTTTGTTTCATACAATGTGAAATTCTGTGTGTTTGTAGTTTTCCTTGGCACTCGATATTTTGTGTGTGTTTTATACGAATTAATCTGCATAGTCGGTTGTAGGAGAGATAATTCCAAACACTTGCGTTGTAAGTATAAAAGAATTACAAGAAGAGCGTTGAGTGGTTTAAGTGTTGTCTTGGGCGGTGAAGTAACAGAGTTTTCTCGTTATGAGTCACGGTTATTGAATTTCTTGTCCTCACCAGGCGTAAATCACCACCAGGGCTGCTAGAGAGGCGAATATCGCGGAAATGTGAAACTTTGAATATGCTTTGTTAAAACCGAATCCAGTTAAATGATTATATAACATTTATTATTCATAATATTGAATTTGTGATAAATTTTAGGCCGTTTCTCCCCTTTTTAATCGTTCCAAACTAAGCTCTATGTCAATTTGGTAATCAGTTAGTTTTTTAAATGTTAATTGATTGTACTCCTTCCGGATGCAATTCATGAGTTATTATTGAAAGGTGTATCGTTTACTATGGATTGAGCTAGGCCTATACATTCCATTTTCATTTCACAATTGTACCAGTTTTTAAAATTAAAATGGGCGTAACTGAATTAAGCCAATAGTGTTTTTTGTCAATTACAAATATTTTTACCCATATCCAAAATAAACTGAAAGGACAATTAATCGAAAACATCTTTTATGTAACTAATGAAAATTACAGTAAAAAGAAACTAGTGAGAATATATAATACTGTAATTAGATATTGTATCACACCCACACTCCGTTACAGGCTATACAGTGAACAGTAGACATCCCATCCTCGTATATTGACAAGTGGTAACCATCGAAGTATATACCACAACTTGTTGTGTATATAACAGTTGTGTTATATATACTTCGATGGTTACCACTTATCAATATACGAGGATGGGATGTCTACTTGACTTTACAATCAGAAAATCATTGGTCGTAATTCTCTATTTTATGTTTAATTGGGAAGTTTTGGATAGGTACAAATCCAACAAATAAAGAGCGGCTTATGAATGAGAAACGCTCAACTCATAATGATATCCAATCCATTACACACTACCACTACACCGTTCCTGAAATACAATTAATTTTATATTGATAAATCCTGAGCGTGTAAACTGGTTGAATAGCGCGGGACGATGGTTGCGGGTGGTAGAGGGTGTGAAGTAATGTGTTATCAATGACGCCAGTGCTTATCAGCTGATAACTGGCCTTGTTGTTTGTCAGCTGTCAGAGGTCATATGTTTGCACACCTGACACTGCCCCCTACATCCGTCTTCCACCCTCGTTTGTAACTTTGTTGTGCGATCGTTAGAAAAATAATAGTGTGTAATGTACCGTAGGCTACTATTTGTTTTAAATCATACACCGATTGTTTGATAAAATGAAAATTTGTATGTAAAACAGAATATTGTATCGTGATTATGAATTGTGAAAATAATTGGTAATTAATATTACAATCTACTTACCATACGTCATCGTTTAAAAATAACCATAACACAGGCATTGCCCTAAATTATTAACCCTTAATTACCCTAAAATAACCAACTACAGATCGTTTCTAGATTAAATTATGAGATACACATACAGTATTTTCTTCTCATAGTGCTTAGATTCACATAATCTTTAAAAATCATATTATTGTTTTTGATTGAAAATGCATTACTGTTTGTGTGGTGAGCTTGATATCTATACTATTATAAAGAAGAGGTGGTGCCTGTGTGTGTGTGTGTGTGTGTGTGTGTGTGTGTTTGTATGAGATAATCTCAAAAACTACTGAACCGACTGGGCCCAAATTGCACATAAATGAAGCTACAGCTCCGAGGATACATATAGAACTATTCCTGCTTTGATATTGTCCTAGGGCTCTGCCCCGTGGGCTTTCAAAAATTTGAGGTGAGAGATTTAAAAGTAAATATTGATTGATGGTATCCATGGTAACAAAGAACAAACCTACATAGTTTAAAAATGTAAACATGCAGAACTAACTGTCATATGAATTTTATGATGTCACTAGCCTAAATGTAAACATTATTTAACAACTTAAATGAAGCTGTCAAACCATATGTTAATGTTATTTCATTATAATAGGATTCTTTTAGTTACATCATTTGTTTATGTTTATAATCAATTATACTGTGTCTTTTATAATATTTGTGATATGCTGTAATAACATTTTCCAGTGAATATTTCATTGTAAAAAGAAATTATTCATGGATATAGGAAATAATTAAGATTCTACAATCATTGTTGTATCAACCTAGGCCCTTTTCCTGAGTTGTATGAGAATTACGTTTTAGATTTATTTTTGTGTAATCAGTAATTTAACATACTTGCTGCAGCAAACCTATAGACTAAGCGAATTTCCATTTGCCTGATTGTCATTTACCTAAAATATTTTAGAATACACTATTGACAGGTTTGGAGCTATTGTGATAGCTTTTCGTTTACAGTCCAAACCATTAAACAGGTTCTTTTATTATACCTTAAAATATATAATTGGTTTTGTATCCTAGGTAGCCTAAATAAGTATTCACAGTATGAGTTAACAAAAAAGTACTAGACCTATTATCAAGTTAAGTAGGCTAATACAGTTCAATTTCGTCTCTAAAATAAATGGTAGGGAGTGAAACCATTTTTAATTTTCAAAGAACCAGCATTAACTCTTTTGCATACTGACCCTGTTGCAAGGCACGGGTATAGCTGCTAACGAATACGAATAGTAGCGCTGGTTGCAGTACCGCCAGTCAAATTTTTAAGGGACCGACACTACTAATTGGGACCGACGGGATTGATTTTTTAGTATCTTATATAACTTAGAGTTAATCGTGTACTACCACAAAGTCTTCTTTCTACATCAATTATAATTCTATAACACCCCCGCCGCAGCACACCTGCAGCCTATTTTCAATTAAATCTATGGTTCAGGGGCAGTGGTAGAACAAAAGAACCAAACTTTCTTAAAACCATGTCCTCACCCATAATTGCAATAAGCATTTTATACTTATATGCCAACCCCGTACGAAGGACGGGTACTCTGCTAGTTCTTAATAATTACTTCTCGAACATTTACCATCACATCTCAGTCAAGTCTTTTAAAAGAATGTTTCTCAAATTCTCTAAGCATTCAATATGTCTACAATACCTGATGTCGATTTGTCACCACAGTTACATTTTGGTTTAGGATTTGAACTTGCTGAGTGTTTTAGAACTCAACACCTGTGCGCATATTACCACAACCACGGCCGTAGCGACGGTCCCAGGTAAGATGATCTGTAGTTTGTCGGTTCAAGCGTCAGGTGTGCTGCAAGGCCGTACAATGGCTTTGTTCAAGGCCTACCCTCGCAGTCTCGCCGTCCCATCAATGAGCAGGTGGTTGATTTTTTTGGGTGACTGCCGACTTTGCAACTCCGCGAAGTACATTCTCCTCTTGGTTTGGTGGCAGGACGCAAATAAAATCTATTACCTTCAGCGTATTTCGTTTATGTTTACCTTCCTGTAGGGTCGACGTTTAGTGTGTGTAAAGTTTCATTAGACTTTGTAAATATAGTACCCATATTAGTATATTACTTTGTTGGTGGAAACTTGAGTGAAACACTTACCCAGCTATCGGTGTCAACAAGGTCTTGTGTTTCCCACTTGCGTTCTGATTTCGGCGCTCCCTGCCCAGTGTTCATCGCTCATTGCTCATTGCTCCGTTCCCAAGGAAGTGGCGGGTGTACGTAGAAAGGCTGACACAATGTTCCGATTGCGTTATCTTGCGACAATTAATCGCCTCACATTGGTGTTCCCACGAATGTTCCACTCTGTTTCACCGCTGGCATCTTAGTGTTCCACCCGTTAATGCGTTCGATTGTTAAAACACCTGCGTTCGTCAAGTCTCCCTCGTTAATGGAGACGGTTGGTAGATAATAGAAGAGTGACGGACAACCTGGAGTGGTATTGTACGCTTGTACCATTGATTAATGTAGAATAATTGAACCGTTGTTTGTCTGTAGACATTTGATTTGTTTGCAATCAAATTTGTTTAAGGTAATATGTAAAATAAAGATTCAGAGTTTCTGGTAAAAAAATATCTGGTCTGCTAATTAATCTTGCTGTACGTTTTTTATGGAAAATATATACTCTAAGATGAATACAATAATCGAATAGTCATTAGGACCATCAAGCGTAATTTTTAAGCGTCAAATCATCACGGAATCGAATCAAGCACATCGGTCGTAAATCACTTGTCGTTGATTCAAAAGCTCTAAATAGAAAATGATTAGTATCTGTCGAGCTGAGCTCAATCATTCTTGTTCGTATTTCCTTAAATATGTACGCTACAACTTATTATGGTATTATAGTACCTAGGATATTTTCTAAAGACACTGACATCACCAAATATCTACAAAATAATCGGACAAAAAACATAAATCGTTTTCAAATAGAGATGACAGTTTGGACTACACAGGCTACTGTATTTATATATCTCGCCGATTGACAGAGGAATTACTATAATGGTTAATCAATAATGTAATGTTCTATAATAGTTTGATAAGTTGTGATTTGTTTGGGAATGGCACAAAGTTGTAAGGTCGCTCGAGCTACTTATACCTTGGACCTCTCAGTCATGCGATGCATATAATTTATAGTGGCAGTTACTGCGACTGCTACGTGCTACGGTGTACAGCTATGTCAAGGGTAACTCTCATAACTCTCATGTACAACGGCATGTCTTGCAGAGTGACGTCACACTAACTTAGTTTAAGATTCGATTTTTCGTAGCAACAACGTAGCATAATTTTGATTTTCTCGTGATGGAAACTTTTTACCGCGGCATTGAAACAAAATTAGCCACGGCTTTATGTGATGATTTTACCAACCAAACGTTCTGTGTTGTTTCCCACAATTCCTACAATTGTAATTTTTTACAATTCCTAGAACTGAATAAATGTGTGAATCTTCCCCGTAGAACAAAAAATATCACACCCTAAATGTGAGTATGAAAAGTATTTTGTTTGAAATGGTTAATATTTCCTTACTATAACTGACACTGTACAATGTTAGCTTCAAGAATAGGTTATCCCAACGAGCATGTTGGTATGCTACATGCCAGGTTCTTATTACAAGGACATCCTTACATTGACTAGGTATATGTGTATACATACTGTACTACATGTAGTTATATCTAATGCTTCGAATAGTCTCAGATAACATATATAATGTACTTCTGAGCCAAGTGTTTTAAAACATTTATTTAAATTATTTCACTTTACATCACTCCAATCCCTATAATATTAGTAATTTTCGTAAGTCTTATTCATTGTAAATCAAACTCAGCCTGTACTACGCCCTAATGTGTAATTGTTTCGTGGTGGGCCACATTTTATTGTTGTGAGTTCAAGGCCAATCACACTAGCAGCCCCAGTGAAAGGCGTTTGGTGCGACCATCGATGTATAATACTCTGGTGCGACTGAAGGTAATGCAGAATAGGTAGAGGTGTATGTATAGTCAGTGATAGCACTGGGAGCACTGGCGCTGTACAGTGTATTGTGTACAGTCGCGTGCTACATACCTCGCCTTTGCCGAGTCCAAACAAATTAAAGAGTATGAACATTGCGGATATTCTTAGAGTTTCATTTAACTCTTCGTGCTTATTCATAGTTCCTAATATAGACAAGCTAATTAACACACCTTGGTAAGCGATTAGGTTATTCAGTGAGGTATCGTCGTCTGTCATAAAACAGCAAGGGTTTAATTAGATTGTACTGCCTTTTTTGCATTATTCATATTGTGAATTAAGCTATCTTTGAGTAACGGTGAATGTCATATTTTATTCATATACCTACATTATCTTTATCTTTTTAAATGCTAGAAATTGCTTAAACACAAAGTATGTATTTTCTCATCACGGTGTAGGTAGCTTAGAAATAGTTCAATGAACATTTCATTTGATAAGGGATTGATAGTTTTCATAGGATATTGTTTTGATTACACCTTACATTTTAACTAAAATACTGAAATACAATGTTTAAACAAAATAATTATTCCGTATTTTCTCTAACATATATAATAATTGTCTTTAATAAATAGATATAATAATTCTTCCTCTTTTTACTAACAGATAGAACATGCAGATAGCATAATGGAGGCAGTGCAATTATTAACCATATGGCGCAGTGCTGCATCGGTAAAGGGGTGACTGCACCGTGTGTTAATGTAGGGGGGAGGGGGGGGGGGTTACTTTGGTCATCTCAACAAGTTTTAATACTTCTTGGTTTAATTTTATTTTTATTTTTCATCTGGTAGAAGAGGAAGTTAGCGATAATATCTATAATATCTACATGTATTTGTGAGTAATGTCATTCCTAATCCTAGGTTATATTGATAGATATATATTGATTTGTTTGATATATTTTCACCTGGTAAGAAAGGAAGTTTAAAAGCGATAATATCTATAATATACCTTAATATGTGAGTAGTCATAGCCTAATTTCTTATGGACTTCAGGAAAGGATTTTCTTCACTAAAAGTGTAGAAATGTACGTGATGGGGTTGCCTCCGGATTATTAAAATAAGCAAATGTCGTAAATAATATCTATAACTATGTAAAATATATATTTAAGGGAAGGTAATTGTATGATGGAATGAATGGACTAAGAAATTGAGAGTCTGAAATTTGCAAGAGAGGCCTGTTCACGGGTCATAGCCCCGCAAACCGCGGCCAAATCACTCATCTTACCGCAAAATCTAGCAGAACAAATCCAGCCTGGACTTCATTTCATGGTTCTGTGGGTCTCATCTAGGGTACACGACACTCGACAGTATATTGAAACACCAGTATTCTCTAAAATAGCAAGAAGATAGTCACAACCTTGGGCCATGGTTATAACAATGTAACAAATACAATATATCAACCTAAATTTCGTGTTTGTGTTGGTTATTGGTAAATATACCAAATATAAAATATGAAAACTTACATTGTTTTTGCATCTATTAAACTGTGTTTTTATTATAAGTTTATGAATGAGGCAGTGAGGAAACTTATATGACTGTCAAATTAGGGGTTTGAACAAAAAACTTTGAAATAATGATCCATTACTAGTAACAAATCAACAAAAATACGATTCTAATGCACTCTTATGTAAGAACAATCGTTTATCCAATGGCTACTCAGTTTTCTGCCCGGGTTTCGGCTGTTTTTTTTTCAAAAGTGGTTACGCGTTGTGCTAGTGACATTTTGTGTGGAATAAAAATAACCGCTTTTCAAGGTTAGCTGTCTTTGCCCCCTAAACGTTTGTCTTGAACGATTTCTTATGGATGCAAAGAATGGAAACTAAGTATTTGAATGAGGGAAAGAAAAATATAATAGTAATAGTCGATGATTTATATAGTCCAACAAACATATTGAATCAACGACACCATTTTTATGTACACCTTAAATTATTATATTAGCGCCAATAACACGCTAATTGGCTTTGATTCGTTGCACTATTGGAGCCAAGCAACTACTCATTGTTGTGAGCCGAGCCTGGTCGTCAACCTTATACTATTTTACACGTTACCTACTCAGGTACAGAGTGAGTTGAGGTTGTTACAACGAATGTAACATTAAAAGTGTGTTAGCAGCACGAAGTATTTGAATGTCCGCACTCTCGGGGCTTAACTATCAGCTGGCACGCGACCCACCCTGCCGAGTGTAGCCTACAATGTTCTGCACTTGAGGTTACGTTATTAATTTAATGTTACATGTTTCACTCGACCCCTCATTTGCTGTAATGACGGAATGTAAAATGAACACCGTATCACAGCAGGTAAAGGTTTTATGCAATTAGGGAGTCTAAATGTCTTGGTTTTGATATGCCAATCTAATTACAAAAACGCAAGCCTATCTGAATTTATTTTTAGACACTAAAAGACTGTGCTCCAATAAAATATTATTTTTCTGAATTTTACTGGAAATTTCTAAATACAATAACAAGAAGATGACGTAATTTGGCCTTTTGACCTTTTTACAATGTACTATATTTTCAAAATTTTAATTAACATTATAATCTTAAAGTTAAAGAAAATAATAAGATCATCGCACAATTTTTCTTTTTATAATACTGTATTAAACATTCATCTTACACAATTATTGCAATTTAAATACAAGATTTAAACCCCTTTCTTTCTGTAGTTTTCTCATTTTATTTTAAACAAATATATTTTGATGATACATTAAGTATTTTCAGCTTGACTAACTTGATACATTTTACGCACTACTAACACAGATTCTAACCTTTCGTCAATACGATTTTCTAAATAAAAATGTGATTTTTCTACACACGATTCTTTTTATTGTGTTTGGGACAGTTCGTGGAGAATCTACGTCACCATCGTAGTAGATCATCCTAAAAGAGCAACGTTATTAGATTATCGTTTAAATTTGTTCACACGTTTAATAATTTAGTGATAGAACGTAAATTGCATTTAATGAATCGTTAAAGTATAATATATACTGTATAACATAATTAGTCTAGGACATGTTTCAATAAAATCACAGCAAACCGAACTATCAGCTAATATGTTTGACTACGTTTAGTAATGAAAATTCTCAGTGTACCTTTGAGGTTTAACTACTAAAAATAGTTACTTTAAGAAAAGTCGCATGTCTGCATCTAACTGTTAAAAAGATTCGTCAACAAAGCTACCCTTTGACTGTGAATCGAACGTCGCCGCCGCCGCGCCGCTGAAGGAACTCATCCGTGATTTTCCATTCTGTTTATTCTCACTCAAATAATTAAGCGTCTCTTTGATCTGGTACACACCAACAATCCGATAAATTCATTAGCGATTCGTTACGTTCCAGTCGGGTTTGTTTTTCGATTCCGATTTTGCAGAAAATATTGTGAGAATTAAACACCATGTGCCTATACGTCGGCATTGGGGTTCGTTGTGTTTTTTTTATAGCATTATACTGGGAGAATTTTGCACGTTTAACAATCATAAATACATTTTAATTGCAGTTTCACTGATTTGTCATTGGCCCCTTGGTGATTGGTTATTATTCTGACTTTTTTCTTGAATTGTTTTAAGTTTGTTTAAGCAATACTGTAACACAAGCATAACTGTATCGGCGAATGTTTGATCAAGCAAACCCGCACACAACACACAAACACAGCACGTGGGACATTACAAACATGACCGATCAACAGCACTTGACAGCCCGACACTTGACATCATACAGAACTGTGACATTGGTGTCATCGTGACAAAGTGACGCATTGCATTGACAACATAACTGTATCGGCGAATGTTAGATCAAGCAAACCCGCACATAACACACAAACACAGCACGTGGGACATTACAAACATGACCGATCAACAGCACTTGACAGCCCGACACTTGACATCATACAGAACTGTGACATTGGTGTCATCGTGACAAAGTGACGCATTGCATTGACAACATAACTGTATCGGCGAATGTATGATCAAGCAAACCCGCACATAACACACAAACACAGCACGTGGGACATTACAAACATGACCGATCAACAGCACTTGACAGCCCGACACTTGACATCATACAGAACTGTGACATTGGTGTCATCGTGACAAAGTGACGCATTGCATTGACAACATAACTGTATCGGCGAATGTTAGATCAAGCAAACCCGCACATAACACACAAACACAGCACGTGGGACATTACAAACATGACCGATCAACAGCACTTGACAGCCCGACACTTGACATCATACAGAACTGTGACATTGGTGTCAAAGTGACAAAGTGACGCATTGCATTGACAACATCACTGTATCGGCGAATGTTAGATCAAGCAAACCCGCACATAACACACAAACACAGCACGTGGGACATTACAAACATGACCGATCAACAGCACTTGACAGTCCGACACTTGACATCATACAGAACTGTGACATTGGTGTCAAAGTGACAAAGTGACGCATTGCATTGACAACATCACTATATCGGCGAATGTTAGATCAAGCAAACCCGCACATAACACACAAACACAGCACGTGGGACATTACAAACATGACCGATCAACAGCACTTGACAGCCCGACACTTGACATCATACAGAACTGTGACATTGGTGTCAAAGTGACAAAGTGACGCATTGCATTGACAACATCACTATATCGGCGAATGTTAGATCAAGCAAACCCGCACATAACACACAAACACAGCACGTGGGACATTACAAACATGACCGATCAACAGCACTTGACAGTCCGACACTTGACATCATACAGAACTGTGACATTGGTGTCAAAGTGACACATTGCATCGACAACATCACTATATCGGCGAATGTTAGATCAAGCAAGCCCGCACATAACACACAACACAGCACGTGGGACATTACAAACATGACCGATCAACAGCACTTGACAGCCCGACACTTGACATCATACAGAACTGTGACATTGGTGTCAAAGTGACACATTGCATCGACAACATCACTATATCGGCGAATGTTAGATCAAGCAAACCCGCACATAACACACAAACACAGCAGGTGGGACATTACAAACATGACCGATCAACAGCACTTACGTCAGTAGTTAGGGGCAGCACTTGACCCCCAACATGGGCTCTTATGGAGAGTAGTCAGCACAGCGATCTGGCAGAAATTGACCTTGAGATGATCTAGGTGTAGATAGGGTATTTTCAGCTAATTAGCCGGATGTAATCTAACCGCAGTTGACCACGTGACGTCAGTAGGTGTTTGTATTAAATATTAAATTATGGATAAAAAGTGTTGGCCTGACCGGGTTTCGAACCCGAGTCTTTTGAATGGGAGTTGTACGCGTTAGCTGGTTGAGCTACAACAGCAGTGTTATGGGTATAGAGTTTATAGTGGTAAATGACACCTTACTTTGTACCTATATAACATATTATATATACAGGGTGTGTAAATATTGGAGGTTTGATTTTAACATGGTTTAATGCTAACCTATTATTGGAGGTTTATGGGTTCAAATCTAACCAATCACAAATCATGTTATTGGGTTCAATCCTGTCTTGGTTGGAGGTTCACGGGTTTGAATCTAACCTAACATAAAATATATCATTTCCGGTTATTGGGTTTAATTCTAACCTATGCTAAATATGTTGGAGGTTTATGGGCTTAATCCTAACCTATGCTAGAGGTTCACGGGTTCGAATCTAACCTAACATAAAACATGTCATTTCCGGTTATCGGGTTCAATCCTAATATAGTCAAGGGTCTATGGGTTTGATCCTAACCTATCACTTCTGGTAAGGTTTATGGGTTCAACTCTAACTAACCACAAAACATGTTATTAGAGGTTTATGGGTTCAATTTTAACCTATTATTTGTAGGTCTATGGGTTTGATCTTAACCTATCACTTCTGGTAAGGTTCATGGGTTCAACTCTAACCAACCATAAAACATGTTATTTCTGGTTATCGGGTTTAATCCTATCCCAGTAGGATTTGTAAAAAAACACTTTATTTTATATAGTGTATAATGCTTAAGCGGAACTTTATCGTTGATCATAAAATACTATTATACTAAATGTGTAGTAGCATTGGAGGGTGGCATGCTGTAGTGTATAATTAATATAAAACAGCTGAAAGAAGGCTTAACTTTACTATTAAAGATCACTAAATATCATATGTTAAATGAGTTACTTAGGGTTGGGTTGTTTTTTTTTTGTATTGGAGGTTTATGGGTTCAATCCTTAAAAAAACATTTTATTTTATTTTATATTATATATATATATAGTATAGTGTATAATAAATGTGAAACAAATGATAATTCATGTATCCAGTGTTAAAAACAGCTGAAAGAGGGCTTAAGTGGAACTTTACTATAGAGTATAAAAAATGGCCTTTGTAAAGGCCACCAAATAAAGTTTATATTTCATAGATGTTATGTACTCATGGGATGATGGGAGGTTTGAATTTATGTTTATTTCTAATGGTTGGTTGTGTATGAAGCTGTGGATGAGTCAGAGGTTCATGGGTTTGATCCTTACTAATCACCAAACTTGTCATTTTCCGGTTGGGGTGTTTTCTTTTGTTGGTATGGTGTTGTACTATAGTTAACCACTTGTATACGAACCTATGACTCTAGAGGTTCATGGGTTCGTTCCTTACCAAGCACTAAACGTTTTATTTTTGGTTAGGGTTTTTTCTTTTGTATGGTGTTGTGTTGTAGCGGGAGTAGTGTGAGTCCTTGATCTCAGAGGTTTATGGGTACAATTCTTACCAATCACTGATTGTTGTGTTAGAGTGATATTTTCAGTTTTAGAATTTTGTTGTTCTGTAGTTAAATGTGTGACTATGAAACCCCGAGGTTATGGGTTTGAATCCTAACAGTCGCTAATGGTTTTATATTTGTTACTCTGAGTTTTAGTATGTGGGAGTAGTTATCTGTTTGAATGTGATCCCAGATGTTTGTGGGCTTGAAACCGTTGAGCATTAAATTTGCCGGTTGGGGTTAGTGCTGTAGGTTCACGGGTTCAATTCTAACCCGATTGAGTTCAATTCTAACCTAATTGAGTTTCGTGAAGACAAGTGTATGAGACAAACAATTAGGGCAAAGAAACTTATAGCTAAGGCGAGAGTTGAAATGCCTGAAGAGGGATCAGGTATCCCTGTACTTGAAAAGTTCCAGGCACACTTAAAAAAATATAGAATAACCGTGTATAATTACGATAGCAAGGGTCGGGATGTATATTTCTCTGGCGGGAATAGTGATGCAAAATTTAAAATCAACTTATTGTTTCATAATGGCCATTATAATGTTATTACAAACTTAACCGCCGCTTTTGCATGTAACTATTTTTGCGACGCCTGCCATGTCCCATATGATCACAAAGGAGCCCACAGATGTTCAAACATCTGTCCATCTTGTCACACCTTCTCACCTCCCTGTGTAGAGGAAGATGGCGGCATATCTTGCCGCTATTGTAACCGATTTTTCAAAAATGAACGGTGCTTTATTGCCCATCAGAGACAGATTTGTAAAACAATTAAGTTCTGCCGAGGGTGTGAAAAAATGATATTCCCGACTAAACGTAAATCAACTTATGTGTGCGGAGAGGTATATTGTCACCCTTGTGGTACATTTAAAGATCCCAATCATAAATGCTACATTCAGATAGACAAGAAAAGCCCTAAAAACCGTGACTACCTATTTATTTTCTTTGATCTAGAAACACGCCAGGATAAGTCCATACCCTCAGATCACGAGACTAAGTTACATAAAGTAAATTTATGTGTTTCACAACAGTTCTGTTTCAAATGCATCAATGGGGGTGAATGTGAATCTTGTTTGGAACGTTATAAAATATTTGATAGTAATCCTGTTAAGCAGTTCATGGACTATGTAATGGAGACCCGTAAACAATTCAAAACCATCTGTGTAATTGCACACAACGGACAAGGTTTTGACTTTCAGTTTATACTTAGGTATATCCTCGAAGAAACTAAATTCACACCAAAAATCGTCCCAAGAGGAACTAAAATTATTTTGATGGAGGTTGCTAACGTTAGATTTATTGACTCCCTTAGCTACTTCCCCATGTCTTTGTCTGCCTTACCAAAAGCTTTTGACTTACCACCTGAAAAGAAGAAAGGTTACTTCCCACATTTGTTCAATACAGTGGCAAATCAAAATTATATAGGCCCTATGCCTGATAAAAAGTACTACTGTCCCGAATCCATGTTTGAGAAATCCCACAACGACTTTGACAAATGGTACAGTGAGCAGGTTGCAAACAAGTATGAATTTAATTTTAAAAAGGAATTATTAGAATATTGTATGTCAGACGTTGACATTTTAGCCCAAGCATGTATCAAATTTAGATCATTACTACTTGAACAATGTAATGTTGATCCATTTCTTGAGTCGGTAACAATTGCTAGCGCTTGCAATCTGGCCTTTCGCCGTAACTTTCTAAAACCAAATACAATCGGTCTAATCCCTAAAAACGGTTACCGGTCTTCTACCCAATCAGCTGTTGCTCTACAGTGGCTTACCTGGGAGGAGGAAAGACGTGGGGTAACAATCAATCATGCTGGACGTAGTAAAGAGGTTGTTATAAAGGGAATGAAAGTAGATGGGTTTGATGGCAAAAACATATACGAGTTCCACGGATGTTACTGGCACGGGTGCCCTAAATGCTTCCCCTATAATCGTGATACCCCACTAAAAGAGGACCCTTCTGATTCACTTCATTTGCGCTATGAACGCACTAAAGCTAAAATTGAAAAGCTCGGAGAAGTAGTGCAGATGTGGGAATGTGATTTCCATAAGCTAAAAAAGAACAAAAAACTCAACCATCTGGACAAATTACCAATTTTAAGTACACTTCCGTTAAATCCTAGAGACGCATTCTTTGGAGGTAGGACAGGCAACGCAAAAACCTACTACAAATGTGGTCCGGGAGAAACCATACAATACGTTGATGTATGCTCGCTATATCCTTTTGTAAATAAATACTGTAAATATCCTATGGGTCATCCATCTATTTATGTTGGTAATAAGGAATGTAGACTAAGAGGCATGGAAGTAGATGGACTGTTAAAATGCAAGATCTTACCTCCTTTCAGCTTATATCATCCAGTTTTACCAACACGTGTTTATGATAAATTGATGTTTGTTCTGTGCAGAACATGTGGGGAAATGATGTACCAGGGGGATTGTTTTCATGAGAGTGAAGATAGAGCGTTGGTTGGGACGTGGACAATGGATGAGATTAGGAAGGCTGTAGAGAAGGGCTACATTATACAGGATATGTATGAGCTGTGGGAATATGAGGTAGCCACATATGAGAAAGGAGGGTTATTCACTGAGTTTATTGATAAATTTTTAAAACTAAAGCAGGAGGCATCTGGATACCCTAGGTGGTGTAAAACAGAAGAGGATAAGAAACAGTACATTGCAAAATTTCTTGAGCGTGAAGGTATAGAAATGACAAAGGAGCATATTGTTAAAAATGGGGGCTTAAGATCAGTAGCAAAATTGATGCTAAACAGTTTTTGGGGTAAATTTGGGCAAAGGGAAAATATGATGAAAACATCAATCATCCGAGATTCTAAAGAGTTCTTTCGACTGTTAACCAATCCTGAGGGTAAGTTAAAATACTTTCAGGCTATTAACCAGGATGTTGTGCTAGTAAATTGGCAAAATATTGAAGAGGCTAGTGAGTCATTAAGAACTGTAAATGTAGTTATGGCAGCCTTCACTACTGCTCACGCTAGACTAAAGTTGTATGAACACCTTGATGCCTTAGGAGATCAAGTACTATATTGGGATACAGATAGTATTATATATTACTACCGCGAAGGGTTGTATAGGGTGCCTACAGGAGATTACCTCGGCGAGATGACCGATGAATTGGTAGAGTATGGACCTGGCTCTTATATTACTGAGTTTGTTTCTGGGGGGCCTAAAACATACGCGTACCTTGTCTGGTCGACAAATCGACAGAAATTTATCCCGGTTTGTAAAATCAAAGGGCTTACTCTCAATATTAAAACATCAAAAATCTTGAATTTCGAGAAACTAAAAAAATGGTTTTAGATGAAGCTTCTAAAATCATTGAAATTGATGAGCACAGAATTAAACGAACAAAATATAGAGATATTGTAACAACAGAGGAGGTTAAACAGTTTAAGGTAACTGGTTCAAAGAGAAAGTACGAAGGAGATCATGACACTCTACCCTATGGGTACAAAAGACAGAAGCATTAACCCTTATATAGGTGGATGTCATGGTATGTTTTTAATCACTTTACCATTAACAGTCAACGAGAACAGACATATCACTTGTGCTCTCCTAACTTGTTATGGCTGTATTTCTCAGATTTCTGTCTAAAAAAGATATAATTGAAAACAAGAAGTTTGGTATTAAAACTTCAGAGTTTCAGTTTTTTCTTACTGATTCAATAGATGTGCTGGACTGGCCTACAACTTTTTCAGAGTACATTATAGAAACAATTACAGAAGACATACTTCCCTCATGTTCTTCTATTGGGTTGTTATTAACATATAAAGACACATCTGGTAATATACCATTTATTCCTATTACAACACTTACACCTGCATCATTCTCTAATTATTTTGACAGTATATTTGCCAAAATAAAATCAATGACAGGTATTTTAAAAATTGAAGTGACAACCATTTCCATACCAAGCAGGTATTGTTGATACATGAAACCCTAATTCGTTTAACCTAAAAATGAGTATAATCCTTCTATAAAGATAAAACATTCCTCTAACTTTTTCTCCAGACAATAGCTACCAATTAAAATGTTGAAATATGTATCAAATTAAAGTAAATTGGGACAATAAAATATATAATAATACATAAACAGATTATGGGTCCTTTCCTCTGTGTGTGTGTGTGTGTGTGTGTGTGTGTGTGTGTGTATGTACATTGAGGCGTTCAGATTGAAAAGAACCTGTGCTACTCCTTGTACTTGTGTGAATGTGTTTGTACATTGAGGCGTTCAGATTGGAAAGAACCTGTGCTACTCCTTGTACTTGTGTGAATGTGTGTGTGTGTACTCAACATGCTGGGGGTTGGCCTAAAAAACCATAAAACCATGTTGTGTTACCCTCCATGAGTATGTTTGCCATCAGGCTTTTGGTCCAAAGACTGGGGGTTGGCCTAAAAAACCATAAAACCATGTTGTGTTACCCTCCATGTCAACCAACCCTAACCCCTTTCCTTCAGGACCCTAATCTAATAGCAATATTCCTTCATTCCTAATAAATCATAAACTAAAATAAACAATACACCCTGTAATCAGCTTCATAAATTTTAAAATAAAGACAACACGAATGAAATATACTAAAATAAAACAGAATACCTAATAAATATCATTGTAAAGATAAACAGATTAACATAAAATATTGTTGGTAGTAAATCTGTTATAGAATAACTACTACCATAATAGTGAGAATAGGCCTCCAGGGGAAACTCACTTAAATAAAAAACGCGCCAAGACCCGTACGGCCAAGCCTAAAGGCTTACCGTGGTGTGGAAATTTGGGTCATCTAAGCTCTTTTAAGATTAGACAGTTACATACAGTTGAAATTAAATTTTAAAAGTTGCAGCTATAGTTTGATTATATGTTTAGGTAGCATACTCCTCCTCCTTCCCTCCTCCTCCTTCCTTCTTTCTTTCATCCTCTTCTTTCTCCTCCTGCTCCTCCTCCTTTTCATCCTCCTTCTCCTCTGCTCCTTCAAGTAAAGTATATTTAAATACATGTTTAGTTATTAAATATACAAAAACTGTTTTGGCTTTTCTCCTCTGATATTTATTTATCCTTATCATAGGTGTTCTATGTTGTCAATAAAGTTATTAGTTTTCATTGTTATAAAACTAATTACAATAAAAGATATGAGCCGTGACATGCCCACCAAGCGTCCCACCAATGTCACGCCTCAGTGTTTTTGTATAGTGCGAGTGCTGGCCTTGCGCCGGAACTCGTTCAGTTTGGGTCTGGCAGCAGTCCTGCAGACCCCGGGGCTATTTTTCCGCTGCCGAGCACATTTTCGGCAGAAGGCGAGCGACTGTCAATTTAACCTGTCAAACTTTGTCGTTTTCTGAAGGCAATATATTTTACTTCAGACAATTGCTTTATTTTCTACGCCAGCGAATTTTGAACATGGTTTAAGTGTTTTGCCAGTCGTCAGATGAGTAAGTTGATTGATTATTTTTGATTTGTTTAGGTTAGAAAGTTTCTGAAGTAGTTTTGGCCTTCGGCCACATGTTGTGCAGACTTTGAGTGGGTTTTGGCTAGTGAAAAACAAGTATTAAGCACCTTCTGTGCATTGGTATTACTTTTAATTACCAATTACTTGTTTTTCAAGGCGCTAGATCCATTTCTGAGCCTTAAATTGAACAGAGTTTTGTTGGGCCTTTGGCCAAGTTTTGTGTGGTCTGACCACAAGCTTTTCTGGTTAGTTTGGTAGTTTTTGTTGTTGTCAAGTTTTCAAAGCTTTCCCCGAGACTCTAGGCCAGATTTTACCCAAGAAAACTCACTTTGAAACTCACTTTTGTGCGGGCTATGGTCCGTTTGTTCTGTGTCCCTGTTAACTTATTATTAGGCCTAAGGCCTAGTTTGTGCTCAAATTTTGTTTTGTTATTGTGGCCTACAACTTGTTTAATGTAAATTTTGTCCCTTTGTCCCCTGTAAAAGTGTTTTTTGTTATTTGTATTGTAGGCCATGTCACTCAGCCTAAATTTTTTTTAGTTAAGTAATGGCGCCTCTTGGGGGCCAAGCTCGGTCATAATTAGTTAGTTTTAGTACTCTTACATGTCCCCTGCAATTTTCATTAAGTTTGGTTAATAAATGACCGAGTTATAAGGTTTTTAGTTTAGCGCATTTTTGTATTCTGAGTGACCGTAGGTAACTGACCCCCTACCTAGCCTCAGGCTAGTTGGTAGGCATGGGTATGTCTTTTAAAAGCTGCGGGCACCTGTGCCACAGCTTTTAAAAGCAATTTGAGCAAATTTGGTTGGTAATAACCGGAGTTATTACCGGTTTTGCCTGAAAATGCACCTCCAGCCAAAGAATTTTTAATATTTTGTGTAAACTGTTTTCTGAAGTATTCATTGTAGTATTTATGTAATTGTTTTGTGTTTTATTAGTGTATATTACCCTTCTGGACCCTAAATTCATATTTTTTATTGTCAACTTAAATCTTTATAAAATTTTACTGTCAGAATGTGTTGTTAAAGTTAGTAATATTTAAAAGTCTATTTATTGTTATGTTTTTAGAGCTTTATTGAACTGAATTAATTTATTTCTAGTCATTTTCTCTTTATCACTCTTAAAAACTGTTTTATAAAGGAAAGCCTAATTTAAAAGAAGAATATTTATTAATAAAATCACTCTTAATGGTTTGGACGTTGTTCGAGTGGTGCGGAAACTGTTTTTTGGAGTTTTTTTGGCTTGAAAAGCTAGGTAGGCCTAATGTTAAAATCAAGTTACATGAACTTTTATTAGTTAGGCCTGGAACTTGTTAAAAGGGTCCCGGATGTGAGGTTTCATCAGCCGCTGTCCTCGGAGAGGGTCGCCCGGAGGGACATGCCATCTTCTGCCTCCTTGGGCTGCCTACGGCCCAGCTTCTCCGGGGACCATTATGCCGCCCTCCATACAGACATCCAGATGTGATGTTTTCCGACATGCAGATGGAACACCGCCACTAGTGTGATATGACAAGTGCCACCTAACCTAACGCAAGTTATTTTGAAAATATCAGCTTTTTGAAAGACTTTCTAAAAGGGGCCCCAAATTATTTATTATTTGTTATTTATTTTTAAGCTAATTGTTATTTATTTATTTGAAGGTTATTTATTTATTTAAAGTTTTAGTTCACTGTTACCATCCTTTTACAGTTACCACTTTTAATTATTTATTTGTTAGGCCTAATTTTGTTACTGGTACCAGTTCTTGTAAGTTCAGAAGGGTAGGCTAAATTCCTTTTCATTAAAATTTTTGATTAAGCTTTTTAAGAGATTTGAGAAATTCTTTGGATGGTTACATTGTTTGATTGTTGATTGTTATTTTGTTGAATTCATTGAAAAATATATAGGCTTTTGTTCACAATTCTTGGTTTTGCTTTGATGTTCACCCACGGCCTTTCACTTTTGTTAGGATTGTGGGGCGACCACTCGCACTGTCACTATGGGGGGCATGCTTCCTTTAGTTGTTCGTCTGGGGGCGGTGCGAGGGGTCGGCTCAGATGGTAGCAGAGCGTGGTTTTTTGGTTGCGTCCTGGGTGCCTTGTCGTGAAACTTCGGTTTCACGACTTGGATACTTAGAGATCCGATCACTGTCCACGTTCTGATTTGTTTTGAAGGGCCGTGGATGGATTTGATTTTTGGGTGATTCTGGTCTGGCAGTCTTAGGAATTTTTTGAAGAAATGTTGTCGTGTTGGGGTAAGCACACTGTTGAAGTTTTTATTAGGAGCTCGCCCTTGGCCGAGTCACCGGGTGGAATCTGGTTAATGACTTGCATCCTTTGGGAGCAAGAGTGTCTAAAGCATGGCCAAACCCAAAATTGAAACTGTGTGTGTGTGTTTACCTCATCACACAAATGTTAGGTGTTGTCGTTTAGTGTATGTATGTATGTGTGTATGTGGTGAGTGTAAGCCCGTGTTTTTGTTTTGGTGGCTAAGGCGGTGTGTATGGGCAGGTTCTTCTGTTTGGGACCTCATCTGACTGTAGGCATTTCAGTCCAGAGCCTTTAGTTAGTTAAGTTTGTGAATTGTTTGTTGTAAAATTTTTTTTTGTGTGTTTTGAAGGTAGGTCGACTGACTGAGAGCAAAATGGGTTTGTTTGCTCCACTGCCCAATCCCATTGCTGGGGTTTTGAGCGACATTCGCCCAGTTGATGGTTTAGAGGTGGAACCTTTGTTAGAGTTTTTGGGAAAGGTGTTGCACCTGAAGGAGTTCCCAGGCATGGAGGACTCAGTAGTGTTGGAACTGCTGGTTCCACTCTGCCTGAGACCTCTTGGTGACAAATTGTTAGACTGTTTGAAACGGGGAGTAAACTTTGACATTTTTCACAGTGAAGTGCTTGAGCTCTTTGTCCCCTTCAGGGTCATGGAGAGATTGAAAGTTGAGAGGGTGTTTCGTCCTCAAAAATTTGATGAAACTCTCAGTCAGTATGTGGGTGACATTCGTGGCGTGTGGCGTGTCCTACGGCTGGGCATCCCCGAAAACCAACTGGTGGACATTGTCTTGCAGGGGTTGAAGCCTGAGGAGCGGTCCAGACTGATTTTTGCTCCGAAGCCTTCTTCTTTTGCAGACCTGGATAGGTTGGTCATCCTTTCACGGAGCGTTCAAGACGCTGATTGTCAGAGGGAGCACGTTGCGGGGCATCTTCCCCGGACTGGTCCCCATCCCGCTGTAGCATCCGTGGGTCAAGGTCCTGAAACACCGCAGAGACAGAGGCGTCCTATTGCTTGCTTTGGCTGTGGTCAACCAGGTCACATGAGACGAGAGTGTCGTCAGAGGGTTAATCTTGCGACTTTGTCCAAAAACCTGAGTAGCTCACAAGGGGAAAGTTTGCCTAAACCGCCCTGTGAGAAAGCTGTTTTGGAGAAAGTCAGTAAGAATTTGGTTTCTGTGAGTACTGCCCCTTCTGGGAGTGCTGGTTTTGGGGAGCCTCTGTCGCGGGGAATGAGGGAGCTTGCATGCATGGGAGTGAAAGCGGCGCGCTCAACTTGCCCACGACTCAACATCTTCTTAGGTAAAACGGTGCAGAAGGCCCTTGTGGATTCTGGGTCAGCCCGTTGTCTCATTTCCCTTTCCCTGTTTGAAAATCTAAAATCTTCTGGGCTAATCAAGCAAGTTGAGCGAAGTACCCACATCTGCTGGACTGCATCGAAATCCCCACTTCCAATCATCTATGAAGCCCGTTTGAAGTTCAAGATTGAACATTTTTCTTGGGTGTGGAGTTTTTGGGTAGCCAAGGACCTTTGCATTCCTGTCATTTTGGGGGCGGATTTCATCAAGCATTGTGGCCTGATTTTGGATTTAGGCGGAGGCCAGTGCTTCTTTCGTTTCGCAAGACGGGTGCTCATTCCTTTCGCAGATGAAATTGTGGATGGTGCAGCTGTGGTAGAGCCTGAGACACCCAGCAAACCAAAAGTGGATCCTTTAGGGCATCTGACTCCTGGTGAGGCTGAAGCAATCAGAACATTGTGTTCTCGTTTTCCTGAGGTGCTGACGCCAAAGCTTGGAGTCACCAATCTTTTGGAGTACGAAATCCGTTTGACTGACACCCGTCCAGTTCGTTCTCATCCTTACAAACTTGCTCCACCCAAAATGGAAACACTCCGTGGAATCATCAATGAGCTTCTTGAAAATGGGGTAATTGAGCCTTCTCGCTCAAGTTACGCAAGTCCAGCTTTTCTAGTTCCAAAGCCAAATGGCAAGTCTCGAATGGTTCTAGATTATCGCAAGTTGAATGCTCAGATTGAAATTGACTCTGTCCCTCTCCCTGATTTGCACTCGGCGTTCGATTGGTTCGGTAAGGCCAAGTATTTTTCCGTCTTTGATTTGAACCAGGCTTACCATCAGATTCCTTTGAAACCTAAATCTCGACCTCTCACTGCCTTCTGCGTTCCGTGGAACTTGTACCAGTTCACACGTGTTCCCATGGGCCTAGCTGTGGGGGCCCAGACCCTCACCAGACTTCTGGACTCCATCTTCCATGACGTCAAGTTCAAATTTGTGTTCAACTATCTTGACGATCTTTTGGTGTACAGTGAGAGCTTTGAAGACCATCTGGTTCATCTTGAGGAAGTCATGAATAGGTTGCTTAGGGCTGGCCTTACCGTAAATCCCGAGAAAGTTAGTTTTGCTCAGGCTGAGATTTCTTTCCTAGGTCATCTAGTATCTTCACGAGGTGTCTGTATCGATCCGGCTAGAACCCAGGCTATCAGGGAGTTTCCTCCTCCCAGAGATGTCAAAGGCATTGCCCGTTTCATTGGCATGGTGGGTTTCTACCGGCGTTTCATCCCCAATGTGGCTGAGTTGGCGGCTCCTCTCAATGAGCTTCGGAAGAAGGGCGCCAAGTTTGTTTGGGGTGAAGCACAACAGATGTCTTTTGATCTTCTGAAAGAAGCTATCATGCAACCCCCAGTTTTGGCGATGCCAGATTTCAGTCAAAAGTTTGTTTTGCAAACCGATGCTTCCTCCGTCGCAATTGCGGCTGTGTTGTCTCAAGAGGTAGATGGTGTTAGGCAGCCAATTGCGTATGCCTCACGCACTTTGAACCCATGCGAAAAGAAAAGCTCTTCTGTGTATGAGTTAGAGTGTTTGGCTGTCGTGTTTGGAGTGAATAAGTTCAGACGTTTTTTGGAACACAAAGAGTTTTTGCTGGAAACCGACAACCAAGCACTCTCGTGGCTCCTTGCACATCCTCGCCAGCTTGGGAAAATTGGTCGTTGGGTTGTCCAGATATCTTCCCTCAAATTCCAAGTGCAACATGTTCGAGGCACGCAGAATGTGATTGCTGACACTTTATCCAGGATGTATCACTCACCTGACGACCAACCTTCTGATCAGGAGGAGCACACTGGGTGTGCCGTGCTCCTGGAGTTTCCCCTTGCCTTTTCTGAGTTCATCCCACATCAGCTAAAAGATCCCGAGCTGGCTAAGATCATTGGTGAGCTTCAAAATGGGGGAGCCCACCCCCCGTATTTTCTGTCCCAGGGTGCCCTTTGTTGTCGAGACCGACAGCGGGGTAAATCCAAGGTTGTGCTGCCTAGTCTTCTTGTACCCATGGTCTTTGCGTACTTTCACTCTTCCCCTGTGGGTGGGCACTTAGGGATTCACAAGACCATTGCGAAGGTTAGGGACATGTTCATCTGGAAGGGTATGGACAGGGACATTGCGGCACGAGTACGTTCTTGTCAAACATGCTCGCTAAGCAAGCCTGCTCAGAATACCAAGTATGGGTTGTTGTCATCTGAGGTGGCGGAGAGACCTTTGGAGAAGGTTTTCATAGACTATGTAGGGCCTCTCCCACGTAGCAAGTCAGGAAACAAATTCTTGCTTGTTTGTGTGGATGCCTTCTCCAAGTTTTGTTGGCTTTTTCCTTTGAGGAACGCCACTGCACAGCTCACCGTGCAGGCACTTCGTACCCATTTGTTCCAACACTTTGGAATACCCGCCACCATTGTTTCCGACAACGGAACTCAGTTCGTGTCTCACCTTTTCAAAAGAATGTGCTTTGGGCACGGTATCCGCCATGTGACCACTTCTCCTTACTATCCACAGCCTTCCCATGCTGAGAGGTTCAACAGAAATCTTCGATCCGCTCTCATAGCTTTTCATGCTGACAAGCAAACCACCTGGGATCAGGAACTTCCTTGGATCCAATTTGCTTTCAATACTGCACACCATGAGAGTCACAAGGCGGTCCCTTTCGAGCTGTTGTTGGGCTATCCACCCAACAATCCCTTGGCAAATGTGTGGAAAATTGGCGACCTTCTGCCACCCCCTGGTGCTGCCAATGTCAAGGCAACTTGGCAGGCGGCTAGGAGGAACTTGATCCGAGCTAGGGAATTGGTCCGGAGGAAGCACAATCGAGGTCGGTTGGACAATCCTTTCCAGGTGGGTGATTTGGTTTTCTGTAAGGCTCATCCGGTCAGTTCGGCCGTGGACAAGAGAGCCGCTAAGTTGTCTCATCGGTGGTCAGGTCCCCACCGCATCTTGAAGTTCTTGACTCCTGTCTCTGTGCGGCTGGGAAATCCGCAGACTGGAGAAGTTTTCCGGAGGGCTCACATTTCTCATCTGAAGCCTTTCCGGGGAACAATTCCGTAGGTCATCTTTCTTTACTCTTGTGTCTGAGTGGGAAGTGCACTGGGCCAGAGAGCTTGATCACCTCTTCTGTCCCTTGTGCGCTGCTGAAGATTTTTCCCTAGTAAATTTTCCAGCACTGGCCAGTGCAAACCCTGGGGGTGAGTAGTCCCTCCAGTTGAAAAAGTTTTTGGCGTTCCCCACTTCAGACACTTGAGTTGATCTGTGGTGTTGAGATCTTCTAAGGATTGGGAGAGGTTGTTTTCCTTTTTTTGGAGAGGAAGTCCTCCTTTGGGGGGGGAGGTTGAGCCGTGACATGCCCACCAAGCGTCCCACCAATGTCACGCCTCAGTGTTTTTGTATAGTGCGAGTGCTGGCCTTGCGCCGGAACTCGTTCAGTTTGGGTCTGGCAGCAGTCCTGCAGACCCCGGGGCTATTTTTCCGCTGCCGAGCACATTTTCGGCAGAAGGCGAGCGACTGTCAATTTAACCTGTCAAACTTTGTCGTTTTCTGAAGGCAATATATTTTACTTCAGACAATTGCTTTATTTTCTACGCCAGCGAATTTTGAACATGGTTTAAGTGTTTTGCCAGTCGTCAGATGAGTAAGTTGATTGATTATTTTTGATTTGTTTAGGTTAGAAAGTTTCTGAAGTAGTTTTGGCCTTCGGCCACATGTTGTGCAGACTTTGAGTGGGTTTTGGCTAGTGAAAAACAAGTATTAAGCACCTTCTGTGCATTGGTATTACTTTTAATTACCAATTACTTGTTTTTCAAGGCGCTAGATCCATTTCTGAGCCTTAAATTGAACAGAGTTTTGTTGGGCCTTTGGCCAAGTTTTGTGTGGTCTGACCACAAGCTTTTCTGGTTAGTTTGGTAGTTTTTGTTGTTGTCAAGTTTTCAAAGCTTTCCCCGAGACTCTAGGCCAGATTTTACCCAAGAAAACTCACTTTGAAACTCACTTTTGTGCGGGCTATGGTCCGTTTGTTCTGTGTCCCTGTTAACTTATTATTAGGCCTAAGGCCTAGTTTGTGCTCAAATTTTGTTTTGTTATTGTGGCCTACAACTTGTTTAATGTAAATTTTGTCCCTTTGTCCCCTGTAAAAGTGTTTTTTGTTATTTGTATTGTAGGCCATGTCACTCAGCCTAAATTTTTTTTAGTTAAGTAATGGCGCCTCTTGGGGGCCAAGCTCGGTCATAATTAGTTAGTTTTAGTACTCTTACATGTCCCCTGCAATTTTCATTAAGTTTGGTTAATAAATGACCGAGTTATAAGGTTTTTAGTTTAGCGCATTTTTGTATTCTGAGTGACCGTAGGTAACTGACCCCCTACCTAGCCTCAGGCTAGTTGGTAGGCATGGGTATGTCTTTTAAAAGCTGCGGGCACCTGTGCCACAGCTTTTAAAAGCAATTTGAGCAAATTTGGTTGGTAATAACCGGAGTTATTACCGGTTTTACCTGAAAATGCACCTCCAGCCAAAGAATTTTTAATATTTTGTGTAAACTGTTTTCTGAAGTATTCATTGTAGTATTTATGTAATTGTTTTGTGTTTTATTAGTGTATATTACCCTTCTGGACCCTAAATTCATATTTTTTATTGTCAACTTAAATCTTTATAAAATTTTACTGTCAGAATGTGTTGTTAAAGTTAGTAATATTTAAAAGTCTATTTATTGTTATGTTTTTAGAGCTTTATTGAACTGAATTAATTTATTTCTAGTCATTTTCTCTTTATCACTCTTAAAAACTGTTTTATAAAGGAAAGCCTAATTTAAAAGAAGAATATTTATTAATAAAATCACTCTTAATGGTTTGGACGTTGTTCGAGTGGTGCGGAAACTGTTTTTTGGAGTTTTTTTGGCTTGAAAAGCTAGGTAGGCCTAATGTTAAAATCAAGTTACATGAACTTTTATTAGTTAGGCCTGGAACTTGTTAAAAGGGTCCCGGATGTGAGGTTTCATCAGCCGCTGTCCTCGGAGAGGGTCGCCCGGAGGGACATGCCATCTTCTGCCTCCTTGGGCTGCCTACGGCCCAGCTTCTCCGGGGACCATTATGCCGCCCTCCATACAGACATCCAGATGTGATGTTTTCCGACATGCAGATGGAACACCGCCACTAGTGTGATATGACAAGTGCCACCTAACCTAACGCAAGTTATTTTGAAAATATCAGCTTTTTGAAAGACTTTCTAAAAGGGGCCCCAAATTATTTATTATTTGTTATTTATTTTTAAGCTAATTGTTATTTATTTATTTGAAGGTTATTTATTTATTTAAAGTTTTAGTTCACTGTTACCATCCTTTTACAGTTACCACTTTTAATTATTTATTTGTTAGGCCTAATTTTGTTACTGGTACCAGTTCTTGTAAGTTCAGAAGGGTAGGCTAAATTCCTTTTCATTAAAATTTTTGATTAAGCTTTTTAAGAGATTTGAGAAATTCTTTGGATGGTTACATTGTTTGATTGTTGATTGTTATTTTGTTGAATTCATTGAAAAATATATAGGCTTTTGTTCACAATTCTTGGTTTTGCTTTGATGTTCACCCACGGCCTTTCACTTTTGTTAGGATTGTGGGGCGACCACTCGCACTGTCACTATGGGGGGCATGCTTCCTTTAGTTGTTCGTCTGGGGGCGGTGCGAGGGGTCGGCTCAGATAAATTCATTAAAATAAGCAGTACAATTAAATTGTTCCTCTATAATCCATAGTAGGTATGTAACCTTTTTACTATAAATTTAAACAACCATATTAACTAATACTCATCAATACTCTATCCTTTGACTATAGCATTCATCTAGACAATTAGACATTGACATAGACATTGACAATAGGTAATCAGGACTGTAGACTGTATCCATAGAAAATAATCATTAGCACCATACAGAAATAATACACACATCAGTATAAAAAGGATACATTAGAGGTTGTATGCAAAAAAATCTAAACATAGATCTATTATCAGTACATTAGAATCAAAAACTTAAGTCAACATACATTCTAAACTCTCCATTATTAGAATATGACAAGATGAAGAAAACATAGTAAATAAAAATACACAGATAACACTCATCAGGTAGTTACAGAGGCATATTTACAGTTACAACAAAAAAGACATAGACAGTAAATTTAAACAGTTAACAAAACCTTGATATAATGTGGTTATCTAATCAAAAACTGTTAATACACAGTGGTTAGAACAGGTTTTAATGTAGGTAGCAACAAGGTATACAGTAAACACTTGAGGTGTTGCATAAATGTGTTTGTCAATCCATAAAAAGTAGTTGTCAACAGAAATTCAACATCCAACACATCAATAAAAATAAGCACTAAATTAAACTTCATCGACACTAAGTTAACTCCAAAAAAAGACTTGTTTTGGACTATATACATAACTAAGGTCCAAAGTTAAGGTTATATCACAATTTGGCGGAACATATTACACAGGAAATACCAGGTATAAAACAGTTGGGTTGAACAGAATTTAACTCAAATGTGTTAGAATTTAACTCAATCATGTTAGAATTAAACTCAATTAGGTTAGAATTGAACTCAATTGGGTTAGAATTAAACTCAAACGTGTTATAATTAAACTTAATTGGGATAGAATTCTCAAACTTGTTAGAATTGAACTCAAATAGGTTAGAATTAAACTCAATTAGGTTAAAATTAAACTAAATTGGGTTAAAATTGAACTCAAATGTGTTAGAATTAAACTCAATCATGTTAGAATTAAACTCAATTGGGTTAGAATTGAACTCAAACGTGTTAGAATTGAACTCAAACGTGTTAGAATTAAACTCAAATGTGTTAGAATTAAGCTCAAATGTGTTAGAATTAAACTCAAACGTGTTAGAATTGAACTCAATCGGATTAGAATTATACTCAATCATGTTAGAATTAAACTCAATTAGGTTAGAATTGAACTCAATCGGGTTAGAATTGAACCCGTGAACCTACAGCACTAACCCCAACCGGCAAATTTAATGCTCAACGGTTTCAAGCCCACAAACATCTGGGATCACATTCAAACAGATAACTACTCCCACATACTAAAACTCAGAGTAACAAATATAAAACCATTAGCGACTGTTAGGATTCAAACCCATAACCTCGGGGTTTCATAGTCACACATTTAACTACAGAACAACAAAATTCTAAAACTGAAAATATCACTCTAACACAACAATCAGTGATTGGTAAGAATTGTACCCGTAAACCTCTGAGATCAAGGACTCACACTACTCCCGCTACAACACAACACCATACAAAAGAAAAAACCCTAACCAAAAATAAAACGTTTAGTGCTTGGTAAGGAACGAACCCATGAACCTCTAGAGTCATAGGTTCGTATACAAGTGGTTAACTATAGTACAACACCATACCAACAAAAGAAAACACCCCAACCGGAAAATGACAAGTTTGGTGATTAGTAAGGATCAAACCCATGAACCTCTGACTCATCCACAGCTTCATACACAACCAACCATTAGAAATAAACATAAATTCAAACCTCCCATCATCCCATGAGTACATAACATCTATGAAATATAAACTTTATTTGGTGGCCTTTACAAAGGCCATTTTTTATACTCTATAGTAAAGTTCCACTTAAGCCCTCTTTCAGCTGTTTTTAACACTGGATACATGAATTATCATTTGTTTCACATTTATTATACACTATACTATATATATATATATAATATAAAATAAAATAAAATGTTTTTTTAAGGATTGAACCCATAAACCTCCAATACAAAAAAAAAACAACCCAACCCTAAGTAACTCATTTAACATATGATATTTAGTGATCTTTAATAGTAAAGTTAAGCCTTCTTTCAGCTGTTTTATATTAATTATACACTACAGCATGCCACCCTCCAATGCTACTACACATTTAGTATAATAGTATTTTATGATCAACGATAAAGTTCCGCTTAAGCATTATACACTATATAAAATAAAGTGTTTTTTTACAAATCCTACTGGGATAGGATTAAACCCGATAACCAGAAATAACATGTTTTATGGTTGGTTAGAGTTGAACCCATGAACCTTACCAGAAGTGATAGGTTAAGATCAAACCCATAGACCTACAAATAATAGGTTAAAATTGAACCCATAAACCTCTAATAACATGTTTTGTGGTTAGTTAGAGTTGAACCCATAAACCTTACCAGAAGTGATAGGTTAGGATCAAACCCATAGACCCTTGACTATATTAGGATTGAACCCGATAACCGGAAATGACATGTTTTATGTTAGGTTAGATTCGAACCCGTGAACCTCTAGCATAGGTTAGGATTAAGCCCATAAACCTCCAACATATTTAGCATAGGTTAGAATTAAACCCAATAACCGGAAATGATCTATTTTATGTTAGGTTAGATTCAAACCCGTGAACCTCCAACCAAGACAGGATTGAACCCATAGACCTCCAATAACATGATTTGTGATTGGTTAGATTTGAACCCATAAACCTCCAATAATAGGTTAGCATTAAACCATGTTAAAATCAAACCTCCAATATTTACACACCCTGTATATATAATATGTTATATAGGTACAAAGTAAGGTGTCATTTACCACTATAAACTCTATACCCATAACACTGCTGTTGTAGCTCAACCAGCTAACGCGTACAACTCCCATTCAAAAGACTCGGGTTCGAAACCCGGTCAGGCCAACACTTTTTATCCATAATTTAATATTTAATACAAACACCTACTGACGTCACGTGGTCAACTGCGGTTAGATTACATCCGGCTAATCAGCTGAAAATACCCTATCTACACCTAGGTCATCTCAAGGTCAATTTCTGCCAGATCGCTGTGCTGACTACTCTCCATAAGAGCCCATGTTGGGGGTCAAGTGCTGCCCCTAACTACTTACGTCACAGGAGGCAATACACCGTACCGGCCGCCTCGGGACCTGGTCTACAATCCTTGATGGGTTATCTTCACCGCTATTGTCTTGCATGGTTATTGTTGTGTACTGTATAGTATATCGGGCTTAGACTAGAAAATCAGTTTCCAAGATCTTTGAATAGATCAAAGTTATCGCATTTAGTATCAAAGTTAATTTTTATGTATGAATTTTATAAAACGTAAAGGTTGAAAGTAATGAGTAGAATACCAATTTATTGCTGAAGAGTAAATGTTATTATCAGTCAGAGGAATATAAGACGGTGAAATAACACTAGTAATTAATACAAAGCAAATAAATCTCATTACACTTTATTTTAGCTGAGGTATTTTTTGTCAAAAGCGGCAAGGTAACGTTATGCCAAGTTGACGTATCTTCGCATCGCGTGTCGTAAGTTAAGTTAGCTAAGTTATTCCGTCCTCATTATAGTACTTCCAATTTACTGAAGAAAAGTTCCTTTGGTTATAATTTGTTAGTGTGATATTCATTTCTGATACTTTTAGTCATGTTCTTGAAACTTATTTTAAATCACCCTATTATAGTTTAAGAATTTGTAATTCACCGTACCAGGTTGTATCCTGAAGTATAGCAAGGGTTTTAGAAGACAACCCTTTGAATAAAAATAATTAGTATCTCAATCTACTTTTGGATAGTAATCCTACTACCCCTCAGCTATCAAGTAATGTAACAAATAAACTGTTGTCTCTGCTCAACTATCAACACCGCAGTGTTGCAATAATGCTAGAAGTAGAGTAAAATCTCTTTTCCAGGATAGAATCTCTCAAGTAGGAGTCCTGGTGTAGCTCGGCTGGAAGACGGTCATGGGTCAAGGAACGCATAAAACTCGGTCCACTGGTGGCGAATGCTGCATCACACCTGAGATAAGTCACGCTGCTGATCGGTGACATGATCATCATCATATCTTACCGGTCTTTTGAACTCTCAAGGAACAACTCATAAAATGAAGAACTGTTGTAGTTATTCCCTTGGCTGGCGAAGCGATGGTTCGTGAAATTGACCCTTAGCTTGTAACTACAGTGATTTGTCTTTCAAACTTTTGACTTGGTCATTCGTAGCTGATTTTCGTGCTTAGCAATGTTAACGGAATCATAATTTGAGTGCTCAATGTTAAAATCTCACATGCTTTTGGGCTGTAAATGCTTCGCAAAACGTCTTAACGGAAAACTGATCAAGTGTTTCCTCAGGATAACTATTTTTTTTTTTTTTTCAATTGGATTGAAGATTTTATTTGCTCAGGGCAACTGTTTGTTTGATTTTAACCGCAATCCTGTAACACAGTATAAAGTACATAATCAAGAAAGATAAACTATCTAATGTAGGTTTATATCACTACCATATTCTTAATCAATCCTGCTGCGCAAAGTGTAGTGAACAGCTTGAGGCTCGAAACAATAATGATAATGGTAAAACTGTAAGCTGTAAGATAGGCGTAAGATAGTCAAAAGTTTTTACTACTTTTTTATGAATGTATTTTACAATACATTTATATACTGTAATTCTATATGGCTCTGGTAGTTAAGTTGTTTTCTTAGACAACGGTAGGGCCTATTTATAAAAAAAAATACATAGAATGTTACTGTTAATGTATTATTGAAGTTTTGTATAAACAATTTCCTACGATGGTCTTATTTTATCACGATGTACGGAACAGTTGGGTTAGGACAATGGTATTTGAGGTGAGGTGTAGTCACATAATGGCCAAGTATTTCCGCAGATCTCCGCACTGTGCTAACGTTACGACCAAGCTAATTGCCTTGCACCTGCCACAACATATTGGTCTGCATTTTATCTCGGTATTTCCAAGAATATTTTGAATTTATTTGTTCGTAAGACACAAGAAAACACAGTTATCAATTTAATACGTCTAAATATGGTAGAGAATACTAGGATTTATTGTAAAAGGCCTTCTTTTGTTAGTACCTAGTACAATTATTTTAAACATTAGAAATTCATCCACTTTAATGTGCAAATATTAACAAGACTACTTATTCATGATAGTAGGCGTCCACGGCCCACATTTTAAACGCGTTGAAGCAATCCATCTTCATGGGAAGCTACAATTCAATCTACTAAGTTACATGTTTAATACTACTGTACTTATTTATCTACGAAATCAGTATAATTTTAAATGTGCTGTAAAGAGGTTTGTGAATATTTAAACACAAAGTAGTAGTTGTAATCCTACTATGTGGTTTTTAGATTTATCTTATCAGTGTCGCAAATCATGTTAGTACTGTACGAGTATAGCCGAGGTGTGTGTAATTGTGTTTAGTGGACGTCAGCAGACGTGGCGTTGGCGTTAACACTCAATGTAACACGATGACTCGTCAACCAACCACACGGCCTCACTCATTCGCTGACCTGTGTGGGAGTTAATTCCCTCCATTGTCCCGTCCTATGACAAATTTTGGTTTTAAATGTTCACCTCACTAATAGTTCTTATTGCTAATTTAAAACTATATAGTTCCAAGGCATTGTTAATTTTCTAGAACACAAAACCATTTTCGCCTGGACAATCAATGGTTGTTCGACACATTTGACCTTCTATTTATTCAGGATTATTGTTATACTATAGCTGGGTCAAAAGGTAGTCAGGGTAATAACGCGGAAAATAGATTATTTTCATTGTCGATGCGAACCATACACATAATACATTCAAATATCCATGCTATGTATAGTGGGTAACTGTTTTTCATATGAGAATTTTATAGCTTAGTTGGTAGTAGAACAAAGTACTGTGGTAAAAAAATTGCGTTCGCACCCCACTTACTCCTTTACACGTTTTTAAAATGTTGATTAAAAATAGCGAAGCGTTACCGTTGTCAATAAAAACGCTTACGCCCTCGTTACGGGTATTTTTCCCCATTATTTTAATAACATGACAACTAAGCAAGAAAAAAACGTATTTGTAAAAACTGTTAACCACAATACCAAAATGTATGTTACCGTAATTGCAGTATTAAATTTTGAAGATTTTGTTACAAACATTGACCACTAATATACAGATAAATGTTATACTGTATACTAATAACCAATGTTACTAGACAATGACAATATTGCAAATGATCCCTTATTTGCTCTGAAAGGTAACCCCTTCCACATATTAAAGAAATAATATTTAGGTTAACTACTTTAAAAAGTTATAAACGAGGAATCTCTTAGTTAAATGTAAAACATGCAGAGGACCAAATTTAAAGGTGTACCATCATTGCTCGTGTTACGTTTCGCGTGTTGCGACGCATGCGACATTGTCCAGCGCTCCACGCCTCCCCAGGACACGCGTGTACCACCTGACGGAAATTGGTCTTAATAGAGGTAATCACAGCCGAAATGTCGGAGGAATATTACCTGCTTGATGATTGGTTCTGGCTACTTCAACGACTTCAGGACAACTCGCAACTTCGGTCTGTGGATGTTTCTGTAAAAATATCGATATTACAATCAAGTTACTGTAGATCCATAAAATGTAAGAAAATGCCTCATAGGTTGTTCAGAAGTAAAAGTGAGTTGTTGTTGTGGGTTGTTGAGTACGACCTATAAACAATTTTTCAATTGTCTTTGAACATATCAATTATTTATAATAACATAAGTTATTAAAACAACTATCGTCAATAATAAATTGTCTGTTATGTATTTGTACAAATGTGTTATATTTATTTGAAAAGTATTATCTGAACAAGTGGTCCTACCACTATAAAAGGAAGGGCCATATTACAATTTTAAATCAATACCATAATTTTGAATCATCAAACCTTCGTTCATTTTATACTGCTTAAGTTGTTATCTTTATTTTCAACCAAATGCAGAGATGTCTTGTACGGTTTCGTTATTCCATACGCGTTTCTCAACATTTGCGACCCCCTGAGAGCGCACGCCGCGTTAGTAAAGCTAACAACACTCAACTGGCCCAAAATAATTTTTCACTTCCCGCGTCTTCCTAACTCCATAAATCGCACGAGACTCGGCTCCACAAACAAGGACATTCCCGCGTACACGACGAGCTTCATAAATATCTCCACACTCGCGCGAGTATATCAACGTCGCCGAGATGTTTCCCAATATAGGGAGGAGAGGTTAGTAAAAGCCTAATACACCTGGTGTAGTGTCACGACTTTGGATGTTAGTTGGTTGTTGGTGTGAATGCGGTTGCTTACCAAATGATTTTCTTAATTCAGTACATAGAGGACTAATAACACAAGACCTTAACATCCAGGACTGATTGTTAACTACTATGAAATATTGTATCATAACCACTTCATTAGAACATAGCAACCTTTCGCGTTTACAGGTTAAACAAGTTTACTGTAATTTACTCAAAATCTCACAAAACATCAACGTACTGTTTCCTACCACTTATTGTACTTATCTGAGAAATAAGTTATCGAAACCAAATGAACCGGCCAGTTTGAGATTTAAATTGAGCACGACGCTTTGGCTGTTAGCTTTGAAATTTGTTAAAATGAACCACTACTCGGCAATATTTATTGGATTCAATGTGTTCTCGTATGACAATGGTGTAGTTTGGCAGTAAGTACGTTCTTCAGCGTCTGTTCCACTATTAACGCTCAAACTCAACCCGATTACTACGAGACTTTTCATATTATTAACCGGAGGCTTGAACAACGTTATAAGGTAAACATTCTCCATTGTACCCTGGCTAATGTGAAAGTTACAAGCCCGCAGCCTGTAGTGTAAGTAGACAGTAGAGTTTTGTAGCATGATGACAATGCCCATTGTGCAGCTAGGCCCGGCGGCGCTGCTACAACAATGGTAACAGTAGGTGAACTGAGGCATTATATAGTTCACTCATACCGCAGAACCACCGAAATAATGTATTTGAATAAATTGTATCCACCCAATGTTCCACATATACTTCTAAGAATGTATTCAGTGGTCCAAATGTTTGCGAATATGTTACGAATACCAATTTAAATGTCAAATTATCAAATTTAGACTAAAATAGTTAACACTTTTTTTAGGAAACATTAAATTCTGTTTGGGAAAACCTTTCAGAATACATATAATGAAATTCTTTGCTACAAAACTTTTGCAATGAAGGGACTAGAAAGATTTGTCTACAAAAATATATAACCCTTATAACCTTAATATGGTCCCTTTAAAAGCCTGTCAATAGAGTCATAACCGATTTTTAAGATCCGGAATAGGACCAAAAACCAACCAAAAATAACATTTCCCAAAGAATCGTGAATATTAGACAAAGTTACTTAAAACTACTACGAAGAGTTTGGTTTTGCTTAAATGATCAACGTACAGGCAGACATACATTTGATTTGGGTTGAATGTGTATACATATATAGATCATTTGATGTTCCCACAATAAATGCACACGTGCAACTTGGCACTCAGGAGCTCAGCAAATCTCATTGTCACACCACAGCTAACTATTCGTCGTTCTGCATTAAATACCAAACAACCAACTGTCGTGGGGACGAGTATTATAGTAACTATCTATTTTAAGCCAGGGAACATTTGTATTACGACATGGATTATGTTGTGAATAATTACGTTTCGTATCTACATTGAAGAAAATTTTACGAATCAAAATCATTATCGTAGATTATTTTCAACATCCATTATACCTACTGATGACGATGGATTTATAATGAAAAGTCAATCCATTTGTTGTAAAATAAGTCCCTGCCACAAACTGCCTTAGAACTATTTATCACAGTTTTTAGTACTTGGAAAAAACAAAAGAAACATTACTTAAATTTTGTTTGTCATTTTTTTAATCAATTGGAAGTTTTGAAAACTTGGCGATGCCATGCTTATATAATATCATGAATAAATATATTTGAATTTTAAGTTTGAATACATTTTAATTTCTATGCTATGATATCACTAAAAGGCTATGGTAGTACAGTATCACTATAAACTAACTTCAAGTGAACAAATTAAGCTTAAATAAACCATTCTCGAGGGTATGCCAACATCGTCGATTCGTAGGGGTTTCCTCTACAAAATAATCTAACCTCGGTCAATTAAACTGTTACCTAAATCTAAACAAACCTGTGTTGTTAGATTTTGTTATACTGTAGCAGTACTGGAACTGCCGTGACGAGTCTATTTTCAATCCTAGATTTAGGGTCATCTGGACTTGGACACCCTCCGTTCTTTGTTGGGTCGATAACGACAGCTTGGATAACTAAAGCCCGCTCACGCGATAATACGTCACACAGTAAACCGATTCTTTCAACAACGGCTACATTCAATGTCATCGTTGAACACGTGTTTAAAGGAAAGCTCCGAATAATGAGTATGATACTTGATATCGGTCTGTTGTTAATTAGCAGTATAATTATGCTTGAATTAACTAACTTGCAGGAGTGCATACAAACGTAGTAGATGCGTACAAACTGGACATGAAAGAGTAGCGGTTACATTCTGACCAATAGAATAGCAGAAGATAGAATACTCGTAGTGCAGGCCACTTGTTCACAGTTGTTAAAAGTTTGATAGACATTTTCTTCAGTTTATGTTATCAAAATTATTGTTATTTATTTAATTATTTATAATTGTATCATTATCGCAAACTACGCCATCCTTAGTTTATTCGTTCCTTGACTCTGACCAATGAGCACCAGACGTGATGTAATGTAGGTATGGCACCATGTGTGGGCGATACACGACAATACACTGTATTGTATAATGACATCAAGTAACCGTCAGATGGCCTCAGGCTTCTCATGGAGCTAACACAATCTGCGCCCAGCCGCAGTTAATCTCCTTGTATAACGTGGTTAAGCCTTATATACATCCACTTCCATCCTACAAATGACGTGTAAACTCGTTAACGAAGAAACTACTTTATTTTTAGTTCTTACAACCTTTCCAAAACGTGTTAACAGTCTGCAATCAATGTTCTTATGTAACTACCAACTCGCCAATAACGGTTAAGCCAAGTAAACCAGATTGTACAAGTTAGTTGCGGCAAACACTGTTCTGTGCTGCGTTGCTGCTGGTAAACAGGAAGCCTAATATAGGACCAGAGTTGGCCAGGATGTTCCGATATATTTGTTTACAGCACAGAGACTGAGCGCTGGGGATTGATCTCGAATAAGTGAAACGCAAATAGCCAGAGGGCCAATATTCCGGTAAAAGCCAAGTCCTATTGGAATTCTATTTCGGAAATACTGTATTTCTGTATGTTTTACGTATCTTGTTTTGTAAGTCTATTCTGCATTTATCTTTGTAAAAAGGATGCCTCAGCTTACAATGACGTAATAAAAATATGTAGGATCTAGTAAATAACATTAGATTAGCTGATTAATTATTTTATTATTTAGGTTAATAGCACAGACAAATCGCATCCTTGCCAACCCATCCGTTGTAGTTCAAGATGTTAAGTAATAGGATACATTTTTATCATTCATTACTAAACTATTCATCAAACTACATTCATAAACATTTGTTAGATACCCAGTCAACAGCAATGAGTGAACGAGTAAAATGTTTTTTTTACCGGTAAATCTTCAATTCCTTTAATTATCAAGTTGTGATGCCAATTGTTAATCCGCATAATCAAGTCGTTAGGTATTCAAAGTTTTGCGATGCATTTTTGTTACTGTTTTCTTCTATACGGCAGACGATGAGAGGTTACACCAATACTCTTTCATTGTAGCTTTCTCGACAAAATCAATTAATGGAAAATTTGTGCATGTGCAAGGTTTCATGAAATATAATCTACTATAATCTACTATAATAATTTACTCGTTTAAAGTTCATTAGTTGGGTTTCTCTTAATTTACTCTAATGAATAAAAACTTGTTAGGACCTCACTGTTAATTAACACATATTTGGACACAGTATACGAAATTGTTTCTGGTTTCCATTAAACACAAGCTTATAAGAAAAATCAACAGAGCCAGAGAGATATAGATAGAGTATAAAGAGGACCTGAAAGAGATAGGGAAGTGATGCGTTATTAACTGGAAAGCTTCGGCAACAATGCAATTGAGCAACTGAGCGCTGTGTCTGTCTTGTTTATGTTGAACATCGTTTGAAACATTCGGCGATCTTTACAAACCTGGGCAACAAAAACGTACGTTGTTCTGTTTAACAGTTGTACACTCTGAGAAACATCCAACAAAAACTTTACTGTTTAGTCTATATACAAAAGTTATTCTTAGGTTATATTTCCTCACCCCAAATGGCGTAAAGATTTGGAAAACACAACTTTCAAATATTACTGTAAACGTAAATCCAAACACGAGGCCGGCTAGCCCTTCTGATAGGCTTTCTCAGTAGAACCCATAAATTTAATGAGCCTCCTTATCTAATCGGTATTACCCTTGCGCAAACATTGTGTTTGAAATCACTGCAGTCGTACCTTTCTTATCAACCCGTTTGTCCTTTTAAATCACTGGAAATTGTTGAACAATAAATCTTACCCAAGGAATAGTGTAGGTTTTTTTGTATTTAGTTTATTCTGGTAACACTTAACTAGTGTGCAACAATAAATCATGCATTTTTGAAAGAATAACATTGAAAAGGAGGTAAATTCAGGGGGAAATGTGTTTGTTGTTGTTGAAGTCTACTTATACAATTTCAAAAAATTAATTTCAATTCAAAACATTGTTTGATATAATGTCGTTGCAATAATTATAATCAATTATTTTTATTCAATTAATTTAATATGGGCTACTAAAAAACTATAAAATACTATACTTATCCCAAATGGTTACAGTCCATTCTAAATAATCTGGTACTGTTTTTAATGTTTTTTTACATCAATACACAATTTAATTCTTAAAAATATTTATTTCCAACTATTGTGCGATTTTTATTGTTATTTTTAAAACTATTATTTTTTGTGTATGAATTCCCCGACAGTGGGAAGTGGTGTATGGTCACAGTTGCGGCAGACGCAGTTTTATCAGAAGGTTTATGGTCGCAGTTTTCACCACGCACATTGCCAGCTAATGGAGTGTATTGTGTTTGTCCCCTAGTTTTGTTTACCACAGTCCAGTAAAGGAGCAACAATGAAATACAACGACATTTTATAAGTGCTCCAATGTACCCTGAGTGTTTGTCAATTTCTTTACTAATCGTAAATTTTTTCCAATTCAACATTTTTTTAAATCCCTGATAAACGATAATATTTAAGATATATTTTAATTACACAGATAAAAGGTAAAGTACATTTTTTTATAAAGAGAAACGACAGAAACAAAAATAATAAATGCAACTTCAGAACAATGACGGTCGACTGTAGCCGAGATACATTCTTGTGTGCATATTAATACCACCCGTGTTACTGTGGTGGTACGTGCTGACGTTCTACTGGGTATATATAAAGTCCCGCACGGGCTTAATATTTTCTAAACGATAACAGATAAATCAATAAGATTTTATACATTAATACAACACCTAAAAACCTACTTTTTGAAGGAACTATCAGTTTTCTGTGATATCATGGGAACGTCCCGCAAGGAGTCAGAAGGAAATCTTAAATCTAAGCATAGCATGGTTTCAGTTGATATATACAACGAATTAAAGGTCTTTACTATCAGAGTATTTATAATGCCGCAAATTGAATGTGAAACGGACAACCGAGTCAAAAATGACAGCAGTTCACAGATTCATTGAATTTGCAATGCTACCTCCTCAGCCGCTAGGAATCGGAAGAAAATCGTAAAAGTCAGCATAGGTCGATATTCTCATAAAATTAAAGGTCTTTTTTAGTAGATTACAATGCCACAAATTCAAGCTCAAAAGAACAACTGAGTAAACATTAGCAGCCGTTCAAAGATTCAAAATGGCAGATTCGCGATATCTCTGAACGACTACCATTTTTGACTCGATTGTCCGTTTTTGAGTTAACATTTGCAGCATTGTATTCTGCTAATAAAGCAATTTAATTCTATGTACATATCAACCTATGCTCATATTTAAGATTTCCTTCTGACTCCTTGCGGGACTTCCCCATGATATGACATAAAACTTACAGTTCCTTCTAAAAGTTGATTTTTAGGTGCCGTTTTGATTTACTAAATCTCATTGATTTATATGTTATCGATGCGGAACTTTATATACACTCTGTATGTACTTATAAATAATTTGTCTGCTTGATGTATATTAATGTTTAGGTATAGTTCAATACGTTCCACAACCAACATTTAATATACATTTGAACCTGTCCACTATAAGCAAGCCTGCTACAACTGCAATACTGCAATAACAGCTACAGACTCCCCGTCTACTTGTTACTGTAGTTGTGTAGGTGAACAAGTTCGACATTGTAGGCCTACACGTAGCCAGCTGTTCTTTAAATATGTAGGTACTCGTATTTAGTACCTCCGCTCCGGCAACCACTTAGTGGCTCATAAATATGCACACAAGAATTTATCCCGGCTACAACGACGTCCGTCATCGTTCAAGAGTTGCACTAGTCTTTTTGTTTCTGTCGTTCACATCTGTTAAACAAATCGTACGTATTACTTTCAGCTGCATAATTACAACATCTCAATATAATACTCGTTCATAAGAGACTTCAAACTATGTTAAATTTTTTTGCGTATTTATTTCGTTATTCAAGGTGTCGTTATCTTCGCTATAACTCCGTCCACGACACATCTTTGTTTAAAAGTGTCACTTATCATTTTGTTTTATCGTTTCTTTGTGAAATATCGTCCCCATAATTTTGTATCGTTGTACTTAATTCGTTGATAAGGGACAACCCATGTTACATGGTTATATTTGGGCATAGCGTATTTACCTTGAAATCGAAGAAATTCTTGTCAAAGAGTGATTCAAAACATTACCGCATTAGTAGATATGCTCTCTAAAATCTGTTAACTATCAAACGTTTGATTTATTAACATTTGACCTCGGTCACATTTTATGCCCGAGACAAAACACTTTTTGAAAATGGATTTTATATGGGTTACTTTTTGATAAGAGTAACCTAATAATTGAGGTAGGTAAATCACTCTTGATCAACTCATGGCGAATTATTAGTTTTATTCACCTAATCTCCTAGTATTAAACATACATAATCTTTAATAGTAAAAGTGTATTCAATTATTTGTTTTGCCTGGGGGACGTTTTAAAACCCTAATAAAATGCTCAATTCGCTTCAATGCACTTCTTGTCTCCTCAATTCTTTTAAATCAAACGTTATGCGAGACTGGTTGTATCTTTTATGTAGGGAGTGGTTTATACCAATTTAATGGCCAAAATATAATAATATTATTGGTGTGAAGGCATTGCATAACAGCAGCCAAGAGCGGTCGAGATTATTATAGATGGTAAGGAATGGTAGGGTAGAGTAGGGATGGGTAGGGTAGGGGAGGCCACTTAGCGGGACAAACAAGACCAAAGGAGATCGCCGCCACTTGTCATCCCCACTGACACACAGGCCTGCGCTGCTGTCAGAAACTGCTGTTTTTCATACACGTTTTTTATATTCATTAGTTGTTAACAAAGATGCTTAAACAAATTTGAAATTTCAGGAAGCACAATATAATAATGGAACATGTTTTAACAGTCGTTTCATCAAGGATACTCAGTAGTAATATATTCCGTATAGGCTACGTAATAAAGTATTTGAGACCGCTGTGGCGACGTTCTATGCACGAATGTTGTAAGGCTGGTGCGTCAGTTGTCAAGGTGTTAGAACGAACACAAGGTTATTTGTTTAGTTTAACGTAGTAAAAACTGAGAGAGTGGCTTGTAATAATTTGAGCATAACCAAAACTCTAGCGTCCGGTACTTTGTACTCCACTCGGGTATTCAACAATCAAGAAAATGCAACCTTCTAAAGAAATTGTTTAAGTTAGGTTAGGTTGTAAAAAATTGTTAACACATTCCATCCATAATTTTAATTACATATACGTGATAAAAACTAGGTTAAGAAACAATGTAATAAACAACCCAACATCAGTATGTGTTAATGTGTATATGTGTATTGTGTATAGTGTGGCTATCGTGCTGATCGTCTGTTGTCTGTTGCAGAGTCTCTCCAAGCTCCCAGATTCATCACTCAGCCGTCCGGCTCCAGCAACATCGTCAGCGAGGGCAGAACCAAGATACTCCAGTGTCAAGCATTGGGTGAGTGCATGTAAACTAACCAACTATATGTCCTAAACAAACGAATATCTGTTTAATATAATGCACCCCACGCTTTTCTGACTTTCGCTTCCCTGATCATTTATAGTGGGTAATATCACAAACAAGGGAACAAGTCTGGTAATACTTTCTTGCTGATTTACACGTTAGACCACATAATAAAGTTAAAAATAGATGCACAAATGTGTAAGCAATAAATCTTAAATGGTGTTCATCTTCAACATTATAAATTTTACCGGTAGGTTTTGAAAACCACAAAACCAACTGAATTCCCAGAATATACCGAATGAAAACTAATTCTCAGCATGTGAGCTACGCCAACATATTAATAGGTGGATTGATACAATATTAGTTTTATAAGAAAGAACGGACGGCGAGAGTTAATCCCCTTAATCCTCATTGTAACATGGGATTTGCTGTATTGATAATGGACCCATTAATTCGTATGTTCTCTCTCTGTGGATACATTTTGTGGCCAAAAGTCATTCTACGCCAGCCGTGGTATTGTATTACTCAATCAAGCTTTGAGAAATATTGCATTTTTCACAAATGTGGTTTTTAGAATTCGTGGACAAACGTATGCACACCTCTAAAGCCTTGGAAACCGTATTCATATTCTGTGTTTATACTTAAGTACAAAGGGAAGGGACACGCTTTCTTTGTCAAAAGGTTTATTTTTAATATTGAATTATTTAGTATTTCAACTGTAAAACTAAATACGAAAATAACGTTGCTCTGTCCTGTGAACAAACCTCATTAGTCATTACTCGGCTCTATGTCAGCTTGTGCAAGTATTGATTTGCCTTACCGAGGTCATATTTCTACGCTACAAAAACATTATATTTACCTAGTTAACAATAAAACTGCAATTATGTGAAACACATTGTTGACTCGCGCATGCACATGCTATGGGTCCCGAACAAAAAAGGGCAGAACCTGCTGAGTTATTGCTTTATATCATACGCGACAAAATGAAACAGTCGTATTTCTCTTTGAGTGTACACAGTAGCGCGTCAACTAGCGTATTGCATTCAAATCACAACAGGCATTTCCTGTAAACGCCCCGCCTCATCCGTCTGTTTATACGCCTTGAGTTTTCCATATGCTGTTACATATATTTTGCCACTTTCGTTTGGGATATATACTTCGCAATAGTTTTTACTTTATATATATGATCAAACAGTAAAACCATGGTTTGGTTTTAAATAGTATTTCTCACTATCCCATTCCTAAGAGCCGTTGAATTAAATTGTATATGGCTTATTTATAGTTTATCATTAATAGTGGGGTGGGTTAGCAACAAATTACACCATAATATTTCACATCTGGCAACCAACGCGCCCCTTTGGATTCAGATAGTATATGCGTAGACGAGTCCAAAAAGTCCGAGACACAAATTTTTCGGGCACTCTATGGGTGTTGATGACGTAATCAAAATGGCCGCCAAAGTTGTGTGACATGATTCTACATTTCTCTATATAACTCGGGTTCATATTCTAATAGTGCCCTACATTTTTAGTGATTATTAATCACGAAAAAATTACCTTTCCGATGGTGTACTTTACTTCATTATTTACATTCATAATACTACGAATAGGCTATTTATATTTGTATTAAATATTTTATTTTTGATTTAGATTTTTTTAAATCATTTTGCTAAGTGTCGTGGATCGTGTTACACGTAGCTGAAAACGTCTTACATACACTTTTTTGTCAGAATATTACCTTTCTAACGGTATATATTACTTATATTTTAATACAAAAACACTGCTCAAAATTTGCCATAACAATGTAGTGGTACACAGTGAGTCGTTATCACCCCGATGGAATTTATAAGAGGACCGAAAGGTAATAGCGCTATTGAGTGCTATTAAACTTTTACTTTCGTTTTAAAATTAGAGACAATAAAATTAAGTACAAGATTTAAATACCCCCGCCGCAGCAAACCTACCGACTAAGCGAATTTCCATTTGTCTGAATTCATTTTCAATTAAATATATTTTAATAGCATTAGCTTTAACGAGTACCTATGTTTGCTGCTACAAGGAAACTAATTCAGTGTGTTTTTTAGTAAAATATTGATAACTTAGTATAAAATAAATAAATTTGCCAAGTTTGATCGAAATATATCCATAAACAAGCAAACTACTACATTTAACAATATTGTCCATAAGAATAACATAGGAATTTTAAATTTACAACTTTTTAAATTTTCTCCATTACCAATAACCGAACAAAAACACTTTCATATACTAAATTAATTGTTTTTTAAGCTCTTTTAATAGGTCTAAAGAGAAATTGGGATATTTTGCGTTTTGAGAGTCAAAAGAGAGAAAAACAATTTTTACCCCGCAAAACCCCCGTAAAGCCTCGTTCCCATGGTCCTATTATGCTGGTTATGCTGGAACTCATTCAAGTTAAACCCGCTTTACACCTTTAAACCAAATTTCATCCAAATCGGACAAAAATTACTCAATTTGTTCCTAAAACCCCATTTATGGGTTAGATATATTTTATATATAACATAATTTATATTTATACAGATATTGATGTTTTATAATACTGTGCCCACAGATTTGGTCTATGGGCACTAAGGGTTAATCTGTTTGATTTAAGCCTGGATTATATTTTTGATGTATATGATATTTATGAATTTTGATATAAAATTTAAACAATATTGTATAGAGTACACTCTTTTGTTTTAGCGAATTTCCCTATAGGGAAGTAGCTATTACCGTAGGTGGCACGGTAAGACCTAGACCCGGGACCAATTTACTTTTTCATTTTGATTTTCCTAGAGGCCAAAAAACCCATTCGTTCAAATTATATATATACAGGGTGTCCCACGAAGAGGTTTAACCGTTTGATTTTATATTTCTTACCCATTCATGGACCGAACATTTTGAAACTTTACACAATTTATAAAGTACAGAAGGTTTAAAAATGTCTGTGATAGATCCATCTCCCTATCCCTTGTAGAAACAAAATTGTGGCGTATTGAATGTTTTTATTAACTAATTATATTATATAAATCAATTTATTATTAATTTTTAACTAGTGATGAATAACAGTTACAATAAATTTGGTATCTACTTTAGGGTTTTCACTAGGCTATGGTATAATTTCCTGATGAAAAAGCCTTATATTTCCATAGAATGCGTTAATACAAATGTTCTACAAAACCAAAAATACTATTTTTAATGTGTTTAAAACATCATTTCTCAATATGCTCCGATTTTGTTTTTACAAGAGGTAGGGAGCTGAAACTTTCCCACAATATTTTTAAAATGTACTTTATAGATTGTGTAAAGTTTCAAAATGTTCGGAGCGTAAATGGGCAAGTAATCTAAAATCAAACGTTTAAACCCTTCGTGGGACACCCTGTATATATACGTCCGTGAACGCGATAACTTGAGTAATTTTTGTCCGATTTTAATAAAAATTTGGTTTAAAGGTGTAAAGCGGGTTTAACTTGAATGAGTTCCAGCATAACCAGCATAATAGGACCATGGGAACGAGGCTTTACGGGGGTTTTGCGGGGTAAAAATTGTTTTTCTCTCTTTTGACTCTCAAAACGCAAAATATCCCAATTTCTCTTTAGACCTATTAAAAGAGCTTAAAAAACAATTAATTTAGTATATGAAAGTGTTTTTGTTCGGTTATTGGTAATGGAGAAAATTTAAAAAGTTGTAAATTTAAAATTCCTATGTTATTCTTATGGACAATATTGTAAAATGTAGTAGTTTGCTTGTTTATGGATATATTTCGATCAAACTTGGCAAATTTATTTATTTTATACTAAGTTATCAATATTTTACTAAAAAACACACTGAATTAGTTTCCTTGTAGCAGCAAACATAGGTACTCGTTAAAGCTAATGCTATTAAAATATATTTAATTGAAAATGAATTCAGACAAATGGAAATTCGCTTAGTCGGTAGGTTTGCTGCAGCAGGGGGAATTTAATTCTTCTACTTAATTTTATTGTCTCTAATTTTAAAACGAAATTAAAAGTTTAATAGCCCTAAATAGCACTATTACTTTTCGGTACCCATAGACATTGCATTGTTGTCATAACGACTCACTGTGTACCACTACATTGTTGTGGCAAATTTCAAGCAGTGTTTTTGTATTAAAATATAAGTTATATATACCGTTAGAAAGGTAATATTCTGACAAACAAGTGTATGTAAGACGTTTTCAGCTACGTGTAACGGAATCCACGACACTTAGCAAAATGATTTAAAAAAATCTAAATAAAAAACAAAATATTTAATAAAACTATAAATATTCGTAGTATTATGAATCTAAACAATAAAGTAAAGTACACCATCGGAAAGGTAATTTTTTCGTGATTAATAATCACTAAAAATGTAGGGCATTATTAGAATATGAACCCGAGTTATATAGGGAAATGTAGAATCATGTCACACAACTTTGGCGGCCATTTTGATTACGTCATCAACACCCATAGAGTGCCCGAAAAATTTGTGTCCCGGGCTTTTTGGACTCGTCTACGCATGTACTATCTGAATCCAAAGGGGCGCGTTGGTTGCCAGATGTGAAATATTTTTCAGCTAACCCACCCCACTATAATAGTATTTCGTTCCGGTCGTGTTTGGTCAACCTTACTCAAATGTGATCTGATACTGTTTGGGAATAACATATTTCCATAGCATGACAACATCGATAGGTAGACCAGGATTTTCAGGATTAAAGGGAAGACTGTTACACAAACACGAAAACATCCCTTATACATGTGCACAAAATGTAAACATGTATCATTTTGCAATCTTCTTAGGTAGCCTAGTTCGTGCTGTATTTTTAATTGAATTTTCATAAATTAAATGTCTGAATTTAATTGTATAATTAGTTGAGTATGTCATTGTTGTATCATCGTTGTTTTAAGTAATAACGCGAATTGGTGCTACCAAATCAACAAGAGGCACAGAGGTCCTGGATTTAGAACATACCGTTTCATCAACTCATTTCCTTTTTATTGTCGTCCATTAAAAAAATATATTTATTTTGAATCAGTCCCCAACTTTAAGATCAACGCATTACCAATGGACTTCAATAAGCCTTGTTTGTAACTTGCTTGACTTATCATGTTCAATGCATGTTTTTTGTATAGTTTCCCCGTGTGAAAGTGTTCAATAGAAAAACTGAGGGAGCTCACATATAACGATGTCGTCTTACTACCGTGATAGAGAGAGCCGAGGAGGGTTCTGGATGCAATAAAGTCAAACTTAGTTCGCTAAGGATAAAACTATCTTCCAATCACCAGCGACAACGTACATGGGGCCATTCAAGTTGGTATTTGTATGTCTATGGTGATTAGTGGTTTCAGAGTATATAATAACTATAGGATCAAAGGATTTTTTTTTATCTTACCTTTAAGGGAAAAATATTATAGCTGCACTGTAGCTTGATCAAACACTCTCATATAAAATATTACAGTACCACCATTCGATTTCATTTCAAATACTTTTGAAAATAGAATATATTTAATCAAACGTTTAATGTGCCAGAACTACAAACCCGTTTAATAAAATAGGGGACAAACACACGTGCTTACTCCCTGTGGTGTTTGGCTGTGGTGGCCGTTGCCAACAAATTAAATTTTATAATTTGTTCCAACCTGTGTCTAGCTTGTATGTAATAAACGTGCTCAAAGTGGGATATTTTTAATATCCCTGGTGGTGGTGGTTTATATCTGATTGCTTGTAATAAAGTGAAACAAATAAGTGTAAACGTTCTATACCTTCTGCATGCGGTGCTTTTCCTGTTAAAGTTTTGTGAAAGTGGTCTGTTTGGTACACAGGCAATACAAGTAATGTAAACGATCAACCAAAGCAAAGCGTGCTTCAACTGCCACTATAAAGATACAGGGCGTATTTTATGTCTAGAAGTGGCAGTCCTGACTGAGCGGTATACCATTGCCAACTTCAAGTTTTAATGATCGTAATAAATACACTACTTGAGCCCCTATAGCCTTTGAGTAAACCCTCAGTTTTATCGTTGAAACTATTACTGTAGTTGGTAAAATAATACCCTCCTAGCTCTTTTAACTCTCCTCCAATGGATCTTTTAATAGAATGGCTTCGTCTTACACTACTTTATTTATGCCTGATTGAATCAGTGTTTTATTATATACGTTATCTTAGAATGTCTTGTTAATACCAATAAAGTGAACACCAAATACATTTTGTCTTAACAATTTAATTATTGTTAGAATATTATTAGGTTAGATTTAAAAGGTTAGGACACAATAGCTATTTATTTTGCACAGTAGTTGTAATGTTTCATCAGATAATCCTCGAGTTGTATATCTTGCTCTTGCACAATGCACATAGCCTTCCAGCTGTATATTTCCCTAGCTTTAATTCCGACAGTCGTTTATTTTTCTTGCACATACCCATCAGTTGTTTATTTTGCTGTCACATATCTTTCAGCTATTTTGTTTCTGAGCGTGTTCAATATTTGTCAATTCAGTCCGTTCAATCATTTATTTACTAATGGTTGGGTATAATATGCTTCAGTTACCTTATTCCTCATCATGCATCTCACAGGTGTTTAGTGTCCAAGCACAAGTCCTGCTGTAATTTAATTTCTCAGCAGACATTCTACTTAGTGTTTAGTTTCGTGTTACAGTATATATCTTCCCGTTGTATTCCCAGCTTTCGTTCCAAGCTGTGTAGATCCACAACACTTAGCGTTTAGTGCCCCAGCATGTACTAGAGTGTTTTAGATTCTCATGATATATCGTACTGTTGTTGTTTACTTTATGAGCATACCTACATTCTTTTAGTTTCCCATCATATGACCAACAGTTGTCTTTAGTTGCCCAGTTTCGTTATACAGTATACAGTCATATACACTATACATGTATAGCTTCCCAGCATATACCCTATGGCTGCGTAGTTTCCCAGCACATACCCTACAGTAGTGTACCTAGTTTCCTAGAATATACCCTATGGCTGTGTAGTTTCCCAGCATATACCCTATGGCTGTGTAGTTTGCCAGCACATCCCTACAGTATTGTGTCTAGTTTCACAGAATATACCATATGGCTGTGTAGTTTCCCAGCACATACCCTACAGTAGTGTATCTAGTTTCCCAGAATATACTCTATGGCTGCGTAGTTTCCCAGCACATCCCTACAGTTATGTATCTAGTTTCCCAGAATATACCCTATGGCTGTGTAGTTTCCCAGCACATACCCTACAGTAGTGTATCTAGTTTCCCAGAATATACTCTATGGCTGCGTAGTTTCCCAGCACATACCCTACAGTAGTGTATCTAGTTTCCCAGAATGTTTCCCAGCACATAACCTATAGCTGATTAGTTTCCCAGGTTATACTCTACAGTTTGCCCATATTTGCCCAGTTGCCAGTTTCGCTGCCAGAAGCGCCTTTGTGGTGGCCAGTGACGTAATGACAGACTGCGGGGCTTCCATCCTCAATTTGTATCAAGTTTCACTTGTGGTCAACAATTTCGCGTTGTTTGGTGGTATTATTTCTTCAAGTTTCGTCTTACACAAACAATTTTTTTGGGGACGAAACATTTGTATTTTTCCTGTTTTATTAGGGAATAATATTTACAAAATAAATCTCTGATGGTTTGTCGTTTCATTCATTTTGTGAACAGGAGCAACATAAATATATTAATTGTTTAAAACTTTGTGTTATCAATTTATGCATAATATAATTGAATTATAGCATAAATAACATTTTTTTTGCAGTTGTTGTAGTTATTTAACTTACTTAACTTAGTGAAATGATTTGTGTATACGAGAACATTTGAGGGTGGAAACGACTCTCATATTTGGTCTGGGCTCAATAATAACATTATGCGTCGAAATGTATTTTAAATAAAATACAGTACATATAGATATATGATTTTCTTATTGAGGTGAACGTGCAATATCTATAGTAGTCTTGAAAATCGACCATTGTGCTTGTGACTATTAGTAATTTTTCCTCTGAGGTACATTATTTTCCCCCATCGGCTCAAGAGTGTTTGTACAACTAGAGTGAGAGTGTGTGAGTGAATGCATCACTTTCCCTGTTATCTGTGGCCCTTTCACTGGCCTCGTCAAGTGTATCAGATAGTCCCTGTCACACAATGTAGCCTACAGTGTACTCTGTGTGTGGGGGACACTGCAGTGGCTAGCGGCCCCGGCCAGATCCACTCAGTTGAGTTTGAAATGAGGCGAGCTGCCCACTGAATGTTTAATACACTCTTCTCCTGTGATCGCCGTCGGATTGTTTCAAAGAACCTTCCTTGTAAGCCTTTCGCCTTTTAAACGAGCTCGTGTGTGGAAGTATTTATAGAATAGTAAATTAGTCGACGCTTTTCAGTCGCGTGGGGAAAAGCTATTTAAAATGTTCGAAGTTAATTTTGATTTGTCAAATATTTACTTTAGTGGTTTCAATCAGTTGCGCACAGTTTAGTAGATAGATTTTTTCCCTTAAATTTTCCGATGATTAAGTGCAAGGTACTGTATAAGGACCCTTTTTATTAAAAAGAATCCACCGTCAATGTAATTTTACATTTTAGCATCATAATATTTTGTGTGTGAGTATTTTATTCCATTGTTCCCAAATGCATTGATTTTTCAATACTAAAGTAAGGCTATATACCAACTTTCTATTTAAAAACAGTTGAATAAGCCACTCATATAGTTTGCTACAGTTTAAAATTATATTTCCTCCCTAAATTTGTGTTGCAATGATAGTTTATGTGACATGAGAGGTGCTATCCTTTACAATACCTGTTTTGACCTCACAATCTTTTTTCTTTGTTATGGATTTTGCCTTTTAGACAAAGATTAGTTATTAATGTGATTTAACTAGATCATTGTTATTCTAAGTTGGCTTAATTTTTAACACAGGAATAGAAATAGAAATAAGATCACCGTCGTGTCGGCCATTTTTCCTTGTATATAGTTTTGGTGTTAATTATGTTTATATTAGGAAAATCAGCAGTCGTTAGCTAAAAACGAGCTATAAATGACGGATCAGTTAAATCTGCTTTGTTTAGTCTGTATCGTTGGACGCTAAGCGCCTGCAATCTAGCTACGGCAATATGACTGCTGCCTACAGATGGTATCAGCATAGCACACGGCACCCAACCACACTTACACTTTACACAGCCTACGCCCTACACACACAACCCATGTCTGTATACAGAGTCTGCATGTAACACAGCATTAGCGAGTGGTTTTGATAATTTTAAATATTTAATTTTTATAACATTGGCCGTGTTGTTTGTAATATATTTCAAATTGATCTCAATTAACCCTTTTAAAATCGTAATTCATTATGTATATTTTTAATCTGTGCATTTGGAGGTACAAGTATTGCATAAAAAACATTTAGTATCCCAAAAATGTTTACATTTATTTTATAATTCAAAATAAATAAATTACCGAATATTTTGCTTCATTTTTAATGTCTTCTGATCATTTCATAACGAAATCACTGGTATCAATCAGCAGTAGTAGTATTACTCTTTTACTATTTAACTGGTAAATTTTATTCTTATTCTTTTTTCTCAAAAATATATATGCTATGGGAAAATACAAGCATTTTATTACATAGAAGATAAACATAATGTAACTTAACATAATCGTGTAATAAACGTTTATAAAGTGTCATTTGTTCCTCATAGCCAATCGTCTAAAATTGCATACATTGAAACTATGTAATGTCCATAGTAGTACTTAAACTCAAAACCACCCTGTGGACGGCATAAACCTCGATGTGGATACTATTGACCTGTATGGTTATAACCCTCGTATGCAGATATTTAAGATGTAGGCCTATCTGATAGAGGGTGTCTGGGTGTTTGTAGGTGATTACATAGTACCAAAGCTACTTTGAAGGGTAGGCTTTAGATAGAACTCCAATCACGACGCAATAATTAGTCTTGTGTAGTGCAGTGTACAAACCCCGAGCGTCTTTCATAAATGTCGTGGCATTTTGGTAAGTACTTAACAAATCTAATTCTTACAGCCATAGTAAAGCATTGTTTTTATTCTCTCTCCAAGCTAATGTAAAAATAAAATATTGTACATAATATTTCTTACGCGTTAAACAGTTAAGTATTACCCTTGATGGCGAGAATGACAAGGTTGGATTTCTACATATAATTGTGTAACAATATTTGTGATGATACATGTCCACGCTGGGGAAGGCAGAGTTACGGTCCATGACCCCTGACTTGGACCATTACAGAGCCAATCCAAGCACAGAGGCTTCTCTAGTTCTACGAAATAACAAACGTAATCATTTTAAGACCAGGAGCGTCTATAATGAGTAGAGACGAATCGACAATCCCAGCTTCCCCTCGCCTAGTAGCTGCTGGAGCATTGTTGTTTGGCCTTGAGGCGACTCAGTACATTGGACATGGTGCTCCAGTAGTACCACCACACACCGGTGATACCAGTCACTACTTAACCTATAATATTAGTGCAGTTCTCACATTTATCTCGAGCTATTGCTTTCTGGAGACGTGTGTATAATATAAAAGTTCAATGTTTAGAACTATATCTGAACATACGATTTTATACTGCATAGCTTCCCAGACAATATGTTAAAATACTTGGGATAATTGACACACTGCCGAAGAAACCTAGTAAATGAATACACTTAACTTTTATTAAAAATATTAGCTTTAGTGCAACTAAAATTTCCCCCTGATTGTGGTAAATGAGTAGAATCTTTGACTTAACACCTCTTATTATTATAGGTCTTACAACATTTTAAATGAATTCCCCTATGTTTGTCAGTATAAAAATATATTGTTATGGAATTCAGTGTAATTTATTTCTAAACCATAAACATCATAACTATTTAAACTAACTAGTAAGATCGTTATTAAAATATAATCTTAATTTTGTTATATAAAGTGACATAAAATATCACGAACGGTTAAACTGAACGGTATTGATTAAACAACTTGTTTAACGTTAAATCTAACTAACAAAATAATTACATGGTGATATTTAATTGTTCATTCATGCCAAGACTTGTCTCGCAACTCAGTATGGTAGACTCGGTTTGCGTGGTCTGCAGTGGTGTCCTCTGTACCTCCACTTGTCACCTAATTGTCTATTGTTCCGTCAGATAATGTCGCCTCGTAGTATAAAAATATACTCAATTAAGTATAAAATATACTCAAAATATACACAATTAACATCATCCGTTGCATTGATGTGTTCATGACAAAAAAAGCCTAATTACAAATGCATAATGAAATGTTTATGTCGTACGATCATGAAAGTAACAGATCTGTTTCGTATTCGGTGAAACAGTTCTCATTTACCTTGTTTAAAACAAGAACCTTCATTTTATTTATTGACAGTACTTATTTTTGAAATTATTTCTTTCTTTGAAAGGTTTGTGTGTTAGATTTGAGTCGTTCGGGAATTGTCTATATACACAAAATAAACCGACGAAGATGGATGTGATGACTAATATCACCAAACTATTGGTGTAGGCCTAACTATTGAATAATATTTTTTTTCTCCTGGGTGATCAAATAATCCTTATGGTCTCAGCTGCTCTTGATCAATGGATTTTCAATGTAAGGTCGAGGCTCCGTTGACTACTGGACTTACTTGTTACAAGGATAGACAAGGAAACTCTTTCAGGTCAACCTCAAATTCTCTCTAAATCTATCATTTGATTCTTTCACCCTCCGCCCATCTACCGAGTGTTCTACACTGTTTATGCAGACATCCTCTGGCAGGAAGTGATCGAGTTACAAGGACCGCCCTCGCCCCCGCCCCTACCTCTACCCCTACCATCAGCGGGTCTGATGTCGCTCTTATCCGATGATCCAATTGATGGACCACAAGCCTCTTTGTTTAGTGTTTCACCCCTTCTTCTACCTCCACAGCTAGCAATGTGCTGTGCGTGACGTAATGCCGTCGTTCCTGTTAAATCGTTTAAACGATTTATGGTTCGAATTAAACATTCTTTAAGGTAAACAATACTCCATCTGTGAGAATGGTGCATTTACGATGCACATATTTGAATAATCAATTCAAATTTCGTTACTTTTTAATTGTTGCAAGACAATTGTATGCACCAAAATAATTAATTTTCATTATTAAACATTTTGAACCCTTATTACAATAGTTACTATCAAACTGCTGTACAAATAATGTTTGTGTAGTTTTCGTCCCTCCATAAAGTAGGTAGGCCTACTTTTTATTTAAAATATTCATATTCAAATTCCTGTGAAACAATATATGGCTTGCAATTAAATTAACACATCTTTTTAGACGCAATCAAACGGTTTAGTACCCTTCCATAACGTATGTTATATTCTATTCATACGTTGTATCAAAAACTATTCAGACAACAAGTATCTTTCAGATGTTAACTTTCAATTAAATAACTTCTAGATCACCATTTTACGTGTTATTGAATTTACAGAAAGCAAATAAAAATACATCTAAAACACTTGAAATATATATTTACACTTACACTCATAACCCACCCAATATGCAAATGACAAGAACCCGATGGCGTTCCTACTTCACCAACGTAGAAGAAATAACAGAAGAAACACCAGATAATAATCAATTGTCCTACATTTACAATACCAATTTCCACCATCTTGAGCGAAGCCTGAACTCTTGACTTGATGAATTTAATTTCTTCCTATTGATTGTTGCGGCTCGGTGATCAGTTTAGCCACGATAGCTGTAATTGTTTAGCTCTCAATAAAGCAATCAGCTGTTATCATTGTTGATCAGCTGATGCCGTACCACTTGACTGTTTCTCCCAGGACATTAATTACCCAGGTTCAGCAACATGCAGTTATCTTGTTAAGACATCCTCTCTTTAACTGATCAATTGGATTGACGGTCCCAGATGTTCTAATTGAGATCAGACCAAGTTTGACCGGACACGTGTTTGTATCATGTCCGCTGTCCGTAATTATTTAACTTGAGCTCACCCACCTCCGTAACCTTCTAAACGTTCGGTAATAGCTTGACTCTCATGCATTATACATTTTGAAATATTCATGGAGTAGTGTCCAACAAGAAAAATATAAATTTAATTACTTCAGAGATTTTATACTTAATCATTCGGGAAACTACATTGATTGTTTTTTTTCTTTTATGTTTTAGTTTTAGTCGAGGTAGGCATATTTTCATGTCCACCATTGTAAGAATTTTATTCGTGTCCGCTTAATCTGTCAGTTATCATTTAGAAGCATTTTCGAAGAAAAGTCACCCCCTTCAGAACAATATATTGTGTTATAAGTAGACTAGTTACCTTTAGAGAAATTGTTGGCTAAGCTGATAAAACTAAATAGTTCAGAGTCTTCCATAAAGTATAATATGTTTTGTCCAAGTCTTTTGGTTTACAATATTTAAGGCCCGTACACACCGGCGCGGGAACGGGAGCGGGAGCGGTAACGGTTCAGTTCCTGGAATTTTAGATGCGATTTTTGCGCGGGAAGATCGTGGCGGGAACTCGTGCTTCCACACAGGTGCGGCTACCAGACGGGAAGCGGGAGCCAGTACACCGCAGTGAGTGGCCTTGCCAAGGTGTGTAGTCCAGTGATTCGAGTCAAGTTTTGTGAAATATTGTAATTAGTTTTTATTTTATTTACTTACCATGTCATCGTCTGATGAAGAAGAAGCCCTACTTTTGCTTGCTGTATTAGAAGACGCACAGGCGAAAAAACTTTGGGTGCATGACATAAATAAAGGAAGGCTAGCATTTGGAGAGTACCACACTCTCATGCCCCAATTGAGAAATGATGCTAAAAGGTTCTACATCTATTTTAGAATGACTCAAGAATGTTTTGATGAATTACTCAGTTTGATTGTTGACCTTATTGAAAAAGACAATTTGTATAAATTCAATCTTTAAATTGAGTATAAACATGGGTTTATAAGGGTGAAATTCAATAAACTACAGAACACATAGGCCTACATGCAGCACCCATTAAAACATCGACTACTATTGTACTTACCAGATGTATTTAGTGTCTTCCCAATGTCCTCCCAAATCTTGTCCTTCTTCCTAATATTCTTGTAGTCTTTGTGATTGAGGTCATACAACACAGGATACGTATATACAACTTCAAGCAAATGTTCAGTTATGCACGACATGGTGTTGTTGTTGTTGTTGTACCACACAGCAGGCAGGTGGAAACCGATTAGTTCAGTTTCTTTCCGCAATAATACTGGCGCGGGAAGCGCTGCAAACGCTGCATGCTGCGGGAAGCGCGGGAAACCGTAGTGTTCCCGTTCCCGCCTCGTGCCCGCTTCCCGCAGACCGCGCCGGTGTGATTGGTTTCATATCCCGCAATGGTACACGCTGCCCGCGCGGGAAATTCTTGGAATTAAAATCGTTCCCGCTCCCGTTCCCGCGCCGGTGTGTACGGGCCTATACCCAAAATAACTTGAATGAGTGCCATAATAATTATCAAAAATATAATAATTTTATAACGAACTGAAATTTGATATAATCAACAAAATTTTTTACTGTCATTGTGAAATTCGTCTTTAAAATTATGTATTGGATTAAGACTACTAAACTTTACTAAAACTGGTGTTTCAGTAGGGCAATATTGATTCCAGTGTGGGCAGATGACTTAAATGCATGGGATGAGTCCGCCTGGTGAGTATGCTGCGATTGTCATCTGTTTGCAGTACAGAGGATTATCTATACCTATTTTATTGTTCAGTAAAATGTAGTTCCTTTGTCTTTGCTACCATGAATTTCCAGGGATTTCCTCACTGGCACTTTATTCAGTACCGGAGTAGAATAAAATGCAATAGTTTATTACATACAAGTATTTTAATATTGTTTTTTAAAATAAAATCCCTAAAAGACTAATTTTACCAAATCCAACAACATTGTTACACTGCTGAATAGATATTTAAAATTAACCTTACTAATAATGTAAAATATAGTTAACCAAATATTTATAACATTTAATAAGTCGATAAGTAAAACTGATTTCCAAATCATAAACCTAGATTACATAGATTTTTTTACAATAAGAAATGTTGAAGAAATATCCTTATTGGCATTGTGTTAGTTATTGAATTTACTCTGTGGAAGTCAAACAGTTTCCTGATGTTATTAAGCCTCAGAGTTGCCGTTCTGCCCACTCAGGAAACAGCTGTCAGAATCCTATTTTCCTCTGCCGCATCGGAAGACCATTTTCCGCTTACAATCAATTATTGTCGTCCGGCCTCAGTTCGCGCTCTGGTTCGTCGTCCTCACATTTCTTGTGTCCCACAATTACCTCTGTAAACATCCGCTGCGATTGCCAGATCTCACGGAGTTGTTAAAACACCGTTTACATTTATTTATGTCACCTTTTCCGTTAAAACTTCAGTTGGGAATTGTTATACAGGCCTACAAACTACATATCAACTTGTATATGCTATACAGGATTTATATAATTCTATATTTTTACATGGGCTATAATAATTATGTAGTCGTATGAAATTAACTGAAAATGTGTTAATTAGGCTATGTTTTATTCTATTACGACGAGAAAGACAGATAGTGCTTAAATTTCCCAGTTTCGTGAATAGTGAATCCGTAGTAATTTAAAACAAATCGGTAGTCTACAATTCTTGATGAAAGGTTGTTTGTCTTCCGTCCTCTCTACTTCACGCAACATTCAATCAGAAACATTTTAATTGAACGCTCAAATCGCTGTCATTTCTTGTTAGTTATAATGAAATCATCATATAGTACTAAGTGACATCTAATAATAAAACAGAACCCAATTATTATGTACATATTTTTAATGTAGGCAAACACTTTTTTCCGTTACGTTTTGTTCAGCTCACAGCAAAGCAAAAGAGTAGTAAAGATATCCAACAACAATTGTTAGTGTTATATTTCCTGGGTTTTTTACCCAGGTTTCAATAAAATATTGAATATTGTGTTTTTAAATATTGCTTGTTATTCTGAGAGAGATGGAATTGGTAGAATCAAATGACATTTTGCACTTGAGTTGAGATGGAATCAGTTTACATTCTCGTCTCCGTGCCTCACGCCGCCGCGGGGAGCGCTGTGATCGCGTCATCCAGCCGAAAAATTAATCGTAATATCCCTGGGCGATGTCAAGATAGAATTAATACCGCGTTATATGACTCAAATGAGTATCACAAGTAGCTCTGCTACGATATGACTTTACGATAACAAATGTTTTACTATGACACAGTGATGTTTGCAATACTATTGTAGTGTAGTGGGATTTTCTTTTGATTTATAGTTTTGACAGGTATCGTGTGATTTATAGCAATATTATGTTTTCAGCACAGGCTTACGTGCACGATTAGGCTACAATGATTTATAAGTTTAACTTATTTACCTCAACATACTTTTTTGTTGCCTATATCTACAAACCGTGCTGACGTTGAGCTCAGTTTTAAACTGTAATGCACTGAAGAATCTGTAATTTCTTTTAGTCTAATTTATAGAGTTTAATAAGGTTCTGAATTAACATGTGTATTCGCGAAATAATTACGTATATGTAAAATCTTTATTTACAATAGGGAAGTCATGCTGTATTGTCATTATTTGTTTACTCTGAGAGACAATATACAAATGTAGGCTATATTTCCCAGATCAGGAAGGTCCCAGCAGGTCTCTCTCATATGATATTGTAAAGTCAGAGGATACGTTGGTGACAGGGCGTACGGGGAGAAATGTCTGCCATATCGACAACACATGATCACATATTTTTCGGCCTGGCTTTTCTCCAATTACAGATCTGATTTCTTGTATCGCATTGCATTGTCTTTGGCTCCGTTTTCTCTCTTTCCAGAATATTTTTTCAAAATCCAAACCCGTTTGTCCAGGTAAATGACCGACAATTTTGTTTTGTATAATTTGCCTGATACAAGATTTGCTTTAGTTGAATATAAATTTTTCGTGACATTCAATACAATAATTATTCAATAATTACTAATTGATTTTACATAATATTATTTATTTCATGTTAATGAGTTTACTGAACCATTCCATGTTGAACGTTGTCAGTCAGTCGATCAGCTAGACTCAGTGGTAAGGTGCTTGGTACTTGCCTGGCTTCTGGCTAGAATGGGGCGGTTTATTGTACAATCTTCAGTTTCATCAGGGTTGCCACCGGCCATGCATGAATTCCTTGACCATGAAAAAATTTATGAACTATGCTTGAATTTCTCTATCGCACCATGAATTTTCAAAATCATAAATAATAACTTAACCAATATACCACTGAATTTGCCATATACAAATATTTTATATATTTTAAAACAGTACGAACATAACAAACACGAAGATAATAGGCCTACTGTCTGGAGATGAAGTTCCACGATCAGAAACAATTGCTTAGTTCATTTTAAGTCTTTGGAGGTGAGATGCTGATGTCATCTGAGTCTTTCTGAGGACTGAATGTGGTTCAAAAAATCAATTTTAAAAAATCATATTTTAGTACATTAATAATACCAACCAGAATAATACAGGATTTTTCATGTGGAAGGATAGAATAGGATTTCCTAGGCCGGGTGAGCGGAGTCTTTGTTTTATTCATTGGAAAGACTGAATTAGACTTAATATATATTTTTTAATTCTTCTCCAATATTTGAAACTGCTCGACCTGTTATTTATTTTTTATTTTATTTTTATTGTATATAGCTTATATCTATAAATCACTCTAAAATAGTACCGTAGTATTTTATGTATGAAAAGTTGTTTGATAATAACAAACAAAGAAACTGCCTCTTAAATGTACATTTCTGATATCAGCAAAACTTATATTTGTGTTGTGATTATAGGAGCGCACGACCATTTTTTTAACTACCAATAAAAACCATGAATTCTGTATGAATTTTTCTCATCTCTCTACGGTGGCAACCCTGTTTATATTCTGTCACAGTTGTGCTCCTAAAACTAAATCATTAGCCAAATCAACTGACGAATGGAATTGAGTTGTTTTAACTGGTAACTTTAATTTAATAAAAAAATCTGCTAACTTGATTTTTTAAATATTGCCTATGCTATTGTGCTCTAGTTTACTCTTATGGTTTGATTGATAACTGTGACTGTGATTATTGAATCCTCTACAACTCATGTCCTGTGTGTCCCCAGGTTATCCCCAGCCTCAGTACAGGTGGCTCAAGGATGGTGTGGAGTTGGGAGACTTCAGCACAGAACACTTCTACAGGATACACAACACCAGTGACTGTGATTATTGAATCCCCTACAACTCATGTCCTGTGTGTCCCCAGGTTATCCCCAGCCTCAGTATAGGTGGCTCAAGGATGGTGTGGAGTTGTTAGACTTCAGCACAGAACACTTCTACAGGATACACAACACCAGTGACTGTGATTATTGAATCCCCTACAACTCATGTCCTGTGTGTCCCCAGGTTATCCCCAGCCTCAGTACAGGTGGCTCAAGGATGGTGTGGAGTTGGGAGACTTCAGCACAGAACACTTCTACAGGATACACAACACCAGTGACTGTGATTATTGAATCCCCTACAACTCATGGCCTGTGTGTCCCCAGGTTATCCCCAGCCTCAGTATAGGTGGTTCAAGGATGCTGTGGAGTTGGGAGACTTCAGCACAGAACACTTCTACAGGATACACAACACCAGTGACTGTGATTATTGAATCCCCTACAACTCATGTCCTGTATGTCCCCAGGTTATCCCCAGCCTCAGTACAGGTGGCTCAAGGATGGTGTGGAGTTGGGAGACTTCAGCACAGAACACTTCTACAGGATACACAACACCAGTGACTGTGATTATTGAATCCCCTACAACTCATGTCCTGTGTGTCCCCAGGTTATCCCCAGCCTCAGTACAGGTGGCTCAAGGATGGTGTGGAGTTGGGAGACTTCAGCACAGAACACTTATACAGGATACACAACACCAGTGACTGTGATTATTGAATCCCCTACAACTCATGTCCTGTATGTCCCCAGGTTATCCCCAGCCTAAGTACAGGTGGCTCAAGGGTGATGTGGAGTTGGGAGACTTCAGCACAGAACACTTCTACAGGATACACAACACCAGTGACTGTGATTATTGAATCCCCTACAACTCATGTCCTGTGTGTCCCCAGGTTATTCTCTGCCTCAGTACAGGTGGCTCAAGGATGGTGTGGAGTTGGGAGACTTCAGCATAGAACACTTCTACAGGATACACAACACCAGTGACTGTGATTATTGAATCCCCTACAACTCATGTCCTGTATGTCCCCAGGTTATCCCCAGCCTAAGTACAGGTGGCTCAAGGGTGATGTGGAGTTGGGAGACTTCAGCACAGAACACTTCTACAGGATACACAACACCAGTGACTGTGATTATTGAATCCCCTACAACTCATGTCCTGTATGTCCCCAGGTTATCCCCAGCCTCAGTACAGGTGGCTCAAGGGTGATGTGGAGTTGGGAGACTTCAGCACAGAACACTTCTACAGGATACACAACACCAGTGACTGTGATTATTGAATCCCCTACAACTCATGTCCTGTATGTCCCCAGGTTATCCCCAGCCTAAGTACAGGTGGCTCAAGGGTGATGTGGAGTTGGGAGACTTCAGCACAGAACACTTCTACAGGATACACAACACCAGTGACTGTGATTATTGAATCCCCTACAACTCATGTCCTGTGTGTCCCCAGGTTATCCCCAGCCTCAGTACAGGTGGCTCAAGGATGGTGTGGAGTTGGGAGACTTCAGCACAGAACACTTCTACAGGATACACAACACCAGTGACTGTGATTATTGAATCCCCTACAACTCATGTCCTGTGTGTCCCCAGGTTATCCCCAGCCTCAGTACAGGTGGCTCAAGGATGGTGTTGAGTTGGGAGACTTCAGCACAGAACACTTCTACAGGATACACAACACCAGTGACTGTGATTATTGAATCCCCTACAACTCATGTCCTGTATGTCCCCAGGTTATCCCCAGCCTCAGTACAGGTGGCTCAAGGATGGTGTGGAGTTGGGAGACTTCAGCACAGAACACTTCTACAGGATACACAACACCAGTGACTGTGATTATTGAATCCCCTACAACTCATGTCCTGTGTGTCCCCAGGTTATCCCCAGCCTCAGTATAGGTGGCTCAAGGATGGTGTGGAGTTGGGAGACTTCAGCACAGAACACTTCTACAGGATACACAACACCAGGAGAGAAGACGGAGGCAGATACCAGTGTGTGGCCAAGAATGACGTCGGCTCAATACTCAGCAAACCGATTGACGTCACTGTCGCATGTAAGTACCATCTGTAGTCTGCTTAGTGGTTCACATATGTGTTTACTAGTATAGGTTGGCCGGTCACTAAGTACAACAATTAAGGAACAGGTAATATAGGTCAAAGTCAAAAGAAACTCAAAAATAACTTTTTTTTAAAAAATGTCTTGTTATCGAGATAAGTATTCCTCAAATACTAAATTGGCCGCCATATCAAAATGATTATTTTTATGCAACAAGTTTATTGCATACCTTCAATTCCATACCAAGTTCCTTAATATACCTTCATTCGTTTTAGAAAAATAAATATTTAGTTTAATAAAATTACAGGTACCTTGGTAACTTAATGTTTTGTAAATGAATGTAATTCCTGTTTAACTTTTTACGTATTCCTGAAGTTTATGTGCGCACTGAGACAGACAAGTTTAGTTCATCCACAACACTACTTAGACACAGATTATTTAATAATTAATTGTTTGACACAGAATATGCAATTGTTTTTTATGTTTAATACTTGTAAACAGTAGTTAAGATGAAAAATTATTTCGTAAAGGCCTGTAGTTTTTTTAAATTCTATATTATTGACAGGAAATTTCATGACTGACAAGTTAACATCCTATTTTGATTGAATCATGTCTAATGATATATTTACTCTTAAAATGCATTCAGATTATACTAAAGGTGGTGTGTCAATCAGTTTCGGACACAACATAGCATACATCATCAGACAGAGTCTGTTAATAGATCAAAACTGATGATTGCAGTGTCCAATAAAAATCAATCATCACCAGACAGAGTCTATTAATAGATGAAATCTTATGTTTTTAGTGTCAAATTAAAATCAATCATCATCATCAGACAGAGTTTGTTAAAAGATGAAATCTTATGATTGCAGCGTCCAATGAAAATCAATCATCATTTGCCATCTGTGTACTCGAACTGCTGTCTTTCATATTGAGTTCAGTAAGAGTGTAATATTGAGACAGTAAAATTCATTCAATTAAATACATTTAATGTATTTTAAATTCATATCCTCATTAATTTGAATATTAAGGCATGCAAATTAAAAAAATGTATAACGTTAAACCCAACAAACACATTACATTATGCTATTGTATATTAACAATAACTTGTTCTGGGTTATTGACAGTTTTTTTTCAGTCTCGGCATGCAATATAAGTTTAACTAATAGTAATGAGAATCCAGTAATTGATATAAACACAGTTAATTACTTCTCATCCAAACACTGTCATTATTTAGTAATTTAATATCATTGTATTCATATTGAAATTTGTTCACCGTATATTGCGGCTATATATGCATATTTTTACATCTCTACACACGTAATAGGATGGTTTTAAACAGTTTAATGTGACTTTTGAAATGGATATTGTTAAAGGGGAAATAATTGTAACAAAGCTTGTGGAAATGAGAATAAAGCCATTATTCAAAATGACATTGTGGCTTCATTTATTCGGTTGATTAATGAGAGCTCGATTAAAAATAACATTGTTGACCAATATCCAGCCTGTTATTATTGTTTTTTTTTCTAATAATATGAAACCTTGAAAAGCTAAAGCCGCTTGGAAAGGAATAATGTTTTTAAAAAGCACAGTTTTCTTGACTTAAAATTCTAAAATGTAATTTTAGGTATTATTATTAGGACGAAAGGTAATAAGACTCAAGGTAATTTTAAAAAGCCTAAACGATTCTGTTTGATTTGACATTTTGATCATTTCAATTTATGACATTTTAAAATTGACTCTGTGAAAAAATCATAAATAGTACAATAGTTTATTACACAATATGTAGCAATTTAAAAGTCATACCTATATAAATACCGAGTGGCTCCTAACAAACTTTGACCTGAACAGGTTCTACTTACAACATATATTATTATTTATGAAGATAGGAACAGAAGTTTCCAAATCTCCGAGGCCTTGGTGTGATGGCCAAAGACAGATCAGACAGTGGCAAGTAGACAACTGCTACAGCTGGAAAGAGTTGCATGTTTTGGGGTTTGTGGGACCATGAAATGTTGCTCCTTACCAATTCTTTAAGCAATCCTCGTTATGCTTCCACTGGGCCAGGAAGTTAGTTAGGAAATGTGCTACCATGACAGCCCTTAACATGGGAAGCAGAGGCAATCCAAAGCCTTAGGTAGGGTCTGTACTAAGTGATTACCCGAGCATGGATACAGAACTAACAGTCCCAGATCTTAAGACCAAAGAATATAACTTAGGGGTTCCCTATCATGTTGCTTTAGATTACAGGAGTGGCTGACAAAAAGAGGAGCTCAAGATGGGCAGGTTATGCCAAAGACAGAGAAGTTGAAAGCAAACTATTCATAACAATTATTTATAATTGTAAAATTAGCCCTTGGAAGCCCAGCAATGGTTTTTCAGTCAGAGGTCTGAAGAAAAGAAAAATACTGATCCTCTAAAATAGCCAAGCCCCTACCAAGCAGCTGGAGTCATGTGTAACAAAGACACACACAGTAAAGGGATGCAAAGACACTCAATGCTCTTTAGCAATACTAAACAAAGTAAAGATTGCTTGGATTCTGGGGCAGCCAGTAAGATCTACTTACAGGACCAGAACCCTACTGCGGTGCCTTCATTTGCATTGGAGAATCCAAAGTATGGATCTCGGAAAAGGTCAGGAATGTTCTGGCTGGAGGACCAATCCGGGTCTAAGGATCTAAAAAACTAGAAAGGAATGGAAAAATGATAGACCCCTCAGAAAGGAACAGAAAGGCATACTGAGCCTTAAGAAGGGGCATATTATACTGCTAGTATGGGCTGCTAATTGAGCATCACCCAATAAGGAAAAACCTATGAATTATTGAGTAACACAGACAGACCAATGTAGATTCTGAGAAAATTAGTCAAAATCCTCCAAAGACTAGTGTCTGAAATGTCCGGCCCTGGCTCAAAAAAAGTTAATCTCTTTAGGAAGACGGCCTGAAATGAGATCAAAAGGTAAAAAGTAGTTAGGGATAGAATTATATTATTTAGTTCTAATTTAATTAGTATCTAATAATTTAGTTTAACCAAATTAGTTATACCATAAACCCATAGAATAAATATGGTATAGACCGACAGCAGTGCTGCGGTTAGCATATGTTCCGGTGTCCACCCTAGGAGTGCAGTGTAGTTACAGCGCATACCACTGCAGGGTCTGCTGGTAGCATACGGCTCCTCGCACAACTAGTGGCACATCTCGAAACCTTACTTTGACAGTCTATATTTATTCTATTTGTCTACATGGTTAAACCAAAAACTTTTAATATGGATAAACCCATATCTATTTTAGTCTTGGCAGAGGCACTTAATTCGATAGGCAATCAGTCAGTGGTAGAGAGGATCCTACTATTCGATATCCTTTGATTTATCTTGTGCTTGAGAAACACAGTTGCGCTGTCTCCAGTTTGATTGTTATGTGTGTCTACAGATATGGGAGTGTTTGAAGACCAGAGTGAGCGCACTGTCTCTGTGTCATGGGGAGAAGCTGCAGTGCTGGAGCTGCCTCAGATCACCAGCCACCCTCAGCCCCTGGTTATCTGGCAAGCAGACGACGGGTCTCAGCTGTACGGCCGAAAATATGCAGTCACTCATCAACATCAGCTGGTCGTCCTGTCAGTCACTGACAATGATCAGAAGGCATACAGGTAAACAACTGAAAAATAATAATAAAACAATTTATGAAGTTAGGGTAACTATAGTTTATATATTTGAAAGAAAATATATATCATATACCATTTGTATGAAAAAATGTAATTATTCTTGTGATATTGACTTAAAAAACATTAATATACTAGTTTTCTAAAACTGGTAATTACGTTTTTATGTCTTTTAGATGTAGTGGGACAAATAAACTTTTGTTTTGGATATTTTTTACTAATGGTGCTTAAAACTACTACTTAATACAAATATATACACATTTTGGATGTACAATAACGTCTTCAGCTACAAACAATACATCATTTGAATGAGTTTATCAGGTCTTTTGTTAAAATAGTGAATAAAGATAAGCATTCGACCTAATGTTATGTATTAAGGTACCAGCATAAAGTAAACAGAATGCCAAGAGTGAGATATGAGATTAAGTTATTCAATCTAATTTAAAAGTATAACCCAATTTACCCGTCTTTTATGGAAGGTAGTTGTTTTGTTTTGCATTCCATTTATCACAGTAAGGAGTATTTCCATTTAAACAAACTTGTTTACTGTACTTTTTCTTACTAATTATTCAAGCACTTTGCAAACATTTTCATTCTAAACAGAATAAAGCTAGCATTGATTTATTTTAAGAAAAGGTCTCAACTTTTAACAATAATTTTGACTTCCATTGGTTGCAGTTTTTCTGTTGACAAAAGTTGTAATTAGAAAGATATGAATTGAAATCTATTCTGTTTTCTATCTATCCTGATTGCTTTTTTACCTAATATCCAGACTGTTCCTACTCTAGTAATTTTTACGGTTTGCATATAATTCAGCTTCGATGTTCAATAAGATGTACAGACAACAATATAAATATATACTTCAGAGGTAAATTCATACTGTGGGTGTTGAAAGATTTATAACTTTGTAGTTTTGCTCCAATTTGAGATGAAACAGACTACTGTCTAGTGTTTATCCATTAAAATGATTTGCTTTAGTTATACTAGTGAATTATTTCATCAAAATTATTATGATTTTTTTAAAATCTTTTACAAATTTGTTTTGTTTTGTTTCTAGTTGTTGTCTATGACCTGCTTAGCTGAGATGCGTCATTTTTCTATACCTCACCTGTGTTGTGGTTTAGCTAGTATTGACACACCAGTTATGTTTCAGAGCTCGCGCCACCAACACTCAGCTAGGCAAGGAGGAGAACAGTGCCTATGTCCGACTGGTGGTCCGGGGTGGAGACCCGGGAGGGGAGATTGCTCCAGAGATCATTGTCAGCCCTCGGGACTCCCACATCCTCAAGGACACCCTAGCCACAGAACTGCAATGTATAGTTAATGCGAGGTGAGTATAGTCATCTACAGTTCTTGTCATTAATTTTAATTTTTTCTTGAATAAATAACTAGTCTTAATTTGTTTTAATGAACAACTTTCCAAAGAATTTGAAAATTAAAATTATTCCTTAAAGATTATCCTCCCTTTGTTACAGAATGACTCATTTGTTTTTGGCCACCAATTAATAATGCTAATTTATAATAAATTTTCATTGTAACAGGGCCATTCCCTTACTAATAGCCATAGTCATACATAGGCTATGTACAATCATATAGCAAAGAGTATATGAACAATTGGTTTTCCTAGAAATTGGATGTCAAAGCTATATTTTGATGCACATATTTTAGATTATATTTAGTTTTCTCCTGATATAATAATCTGTAATGTGTAAAGGTAAAAACATTTGAGTGTTTAATCATTCCATCCGATGGGTCATCAATAATTAAGTACTACTTAAAAATATATTAATTTTACACTAACTTCATGATTTAGATATTTTTTAAAATCCCATTATAGTATGTCAGATTTAACTTGACCATTGTTTCCCTGCCAGGCCCCTGCATGAGCTGGAGACTCTATGGCTGAAGGATGGTATCCCGGTGGAGAACACTGGTATAAATCACAACCTGAACGACCCGTGGAACCGCACACTGAGTTTAGTGTCTGCCAACCTCACACACACAGGCAGATACACCTGTCAAGCGAGGCTACGTAGCGGAGGCTTCCCTGCAGTTGAGGCTACGGCTCAGGTCACTGTGCTGGGTGAGTCAGGCTAACCATGGTAACAGAAACAATCCCCTCCAACTCTCTTGATCTCTTGCTTATATAGCTCAGCTGCTCCTATTCTCTCCAGATCGAGAAACACTTGGCCCCACCATTACTGCCCTGACCTTCCCCTTGGTTAATTGTCCTCCTTCAGAATTTCTTTATTGTTTAAGACTTGTGTAATTCCTGTTTCCCTGAAATTGCACAGCTCCTCTAAATCTACGATTATGGATGTTATGTTTCCTAATCATACATTCATAGATGAACATATTGTAACCTGATGTCTAATGTAGTTTGTGTATATTGTGTGGGGTTTGTTGTACAGAGGCTCCATCGTTTGTATCCAACCTGAGGCCTGAGACACTGGGAGAGTACGGCAACACTGTGAAGCTACCTTGTGAGGCCAATGGGGAGCCAGCACCTTCTATACAGTGGCTACACAACGCCATAGACGTCATGAGCTCCACCCACAGAGACAGGTAATGAGACCAAGGCAGTGGTCCAGTTCTATTCGTTGAATTCATAACAATTCAATTGTTGGCTTTATGTTTATTCACCACCATTTAAACATTACCATTGACTTGAGCTGGCCCTCTCCCTTCACTAAAATTAAAGGGAATTGGTTTTGTTCCAATTACAATTTGCAATGTAATTCAATGGCATTTTACCCACATAGACTTGCTGCAGCCATTTTTTTTCTTTCTTTTAGAACATAAGTAGTTGGATGAGCTACAGATTAAAATTCCATTTCTTCCCATTGTTTTTTGTCACTATGATTTGGAAGTTTATGTATCATAAAACATGCTGTTGGATATAGTATTCAAACATTTGATTTAAATAATCTATGGTTTATATTTTGTATTGTCTTTTCCAGCTGCTATGAAAACATGAACTTTAATAATTTTAACACATATGATTTTTGAGATGAATTGTTATGTTGTGATTACAGAAATATTGTTTGGTAGCATTTTACTATGATTGAGTAACTTTTCTTTTGTGAATAATTAAATTATTTTCTGCTCATTATCGAGTCTATTTCTCTTTCCATTTTTGACTTTTAACATTTGGCGACCGTGACAGGACAGTATGAGTTCTTAAACAGATAGTCAACTATTGAGATAATGGAAAGAAATAGGAAACTAAGAAAAACCTTCAGAACAGCATTTACCAGAATTTATAATGGAATAAATGAGGAGCTATGCAAAGATGAGCAAGACCTACACAATATGCAGGGTAAATTGAGCTCTCTAGAAGGTAAGATAAAAGAACTAAAAACTTTGGACAGGGAAATTTTAGATTTCTTGCTTGATTCTGAAGCAGATGAAGAGTTAAATGAAGAAGTTAGGCTAGCAGATGAATATGTAGAGAAGTTTAATCGAATTAGTTTAGCTGTACAGAGTAGATTGATTAGGGCTAGGTCTACTTCACCTGAGTCCAATGGGTCTGTAATGAGTAAATCTACTGCTGTTAGGACTAAGCTGAGGCTACCTACTATTGAATTCACAAAGTTTAGCGGGAATTTGAAGGATTGGCTACCTTTTTGGGCACAATTCAAAAGAATAGATGATGACGAGAATATTGACGATATTGATAAATATCATTATCTTGTGCAGGCTACTTTAGCTAATTCTAGGGCTCGTCAGCTGGTCGAAAGCTATCCTGCTACCGCTGAGAACTATTCAAAAGCTTTGCAAAGTCTTAAGAGTCGATTTGGTAGAGATGACCTTCTCATAGAAGTGTATATTAGAGAGCTTTTGAAGTTAGTGCTGAGTAATTTAAACAGTAAGGTAGAAGTTTCTTGCATTTACGATAAACTGGAAACCCAACTAAGAGCATTGGATACATTAGGAGTAACAACTGACAAATGTTCTGCTATGTTATATCCTCTTATAGAGTCTTGTTTGCCTGAAGAATTGTTGAGAGCTTGGCAGCGTCACTCCGGCTATGAAGTTGATACTGAACTTAAGGATAGACTTGATGGTTTGATGAAGTTTCTGCAAAAGGAGGTTGCTAACGAGGAAAGGATTACTCTAGCCGCATCTGGTTTTGAAAATAGGAAGCGACCTAACCTACAGCCTAAAGTAAGTAAATCTACTGTATTTCGACCTAAGCTTAGTTACGCCAGACATACTGAAATGATGCCGACAGCTGCTGGTTTAGTTAACCCAACGAAGTCTGATAAGTTAAATACTAAAGAAATTAAATGTATGTTTTGTGTTTCTAACCACTTAGCTGAAAACTGTAAAGACAGTAAATTGACAGTAGATGAGAAGGTGAAAATCGTTGGAAAAAATGGTTGTTGTTTTACTTGCTTGAAGTATGGTCATAGGAGTGCGCAATGTAAAGTTAGAGTAAAATGTCCCATCTGTGGAAAGAGGCACACCGCTGTTATGTGTAGGGCATCTGCTGCAGAAGGAAGTTCATTGAGTGAACAACCAGGCAAAGAAAGTTCTCTAGCAAACAATGTTCACACAGAAGTGTTTTTACAAACCTTTTTAGTAAAAATTAGAAACCAAAATCGAGAGCGAACAGCACGTGCTTTAATAGATACGGAATCACAACGATCTTATATTTTGAAAACTACAGCAAAGGAATTTGGCTACGACATAGTCAGAAAGGAGAAGCTAGCTCATGCTTTATTTGGTGGTACTAGTACTGAAAAAATTGAACATGAGTGTTATAAGGTTAGACTAAGTGACTTAAATAACAGTTATGCCTGCAATTTTGACGTTCTTGATCAAGATGTAATTTGTAACGAGGTTACAGCAGTTAAGCCTGGTCCTTGGTCCATTGAACTTGGAACACTGAGAATTAATGTAACAGATGGAGACGGGCCTATTGAAGTTCTGATAGGTGCAGACGTTGCAGGGAAACTTTACACTGAGAAACGATATCTGCTTTCCAACGGGTTAGTTGCAATGCACACTTTGTTGGGCTGGACTTTAATGGGAAGAACCACAGTTGAAGGGAATGTCAGGTCCAGTTCTATGGCAGTAACTTCTTTACTGTCCCCTATTGATAATAAATCCATTTCAGATTTGTGGAGTTTGGATGTTTTAGGAATCAAGGATCCAGTGGAGGTCAAGAGTGAATCTTCAGTTAAAAGTAGAACAATGGAACGTTTTGTAGAATCTGTTTCAGTGGAAAATGATGGCAGATATCAGGTCAAATTGCCATGGGTTGATGATCACCCGCCGTTACCTACTAATTTGAAAGTAGCACAGAAGAGACTCAGTAATCTTACAAATAAACTTAATTCTAGTGGATATCTTAGTTCATATAAACAGGTGTTGTCTGACTGGGAGGAATTAGGTATCATAGAGAAGGTTAACGATGCTGATTTGGAAATTGGTCACTACCTACCGCATCGACATGTGATAAAAGAAAACAGTCTTACCACGAAATTGAGACCTGTATTTGATGCATCCGCCAAAGAAAAGAATCAGCCCTCGTTGAACGATTGTCTAGAAAAAGGTGACAACCTAATTGAATTGATTCCGTCCATATTAAATCGTTTTAGACTACACAGATATGGAGTTGTTGCCGACATCGAGAAGGCTTTTCTTCAGATTGGTGTACATATGGATGATAGAGATTTTCTTCGTTTTTTGTGGATTAATGAAGATGGTCAATTGGTTGTTTACAGACACGCTAGAGTGGTCTTTGGAGTTACCTGTAGCCCATTTATGCTAAGTGCAGTAATAAAACTTCATTTAGAAAAAACTTTAGACTTGATAGATTCTGGATCGTTAAACTACTCAAGAAAAAAAGTAGAGACACTGTCGAGAAGTTTCTATGTAGATAACTGTATGGCAAGTTTTGATGACTTTTCAGATTTGAATCAATTTGTAGATCAAGCGACTTCTGTAATGAAAGATGCTAGATTCTGTCTTCGGAGTTGGGAGTACACAGAAATTCAGAGTTTCAAAAATGATTCTACCTTGACACCTATCTTAGGTTTAAATTGGAACAAAAATACTGACATGATTGAGTTGAATTATGAAAACTTTGAGTTTAAAGAGCCTGAAATAGTCACAAAGAGATCTATTTTGTCTTTTGCTCACAAGTTGTTTGACCCCATAGGTATAACTTGTCCTGCTACACTCATGTCTAAGATATTGCTGCAGAAAACGTGGGAAAGTAAAATTGGATGGGATGAAAAGGTTTCAGAAGAGATAAAACTTTTGTTTTTAGATTGGGCAAAGCAACTTGAGGTTTTTTCCAATTTGAAAATTCCAAGATATTTTGGAAATGAAATCGGAGAGAATATTTCTTGGACAGTTCACTGTTTTTGTGATGCAAGCCAGGACGCTTATGCGGCCGCGGTTTTCCTGAGGGGTGAATCTAATGGACATACCACAGTTCAATTAGTTCAAGCGAAGAGTAGAGTTGCACCTGTCAAGAAGATGACCATTCCTCGGCTGGAGTTACTGGCGGCTACCATTGGCGCTCGTCTAACTGACAACGTCTTAAAGAGTATGGGATTTGAAAATGTCAAAACATTTTATTGGACCGATTCAACCACCGTTTTGTCATGGATTCGTCGAGAAGATTACTGGGGAGTGTTTGTTTGGAACCGAGTAAAGGAAATAAGATCCCTTAGTAGCATCGAATCATGGAATCATGTTCCAGGTCATATGAATCCAGCTGATTTGCCATCACGTGGATGTTCTCCTAAGCAGCTAGTGGAGTCGAAATGGTGGGAGGGACCACAATGGCTAAGAAACTCATCAAACTTGTGGCCTAACCAAAACTTCAGTGATGATTGTGATGAGAAAGAAGTAAATTCTGAACTTAGAAAGATTAAATCAACTACAAAGATTATGATGAATTCAAAACCTGAACCAGATTGTTGGTATTACAGATATTTCTCCAGATTTGATAAAATCGTCAGATTGGTAGGCTGGATTTTGAGATTTTGTTCTAACACAAATATGTCTAAACAAAAGATATCAGGAGGATTGTCGGTTGATGAATTGATTAAGGCTCAAAATAAAGTGTTTAAACTTATTCAGAAAGACGCTTTCCATAGTATCAAGGATGAAAAATTGAGTTCATTGTGTCCGTTTGAAGACAGTGATGGCTTATTCAGGTTAAAAACGAAAATCACAGAGATACCTGATAGTAGGAATTTTAATCTTCCCATAGTATTGCCGAGTAACCATCCTGTTGTTCACAGATACATACAATACAAACATGAAGAAAATTCACATGTTGGAGTCCAAGGATTGTTATCTATTCTCAGAGAAGAAGTTTGGATTATTAGTGGAAGAAGAACTGAAGACAAACAAGTGGCTGAAGATGTTGAACGTGAACATGATCAACCTTTTTATACACAAAGAGGAAGAAAAATTAGACCACCACGAAGATACCTGAAGCGATAATTAGTATTTTGACTTAACAAGTCAAAAGGTGGGAGAATGTTGGATATAGTATTCAAACATTTGATTTAAATAATCTATGGTTTATATTTTGTATTGTCTTTTCCAGCTGCTATGAAAACATGAACTTTAATAATTTTAACACATATGATTTTTGAGATGAATTGTTATGTTGTGATTACAGAAATATTGTTTGGTAGCATTTTACTATGATTGAGTAACTTTTCTTTTGTGAATAATTAAATTATTTTCTGCTCATTATCGAGTCTATTTCTCTTTCCATTTTTGACTTTTAACACATGCTATAGAAGTTGTTTTTGCCAACCTGGTTGATAAATCTGCATATTCAACAGATAATTAAGTAATTTAGTAGTTTACATTTTAGCACTCTCTGTCAGTGGCTTGACTCAGTTATGTTTATTTTTTTCTAAAACTAGTTTTAACTTTAACCAGAATAGAAAGTTTTGTTATATATATTGTCAAGTAAATAATTGAATTCCCAGTTGACCTAGCTAACCTAACTTGCTGTGAGTTTAAAGGATTGAAGTAAAAGATTATGTAGCCAATTATTAGTAAAGAACCCAGTACTAGTTACCCAATAACAAGTAGAAGCTTTCCTGGTGAGAAATAGCTAGTTACCATCTATAAGGTACAAAGCCAATATACGGGTGTATTGTGTAGATATATGGTGGAAGAAGACAAGTCCCTGGTGATAAAGAAGCTGAGGATGGAAGACACAGGGATGTACCAGTGTGTGGCGACCAACGAGGCTGGCAGCGACTTTGTCACTACCTGGCTCAAAGTGAAAAGTAAGTCTATCAGGAGGCTTATGTTTTTCAATGTATTCACTGTTATAAGTCATGTAATTATTGTATTACTTTCAATGAAAATTAAGCTATTTATTTATACATGATAAAAATGTGTTGATTTGAGCCTATATTAAAGTCAGATAGACCTACTTATCAAAATAAATTTTTCCACTTAAAGAAACCTCATCAAACATTGAACAAAGGATGTAAACTGCCACTTACAACCTTTATTTGTACCTTAGTACTTCACACACAAAAACAGTTGTTGTAAATAACATAAAACAAAATTTTATAACTACAACATGTTTTTTGTGCGTAAATAATTTGCCAGCAAACAATCGACATAACAACACTTGTCTGCTCAAGATAACATATATTAATTTACCTCTAACACAAAAAATTACTCTTACTCTTACCCAAAAATGATTCTATTTTTCTTACTATTTAGACAATCGATCATATGAAGAGTACAGCACATAATGAGTACATGTCTTCATACATCTCTTTACAAAGTGTATCTAGACTATATAAAAGTTACACTATACTTAATGTGTTTGAGTATTTTTATAATTTATTTTATTACATAAAACTGCTGTATCATAACATGCTTTTTCTTTTGAATTTTAATTTTAAATCTTCCTAGACGTCTGTTAAACAACATAAATTGCATAAAATGAAACATTATCAGTGACATTTTCCTTTGAGTGAACAAGCTTTAATGTACAGTTTTGTGCTTCTGCTTATTAACATGCTTTGATATTTATTCTAAATTATTATACATTATTCAACTATTTCCATGTATATTTCTTGTGTCAGAGATGTATAATAACACACTTTAGTCTAAGTCTTGCACTGTACGCTTCTGAAGCGAACGTGTGGAGTGAGTAGTTTTGGAACATTTTATTCCCACAGAAGTGTGGCGCCGTGCTCGTTGGATTGACCGAGCAGTTTCTCGACTACGACAGTCAGATTTACGTCGAGCTCCTCGTCGTAAGCTGCTAAACATTGTTGTTGCTCACGTTGCTTTGCATGAACCTCCAACAATAGCCTAGCCCCATCCCTTCCACTTTTGAGTGTTGAGTGTTTGCACTGGATTTTTTATTTTCATTCTGATTGTCTTTTGTTTTTTTAGCATAGTTAATTTTTTTCAATTTATTTTATTTCATGAAGTTATAAATTGTCATTGATGATCGTTTGGTTATTATATTTGTTTACTTAAGATTATTGGACCAAGTAATTTATTCTGGTTACACTATTGAAACAAACAATAAAGAATTTTTCAATTCAAATTAAATATTTTCTTTATCAGTTAGGCAGCCTACTTTTTTTAGAACTGGTAAAGATAACCACTTTTCTTATAGAAATCAATATTAGTTTAAAATCAATCCTTGAAAAATCATTTAAATAAATCGACCTTGGATATTTTTGTTCTTTTAATGGTATAATTTTTATACCTTTATTTTTTGCATTTAGCATTTTTTTAGGTAGAGTTGGAGTAACAAATAGATTTTAGTTAGTCAGAAATAATTCCACCACGTTTCTAGTTAGTTTAGCGAATATAATTTTAATTACTTAATTACAATTATTTTTACATTTTGACAATGTGTTTTGCATGGCACTTACTTTAACATTTCATTTTGAACGTAATTATTATGCTTTCATACATATATCAGCCTTTCTCAATTTAACTTTTTTACCTTGATGAATTTTTGTTGAGCTACTCTAACAATTGTAACAATTCAATCAATAAGTCAATTAATTTAAAATAGTTGAGTTTAGATTTAAAACATATGTTTTAAAAATACTTTTTCATCACTCCGTAACAAAAGTAACTATTTTCGATAACAGCTGACATCAATAAAAGTAGTTGTTTCCCAAGCTCTAATTTAGGACGAAGGAAAATCGATCAGCTGATTTTCCCTCGCTCTAAATTTACTTTCCCTCGCTCTCAATTAGTTCTCCATTTATTCACTACGCGCGCTAGTGTTTTGTTACGGTTTAATTTAATGATGTGAATCAGCTGTGTGTATGGTTGAAAGTTGTTTAATTCTTTTATTTTGATGTTTAAACAAAATTTATAAAAAAAAAAACGTAGGCTTTAGAATATTTTCTCCTATTTTTTGTTTTTAAAATTAATCAAAAATAAACCTAGGATTCCTTTTAAGTTTTAAAAGATTTTGTTTTATTTTGATGTTCAATCTAATTAATTGAGAAATAAAACAGTTCAATATTACTGAGGTCTGCTATTCTCTGTTTGTGTATTTTTACGTTGTGATGAAAAGTATCGTTCATAACTCGTACCGAAAGTTATTATCCGGCACTTGCTCCATTATTCCCGTCCTCGGCTTCACCTCGTACGTAAAAATAACTCTCACATACATACTCTCGCACGTGAAATTGGGGTTCCCAGTGTTCGGCTTCGCCTCACACAAAAACTTGAGCGCGCGCCGGAAAATGCCACTTTCGGTCCTAGTAATGAAATATGCTATTACACATTTATTTGTGCCTTCAAAAACACAAGACATACTTATTTTCCTTTACCATTTACTTACTCCTATATGATATTCTAGTCTAGTAGTGACATGGTGTATGTTTGCACAGCCTCTGCTCCCATCATGGAGACTCCACCACAGAATGTGACAGTGTTGGATGGCAAGGATGCTATCATCTCCTGTAGAGTAGCTGGAGCACCCACTCCCAACATCACTTGGTACTATCAAGGTATATACTCCAACATTACAACTGGAAAATGTAAAACTCTTAATGATGCGAGGCAGATTAACCTATTCAAATTTCAATGTTTTTACAAACAAATGATGCTGCCTTCTTTTTCTATGAAATATAAATTGGTGTAATCATTAAAATATTTCATCTTCGTTTGTATCGCAACAAACCAGGCAGACAAACCTCATCGAATTTATAATTTTTACAAATAAAAATAAAAATGTTTCCTTATGCAGAATTTCTTGCAATATCTAAATTGGTTTGAGTTGAATCTTCGTTAAACCAAAGATTGGTTTGTATCACAATTTACGAACATATCTGGGTCCACAGTACACAAAAAAGGTTTAAACAATTTTAAATTGATTTAATGAATTCCCAACAGTTATTGAGAATTTATACTTATTTTACTTAGTAAAATGGCAGTGATTTGTTACCCTGTTGAGTTTATGAATGTGAAATTTGTATTTAAGGGCTAAGTAATACTTTTTCTCTGAGTTATGTCAACTTCTACCGAGGCAATTTATCGAAATCTGAAAACTATGTATGCTACTGTAAAGAATTTCTTAAATCAATATTAATGTACAGTATATTCCAATGCAACTATCTCTAAATGCTGGAAATCCCTAAAATCAATGGAAACCAGTTTAGTTCCACAAATTGGTATAATGTATGTTATATAGGTATTATATGAACATTGTGAAATGAAAAAAAACATTTTAGACTATTTACTTTTACATTCAACTAAAAGTGTTTTTATAACTCTGTTATTTGTGAAAATGTAGTTGTTTTCATGGTGTTGTTGCAGACTCCCAGCCTGTAGAGCTGAGTGGTCGTCTGCAGGTGCTAGAGTCAGGTGATCTGCTAGTAGCAGCAGTGAGGGAGTCAGACGCTGGCAAGTACGCTTGTGTCAGGGCCAATGAGGCTGGCCAGGTCTCTGCGGCTGGCTACTTGTCTGTACTAGGTAAGTCACAACAACACTTATAGCCCATAAACTAAAGATTTGTTGTTGTAGATCCATACCTTTGACTATTGATAAAAGGAGACACTTCATTCCTATTTTAAACTATATAGCAATTTATAAAAATGGAACACAGTTGAATGTGTCACTGACAGAGTGTGGCGCTGGTATCAAACATTAAAACAAAAAATGAAAGGACAACTAATTATAAACCATAGCATCTTTAATGTTACACCGAAAAATGCCATAGTACTAACAATAAAGAAGGTATGAAATGTTGACAGCAGCACATTCAGTGAGTGGCTCATGTTCTGTTAGAACATTAAATTGGCTACAGTTGGTCCACATAGAGGGGATGTGTACTTCAAATTTCAAAAGTCAATAGTTATATCAAACATTGATTCAACATAATTAAACTTATTACTATTTTAAATGGTTAATGTTTATTTGCAGTGAGGACTCAGATTATCCAACCCCCAGTGGACACCAGAGTTCTGCTTGGCAACACAGCTACTCTACAGTGTAAAGTGTCCAGTGACCCCTCAGTGCCTTACCAGATAGACTGGTTCCATAACGGGCAGTAAGTAGAAGTGGTAGTGCATGGATCATAAAAAATCTCAAGAAAAACTTATAAAATAAGGTTTTGGATTATTAGGATCTTTATTGTGATAGCAGAATTACCTGAATGGAGAAGAAGAGCACACTCTGACACAATAAAACAAAATTCTTGACTTAAAAAATAGAATACATCACTGTTAATGACAACATGTTTATTAACCAAAGAAGGTTTCAGTGGGAATGAGAGATTTCTTCCAACTTAAACTTTCCTTGGTAAAAAATGTTATCTGTAGCTAGTGAGATATAAAACTCGTTTTGTGCAATGTAGTTTTTTTTTTGTGTGTCTTGTGTTAGAATTGGCTCTTACCTATTTACATAAGCCATATCTTTAAAAAAAATCCTTATTCCGAGCAATTGTGTTAATATTTTAAAGTTAATCCAAATAAGATATTTTCAATCTTCTATTAAAAATTTGCTCTTAAAATTCCAGGCTAGTGTATGTTTCAGATAGGTTAGTAGTGAAGGTACTTTTAGTTTTTAAATCTTTGAATTTACATATTCTATTAATCAGTTTTAATCTTATTATTTCTAGAATGAATGCTTAGGCCTCTGAGAAATATGTTGCAACATTTTAAAGAATAAATATTAAATATTGTTCAAATGATTTTTTGTAGAAATTTCTTCTGTGCAAAGATTGTTTTAAATTATGTGGGAACTAATGATAGCTTGGTTTTCCCAGACCTGTAGGTGTGGGATCGCAGCGTGTCAGTGTAGCAGGGGACGGGACTCTAGAGATACAAGCTGTGAGAGCCGCTGATGTGGGTGATTACACCTGCGCTCTGGTGTCCCCGGGGGGCAATGAGACCCGGACAGCACGGCTCAGTGTTATAGAGCTGCCCTTCCCTCCCACCAACCTCGTGGCTACCAGACTGGACAACCGAGCCATCAACCTCACCTGGGCACCTGGCTTTGACGGCAATAGTGAGATACTCAAGTACATCGTGCAGCGGAGAGAAGTCTCTGACCTGGGTGAGTTTACTTTACACAACCAAAATACGGTGATTAAAATACAACATTTTTATGATTTGTGTAACCAGAAATCTTTACATGAAAATTAAAAATAAAGCATTTTCTAATGTGTTGGTTTGCTGATAAATTTGTGGCAAGTCGATTCAAGCATATCAAATCAGTCTTTAGAGAAATATTAATATTGTCCTCTATACAGTTAGGGTAATACAATATCAACAAGAATAATTAGAAACAAATTTAAATGTAGATCTTGCAATTGATAATTGTTATAAACTCTAAGCCAACTTCAATAGATAACTTTGACTCTCACATTACACATACGATTTACAAACTAATCAATTCTACTCATTCCAGGCCCAATCACAGACAACTGGGTGACAGAGCTTAGCAATGTGTCTGCCAGTCATCGTTATGTCTTGCTGCGGAACCTCAAAGCTGCTGCTTCGTACCAGTTCAGAGTCAGCGCAGTCAACAGTGTAGGGGAGGGGTCACCCTCAGACCCTTCTAATGTCATTGCTCTTCCTCAAGAACGTAAGTTTACAACTCAACTGTTTTGTTTGATTTCATTAAGATTTTTAACATTCTTAGACATTTTAAAATTTGTTGATATTTAATGTGTTTGGTTTTATTATTGTTTTAATTTATAAAATGATATTAGCTTTCATGAAAACGAACAATGAATTAAATATGATAATTTTATAATCATTCTCAAAATAAATTGGTTGATTTGTAAAATAAAGTTTAAAAGTGTTCCAATTAGGACTTTCAATCTGTTTCTTGTAGGTAATCCTTAATTTATACACAAATCAGAAAGGGATCATGGAATTATTTTATAAGGCTTTAAACTTAATTATTGAAATGTTTTTAGGATTTATTTATTTGCTACTCAATAGTAGTTAATAAATATGAATTTAAAAACCTAACAAATATTTAAGTAAATGTAAATTATAATAGCATTAGTAAAATATAACGGTAAGCTTTTTTAAATCATCAAAATAATTAACATTGTTCTGTAATTTTGCAGCACCGTCAGGGCCTCCTATAGGGTTTGCAGGATCAGCCAGGTCATCATCAGAGATCATCACGCAGTGGCAGCCCCCCATAGAGGAACACCGCAATGGTCAGATCCTGGGCTATGTGATCCGCTACAGACTCTACGGCTACAATGAGAGTCCTTGGAACATCCGCAACATCACTAACGAGGCTCAACACAACTACCTGGTGCAGGGGCTGATCACATGGAAGGACTATGTGCTGCAGATTGCTGCTTACAACAACAAGGGAGTGGGAGTGTACAGCGACGGCATCAGGATCAAAACCAAAGAAGGAGGTGAACTGCTTTATCAAACTTCCTTCATAGATAATTTGAGCAATTTAAAATTACACGTTTTTAAAAGGCAAATTGTTATTGAGGGTCTTTGGATCTACTGTATTACAGTCTCTTTTTCAAGCTTTTTCTAATGTAATAAAAACTACAATCAATGGGACCGATTTTTAATTATTTCAACACTGTAGAACTTTAACCTTAATGTACGTATATAATGTAAAATAATAGATTTATCTCCCTGTTTTCGCACATATATTTATCACAACTTGTGTTGACAGTACCTGAGGCCCCTCCCACTGATGTCAAGGCTGAAGCTGTCAACTCCACCGCAGTACAAGTCTGGTGGAAGCCTCCTCACCCGCAGAAGATTAACGGAATTAATCAGGGATACAAACTGCAAGCGTTTATTGGTAAATATTTATTTCCTGGTGAAATTAAGTCTATAGTTAAGTTAAGATCAATCACTTCTAAAACACTTTGTCTTAATAATAATGTAATGTTGATGTATTAGTTCTAGTGATAAAATATTATTAATAAATTATTAAATTTTAGCTCTTCTGACAACACAAAATCTAGCTAAGAGTTTGAAAACTGTTATATGCAATTTTGTATACATCTTTTGACACCTTCTTGATTTACTGTGGAAACTACCAACCTATTGAGTAGTGTTTAGTTTTGCCCTTTTTATCACTTTCAAGATTTATCTAATTTATTTTGTACTAGACAATTTACAACGCAACTGTGATGTTACAGGTGGGGGAGTCAGCAGAGTGATGACAGTTCCACCAAGTCTGTTTGACCCGTTGGCTCAACAGAGTGCTGTCATGTCTGGTCTGCGTAAGTTCACCAGTTACAACTTGACAGTCCTGTGCTTCACAGACCCTGGCGATGGTCTGCCCAGTAACCCTGTGGAAATTACCACTCAGGAGGATGGTGAGGTTTATATTTGTATTGAAAATAAAATTTGTCTACGTTGTCATACAAAGTGGCATTTTATTTACTTGAATTAGTTTACAATGTTTCCAACATTTTACTTTGAAAACATTTGATTTTTTTCAGTACAATTTCCTCACTTTGGATGACAACTGAACAAAACAAAATTTATTAGGATAAAATTTTGTTTTTAGTTGAATAATATTCAACAGGAACCTTTATGAAGGGTTCAATTGATTCTTATGAGTAAAATGTTATATATAAAATTTGTTAAGGATATTTTAGTTTGATGACGAGGCTATCATTCATTTATGAAGATGATTAACAGTATGCAAAATAAAATTGTAAATGGATAATATTTTTTTTCTTTTGCTGAATTTGTTTAAAATGACATTGCTTTTATTACACATGAATGTCGCTGCAATAATACAGCTCAGACACAAAACATATTAACCTCAATGTTGTTGGCCCCCTAGGCCTAAGTATGTTTGTTGACCACAATATTTTTTCTCAAACTAATAATAACTGTTTATTACATTCCAAAATCTGTAGACAAAATATAAAATGCAATTTTAGATCAAAATTTACAAAATTGACTCCCAGCAATATTTGTACGTCTACATTTTTTTTCTAGTTAAAAAAGTGCCACTTTGGCCACAAGTTGTTCAAATAACTATTTTGTTTAGAGAAAATGACAATTTGACTAATTTTATTCTCCACTCCCAGTTCCAGATGAAGTAGGAGGTCTACAGTTTGAAGATGTGTCGGACAGAGCTGTGAAGGTTGTGTGGCTGCCACCAGAGAGAACCAATGGTATACTGACTGGTTACACACTCAGCTACATGGTCAAGGACAAGCCTGATACTCTCAAGACTGAGAACTTCACAGCAGACACTCTGAGTGTGATGGTGACACAACTGCAGGCCACAACACACTACAGGTTTGAGGTGAATGCTTGGACCAGTGTTGGCGCAGGGCCTAGACGAGTAGCCACCATACAGTCTGGTGTAGAGCCTGTACTGCCCTCTCCACCCACCAAACTGGCTGTCACCAACATCGAGGCATTCTCTGTTGTGTTGCAATTCACACCCGGGTTTGATGGCAATTCCTCCATCACCAAATGGATTGTCGAGGTAATGATTTGTTTACACACAAAATGTAATTACATTTAAACAATATTGCATTAATTAGCAATATTAACTTAGATAAATACTACAATCTATTAAAGTTTATTTAATAAGTATTTATATTATCCCTAAGGAGATAAAATAAATAATAAAATAATAAACTTTATATTGCTTGTTTACTGATGTTATTGTCATGAAATTCCACAATTTTCTGTGTTTCATTTTTTTGCTTATAAAAACAACCAAAAATGCATTATTATTTTCCTTGTGCTACAGTAAGATAATAGTAATGGTAATAACACTTTTATCCCAAAAGTTAGTAATAAAGTTACGGTATAATAAGAAATATATACTTTGATTGGTATTTACAAACAAGGTTTTAAATACTCCTAAAATGACAACATTCTCAAATAGTTGCAACCCTTTTTAAAACAATTTCTTTATCAGCATTGTACGTGTTATTAAATTTACGGAAAGTTAATAAATAATATGTCTAATAACACCTAAAACATACACATATTCAGTTTACTCACAAGACGGTAAATATATAAAATATTGCAAAAGGTGATCGATTTCGATTGGACACTCCAATCATCATCAGATCCAATAGGAGAATGTTTCAATCCAATCAAAATGAATCACCACTTACCATCTTTTTATGAGTTAACAGTATAAGTGTAAATACATGTTTTAAGTGTTATTAGACAATTTTTATTTGTTTCAATGACTTTTTTTTAATAAAATTCACATATAAATAATTGTTGTGATTTTTACTTGCAGGCTCAAACAGCCCGGAACACATCCTGGTTTCCTGTGTTTGAGGAGTCCAGTCCAGATGCCATGACACTCACAGTTGTTGGACTTGTGCCGTTCACTCTGTACCGGCTACGTTTGATTGCTCGTAACGTGGCTGGCACATCAGAACCGTCAGAGCCAACCAAGGAGTTCCAGACCATACAAGCTCCTCCGTCACACGCTCCTCACAACGTCACTGTCAGGGCACTGAGTGACACCGAGCTTCGCGTCAGGTGGATTGTAAGTAGCTGTTTACTACTACATTACATTTTATAATGTTATAAAATAGTAGATACATAGCTAAGCTATTACCAGTTATTACATTAAAACTACCCCTATTGTCACTAATCCCATAAAATATATATTCTTGAACTACCGTGTAGCTCCAAGCTCACCATTTCATATTTAAAACTATTTTTACCTTGATGCTTTATATTTTACTAAAAGTTTTCTCTTTTTATAATTTCTTAAACAGCAAATAATAGTTAGGACACTTCTTAAAATTTAAAATGATTTTATTTGAGATGGTATTATTCTTACTTATTAATGTTTAACTATGAGTATAATTGTCATGACTGATGTTCTCAAATTTGAAATTTTGTATCTTGCTTATAATAAAGAACCTTACAAATGAATAATTAGAACAACTACTAGAAAATTTGTTTTCTTTCACTCAATTTTCATTTCACCCTAACCACTACTTCTCGCACACAACTAATCCCATTGTACCATTAATTATTTCATACCTTATTTTAACTTTTTTAACATTTAAATATGTCAATGCCTTTGGCAAATTCACTCTTATATAAAAATAAATAGCTATCTCTTTGGTAATAGTATATTTCATTACTAGGACCAAAAGTGGCATTTTCCAGTGCGCGAGTTTCATGTGTGAGGCAAAGCCGAACACAGGAAAACCAAATTTCACTTGCGAGGCAAAGCCGAGGACGGGAATTATTGAGCAAGTGCCAGAAAATCACTTTCAGTATGAGTTATGAACAATACTTTTCATGACGACACAAAAAACTCACATATAGAAAACAGACCTCAATAACATTAAACTTTTATATTTTTAATATTTGATAAAATACCTATATGAAAGAAAATTGTCCATAGCAAACCTACATAATAAATTAAATGTTCAAGGTTTTGTTTACAGTGCCGTTTTAATTGTTGTTGACAATCACACCTTATCGTTTATAAGTCTTTTTAATGTTTTGAAACATCTTCTTTAAGTAGTTTTAGACTACTCTTTATCATAAAAAAATCTAATTCACCACCTATATGGTTTTTATGATTATAATACTAATATAAATAAGTATATTTATAAATAAAAATACATCCTTCGTCAATCGTCACTTAAATTAGTTTAAAATTTTGTACTTTGTGCCATTACATAAACTTTTTTTATTTCCTCTTCATATCTTTCTCGTGATTTTTCTGTTGGAAGCTTTTTAGTTATCTCTGAAGGTTTTTTCATCAAATCATCAGGAATGTTAAAAGTATTAGGAGCAATTTCATAAACGCATCATGCTTAAAACACAGCAAAACAAACTAATGCCTGTTTCTGTATACATTTAGATTGTACAACAATGAAAACAGCTGATTTAAATCATTTTTAAAACCGTAACAAAATACTAGCATGTGTAGGGTAAATGAAGAACTAATCGAGAGCGAGGGAAAATCAGCTGTTAGTTTTTCCTCGCTCTAAATTAGAGCTTGGGAAACAACTACTTTTGTGATATCAGCTGTTATCGAAAATAGCTACTGTCGGAACGGAGTGATGAAAGTACAATTTTACAATTTAATCACATAGTTTTTAGTAGGTAATAGTTATTTCTGTGATTTTTTTATTGACTAATTATCTGTTGTTTGTTTACAGCCTCTGCAGCAGACTGAGTGGTTTGGTAACCCCCGAGGTTACAACATCTCGTACAGGGAGGTAGGCAGCACCAGTCCGCCATTGTTTATCATCATAGAGGATCACACAGCAAACTCCCATGTGGTGGACAAACTGGAGGAGTTTGCTCAGTACGAGATCGTGTTGACTGCGTGTAATGACGTTGGTGTGTCGGCCCCGAGTCCTATAGCTTTGGAGCGCACCAGAGAATCAGGTACAGTAGAACCCCAGATAACCGAAATAAAGGTGGGTGAGCCGTTTCAGGTAACCAATATTTTGGTTAACCCCTTATATGTTAAAATATAGTCTAATTGAATTAATTGATATGAATTACCACGGTGTGTACGAAAAATGAATTTAAAACAATGTCTATATAGGCTAGAATACAGTGGTTTATTTCAGTTACAAAAATGTTACAATGGTTTATAAAATATTTTAAACTAAACCACTTAATAAAACATATTTTATCCCTGTATTATTTTATGAAACTGTTTTGGTTAACCCGGGTTTCGGTTCGGTCAACCCGAATTCGGTTAACCGGGGTTTGACTGTATGTTAATATATTCCTTTCTTATCTATCCAACTTTGATTATGTACTGTTGTCATTATAATTTTATTTTTTTATATAACAACAAATTTATATACGAATTAATGATTTGTTTATTTAACAAATTCTGTTTTGTCTAGTTAATAATATTCTCTGGAGTAGAGTAGATTTTTTTGTGAAATGTCATTATTGTTTCTTAAATCTCTTATGTTTTGGGTTTGAAGGGCAGTTTTACTACCAGTTTCGTTAAATAAACAAAAAAAAATCATTTTTACTATCATTGATGTGAAATGTTTTTAAGATACAATACAACAAATTCTTTTGTACATAAATTTTAAACCAAAGGAAAAATTTTAATGACCATACAAGAGTTTCAAATGTAAAACGCCAAATATTTTTCAGTACCTTCATTTGGGCCAATGAATGTTGCTGCCAACGCAACATCTTCAACCACGATCGTAGTGCGTTGGGGAGATGTGCCGAGGCAGCACAGGAACGGCCAGATAGAGGGATACAAAGTGATCTACGGGACTGGAAACCCACGGAATCCACTACCTCCTCAAGTGAAGGACATACCCTCCAACAGAACATTCACCACTACTCTGACTGAACTGCGCAAGTTTGTGGTCTACAGTATACAAGTGCTGGCGTACACTAGGCTGGGAGACGGCACTCTCAGCACTCCACCAGTCAGGGTCCAGACCTTTGAGGATGGTAGGCTACTTTTCAAATTTAAAAATTGCCTTTTAAGCATGTTTCAGAATATTTTTTTTTTTACTATTTCAGCTTTTAATGAGATTGAGGCTTATAATGTACGGATTGAAGAAATCATTTTAATGACGCACCACCCATTGTACAGCATTTGTAAAATATCTATAAAATGGTGCCCAAACATTCTAGATGGTGCTTTAAATCAACTAATTTAAATTTTTAAAAAATGCTTGATTGACTTTTAATTTTGTTTTTAAATTTACTTAAAAATTTTTAAAACTGGCTATCTTCTTACAGAATATTTTTTAGATTTAAATAGATCATGAAAAACATATTATCTCAGAGTGTACAACTTTGATGTTTGTGTTGCAGTACCTGGACCACCATCGAATGTGTCATTCCCAGACGTGTCTCTAACAACAGCCAGGATCATCTGGGATGTTCCAGAGGAGCCTAATGGAGAAATCCTTGCATACAGAGTTAGTTACCATCTGCAAGCAACTGGAAGTCTCAACTTCTCTAGAGAGTTCCCACCTTCAGATAGAACATACAGGTTGGTGTGAACATTTGTTATTTTTCTCTAAAATTTACTTTATCTGCTTTAATATTTCTGTGCAGTTATCATGTTTGTTTAATGGCCCAATGTAATTTATTTAACTAAATTTGGTGAGTCGGCTATTTAATATCTTTATTGTTTTTGTCAGCACAATGGTTTTTAAATTATATAATATCTTTGAAATTATAGATTACAATATTACCTTATTCTTACTTTTTCAGGGCAACTGAGCTAGAGCCAGAACAGTACTACCTGTTTTCTGTGACGGCCCAGACCAGGCTGGGATGGGGAAAGTCCACAGAGGCTCTTGTCTACACCACTAATAACAGAGAGAACCCTCAACCCCCGTCAGCTCCCCAGCTTAGCCGCAGTCAGGTGCAAGCCACTCAGATCACCTTCAGTTGGGCACCCGGCCGCGACGGATATGCTCCTCTTAGGTACAGGAAGTATTCATCCTAACATGATAATGATGACTGGATTTTAGTTACATTTTAGAGTTTTATTTCTTTCATGTAAATTCACTGTTAGTTTATTTCCAACTTGCTGACATTTTACTTCAAGATAAAGCATTTATGTTAAACCTTATTAAATTTTTTTATTTGGTTAATATTTAATTTTTGATCTAGTTTTCATTATTCAGTTTTGAGTTGTTATATGGGGTATACAATTATAAAAATAAATATAGATTTTTTTAATTTCTGTTTTGAAACATTTACTTTTGACTTGAGACAATCGTTTCCAAGTGTGTAACATTAAAATAACCAGTGTTGGGAAGTAGCGCGCTACAAGTAGCGACGCTACAGTAGCGCGCTACTTTTTTTGTAGCGTTAGCTGTAGCTACGCTACTTTTAAGATTTCGTAGCTTTAGCTGTAGCTAGCTACATTTTTAAAGTAGTTGTAGCGGAATTTTAGCTACTTTTCTCGCTACATTAACATTGTTTGAGATAGTGATTTTTATCATAACCTCAACCTTACGTGAAACAACCTCTTTCAATATCAAACTGAGATTTAAAAAAAAATTAGGCCTACTTTCTTGGCTTCATACAGCTGGTTGCAGCCGTTTCATTCCCTATTACAACGTTGTGTGGACATGGAGGCCATTAAATGAGTGTTATCCACATTTTTGGCTCTCATTTCCAATTTACTACTCTATGATTACTGTCAGATAAAATAAAATCGCTAGATGCAGACGACGTTTAAACGTTACCGGTGACAAGAGAAGCTATTGAATGCTTGCAAGTCGTTGGCAGGGAAATTAGTAATCAATTTAGTTTCTTTATTATATCGATAGTGTTTCAACTTGGGTTCTAATGGACACCAACACTAAACCTTAAAATAATGAGAAAGCTGGTCTATTAACCTTTGATTCAGCTGTTGATTGTGGTTCATCATCACAAGCCCTTCCTTGGTTAGATTACGAATATTTTTCAAATGTTTACTAAATTAACAAAGAGGAAATTACGTGATGAGATTTAAGATATGCCTAGACTACATGATAATTGTAAAAATCTCCATATAACATGAAACTTGCATTGAAAAAATAGCATAGTTTGCTCCTGCTAACAGCTCTTGTATACTACTATTCCTAGGCTATGCTATGGTTTAAGACAAATACAAAGTTCCAAGTTCAATTATTAGGAATATATCTGTTTAGTCCTTGCAAGAACAAGCCTACTATAGCCAACTTGTTACATAGCCAAGTAGGCCTACATGTTATTTTTACTTTACAATTTTCAACATGTTTAAATTAAAAGCCGATTTCAGGATAAGTTGCTGAATACTGTTTTCTGCACCAACTAGGTTGAAGCACAATTTACCCTATATGCATAATGACAATAAAGGACGATTTCTCGACATATAAAAGTGTTATTCATAGAACAAGTAACTTATCACTATGGTTAAAAGTTATAGCAATGTCGTTTTAACATTAAAAATAAAGAAAGGCAATAAACTCCAATTTCAGTAGGCTAGGCTCTGTAACACAAAAAAGTATTTTAAATAATCGTTTTACAGTTTTATTGGTCTTAATTGATAATATAAGACATATATAAATGAATCTATATTAAATAAATAAAATGAGCTTTTAAAATATAGTTTGGTTGTATGTCCTTTGAACTTAATGAAATTTACATATAAGATGCTTAAAAATAATGCAATATTTAAATAAGTAGCCTTCTAAATAGGACGGGGCACCCAACTATTTGGTTCTGTTGATGTAATGTTAGTTTTATAATGCCAACAAATTAAACACAATCTAGGAATAATTTGTTTTCCAAGTAATGTTAGATACAATACTGACATTTTTGTTTAAATGTTTGTTCAATAAAAATGTAGTTGCAATTAATTTTACATTTACCTAATGTGCGTGGAAAAAAAGTAACGTCTTTGGAAAAGTAGCTAAAATTGTAGCTGTAGCTACATTTCATTGTAGCTGTAGTTGTAGCTAGCTACTTTTTCGGAACTGTAGCTGTAGCTGTAGCTAAGCTACTTTTTTGGAAATGTAGCAGTAGTTGTAGCTAGCTACATTTTAAAAGTAGCTTCCCCAACACTGAAAATAACATTGTTTAGAAGTGAAGTATTTGTATTTTAAATGAGATGAATATTTCAGGTACTACACAGTTCAGCTGGCCGAGGGTTCAGGACCTTGGATGTCAGTACAAGAAAGAGTTGACCCATCAGTAACATCATACACTGCCACAGGGCTGAAACCATACACAAGCTACAGGTTTAGAATACAAGCAACCAATGACATTGGACCTAGTGGCTGGAGTGTTGAGTCTTCTCAAGTCAGGACTCTACCTGCAGGTACTCTCATTAAATATGTTAAACTTGTCATTAAATATGCTCATAAAATGTTTAAATTATGTCTAATGTTAGTTGGTTACCTATTTTATGTGTGGTGATTATTTGTTTTGTTTTGCAGCTCCCAGTAAGGGAGTCAGTGATGTCAAAGTGATCCCAATAACCACGACGAGTGTGAGAGTAGAGTGGACAGCAATCCCAGACAACTTCTGGTCTGGTGATCCTGAGACTGGAGGATACAGGATTGTGTTCCAACCGGTGTCTGATTTCCCTACCTCACTACAGGCAACACCCAAACAAGAGGTCAAGGGAATTAAGGTATGTTACAACAACATTTGCTTAAAATGATGTATTTAAATAATTTATTCGTCCTACAGTTAAATATTGATTTGTTCAACTATAAATATATGATTTGTTCAACTATAAATATATGTTTCTCCTAACAGTGTGTGTCTTGTTATTTGTAAATTTGTTTACAGGTTTTTTACATGTTTAGATTTTGTTTAATTACTGATCGAAGATAAGAGATATACTACGACATTTTGCCGCAACCTGTAGGGTTAGGTAGTAATGGGAAAACAGTTCCGGGCTAGATCTTAGTGTCCTAGAATTTAAAAGTAAGATAGTACAAAAAATTGTATCTAACTGTGGTAAAATTTTGATAATATTTTACTTATTTTTAATAACAATGAAACCCCCCTTGGACTATTACTAATCGTTTTCAAACAATCTGAATCTGTATATAAGATATTTTTTCAACTTCAAACTCCTTACCAGTAAACCGCAGTATACATTTCATCTGTCTTGTCTACAGACAACATCGGTGGTACTGACAGAGCTGTCCCGGGACCACAACTATGAGATCGTGGTGGTGCCATTCAACTCGCAGGGTGCTGGGCCGGCGTCACCCCCTGTAGCAGTGTACGTGGGTGAGGCGGTCCCTACAGGGCGACCTAGGAGTGTCACTGCTGAACCTGTCAGCTCTACTGAGGTACGCCTACACTGGCTGCCTCCCCAGCAGAAGGAACAAAACGGAGACTTACTTGGCTACAAGGTATAGGCATTATTTTGTATTTTGTGCCTTTTTATTTATTGAAAGAAGAAAAAAACAGAAATACAAATCCTGATCTTTTTAATATCCAGCATCACCCTTACATTATAGGTAGCATTATTAGTTAAAAACTCAATTACAATTGACATCTGGGTTCAGAACCAACTCTTTTTGGATGAAATCAGCAACCTTCAAATTTGGTGAGCAATAAAGCGAGCACAAACCACTCACCTACCCAGACATATCATCTGTATCAACCACAACCAGGGAGTGTTCTGTACCACCTACCCTGTAAAATGCATAACAAAATAATCCTTTCACTTTTACCCCTTTACTACCCCTAATTACAGCTAAAAGGGTAAGTGAAAATGTAGTGTAGAAAATAGAAATAGAACGAATCAATTTCTTGAAAAATAATTGTTGACTGATCATCTTGATTTCTTAAGTAACCAAGCCCATGTTTGTAAATAAATAAAAACTCAGCACATTGATTGTGTTCACAGATCTTTTACCTGGCCACAGAGCTGTCACAAGAGCTAGATCCTGAGGACAAGGTAGAGGAGGAGCTGGAGGTAGTGCCTGCGTCCTACACTGGCCACAGTTTGGTGTTCCTGGACAAGTTTACTGAGTACAGGATACAGATACTAGCATTCAACCCAGCTGGTGACGGGCCTAGGTCTACACCCGTGGTTGTCAAAACTCTACAGGTAAGAAATCAAACAACTCATTCAATTAAAAGTAAGTGGGTAAGATACAAACATATCCGATAAAGAATTATGAGTTAGTTTTATATTAATCTGTTTCGTTTTGTATATTTAATTATTAATGATATTTACAGGGACTTCCTGGACCTCCGAGAGATTTGAGATTTTCTGACATCACAATGACCAGTCTGCTTGTATCTTGGGACCCACCGAAAAAGCGGAATGGAGAATTGATTGGATACATCGTTACTTATGAAACTGCAGAGCAAAATGAACGTAAGTTCATGCTTTAATATAAAACTTGTTTTATCATTTAACTGTAAATATATTTAAAATAATAGTTTGTGTAGCATGTGTGAGTTTTTTTTTTTTTACTTGAAAAAGTCAATTGTTATTATTATTGAATAAACATTTCTTTCCAAACTGTCACACTTTAAATTAAACTGGTTTGTATTGTAGGTAAAAGAAAAAACTATATAATAGGTACTATGAATGTTACAAAACCTCGTTTTCATTGAAGGCTAATTGAATATTTTTACAACTTTTAAGTAGGCCTAACCAAGTTTTTTATTTAAGTCATTACTTACTTCACATCACAATACTTAGTTAGTGTTTATTTTTAATAAAACAAGTTTGTAATAAATATATTTGTTAATAACACCACACCAATTCTGTTCACAGGATTTAGCAAACAAGTGAAGCAAAAGGTGTCAGATAAAAGTCTGTTGGTGCAAACGCTTGAGGAGGAAGTCACTTACACATTCACTGTGCGAGCTCAGACCATTGACTACGGACCTGCTGTGAAAGGAAATGTAACAACCGGACCACAAGAAGGTTCACCAACACGACCCAAGGAACTTACTGTTGGCAAGACTGTGTCATCCGTGGAGCTACATTGGGTGAACGGTGCCTCGGGGAAAGGACCTATCCTGGGATACTACTTCCAGAGCAAGAGAAAAGGTGAGATGATGCTACATATCTAACTGACTATATGAACTACCAATGGTGTCGGTGTTTGGCAGTAACTACTAATCTACAATGTTAATTTGTGTTCTTGTTAACGATTCACAACAAAAATTCTATTTTTGTATGTAACTGATATTTTGTATTTAACAACAAAAAAGATAGATATGCTGTGAAATAAATGCAAATGTATTCTCTGTTAAAAGGGTTTGCAAAATATACTATTAATCAAGATATCGTTTTTTGGTAATTATTTACTATTAATTAGCAGTATGTACAAGTTCATGGACTATCTGTGTCTGATTTATTTATTGTTTTGTATTCTCATAATAAATTAGTATTATCTCAATTGTTTAACCCAAATATAACTGTAGGATAGTTATTATTCCCTTGGCACAGTATTGTTGAGCAAATCTGACCTGTTTATTATACAATTAAACATAATGTTACAAAAACTGTTCTTATAATGCAGGTATGAAGAGTTTATTTTGGACCGACAATAAATCAATACACAATATTTCCTTGTTATTAACAAAATATAACAAAACTAATTAGTTCCTTATCACTTAACAAATTTTAATAAATTAGGCTTCTGCTAGTTTTAATTTATGCTTTTTTATTTGTTTAACATTGTGTTGCCATTAAGGTATGTTTTTGATTGATTTTATTTAATAATTTTTTGCATTTTTGTTTTACATTCCATAGCAGTAATGGAAGAATGGCAGCGGTGTAAGTTTAGTATGCGATTTTAATTGTGTTTAGCACATTATGCTTTAATTTAACACATTGCATGCCTTGAGTTTACTATCTAAATATGATTTTGTTTAAAGAAATGTACCTAACCTTTGTCATAGCAGGTGTTTACATCAACTAACAACATCCTATGTAACTAAAATGTTTTCAGAGATCTGTAATAAACCATGTCCGACCCTCCCTGTTTGATATAGCAGAATAGAGCTTAGATTTAAGTGTGTATAAATTAGTAACAATTAAATTGTGTGATTTTTGTGTGTGATTTGTTAGAAAAATGTACATTTTTTTAATGCTAATGTGTTTGATTGCTGATGTAACTAAAACTTCTATAATTTTTGCTGTAGAACTTTTGGAACAACATTATGTTGATTATATTGTAGAAAAAATAAACAGCAGCAAAAAATCCACTATTTATGTTTTAAAAATCTAAAAGAATGTTGTTTGAATAAATACAGAAAATATTGATATTTAACATGTTTTAAAAATATAATACGGAAACGGAACCAATATTAATCTTGCACATAGTGTATTAAAGTGTAAAATTAATTAAAAATTATAATCAAATTTAAGGATTTCTAAATATTTAAAAATATATTCTTAAATCTTGTATCCAAAACAATTTTTTTAATGTAGAAGATACAGTTGAAATTTATTCTCTCTGATATTTGCTTTTATTTTGAATCATCTCGAAAACTAATATTTTTATTTTTGATACATTAATAATAAACTATATAATCAATTAATATTAAAATGCATTTTTGTATAGTTATAACTTTGCAACTAACATATTTAATCACCATGCGAACAAAAAATGTAAGAAGCAAGACAACTAAAATAATGGTAATATCCGTATCATAAATTTTACATCTATGTAATATACCTATTGAGATTGGCTCACTTGAGCCTTACTGACATTATTAACACACTCAACATTTCTAAGCAAGGTTGATGATCAAAACTGAAATGATAATAGAAAAATATATGTGTTTTTGTTGTTTACTAAAATTCAAATCATTTTGCGTCTAATCTGCTCTAAAAGCCTTTATGGTCTATTGGAATTCTGTTTTATTTAATGACTTGAACAAATTAAAATATTATAAACTAAATTATATATATATATAGATATAAAATTCAAGATTTTATTCTCAAATTCAGTGGTTCCAATTTAATATCTAAATCTTCTTTTAAAGATTTAGCAGATTCAACATTATTGGCCTTGACACAATGATGTAATTTTTAGGTATTTAATGAAACAATATTAGACATTCATATTAAGATCAGTTGTAAGGGTAAATAAATAATGTGTTTATAGGTCTTCAACTTAAATATTTATTCATGAAATTGTATTTTTAAGGTCTTTTGAGATTTGTTCTTTTTGATGAATTTTTTTTTTTGCTTCCAGGTACCTTTAATTTTATTCTAACAATTTAATTTCACGTTTAATTTTGCGATAGCTCATTTTGTTGTATTTGACTAATATAGTATGTTTGTGTTCCAGATGACACCAGATGGACTACAGTGACCCGCACTGGTAATGGTCCTCTGCAGGAGTTTGCCATATCCTACCAGAGTCTGCTGCCTTCTACTGCCTACACCTTCCGGGTGATATCATACAACAAATATGGCATCAGCTATCCTGCCTACTCTGATGACGTGGTTAGTATGTTCTATCAGTTACCGTATCCTGCCTATTCTGATGATGTGGTTGGTATGTTTAATCAGTTATCCTGCTTACTCTGATGACGTGGTTAGTATGTTTCATTTATGTAAAAAAAGTTGTTAAACTCTACGTGTAAGTTCAATAATTCTCTTTGTTAAAAGGAAAATAATAACTATGATTAATATTTTTTAGGTTTTGACGCCATCAAAGCTCTACCTAGAATATGGATACCTCCAGATGAAGCCTTTTTACCGCCAGACATGGTTCATGGTAGCTTTGGCTGCAGCGTCGATTGTCATCATCATCATGGTGGTTGCCGTCCTCTGTGTTAAAAGCAAGAGTTATAAATACAAACGTAAGTGTCATGCTAATAATTTAAGCTCTTCTACCTAATTTGTTAAACAGTAGATGTAACAACTTTATCCAAATAAGTTATAACTGAATCATTAATTTGGAATTTAGTTAGACCTTTGTAAAATGTTATTAATTAAGTCATAATCATGCTACTTCATAAAATAAGATTTAAAAATTATATATTATACTCGTGACTTGTATGGTAGTATTGTGCACATTTACTGACAATATCCAATTACAAATCTGTAGATGTTTGTTTGATCACAGTTTTTTGTGCCTTTTTTGTATTTCTTAAACCACAATAAGGGGAAAAATATTTGTCTTGAACGCTAGCATTGCAAAGCAATTTCTCCATATCAAAGTGCCATCTTGTTTTGTATTTTTGTTAATAGTTTTAATATGATACTACACTAATACAAATTGTGTATGAAAATATATTATTTTGCAAAATCTCAAATCTTGTTTTTAGTATATATATTTTTCTCTTATGTTTTGACTTAAATTTTATTTTAACATAATTTTCAGAAGAAGCACAGAAGACCCTAGAAGAGTCTATGGCTATGGACATTGATGACCGCCAGCAGCTAGCCATGGAGCTGTACCGTGGAGGAGGTACATTGGGCAAACGTAGCACTCTGGCTAGGAAACATCTGGCTCCCCCCGGTCCTCCGATGCTGGGCAAATCTCCCCCTCGCCCCTCTCCTGCTTCAGTGGCCTACCACAGCGACGAGGAGAGTCTCAAGGGCTACGACGAGAACCCTGACGACAGCAGCGTCACCGAGAAACCCTCGGAAATCAGCTCTTCAGAGTCACAGGTGTGTGCTTATTTTAATTGTAATTTTATACTCTTAAAAAAAAATAGGCCCAACATTTATACTGTTATTAAAGGTTTTGTTATCAAAGTTCCACTAAATAATTATGTTATAATTTGGCTTTGAAACAATATTTTCAACATTTTAAAGTTTATTAAACAAAATATTGAACCATTTTGGAATGCTCTATTGGGCACATAAACCACATTTTTATTGTGCATTTTTTGTTAACCCTTCCAACTTCCAACCCACTTGGGAAATTCTAAGTGACATATTGTGTTTAACATGCTCATCACAAACCTCTTTTGTTGATGTTTAGGGCTCAGAAAGTGAGAATGAGAGTGTGCGCTCGGATCCACACTCGTTCGTCAATCACTACGCCAATGTGAACGACTCGCTGCGGCAGTCGTGGAAGCGACAGAAGCCTGTACGCAACTACTCTAGTTACACAGACTCAGAACCTGAGGGTAGTGGCAGTGCTGTGGTCAGTCTCAACGGAGGACAAATCATCATGAACAACATGGCCCGCAGTCGCGCACCTCTACCAGGCTTCTCATCCTTTGTATGATCTCCAACACGTGCAATGTAAATAGTTCTAGTTATAGTGAAAGTATGTTGAATGTGATCATTGTGTATATATACCTACGTTGGGAAACAGTGGAATTTAGATTGGTTATTATTTATAATTTTTGAATGTGTTCAGTTTTTATTCCTATTACACATATAAAAAAAAGTCTAAAAGAACTTCAACTCTATTAAAAATAATAGGGTTGAATAAAAGTCAAAAGTATTATTAATGCATTTTCTATAAGATTCCAACCTTATTAAGGCATTTAGTTAGTTACAAATGGCTTTTACAATGTAAGAAAAGAAACAAAATTATACTTTGCTAGTTGTTTGGAAAGCATTTAGGACTCCATGGATAGAAATTATTCTCTCTTAAAACAAAACAATCTACCTCAATTGAACATTAGCAAAATTGAGTAAATTGTTTATTGGTTTAACATTTAAAATTCATATTTTATATTTGATTTATTTATATAATATAATTATATTATATGAATAATATAATTTTTAAATCATTTTATATTTCTATTAGATTTAAAAAGTGAGATTAATTTTACTTAAAGTAGCTGCGTGTAAGTATATATTCTATACTTTCTGTGTGCCAGTTTTAAGATCAAACAACAAATAAGTTATGTTATAGTTGTAAGAAACTGTTCATTAAAATTGTATAATATAAAATTTATTTGTATATATCACTGATTCCCAAAACTGTATCTTAATTACAGTGGAGATGTCTCAACACATTAATGTTAGCGTCATTTTGTACATTTATACACTGAGAATCAAACTTTAATCCTTACTTTCCTCAAACTAGTATTAAGGGAGACCGCAAGTAAAGCGGCCGTTAAGTCAAAAAGTCTGAGGCAGCTATGCTGTGTTATATTTTTATACTATAAGCAGCTAAATAGAACATGTATAGATTTGGTCTGTATATTATTTATTACTCTTTGTTCTAATTTCCTAGAACAATTGTGACAGAGATGACCATAACATTGTAAAATATTGTAATTATAGATTTTAAAATGCATTTCTAAACTTATTGTAAGACAACATTATGTAGTAAGGTAATCATTCCTCTAGTTGCACGAGCACTGTCGCATGTGTTGTAGACTGGTTTAGAATTTAGAAAAGTCTGATCTATTTATTGTTTGTTCATTTAAATGTCATGAGAGCTACAAATTTGGTAGTTTAAGTGGGGGAAAGTAATTTTGTTGACAATTATTAAGTTAATTTTTTCTTGACGTGCAATGTTATGCTAATTTTTAGACTTATCACGACTGTGTAAGATGGTACTAAGTGATGCCGGATGATATCTAGTAAATCATACTGTATATTCTAAGGTATACAATTATAAACGTAAAACAGCACTGTATTATTTTAAACTTGTTTGTAGTAAACTTATTACAAACATTGTTTACACATCAATCTGTGTTCACAGGTATTCTTACAATGTTCAAGTGTATTATGACAGATTGTTATTTTTAGTGGTTATCAATTTCCGTCCACTACATTATAATTTCTTGAAAGTGGACGGCTATTACCTAACCAAGTGTATTTATATCAAAGAACTATTGCAATTGTCTATGAGGTAATTTAAGAACTAGAGACTGATATGGCTTTTCATTTTATATCTATCTTAATCATATGATGCTGAATACTTAACAACCATGAAATCTTTCGCCTTAGATATTTTTTCATGACAATATTTTTTAGTTTTTGATAGAATATAATCAAATCATACAGTCTTAGTATGATATTTTATTCAAACCTATGCGATAATTACTGTAATAAATCTGTGTTTTTTTATTGAAGGATCCCAGACAAATACACATACACTATAGTATATTTCGTACCTAGGGCCGAAAATGAGGTTTTGCCGGCTCGAGATAGTTTTTAAGTTCGAGACGAAGTCGAGAACTTAAATCAATCGAGAGCTGCAAAACCATTTTGGTCCGTGGTAAGAACGCTATTTTTCACCACACTATAGCCTATTACCACTATTCACCACTATAATAATGCACACTGATTGTCAACACTACTACAATTTTAAGGTTATGCGAAGAAATAATTTGAGGAATCAGCAAAATAAAAATAAATAGTTGCTAGGCAACGGTGACAATAACACAATTCTATTGCAATATATGGATTTTGATTGTGTATTTAAAATGCATTCATGTTTTAAGTAAGTAAGCGGACAGCTGACTTTGCGGTCCCGGGCTGTAAAAACCTGCTCGGTCCCCAAATTACGATGACAGCTGGCTTGGCCAGCAAAACGTAACTTTCAGCCACCAATTAACGTATGTAATACAGCTAAAAACATCATAGTGTGGTGAAAAATATATTGCTTTAAGTACTAAGATTTTTATTAATTTAAGTGACGTAATACGAACAAATTACATTATATTAATCCTTTCTCAATTATGTTTGTAGCTTCCTAAGTAAACAAATGTTATAGGCATTTTAGATGTGTACATATTAATGTAAAACATATTTAATGAGCCATATTGTCAATTTGTTGTCAGTAACTGTGATATAATTTGTTTAATGATTTATGTATTGTGTATATTATTGTATATTGATTAAGTTCCCAAGTGTAATAAAGTAGAATGCTACTTAAATATGCATAAAATAAAAGAATTTGTAAAATAAATTTGTTTAAATTTTTAACTTATTGTGTTATTTTTCCCTGTTTTACTTTCCATCTGACAAGGCTGTTCTTTTCTTCCTAAGTCTGATGTGAAGAGCGGCAATCTGTTCATGTATGTTCAACCTATGTGTACAGTTTCAAATTTATTAGTCATGGGCTACTATATGACACTTTTGTTATGCTATATCCAGTATTATATTCTCTTTTATAAAACTATGTATTGTGGTACTAATACCATTAAGTGTTCGATTATTGAGAGTCTACCATTAAGCAGTATAGACTCCAAGTTAGTATTCTGTTTACATTGTAAATGATCTTTTATTTGTTTTAAAATCAACACAAAAATTTAAAAACCCTAAAAAAAATACTAATCAATTGTTTATATTATTTTTAAACTCGAATGATGGATACTGTTAAGCTCAGTATGGAAGTCATTGTATACTTGAATATCAGATGCTAATATATTACTTTGGAGCATCGTTAAGTTGGGCTGTCTCGAGAAGGCAAGGAATATAAAGAGGGTTTTGAATACATAATATTTCCCTTGGTTTAACTCAAAAGAGAACTGAAATACTATATTATAATAGCAATACAGTAAAATTAAATTTATCGGTACTCGATATATCTGTAAAAAAACGATGAACAGAGCTATAGCATTGTTATAATACTAAGTAAATAGTATCAGCAATCTGACACATACTTACTCCCATTAGCTTGTCATCTACTTTTATCATTTTATAGAGAAAAAAAGTTGCAATAACTTTTGAACCGTAATGTTTTCAGCGATGGGGTTGCACTATTTTGTTTAGAATTATAAGGGCCATAACATACTAATTTTAATCAAAACCGGTTTTTTAAAATCCAATTTTCTGTTTTCTTATGGGAAAATAACATACCAGTTATTATAACTTTTAAACCGTAATTTTTAAAGCAATACAAGTTGTACCATTTTGTTCAGAATTTAAAGGGCTATAAAATATTAAATTTTTATCAAAATCGTTCAGGCCATTTTTTAGGAAATTAGATTCTTCCATTATTTTATGGGTTTTATGGAAACAATTCCATTTGAAATAAAAATTTCAGAAAAATGAAAAAAAAATCCCTGGAGATGGCATGGAACAACTTTTTCGGTCCAGGGGGGCCCAAAAGGGATATATCCACTCTAAACTCAAACTTGAAAATGTTGACGAAAACAATAGGTTCTCCATTTACTATGGTATAGGGGGAGAAAGTAAACTTGGTTACAGATATTTCAATCACTCCATTACTTGATCATTATCATTAATACTAATGTATATTAATTTAATATTTGTAGTAGGCCTATAATTAAACAATAATATTACTGTACAAATTAATTTCAAACAAGCTTAGAAAATGGTTTTCTAAACGAGTTAGGTAATAATTTTATGAAAAATTAAACAAATTGTGTAGGTACATAATAAAAAATGATTTTGCTTCAATGTGGATATGTCTTGTGAATTCAGTTAAATAAAAAACCATGCCACATTTGACCAATTATCAAAGTGAAAAATAAGTTTATAAATTACTATAGGCTAGGCCTATAGTTTATATTATCATTATACTAGTAAAATAATTGATAATTGGTAGTCATCTTACTGTTAAAATAAACATGTAAGATAAAAATACATAACATAAAACATATAAAAAATAGTAAGACTCCTTCTGGCAACCTAAGTTTAACCAATTCAGTTAGTTTTCTAACAATGCTGTGAGTGGTCCATAAAACTGAGCCAGTCCCACACAATCACATTATCTGTAGTAGTCACGTAAAGAGATGTTCTTGCTCCTCCTGCTACATGGCCTGTACGAGTGTACATTGTACATGTTATACTGTAGTCACTCACTAATCAGGGTTCATGTTGACCCACAGGTTTAGAAACTAAAGGTCTAGTCTATGTCATCATTTGTAATGTCGTCATTTAGTTACTAGGTCTATCATTGTCAAGAATAAAGCATTTGCCCAGTTACTGTTGTCAAGTGTAAATAAGAATATTTGATATAAAAGTCAAGAACGGTTTTCATTTTCTATATATAAGTCATCAAAATCAACTTCTTGTATTAATGTACTTGTCATTAATAATATACCCCTAGATCTAGATAATAATTAAGTTACATAAATATATTAGTCTTAAACAATTAATTTCCACATTTTATTTTAGTAGGAGCCATCGATATATAGGCCTAACGACAGCTTTAGTGATACGTGAGACCGCTTCCAGCATGCACTGCAACTAAAGCACACGTTTCACTAAAGCTGTTAATATTCGTCCATATCTTCCATATCTCAGTTAATATTCGTCCAATCTTAAAAAATAAGGTGTCAATCGATTTGTAATGAAATTGCCTTATAAATGTTATTCTTGTAAAATTTTTTTAAAATCAACGGTTTTTGAGTTATTTTAATAAACAAAATTTTAAATGGCCGCCATTTTGTTTTATGAGTTTGGAAAATTGTTAATTTTTGTCTAGCTTTGTCTAGTTGTCATAAATGTTTGTGCAAAGTTTCAATTTCGTATGTTAAACCATTCTTTAGAAAAAGATTAATAAGTGAAAAAACAAAATGGCGGCTAAGTAAGTAAATAAGGACTTCCGAACAATTTAAATATGGTACTTACATATGTTTCTAACTCAGGAACAATGCTCTAAAATATTGGTAGAGAGTTCAGGGACACCCTGTATAATACGTGATATTATACAATTTGTTTATATAAAAAAATAATATTCATTTGAAACATGACATCACAATTAATTACTTAAACCTCAGTTTAAAAATAAATAATTTAAAAAATTATTAGTTTATAGAGAAAAAAAATCCATATAACATGTTCCATTG